>NW_028091508.1:682003-1425976 GCF_014824575.4 Sturnira hondurensis
AAAGAGGGACTATGGCGTCCTGTCCGCCGCCTGCTGCCACGGCCCTCACCGGTGCCGCAGTTGCTGCCGTCACCTGGCCCACGCGTTTCGTCCCACTGCTCGCGAGTGCGCCACCGCCGTCAGCCCTCGCCCCCTGGGGCCTGCGTGGTTTGTCTCACTGTGCGCGAATATGCGCCCGCGGTCTGCCCCGCACCCCAGCTGGTTCTCGTCCGCCTGCGCGCCTGGGTCGGGGGCCCTGTCCTGCCCGACCCCGCTCACTGCTGGCTCCGCCCCTCTTACCGTCCCCGTTGAACGGTTAGATGTAGTCGGACTTCCGTATAATTCAATTTTCTGTCCTTTGGTTGTGTCTTTGTTTCTCCAATCCTTTGTTTTATTCAAACTTGGTTGTGGGAGAAGGCACAGTGTTTCCACCTATGCCTCCATCTTGGTGGAAGTCCCCCCTCTCTTTAAAAATAAATTAAAAAAACTATTTTTAAAAAGCAAAAAAGGGATAAATTTTTGGCGACGATGGACATCATCAAAAATTACCTTGATTATGTACAGACTTATCAAATTGTATATATTAATTATGTGCAGTTTTTAAAAGATTTTATTTATTTATTTTTAGAGAGGGGAAGGGAGGGAGAAAGAGAGGGAGAGAAACATCGATGTGCGATTGCCTCTTGAGCACCATGAACTGGGAACTTGGCCCACAACCCAGATATGTGCCCTGACTGGGAATCAAACCAGTGACCCTTTGGTTCCCAGCCCGTGCTCAATCCACTGAGCATGCCAGCCAGGGCTCAAATTGTATATATTAATTATGTACATTTTTTGCACACCAACTATACCTCATTACAGCTGGGGATCAGGAACCACTGGCATATGAGTATATGGTGATAGTGATGCCTGGCAGCCAGTGTGCAAATAAGGGTTTGACAACAGCCTCTCCTATTTGGAAAAGCCCTGCCTATTGCATTTGCCAGAGCTTCTGGTATATATATTCTCACAACAGCCAATTTCAAGGTGCCAGTGTGACATCACTGAAAGCAGAGTTAGGAAAATATGAGCACAGTTGGCTCTCATGTATTGATACAAGACAACTCCAGCACAGTTCTGGGAGAGGACTTGGGCAGGGCACCAACATATCTCCCATAGGTACAGACGAAGTGCTTCGCTCCAGACCTAGAATCTCATGCTTTTATGTGACTTTCACACTCTTTCTGTGATGTGTCAACATCATTAAAAAATCTTACCATTAAAAAAATGAAATTACTCTCCAAAACTTTGAACTATTTCATATTATAGAAAGGCATGTCTTGTTTATTATTTTAATATCACCTCTCTCCCCCTCCACCTAAATCACACCAGCATACACCCATGGGATCAAGTGAAACCCATTTAAGAGGACTTCATCAGTCCATGCATTTGGTCAACTTAACAGTAATGGATATCTCATTTTGTCTGACCGACATCATCCCCCTTCTTCTGATAATAGCACGTCATTGTCCTTTAAGGCTTAAAGTTTAAGTAAACATCCTTACTCATCCTGAGTCCTCAGTACCTATTTCTTGGCTATAGCAGTTAGCACATGACACACACCTGGCTAATCAGAATATTCCCTTCCCCTGAAGTAGGGACAAGGCCCCAGTGAGCTGATGACACTCTTTGCTTGAAATTATTGAAAAAGAAAATCTGTTCCCACTGGGTTACTGAAGAAGCCTGGAGCAAGTGGTGACCACCCCCCACCATAAGTAAAGACCCTTCCTAGAATGAAGCCAACACATACAAAAAAAAAATCCGACAAATGGAGAATAACTGAGTCCAGATAGCATCATCAGAGCTCTTGGATTCAGCTGTGCCTGAAGACACTTCCACACTTTTATGAGTCCAACAAGTCCCTTTTTAACTGAAATCCTTTTGATTTGGCATTTCCGTCACTTGCAACTAAGAATATTGCCTGATTTGCAGATCCAGAATCAAATGAGTTAGACTTTAGCACACACCCATCCAGCTTTGCCTCCTTGACCCTAAATACAGTTCAATGGAGACATAAAATTACAGTTTATTGGAGCCCATCCCTCCATGGACGTTAAGGATGAACCCCAGGCAGAACTGCTTTTTTCAAGTTGGCCAGATGCACAATGAAGGTCACTTCAGGATCCGGATGCTCATCTTCTGCTCAATGTTCATTTTCTCCAAGGACTGGTAAAGATGGGTGGTAGCCAAGAGGACTTGAATTATAGTCTATTCTTCCAACCTCTTCCATCCCTAAGGCCCCACCATTTCTAAGAACCCCTGTCTTTGCCCTCCTCCTTCAAGCTTCAGTTCCCATGTCCATCTGTCCTAGGGACTCATGCTTTCAACTCCTCAGGCCCCAAGGGCATTCTGACCTTGGTGAACTCCAGGAAAGACACAGCCCCATCTCCATCTTCATCAGCCTCCTGCACTGTGCGGTCAGCAATGCTCTCCAACTGCTCTTCTGTCACCTGTACCCCAACCATCAGCCGAAGTACCTGGTAGGTGAAGGAAGAGGTGACTATAAAGAGGAGGCACAGGAACTACTAACACCACCCCCAACCTTGTCCACATAGCCCTAAAAGTTATTAACAATTTCATAATCCATCCCTCATCCACTGTTCACTCCATTCCAATCACTTCCTACCATATCCACCAATTCCCCCCATTGCTTCACCATGCAAACACCCATCTGTCCCTCACTTTCTCACACTCAATAGTGTGCCCAGAGTTTTTCCCAGAGTTTTTCAGTCTCAGCACCACTGCCATTTGGGGCCAAATAATTCCTTGTGTGTATTGGGGGGGGGGTGCTATCTTGTATATTATAATATGTTTAGCAGCATTCCTGACCTTTACCCACCAAGGTGCCAGTTGCTCCCCGCCTCCCCAGCTGTGATAACCAAAAATGTCTCCAGATATTGGCAATGTCGTTCAGGGGGGCAAAAATCACCCCCCGCTGAGAACCACTGATCTATTGCCAACCTCATACCCCACTGTGGCACCCCCCCATCTCCCAACTAACCCACACTCCAACTGCACCCATTCCCATTGCCCAACCAACACTCCAATCATCTGCATTCCCAACCCGTCAATTATCTACCCAAGCCCCATAATCACTCCATTCAACCATCCCAGCCATCGCAGACTACATTTTTGTTCTAGTGTTCTTCCAACCTGTAGCATCTCGTGCCTGGAAATCTTTCCATCTCGATCCAGATCATATAGCTGAAATGCAACTGGGGAGAGAGAAAAGGGGGAAAGGGAAGGTGAGTCTTCCCTGGTTCT
Source organism: Sturnira hondurensis (assembly GCF_014824575.4). Lineage (NCBI taxonomy): Eukaryota > Metazoa > Chordata > Mammalia > Chiroptera > Phyllostomidae > Sturnira > Sturnira hondurensis. Next base: position 685,286 of record NW_028091508.1, read on the forward strand.
CTTCCAGCAGGTCACCCTGGCCAGCAGGGGGTCATCAATAGTCTCAGGAAGGGAGTGGGAGTGCCTGGAGCCACTCACTGGTGTGGTAAATTCAGGGTCTCACTTGGGGAGACCCTACCAACTCACAGCGAAGTTTGTTCATTCTGCTGTTGAGGGGTTCAGGGTCATTGGGGGCCCGGGTTCCTGTGTCCTCATCGACAGGTCGGAAGTGAGCCAGGACTCTCACAAAGTCTGGGAAATCCAGTCGCAGGCTCCTGGGAGGAGTGGAGGTGGAATTACCAGAGGCAGTGGTCACCTTGGCCACTGCCCCCTAAACTACCCCCACCATCCCAAGCTAGATTTTCCCCCCATCTCCTCATGCCCAGCGAGGCTCACCCATCAGGGAAAAAGCTGTCTATAATGTGATCCGCCAGGGGGTTCACAGCCAGCGCCCGGATCTGCTGCAGGTCCACGCGGCTGGAAAGGTAGTTCAAAACCGGTAGGGCAGAGACCGAAGATGTGAAGGATCAAAGGGAGGGGATAGGGTCAGAGGCACAGAGGGGGAAGTCACAGATCAGCTCCCCCTCACCTCAGGTAACCTTTCTTGTTCCTGTCTAGGGCCCGAAACCGGTGGTAGAGACGGAGCAAACTGGCCTGCGAGACTGTGGGAGGAAAGGCAGAAGGGTAGGTGGCCGGAGGGCACGTTCCGCCAGAGAACTGGGGCCAGCTGGAGGTTGAAGGCGCCTGACCAGACCCGAGAAGGCTCTCTGAACAGCCGCGCTCCCCTTTGGACCAAGGGACCAAAACCAACCCCTTCCATCCGGGCTGGAGGACTCCTGGGTGTCCCCAAGCTTGAGGACCCAGCTCTGCCTCAAACCTGGACGACGGGCCGCAGGAGTACCGCGCCCCTAGCTCCACGATTACTGTTTGGACCTCTTGAGCTCGCGCATCCCTCCACCCAGGCTTTCTCAAGACCCTACTGGAGCCCCGGGCGCCCTGCTCACAGCCGGTCTTCCGTCGAATGTTGTCCGCGTCGGGGATCTGCGCGGCGCTGGAGCCGCCGGAGCCCATGGCCGAGCTACAGCTACAGCCGACCCGGGCGACCTGTCTTCCCGCCGGAGCGCTGCGCCTGGTGTCCTGGGGTCCAAAGGCCACAGGCCTGGAGTGGATCCAACCTTCTAAACCTGGGCGTTCCTCGCCTCCTACCCGCGACCTGGGCGAATAGAAAGCAACACCCTGAATGGAAGGGTCAGAGGGCGGCGCGAACAATCGGCTGTTTCAGTCCGAGCTGCCGAGGTCAGCGCAGGGAGAGGCTGTGCGAGGTCGGGTGCCACCTGCCGTACGCCCTTGCTGTGTCCGCGTTCTCACACTCGGCCCAGGAGCCCGGGCGCCTCCTTCTGCGGGTTCAGCCCTCCCAGCTGGACTCTCCCAGCGCCCATGAGTAAGGCTGGGGTGTCCTGACCTTCTGCCTCTACAGACAGAATCCAGGTCCTTCTGGAAAGGAGGTGATGGGTGGGGAGGGAAGGTATTCGCGTTGGTCCCAGTCGCGAATGGCCCCAGCCTGAACCCCCTCCCCAGGCAGGAGAGCCAGAGGGAGAGGCGTTAAGAACTCCCCCCAAAAAGTGAAGTGGAGAGGGTCCTGAGGCACCAGAGCTGGTTTAAGTGGAAAGAGCACTGCATTTCAGGACTTGATAACGTTATTGTTGTTTAATTGAGTCAATACTTACAAGTCAGAAGACTGAACCAAAATTCCAGATTCCCAGCTTCTCCTGAGAAACCATAAGTCTGATACCACTAGGTCCTCGCAGCTGCCTGGCACCATGCCTGGAACCACTGGACTGTAGCCCAGGAGCAGCTGCCATGTTTAAATGGAGCATGGTGGGCTGTCCTGGTGCCACAGTCCCCACCCAGCCCAACTCACTACCTTATAAGCCCCTCGGGTCTCTGGTTGAAGCTCCAGGCTGGGAACGACTCAGATCTCTGACCAGCCCTGAAGGATGATGGGTATTCACAGCCTGAGAGAGAGGTGCAAACATCACTGTGATCCATAAGAGAATAGTAATAGTAACAACATGGCCTCTCATTTTTCAACCACACTTCATGCGCCAGGTACTTTGCTGAGGCCTTGATTACACTAGCTCACACACTCCACAGTACCTATTAAACTGCCTCCTTCCTGCTTTTATGTGGCAGAGGCTGCCAAGGGGACCAGGTGTGAACTACTATAAAGCATGAATGGGGACCATACGGCCCCCAAGGGGGCAAAAAATATATATTTTATGTATCAAGCACACATATATATACATTCCATGGACACATATACAGTATATCTGTAGTATTAAAATTGCATAGGAGATGGGTAATTAGAAGGGAAGAATCTAGAAATGCTCTTTAGGTGGGGACAATAATGGGGGGAAAGGGGTGTTTAGAAACTTGGTTGTAAAAAACAAGCACTCCAGATGTCCAGTTGTGAATTTATCATTAGCCCTTTTTTCTCCATCATAGTCACACATACACATTAATTTCCCAGGGGAAAAAATGCAAGACATTCATTATAAGTGTTCAAGCTCATACCCACCCTGGAGAGAGAAATTGGAGGATCAGTTGATGCTCCAGCCTCAGGCAGAGGCTTGCATCAGATAACCCTTGAGAATATTGATCTAAGAAATGTTTGTTCCTCTTTCTGATACCGCAAAGATTAAACAACTGGCATAAGAAATGCTTGGCTCCCTTTCATGCACACATTCCTACCCAAGAAAAGCTTTTAGGAAAGCACTCTGCTCCCTAATGGGGCCCAGCACCATGCCAGTCCATAGCTGGGAGTCAGGCTGTGTATTCAGTGTGGGTTACATTCTGAACCTGGGTGGGGGGCAGTGGTGGGGATCTAGGTCCCTGGGACATTACAATAATCACCTCAGGCCAGCACGGGAGGCTGATCTTGGAAAGAGCTTCCACAGCCTCAATCTCTGAGTCAGTGCTACTGTAAGTTAGTCAGGTCCGAGAGTAACTAACTACTCCAATCTGCAAGCCACCACAAGCCTCCAGGAAAATATTGCTGAAGCCCATTCCTGCTGTATATATACAAGTAGAGTTTAAATCAACTTCACAATATTTGTGGCCACATTTTTTCAGTGCATTTAAAAGGGACATTTTGGGGGAAGGATTTCATCTGCAGAATCAAATGGACTGGATTCAGGCCAAATATTTGTTTTTTGCTTTTAAGCTACATAAAATTTGCTAGCCATTCTTTTTTTAAAATATAGTTTATTGATTATACTATTACAGTTGTCCCACTTTCCCCCTTCACTCCCCTCCACCCTGCACACCCTCTCCCACCCACATTCCCCCCATTTAGTTCATGTCCATGGGTAACAAAATAGGAAAATATAGGAAAATATAGAATTCTTACAACTCTATAACAAAAAAACAAATAACATGATTTTTAAATGTTTTTATTGTTTTGTTTTTTAAATATTTCTCCATTTGGAACACTGCAAATGTTACAATTCAGTGTAAGATGAAATTATATAAATCTCATACATTACTTAAGTTCTTTAGCTTCTATATTTCCCATATTATTCTTGCCCTCCCCCTGTCTATTTTCTGCCTGTCCTCTATGTTACTTATTCTCTATCCCTTCCCCCCTCTCTCCTCCTCCCACTCCCCTTTTGCTAACCCTCCATGTGATCTCCATTTCTGTGGTTCTTTTCCTGTTCTAGTTGTTTCCTTAGTCTGTTTTTATTTTAGGTGTGGTTGTTAACAACTGTGAGTTTGCTATACATGTTTTTACTATACATGTTTTACTATACACGTTTTTTATCTTCTTTTTCTTAGATAAGTCTCTTTAACATTTCATATAATAAGGGCTTGGTGATAATGAACTCCTTTAACTTGACCTTATCTGAGAAGCACTTTATCTGACCTTCCATTCTAAATGAGAGCTTTGCTGGATAGAGCAATTTTGGATGTAGGTCCTTGCCTCTCATGACTTGGAATACTTCTTTCCAGCCCCTTCTTGCCTGCAAGGTCTCTTTTGAGAAATCAGCTAACAGTCTGATGGAAACTCTTTTGTAGGTAACTCTCTCCTCATCTCTTGCTGCTTTTAAGATTCTCTCCTGATCTTTAATCTTGGATAATATAATTATGATGTGCCTTGGTGTGTTCCTCCTTGGTTCCAACTTCTTTGGGACTCTCTGAGCTTCCTGGATTTCCTGGAAGTCACTTTCCTTTGCCAGACTGGGGAAGTTCTCCTTTATTATTTGTTCAAATAAGTTTTCCACTCGTGGATGTTCCTCTTCCCCTTCTGGTACCCCTATAATTCAGATGTTGGAACGTTTAAAGATGTCCTGGAGGTTCCTAAGCCTCTCCTCATTTTTTTAAATTCTTGTTTCTTCCTTCTTTTCTGTTTCATTGTTCCTTTCTTCCTTCTGGTCCACTCTATTGATTTGAGTCCCAGTTTTCTTCCCATCACTATTGGTTCCCTGTGGATTTTCCTTCGTTTCACTTAGCATAGCCTTCAGTTTTTCATCTCATTTGCGACCAAATTTAACCAATTCTGTGAGCATCCTGATCACCAGTGCTTTGAACTGTGCATCTGATAGGTTGGCTATCTCTTCGTCTCTTAGTTGTATTTTTTCTGGAGCTTTGATCTATTCTTTCATTTGGGCAATTTTTTTTGTCTTGACATGCCTGTTACATGGTGAGGGGTGGAACCTTAGGTATTCACCAGGGTGGGGCAACTCATGCCACTGCATTGTGATGCTGTATGTAGGGCAGGGGTCTGAGAGGGAATAATGATGCTTGCTGTGCTCTCTGTGGGATTTCAGTCCCTTCTGCCAATTCCTCCAAGAAAACTGGCCTTCCTGGTGCTGATTTTCATGTGGTTGGGTTTGCATACATTCTAGTACCCTGTGGGTCTCTCCAGTGAACTTTCCTGTGAATCTGGGAGTCTCTCCCGGCACCTCAACCCCCACAGGTGTTTTCAATTGGTGTTTTGAAGCTTTATTTCCCCACGCCGGGACTCTGGGTTGTGTAGTCTCTGTCACTCCCCAGTTTCACCTGGTTTATCTGTGAGCGAATGTGGGACCACCCAGTCCGCCAGCCATGCTGTGCCCCTCCACAACCCGCTGTCTAACTGGGTCTGCCCGCTGCCACCCTACGCCTTGGGGTCTGCCAGCTATTGCTTTTTTTGCCGTGACCCCTCTCTGCCTGGCCACCCAGCTCTACCTCTCCTACCGGTCTGGATGAATATGTCTATTTCAACTCCTTGGTTGTCGAACTTCCATACAGTTCAATCTTCTGTTAGTACTGGTTGTTTTTTTGTTTTTAAATTTTTGTTGTCTTTATTTTTGTTGTGCAAGAAGGTATAGTGTGTCTACCTATGCCTCCATCTTGGCTGGAAGTCCAATTTGCTAACCATTCTTGATGAAGCAATACTGAGATTCAACTGGGGAAAAATGCAGATGCAAAAATAGGAAAATATAGAATTCTTACAACTCTATAACAAAAAAACAAATAACATGATTTTTAAATGTTTTTATTGTTTTGTTTTTTAAATATTTCTCCATTTGGAACATTGCAAATGTTACAATTCAGTGTAAGATGAAATTATATAAATCTCATACATTACTTAAGCAAACATTAATACAAACCTATGAAAAAAACTTTAAAGCTTCAAAGAGATTTGAAAGTTCTTGAAAATTTAATTTCTAGAAATATAGCAAAATAAACATTCTTCCTTATAAGACTTTGAAGGGTTTGACTGAACTGTGAAATATTCATAGTGTAGTAAAATGAATTGAAGAGGCAAATACCAAAGTGATATGACTTTGTTTTTTAACATAAATGATGTCAGCAAGGAAAAATGTCACATCATCACAAGAATCACTATGGCTGCTACGTGTAGATTTAACTGAGGCAAAAGTGCAGCTGGGAGACTATTGCAATTATTTCAGTGAAAAATAATGGTGGATCACAGTGCTAGCATGAAAGTTGTGGAAAGGGATCGAATTTAGACTCTGCTTAGAAAGGAAAGTTCATAAGATTTGCTAACATATTGGATGGAAGAAATGAGAGAAAGAGAGGTGTCAGAGATAATTCCAAGGTTTTGACACTAAACAACTGGTAGGTGCCATAAACTGAGATGATGAAAGAGAGTAAAAAGCACCTTTCAAAGAGAAAAAAATGTTAAAGTCTTTCAATTGCTTGTTATACATTCTAGTAAAGATATTACATAGTTAATCGGATATGGGAGTTTGGATTTCAAGAGAGAATTTGGGACAAGGGTTATTATGTATTTACCGTACATATTTCCATTTTTATTTCCATTCATCTGAAAGTTTACTTTCCAATTTCTTCTGTGATGTCTTTGACCCACTGCTTGTTTAAGAGTGTGTTTGATTTCTTCATGTTTGTTAATTTCCTAGTTTTCATTCTCCTATTGATTTCCAGTTCTATTCCATTGCAGTCAGAAAGGACACTTTGTATGATTTGAGTATTTTTAAATGTGTTTGTGACTGAATAAATGGAGGTTCAGTTGCCTGCCACAATGAAAGCCAAACTCATGAGGCAGGTGCTGGTGCAAAAGGAAGAGGTTTTATTCAGGTGCCACATGACCAAGGAGAATGGTGGACTCCTGTCTCAAAAGACCATCTCCCCTTCCTGCTCAAGCCCACAGTCCTCATAGGAATAAAAAGGGGAGGACTTTTTTTTCATCCAAGCCCTATCCATTCATCTTTCTAGTTTTTGGTGCACTCGGTCAGTATCCATTCATTGTTCTAGTTTATGGTGTGCTCAGTGTAAGAACCTCCCCCTGCTGCCAACTTGGTCAATGGCAGAGGCTCTCCAGCAACTAACTGTCTATGGTAACTCCTTCCTTCAAAACTCTGGACCCTTGTAATCTTACAAGGGTAAATGGATGAAAGTCTCATCTTCTGCAGTTTCTTCTGCTGTCAAAGGGCATAGTTCCCAGGTCCAGAGATTTTTACTATCTAATAAAGGAAGAGGGGAGTCAGGAATGGAGGGAGGCCTTTATGTGAAGGAGAAGAATTGCTGGCTTCAGAAGGTGACATACCTGGTGTCTAGAGGATGGCACTGCTGAGCAAGCAAAGATGGTAGACTGCTTTGTGTTTCAAGAGACAGCGTTCCAGACGAGCTTCCCAAGTGAGACCTATTGTGCAAACAATTAAGTATTTAGTGAGGGTTTGGGTTAGTAGTGTAGGGGGAACTATAGTGAAATCAGAAACTGAAGAGACGAAAAGATCCCCATGATCCAATCCTGAGTGAGGCTTTTGGTAACTCATCCAACAGTGGAAGCTACTGTCTGGGAAATGCACAATAAAGTGAAAGTATCATTGTCACTTAGCTTTGGAAGGTGCTTGTCCCTTTCCAAAACAGGAATTTTAAACCTCCTTCAGGAACTCAAGTACAGCTTTCCCTAGCAGTATCTACAACAGCAGCAAGACAAGAGTCCTCCTCAGGCATACCCACTTTATCTGTGTATAGTAAGTAAAAGGCTTGATTCCTGTGAGCTTTAGGAAAATGTGTTATCAGCAGGATGTCATAGGAACTGGTCTATTGCTCAGCTAACTGCTGTTCAGGACCTTGAGTCTTCCAGGTCTTTAGTAAAACTTGGTCTGCCAACTTGAGTGGGTGTAAGGGCTTGTCAGATAGGTAGATAAACCTGCAATGAGCAACCTTGTGCGAAGTTGTTAGGGTTTGCCCTAAACGTACATAATGTTTGATTTTTGATTCATGTTCTGAATCTAAAAGGGGTGTTCCTAAAGCAGAAACTTGGAAGGGTCTCCTATAAACTATCTCAAAAGGGCTTCATTTAAGCCCACTTCTGGGCACTACCATAATCCAGAGCAAGACAGTAGGAAGTGTCTGGCCCCATTTCAAATGTTTCCTGGCATATTTTCACCAGGCTCTTGTTTATTGTGTGGTTCATTTTTTTTCAGTCTTCCTCATAGATTGGGGTCTCCAAAATACATGTACTTTCCATTGAGTCTGTAGTGCTTGTCATATCTTTGGGAAGATTCTGTAGTGAATGATGGTCACTTTGAACACTGCAAGGAAATCCAAACCTAGGGATTATTTCTTTGAGTAGAAGTTTTGCTACTCAGTTGCCTTCTCAGTTCTAGTGGTGTATTCATCTGTCCATCCAGAAAATGTGTCTACAAAAACTAATAAAAATTTAAAATTTCTTGTGGTTTCAGGCATCTGTATAAAGTCAATTTGTTAGTTCTCAAATGGATATATCCTCTTTTTTAAAGAAAAGATAATTAATTAAATGTACTTTATTTAATATTTCCCTTTTATTAAATATTAAAAATATTATTTAAAGGAATAAATAAGCATGCCCTGCTTGTTCAAAATACAAAAATCCAAATTCAAAAATACACTAACATCTGATTGCTTCATTGAAACTTCATTGTATCATTAAGCTTTTTAAAATTATATTTAATTGATTATGCCTCTACACCGGTCACATTTTCCCCCTTTGCCCTTTCCACTCAGCACCCCCCACTCCCTCAGGCAATTCTCACACCACTCTTCATGCCCTGGGTCATGCACATAGGTTCTTTGGCTACTCCATTTCCTATACTGTAATTTACATCCCTGTGGCTAGTCTGTAACTACCTATTTGTACTTCTTAATCCCCTCACTGCATCAGCCATTCTTCCCTACCAACAAAATGCCCTCTGTATCCATGATTCTGTCTCTGTTCCTCTTGTTTGCTTAGTTTGTTTTTTTGGATTCAGTTGTTGATAGATATGTATGTATTGCCAGTTTATTGTTCATAGTTTAGAACTTCCTTTTCTTAAATAAGTCTCTTTAACATGTCATGTAATAATGATTTGGCGATGATGAACTCCTTTAGTGTTTCCTTGTCTGGGAAGTGCTTTATCTGCCCTTTGATTCCAAACAATAGCTTTGCAGGGTAGAAGAGTCTTAGCTGTATGTCCCTGCTTTTTCATGACTTTGAATATTTCTTGCCAATCCCTTCTAGCCTTGAAAGATTTTTTTGAGAAACCAGCTGACAGTTTTATGAGTACTCCCCTGTAGCTGCTGACTGGTTTTCTCTTGCTGCTTTTAAGATTGTCTCTTTTTTTAAGATTTTATTTATTTATCTTAGAGGGGAAGGGAAGGGGAGAGAGAGAAATATCAATGTGTATGGTTGCCTCTCATGTGTCCCCTGCCGGGAACCAGGAACTGGGAACTGGCCTGCAACCCAGGCATGTGCCCTGACTGGGAATCGAACCGCGATTGTGTGGTTCGCAGGCCCGCGCTCAATCCACTGAGCTACACCAGCCAGGGCTAAGATTATCTCTTTATCTTTAACCTTTAGCACTTTAATTATGTGTCTTAGAGTGGGCCTCTTTGCACCCATCTTGTTTGGGACTCTTTTGCTTTCTGGTTTTGCATGTCTATTTCCTTCACCAAATTAGAGAAGTTTTCTTTCATTATGTTTTCAAATAGATTTCCAATTCCTTGCTCTTTCTTCTCCTTCTCCTTCTCCTTCTCCTTCTGGCTCCCCTATGATACAAATGTTGGAATGCTTGAAGTTGTCCCAGAGGCTCCTTACAGTATCCTCAGGTTTGTTTGTTTGTTTGTTTTTTATTCTTATTTCTTCGTGTTGTTCTCATTGGTTGTTTTTTGCTTACTTATGTTCCAAACCATTGATTTGATTCTCTATCTCATGCACTCTACTGTTGTTTCCCTGTAAATTGTTTTTTATTTCAACTGGTGTATTTTTGTTTCTGATTGGACCTTTTTTTATGCTGTTCAGGTCCTCACTAAGTTTTTTGAGCATCCTTATAACAAGCGTTTTGAACTCTGTAGCTGATAGATTGCTTATCTCCATTTCATTTAGTTCTTTTCCTGGAGTTTTGATCTGTTCTTTCATTTGGGCCATGTTTCTTTGTCAACTCATTCTGGCAGCCTCCCTATGTTTGTTTCTATGTATTAGGTAGAGCTGCTATGACTCCCTGTCTTGGTAGCATGGTATAGTAAGTGTAGTAGGTGTCCTGTAGGATCCAGTGGCATAGCCTCCCCTGTCACCCAAGCTGAATACTCAAGGTGTGTCCTTCATGTGGGCTGAGTACATCCTCCTCTTATAGTTCAGTCTTGATTGCTGTTGGCAGGTCAATGAGAGGGATTTACCCAGGCCAGTCAGCTGCAAGGGTAACCACTGACCACTAACCTTCACCCTCTGTGGAGGATCAGTTGTGCAGGGGCAGGGTATTGCTCTGACATGATGTGTAGCTGTCCATTGGGTGCACAGGCTCTGGGGTTTCTTGGGTGGTGTGGGCCAAGGTCAGCCTTGTTCTGCCTGGGGCCACCCTACCTGAGTTATAGAGCAGTCTGAGATGGCTGCTACTTGTGCTGGGCTTGGAAATTCCCAGGTGAAGCCAAGCTGTGAGTCTAGGCTGGCTGCTGCTAGTACCTGGCCTGTGGCCACTTAGCAAGAGGTACAGGGAAATGGGGGCTCTTTGAGGTTGGCTATTGCTTATTTGAGAGGATTTAGGAAGTTGGGAGGCATGAGCCAAGATCAGCCATTCATATGGAAAAGCAACTTTGGTGGCCCTACAAGTTGCATAGGACAGAGTCTCTGGGGATCTCGTAGGTGGGGCAAACAGTCTTAGCCAGGTTGATAGAGTCTCAGATATGGCTCCAATCTTTCAGCTCTGTGGCTTTGTGGAGGGAGGGTTCAGAAGAGAGACAATGGCTTTTGCCCACCCTCTGTCTGAGGTAAAGCTGTCCCCCAGCCCTCACCTTGATTCCATACACTTGAGTTTCTCCCAGTATGCCACTGCTGCCTTTCATGCTGCTACTCAGTGCTGGAGCTCAGAGGGAGAGAATCTGAATAAGTCTATGTGTGAGTTCTTTAAGGGGAACTGCTTGGGACTCCAAAAGTTTCTTCAATCAACTCAATTCCTGCTCATTTTTGCTGCCAGAAAGTTATGGGGACTTATCTTCCTAACACTGGATCCCTGAACTGAAGGGCCTTGTGGGGGTTTAGGACTCCTCTTTCCCAAATTCCTCCCAAATTTTCCACCACAAGTCAATGTGGGACCTGCCCTTTCCACATCTGCCTCTCTTACAAGTTTGAATGGATGTAGTTTCTTTAATTCCGTAGCTGTCAGGCTTCCATTCAACTTGATTTCTGATGATTCTGAGTGATAGTTGTTCTCTGTTTTAGTTGTAATTTTGATGTGGTTGTGTAAGGAGGAGAGCTGTGTTTACCTATGCCACCATCTTGACCAGAAGTTGATATATCTGTACAACCATTATGGAAAACAGTATGGAATTTTCTCAGAAAACTAAAATTGGACCTGCCTTTTGACCCAGCAATTCCACTGCTGGGATTATATCCTAAGAACCCTAAAATACCAATCCCAAAGAACCTAAGCACCTCAATGTTCATCACAGCACAATTTACAATAGCCAAGAGTTGGAAGCAACTTAGGTGCCCATCAGTAAATGAATGGATCAAAAAATTATGGTACATATACGCAATGAAATTCTATGCAGCAGAAAGAAAGAAGGAGCTCCTACCCTTTACAACATCATGGATAGAACTGGAAAGCATTATGCTGAGTGAAATAAGCCAGGTGTTGAAAGACAAATACCCTATGATCTCACCTTTAACAGGAAGCTAAACAACAAAACAAACAAGCAAGCAAAATAAAAACAAAGACACTGAAATAGAGAACGGGGGACAGTGACCAGAGGGGAGTGGGGAGGGAATTTCAGGGGGAAAAGGGGAGGGATTTAGAGGAACCAATATAAAGGACACATGGACAACAACTAAGGGGGGTGAAAATGGGAGGGGGGTGGGGAGCACAGGGGAGTGGTCTGGGATGGGAGTAATAGAAAACTGTACTTGAAAAATAAAATGAAAATAACAATAAATTTTAAAAAATAAAAAAAGAAGTTGATATATCTGTTTATATTTTACTTCCTTTTCTGTTATAGCATGTTCTGTCTTAGGACTGTTTTTGGCACATCTGACAGATTTGGATAATCTTATGAATGGTCCTTTAAAATGAGGGTCCTTCAAATGTGGTCTAATGAGGACCATTATAGCATCTTTTCTATAATGGGTCCTGTCATGTAGGTATTTGAGGATGGAATATACTAGAGCTTCGAGTAGTAGGGTCATACCATGAGTGTTGATATTTTTTTATAGAATTAGAGTCAGTGTTAGAGAATCTCTATTCATCGGTCTGTTTCTCATCTCATTCAGTGTAGCGGGTTTTAAGTTCTCACAAGTCCAGGTCGGGAATCAAAGCCCCAAGAAACAGCAGCCTTCAGCAGCTTGTCTTGCTGCTTTATCAGCAGTTTGGTTTCCCTGGCTTGTTTGGGAACTGTTCTGCTGGTATCCAGGGTAGTACATTATGGCAATTTGGTTCAGTTGATTCACTTCCTTTAGCAATTTAAAAATCTTTTTTGCATGTCTGATGTCCTAATTTCCCAAGGTTAAGAGCCCTCTTTCTTTCCATATTGTCCCATAGGCATGGAGTACCATAAATGCATATTTAGAGTTAGTATAGATGTTAACATTCTTTCTCTGGAATAATTCTAAGGCTCTGGTGAGGGCTCTCAGTTCAGCATTTTGTGCTGAGGTTCCTTCAGCAAGAGTTTGGGCTTCTATTACCTTGTCTATGGTCAGTACCATGTACCCAGCTCATCAATGACCGTACTCCACGAAGCTGCTCCCATGTGTATAATTTCCACTCAGGTTCTGTCAGTGACTGGTCCAATAAACCTGGTCTACTGAAATGAACTTGGTCAATAATTTTCAAGAAATCATGCTGGAGGTGTGAGTTCCCCTCTGAGTCCAGGAGTAGGACAGTTGGGTTTAGAACATTGTTGGTTTGTAAGGTAACATTTGAGTTGTCTAATGAAATGGCTTGATATTTTCCCATGTACCCTGCCTGCCATCAGCCAATACCTTCCCATCTAACATTTCTCAGTAAGGGTTTCTATCCTTTCTTTTCTTTCTCTCTTTCTTTTTTTTTTTTTTTTTTTTTGAGTTTCAGGCAGTTCTTTCTCCAGTGGCCTTCCTCCTTTCAATATATGCATTGATTGACACCTGGTGGGTCTTTCCCTTTTCCTTGCAGGTCCCACCTCTCCTGGTTTTCCTCCACTATTTCTGAGAAAACAGTGACCTGTTTTAATTTCCTTGTTTCCTGGCCATTGTAAACATTAAAGGCTATGTTCTCTAGCTGGAACGGATTAATTCCTAATGCCCTGACTAAACATTGGTGCTTCCTTCTAATATCTGGGGCAATTTGCTCAATAAAATTCATGTTTACTATCCAGACATTTTTCTGGTGTTGTGAGTCAGCATCAGTGTGCTTTCAGTAGACCCAATAGATCTTTTCTAAAAATGCAGAAGGATCTTCATTTGATTTCTGTCCAATGGCACATATCATATTCAGGCTCTTTTGTTTAGGCACCCTTCTAATATGCACTTTTGTAATGTTTTAGGAAAGCCAGGTCCCCACTATCTGGGTCCCAGCTGGGCTCTGTCAAGAGAATTGCCCTGGCTGGGTTGCAGGTCCTGTTGGGATTCTCTTAATGGAGGCGATGAGCCCCTTCATTAGCTTTATTTATAATGACCTGCCTTTCATCTGCCATCAGCAGGATGTTACGGGTGGCGAGTGGCCAAATGGAGGTGACAAGTTCTGCCATCCTCCACATGTGAGGGGTTGGAATTCTTCCATTTTAGTCTCAGGTGGAAGATGGAGTATGGGCCCAGTAGTGATCATCTGGCTGGCCTTCCTGGTTTATTTTGCCTATAGGATATTGCTTCAAAGAAAATTGTTCTGTTCCACATAGGAATGCTCACTAGCAAAACTGGGTGCCCTGCCAGATCTTCAGGAGGGAGACAATTTCTTCATCATACAGGGATGAGGCTGTTGACCCTCTGGACTATTTCAGGAATATCTAGTAGCAGAGGTGATGGCAGGGGAAAACTTCCTGCTGGTAATCCTAGGTCCCCTGGGTTCAGGGCATTAAAGAGATACTTCATTTTTCTTTTCTTCCTGTGTCTTACTATCAAGGAGGCATTTTGAAGCCCATTTCCATCTCTGAATCATTAGGTTGTTCCCTCTCTTTGCTGAATCTTTACTGTGTAAAGACATAAGTGCTCAGACATAAGGAGTTCATCCCATTTCCTTGATTGTTGGCAAAACAATTCCAACTGTTTGATGGTGCAGTAATTTAGGGAACCATTTAAGGGTAATTTTTCTCATAATCTAAAGTATACATAAGCCAAGCAATGTTACAATAGAAAACCAATTCCTCTTAGTCATTGCATTATAATAGTACATGGATCAGTTTGCTAAAATTTGGCCCAGCAGGCTCCCTTCAGGAGTCTAAACAGAGCAACTCTTGATGGCACAAAAGTACAAACCCAAAACCATAGACTTAGTAAGACCCCAGACAAAGTGGTATCATATAAACAAAACTTGGATCCATAATTCCATTATTCCAAACAAGTGCTCACTAGCAAGCCTTACCTAATCTAATCTCCTGTCAATCAGTCCTAACCAGACCCAAATTGCATGAAGCCCAAGTGGCACAAAACCCAAGAGGTGGGGATAAGAGACCCCTGGTGTGCATGCCAGTCTGACTTACAGTCTTGGAGTTCATCTACTCCCCACAAACCTATTTCACTTGACGAGCTAAATGTTTCAGCCTTGAGGAGACAGGGAAATTCACCGAGAAAAGTTCTCTGCAGCTTCTGGGGAAATCCCTACAGTCCCACTCTGGGGTCAGCCTGCAACAGGCAGCTTGGGATCCAGGCCAGGGCCCTCCAAGACTTTGCAAGGTTCACACAGTACCCCCAAAGTTGCCAAAAACTGTAACCAAGCAAATGGAGGTTCAGCTATCTTCTGTAGTGAAGGCCAAACTCATGAGACAGGTGCTGGTGAAAAAAAAAAAGAAAGAGGTTTTATTCAGATGCCACGCAACCTGGGAGAATGGTGAACTCCCATCTCAAGACCATCTCCCCTAACTGCTCAAGCCCACAGTTCTTATATGGATAGAGAGGAGAGAACTTTTTTTAGTTCAAGACCTATTCATTCATCTTTCTAGCTTTTGATGTGCTCTGAGCCTTATGTGTTCATATTTCTAGCTTTTGGCACACTCTATGTAAGAACCTCCCCCTTCCTCTATCTTAGCCAATGGAGGAGACTCCCTGGTGCTCCAACTGGCTGTCTGCAGTAACATATTGACACTTGTTTTGTGTACCAGCATACAATTTGTCCTGGAGAAAGCTCCATGGGCACTTGAGAAGAATGTATATTCTGCTATTGTTAGGTGTAGTGTTTTATATGTGTCTGTTCAGTCTAGTTGTTTATAATATTGTTTAAAGTTTATTTCCTTATTGATCTTCTTTCTAGATGTCCTATCAAATATTAAAAATAGAGTACTGAAGTTTCAAACTATTATTGTAGAACTGTCTATTTCTCCCTTCAACTCTATCAGTGTTTGCTTTATATAGTTTGGGGGCTCTATTGTTTGTCACATAAAAGTGTGTAATTGTTATAGTTTCTTGAGGAATAAACAGTACTATACATGTGGGAATTATCAGTGTATATAGGGGTATGAAAACTATGAAATGTGATAAGATC
The DNA here is from genome assembly GCF_014824575.4 of Sturnira hondurensis. Lineage (NCBI taxonomy): Eukaryota > Metazoa > Chordata > Mammalia > Chiroptera > Phyllostomidae > Sturnira > Sturnira hondurensis. The sequence continues at coordinate 700,912 of NW_028091508.1, forward strand.
ATCTATGTTGTGAATGAAGGGAGAAAAGAAGAAGGCCCAGGACTAAATACTGGAAACCCTCTAATATTTAGAGTCTAGGAAGAAGAGAAGGAATTGGCAAAGGAGTCTGAGAAGGCACAGCTAGTGAAATAGAAGGAAAATCAGAAGTGTGGTTGTCCAGCTAAGTGGAGAAAATAAGTCTGTTAATAAGAATCAATAATGCTCATAAATTGAAATTCACAGCTAAAATGTGCATAGTTGTAGGTAAATCTGGAAATCCTGTGTATGAAATACTTTTCAGAATGAAAACTATCCATCTTCTCCTTTGCTGACTAATGCCAAGCTGTTGTTACAGGACAGGGTAAGGATTAGCTCTATCAAGAGTCGGAACACTTCTTCTGTAAAGGGCTGGATAGTAAATATTTGAGGCTTTGTGCATTTTGCAGCCTCGATTATGCTGTTGTGCAAAAGCAGCCACAGACAATACTTACACAGTGGACATAGCTGCATTAAAGTAAAACTTTACCTATAGACACTAAAATTTGAAATGTATCTCATTTTAATGTGTCACAAAATATTACTTTTTTTTCCAGCTACCCAAAGATGGAAATAAACACTATTCTTAGCTTGTGGGCCATATGAAAATAAGCACCAGGCTGGGTCTGGCCCACAGGCATGGTTTGCAAATCTACTTTAGATGATAACTTCTGCATTCTCTGTAGGTCTGTGCTCAGTAAGAGTTTCTCTAAGGAAACTAAAATTTGCATGAAGGCTGGCATAGCCTAGAACCAGTGGGGTCTATCATCTAGGGTGCCTCAGAGACTGATGGATACCAATGGAAATACCTGGTTTAAACCCAGCAGTACCATGCCATCATTTTGATAGACACCTAGGACACTTTCTCCTATGTGGGGAAGAAATCTCAGAACTAAAGCCAAACTGGTTTTTGAGAGAACAGGCTAAAGAATGAGGTTTGGGAAAGGTCATGAAGTAAGACAGTTCTGGACAGCATGGCAAGGCAGCACGAGTCATCCTAGGAACAGTGAGAGAATGACCCGGCTGGCCCTGCAGCTCCTAGGTGCATAGAAGGGATATCTGATTAATAGATACATAAAAGGAAGCTGTGAAAAAGGAAAAGGAACACTTCCTACATGCTGATATGGAGACACCTCCAAGATGATTTAAGTGAAAAACATAAGTTGCAGAAGAATGTGAACGAATATGCTATCTCTTCTGTAAAAAGTTGGGAAAATCATATATATTCATATATATCCACATGTATATATGCATATTTGCATAAGAAAATCTGGAAGATACCTAAGAAGTGGTCAGAGTGGTTGCCTGGAAGTTAGTAGGGCACAGCCCACAATGGGCAATAGCAGCTGAAGGGGAACTTTCCAGATAGTTGAAGACTGTCTCAAATAAACATAGTGGCTGCCATAGGACTAAGGGAAGAGACAGGTTGCCTCCCCAGACTGAGGCTCCTTAGTTTTAGATCTTCGTTGATTTCAATAACTGACCAGCTGGGCCACTTGGTCTTATACCTTTCCTGCTTTCAATTTTCCCTCTTGTGTTTTAAAGGAACCAGTAAAGAATAAGCCTGCAAAACACTTGACACCAATAAAAGCAGAACTCCAGGCCTGTGAATTCTCTTCACCTAGGACCTTGCTGAGTGCATCCCAGCTTGTCTTGTATGCTCCAGGGCCTGTATGTGACATTTTTTTTAAGTTTAGGGTTATCTCTGAAGGGTGTTTCACAATTGTGATAAGAAGCACAAGGGTCGGTTCAGTTGCAACATTGGTTTAGAAAGGGAAACAAGTATTTCCAGCCAAGAGTATTTCTACCAATAGACTGACACCCACACTAAACAATAATGTGTTGTCTCCTTAGGATGGCTACAATGACACTAGGTAATAAGAATTTTTCAGCTCCATTATAGTCTTAGGCCCATCATTGACCAAAATGTCATTATGCAATGCATGACTGTATTTCATAATTAAGGCTTTTACCCATAATTATCTTGAAACTCAAAATAAATGTACTCAATGAAAGCTCTGGCCCCCCAAAAGAGTACAAACTGTATGATGCCATTTACATAAAACTCCACAAAATATAAATTTATCTGTAGTGACAGGAAGCAGCTCAATGGTTGCTGGAGGATGAAGGAGAAGGAACAATGGGAAGGAAAAATTACAAAGGGACATTAAGAAACTTTTTGGCAAGATGGTTATGTTCACTCTCTTAACTATGTGGTGGTTTCACATATATCAAAGGTTATCAAATTGTGCATTTTTAAGTATATTTTATTGATTATGCTATTACAGTTGTCCCAATGTTTTTCTCCCCTTTATCCCCCTTTGCCCTGCACTACCCCACCCTCCAGCATTCCCACCCTCTTAGTTCATGTCCATGTGTCATACATGTAAGTTCTTTGGCTTCCCCATTTCCTATACTATTCTTAACCTCCCTCTGTCTATTTTGTACCTACCAACTATGCTTCTTATTCCCTGTATCTTTCTCCCCCCTTCTCCCCCTCCTCCTCCCCCTCCCCACAGATAACTCTCCATGTGATCTCCAGTTCTGTGATTCTGTTCCTGTTCTAGTTGTTTCCTTAGTTTTTGTTTTTGTTTTTTAGATTTGGTTGTTGATAGTTGTGAGTTTGTTGTCATTTTACTGTTCATATTTTTTATTTTCTTTTTCTTAGATAAGTCCCTTTAACATTTCATATAATAAGGGCTTGGTGATGATGAACTCCTCTAACGTGACCTTATCTGAGAAGCACTTTATCTGCCCTTCCATTCTAAATGAGACCTTTGCTGGATAGAGTAATCTTGGATGTAGGTCCTTGCCTTTCATGACTTGGAATATTTCTTCCCAGCCCCTTATTGCCTGTAAAGTTTCTTTTGAGAAATCAGCTGATAGTCTTACAGGAACGCCTTTGTAGGTAACTCTCTCCTTTTCTCTTGCTGCTTTTAAGATTCTCTCCTCATCTTTAGTCTTGGGTAACATAATTATGATGTATTTTGGTGTGTTTCTTCTTGCATCCAACTTCTGGATTCTCTAATCTTCCTGGACTTGCATGTCTATTTCCTTTGCCAGATTGGGGAAGTTCTCCTTCATTATTTGTTCAAATAAGTTTCCAATTTCTTGTTTTTCCTCTTCTCCTGTTTGCACCATGATTCGGATGTTGAAAAATTTACAGTTGTCCCAGAGGTTCCTAAGCCTCTCCTTATTTTTTTTTTGAATTCCTGTTTCTTCATTCTATAACAATTGGATGTTTATTTCTTCCTTTTGTTCCAAATCATTGATTTGAGTCCTGGTTTCCTTCCCTTCACTGTTGGTTCCCTGTACATTTTCCTATTTTTCACTTTGTATAACATGTATTTCTTCCTTCATTTTGCAACTGAACTCAGTCATTTCTTTGAGTATCCTGATTACCAATATTTTGAACTCTGCATCTGATAGGTTGTCTATCTTCTCACTGCTTAGTTCTTTTTCTGGAATTTTCATCTGTTGTTTCATTTAGGCCATATTTCTTTGTCTTGACACACCTGCTACATTATAAAAGGCGGAGTCTTAGGTATTCGCCAGGGTGGAACAACACACTTTAATGCGTTGTGACACTCTATGTGGGGGAGGGGTCAGAAAGGAAACAACACCACTTGCTTGGCTCTTGCCCCACTTTCCATTACTTCCCTTGCTCCCCTCAAGTGGATTGTGCCCTTTCAGGTGCTGATTCCCAGGTGGGTGGGCTTGCGTACATTCTAGGATCCCGTGGATCTCTCCAGCAGACTCTCCTGTGAGACTGGAAATTTCTCCCACCGCCACAATCCCCATAGGTTTTTATAGCCAGGGATTTTGAGGTTTTATTTCCCTGCACCGGAACCCTGGGTTGCATGGATTCTCTTGCTCCCCAGGTGTTCCTCCCCATTTATCCACATGTGAATGTGGTAAATCCCATCTGCCAGCCTCAGTCTCGCCCACCCCAGTCTGACACCGCCTTGCAACATGTTCTCTCTGCCTCTGCTGCCTGTCTCCACCCACTTACCACTCTGGATGAATGATTCTGGTTTAACTCTTTGGTTGTCAGACTTCCATGAAGTTTGATTTTCTGACAGTTCTGGTTGTTTCTTGTTTTTAAATTGGTTGTTATCCTTCTATTCATTACACAAGGATGTGAACTGTTTCTACCCATGCCTCCATCTTGGCAGGGACTCAAATTGTGCCCTTTTAATATGTGCACATTATGAATTATCTCTCAGTAAAGCATTTTCAAATTCACTATTTTCTCTATATTTACTTTAAATTTTGTTATATTTTATAATGTATGCATCTGTTAAATTAGGACAGGAATTATGTATGATTTATTAATAATATTACAACTTTCTCATTGAAAGAGATGTGTAATCACAAATGCATGAGAACTACTGGTTGAAGCTAGTGAACAAGCCCACACACTTAACTCCTGCACTCTGCTGCCCCCTGCTGTCAGTGGTCTTTTTGGCCTCCCTTGACCTCCTAGACTAGCACTCACAATTTCAATAAGGAAAGATGAATTGAGGAGCAAAGGATTTTTCCCAGAGATTTACCTAGAACCAAAATCTTGTAAACAAAACATACATACATATGCATACACATAACCATACATACATACATATCCATGCATACTCACATACACACACATATACTCACACACATACACACATACATACATACATGCACCGCAGTTGGGAAATAATGATGGAACATCACAATGCCTGCTACACAAATAGAGCTACTCAGCATCATGGTTCCTCAGCAAACCTGAAGCTGACACAGCAAGAGTTTTTTGGGGAGAATGAAGTTTTCTTATACAATATGCTTTATATTTTATTACAAAAATTAAACAAAACTGTTGTGTAGAAGACCCATCACACTTTGAACATTCATTCATGGGCCTGCTTCTTTATTTGTTTTTAACCTTTTATTGAAGTATACCCAGTGGTGTGCGGGTACATTTTTAACAACCGGCTCTCCAAATGCCACTCTAATGTGTATGTTGGCTGGTATTTTTGTCTATACTAACAACAAAGAAGGGGAAAATAAAACAACCAAGACATGTTGTGGGACTTCACTTGTTCTTCGGTGACATGAACAACTGCTTTGCTGAATCAAATAATAAGTTTTGAATAGTGGAGGAATATTTCCTTAACGTTTTTTTCTGCCATTTGCAGATACAACACACTTTTTGAAAAATCCTCACCAGCCCTGGCTGGTGTAGCTCAGTGGATTGAGCGCAGGCCTACAAACCACACAATCATGGTTCGATTCCCAGTCAGGGCACATGCCTGGGTTGCAGGCCAGTTCCCTGCAGGTGACTCACAAGAAGCAACCATGCATTGATATTTCTCTCCTTCTCTCCTTCCCTTCCTCTCTAAAGATAAATAAATAAAACTTTTAAAAAAAGAAAAAAATAAACTACTGATGAGTGTTTCATCTTGTTCTTTAAAAAAAATCCTCACCAAAAGATATGTTTTTATGGACTCTGAGAGAAAGAGAGAAATGTTGATGTGAGAGTGAAACACTGGCCCACTGTCTCCTGTATGCACCTAGACTAGGAATTGAACCTGCAAACTTTTGGTGCATGAGACAACACTCCAACCAACTGAACAACCCAGCCAGGGCAATACAACACACTTTTAAGTTTAATTTGAATTATTAATATTTTCTTCATCCCATTAAGTCTATGCAATTGACAAAGTAATAAACCCAGCCCAGATATATAGTGTCTGCTAATTTCTATAGTGTAAATACTCCCATCCTGGTTGATGTCAGCTGCTAATGTGATGTCACCAAGTGTCGAACCCAGACGTAATGCACAGTAGCAACCACTATATAGTATTTCCACATAAAGATACCACAAAGAAAACAGTAAAATAACCAGGAATATTTACTACTTTTGTTGTAATGTAATATATTTGATTCTAAATTGATATAATTTAATTCTTAATGGCGACTGTGATGAATTGACAGCTTACAAAATTCCAGAAAATGTAAAGATGGGCTCACATGAGGAGAATCCAGCACACCAATGAAATACACAAAGACGTGTCATGTATCAGTGGGAAGCCATGCAACCAGCACCCTGACCAAGAGATATAACAAAACTCCTGGTGTCTTTTTCTTCCCTGTGGTTCTTGGTGAGTAACCAGTACCCTGAGTTCCAAAATCATGTGTGTCTGCTTTTGTGGTTCATACACAAGGAACCATACATGCTTTTAAAAGGGAAATAGACTTCATTTTGTGTCCAGCCAAGACAGAGGCATAGGTAGACACACAGTGCCTTCCGCACAACCAAAAGAAGGACAACAACAATTTAAAAACAAAAACCATCCAGAACTGACAGAAAATTGAACTGTATGGAGGTCTGACAACCAAGGAGTTAAAGAAGGAGCATTCATCCAGACCTGTAGGAGGGGCGGAGTCAGGCAGCTGGGTAGAGAGGACTCGAGGAAAGGCAGAGGCTGGCAGACTTGGTGAGGCTGGCAGATTGCGGATGGGATGCTCCCACATTCAGGAAAAACAACTGGGGAGTGAGACAAACCATGCAACCCAGGGCTTCAGTGCAGGGAAGAAAGCCTCAAACCTCTGATTGAAAACACCCATGGGGGTTAAGATGGTGGGAGAAACTCCCAAACTCATAGGAGAGTTTGTTGGAGAGACCCACAGGGTCCTAGAATGTATGCAAACCCACACACCCAAGAATCAGCCCCAGAAGGGCCCAATTTGATTGTGGATAGTGGAGCAAGTGACTAAAAACTGGCAGAGAGCAGAGCAAGTGGCACCCTTCCCTCTCAGGCACCTCCCCCACTGACAATGTCACCATCCAATGACATGGGCTGCCCTGCCCTGGTGAACACCTAAGGCTCTGCACTTTATATGTAACAGGCACGTTGAGACAAAAAAAAAAAAAGAAAGGAAGGAAAAAAAAAACCTGGCCCAAATGAAATAACAGATCAAAGCTCCAGAACAAATACAACTAAGTGACGAAGAGATAGCCAACCTATCAGGTGCACAGTTCATAACACTGGTAATCAGGATGCTCACAGATATGGTTGACTATGGTCACAAATTAGATGAAAGCCCTGGCTGGTGTAGCTCAGTGGATTGAGCGCGGGCCTACAAACCAGAGGATCGTGGTTCGATTCCCAGTCAGGGCACATGCCTGGGTTGCAGGCTGGTTCCCTGCAGGCCAACTCCCAGCAGGGGACGCACAAAAGGCAACCATACATTGATGTTTCTCTCCCTCTCTCCTTCCCCTCTAAAGATAAATAAATAAAATCCTAAAAAAAAAAACAAATTAGATGAAAAAAATGAAGGTTATGCTAAGTGAAATAAAGGAAAATGTAAAGGGAACCAACAATGACAGGAAGGAAACTGGGACTCAAATCAATGGAGTCGACCAGAAGGAAGAAAAAATGACCAAACAAAAAAGAGTGAAGAAACAAGAATTCAAAAAAATGAAGAGAGGCTTAGGAACCTCCAAGACACCTTTAAGCGTTCCAACATTCAAATTATAAGGGTACCAGGAGGGGAAGAGGAAGAGCAACAACTGAAAAGGGTATTTGAACAAATAATAAAGAAGAGCTTCTCCAATCTGGCAAAGGAAATAGACTTCCAGAAAGTCCAGGAAGCTCAGTGAGTCCCAAAGTTGTACCCAAGAAGGAACATACCAAGGCACATAATTACATTTAATTATGTAATTACATTGTGATTGCATTGTAATTACATTACATAATTACAATTAAAATGAAGGAGAGAATCCTAGAAGAAGCAAGAGATAAGGGGACAGTCACCTACAAAGGAGTTCCCATCAGACTGTCAGCTGATTTCTCAAAAGAGACCTTACAGGCAAGAAGGGGCTGGAAAGAAGTATTCCAAGTCATGAAATCCAAAGACTTACATCCAAGACTGCTCTCTCCAGCAAAGCTTTCATTTAGAATGGAAGGGCAGATAAAGTGCTTCTCAGATAAGGTCAAGTTCAAGGAGTTCATCATCACCAAGCCCTTATTATATGAAATGTTAAAGGGACTTATCTAAGAAAAAGAAGATAAAAAATATGAACAGTGAAAGGACAGCAAACTCACAGTTATTAACAACCACACCTAAAACAAAAGCAAACTAAGAGGACAGCTAGATTGGGAGCAGAACCATAGAAATGGAGATCACATGGAAGGTTAGCAACAGGGGAGTGGGAGGAGGAGAAGGGGGGAGAAGGTACAGAGACTAAGTAGCATAGACGGTAGGTAGAAAATAGACAGGGGGGAGGACAAGAATAGTATGGGAAATATAGAATCTAAAGAACTGGTGACACATGGAAATGAACTAAAGAGAGGGAATGGGAGGAGGGGGTATGTAGGGTGGAGGGGAATGAAGGGGGGAAAGGGGACAACTGTAATGGCGTAATCAATAAAACATATTTAAAACATAAAAAATTAAGAAAGATTAAAACTAAAAGAAACAATAAAATGAAAATTAAGAAAGAGAAAAATTTAAAGTGAGAAAAAAGAAAACTGTGAAAACAGAATAAGAAAAAGAAGAAAAACAAAAATAATAAAGAGCCCTGGCTGGGTGACTCAGCTGGTTGAGCATCACCCCATGCACCAAAAGGCTGAGGGTTCAATCCCCAGTCAGGGCACATACCTTTGGATCAATAATAATAGTAATAGTAATAATAATAAAGAAAAATAAAGAAAAAAAGGAAAGAAAATGGGGGAAGAAAGCCTAACACTAACTAGTCCAAAACCAACGAGTCACCACAAACAACTTTCCAGGCTATAAAGGACAAAAACTTGGCCCAGCCAGGGCTTTATATAGGAGTGCTTAGTAATTCTATCATAATGGCGCCTTATGAAGTCAGAACAAGAAATGGAGTGGTCACAGCTATGGATATACCACCATGGTTTTCTCACATTTTGGTCTGAAGACAGGGTGATATCTTTTCATAAGTTCACATTTTGTTTTATATCCTTCATAAGAATTCATTGTTTTCTTCATCTAGGTTTTATGCCTTTCTAGTTATATGTATTCCAAGCCTTTTCTTTTTACTGCTGCTATGATTGGATTATTTTTCCTGTTACTGCCCCTATTTTCTCCATTACCTTGCTAGAATGGAGAAAAGCTATTGGTTTATGTATGTTTATGTAGCAGCAGAGCACTTAAGAGCACAAACTGAGGTGTGGAGAAGAAATGTAACTTTATTTCTTTGTAACTCAACTTAACTTTTTATTTTAAACTCCCTCTGTACCTGGTAGAAGAAATTCAGTACCATCTGAATTCTCCCAACTTTTCTCTAAGGTGGCTTTAAATTCCATGGAGTTTACATAGTGCCAGGAGGCAAAGGACACTGAGTCCCTATCCTCCGTCTCAGATGGCATAGCCTGAGATACCATGGTTTCACTGGCCCTGTCTCTTGTTGTCTCTGCTGTATCGTCCCCCTTTCCCTTCTGAAATAATCCTTTCTCTCTCCTCACCTCAGGCATGTGGGAAACACTCACTCACCTCCATATCCCACTTGACAATGGGCAACTCCCTATCACCTCCTTTCAGTCTAGACAGAGATGCAACATCTTTAGGTCTTACTACTTCCCCAGGTAAGTGTCTCACTTCCTGGGTTATGAGACACAAGTCCCCTCTGCCTTTGGACCCCATGAACCTGTGTGGAGTGATGAGAGCACTGCAGCATAGGTCTCCCTTTTCAGACCTACCATGTCTTCTCACTTCTTTTTTTTTAAAATAAAGATTTTGTTTATTTATCTTTAGAGGGGAAGGGAAGGAGAGAAAGAGAGAAATATCAATGTATGGTTGCCTCTCGTGAGTCCCCTGCTGGGAACTGGCCCGCAACCCAGGCATGTGCCCCAACTGGGAATCGAACCTCGATCGTGTGGTTCGCAGGCCCGTGCTCAATCCACTGAGCCACACCAACCAGGGCGTCTTCTCACTTCTTGTTCCTCCTCATCCTCCTTCCTGTACAAGTCTGCAAAATCTTTTCTATTCTCATTATTTAGTCTTTCAAGTTGGGCTTCATACCATGAGTTATTCAAAAACTAGGAGAAGTTTTGTTTTCTCTCCTCCTCCTTCCTCATCCCTCCTGTGAGGCAATAAATTCATAGCAGTCTCACTTAAGTAGGAGAAGTGCTGCCAGGGAAAACAATTATGAATTATTATCCCAGAGGAAGTGGAAAAGGGTCCTTTCTACAGAGAGAGGGCAGCGTCTCCCCTGAAACTTGGGAAAGGAAGTGAGGATGAGTGTGGCTGCAGATGTTTCTAGCTAAAGATGAGAAATGAAGAAATTTGAAGGGTATCGTGCATGATGGGCTCACTTCGGTCAAAACGTAGGAGAGCGTGTGAATGACATCATGAGTTTGGACACATCAGTCTCTAAGAGCACTGGGAAATGGAGAGGGACTTGACTGAGCAGAAGACATGTGAAGTGATCAGTGAGTGAATTGGGCCTACAGACTTTGGAACAGGAACAAAGAAGACGGTCAGTAGCATCTTTCCAGAATAGGATCTTGTTGGGTTGGAGAGGCAAAGCAAGGAAATTGAGATTGCCAATGGTAGCAGGCACTGATGCCAACTGACTTGTCCCATTTACGGAGACAGGCTGCCCACTCCCAATTGCTGAGTGTGGTTACTAAGGGCTCAAAGCTACCCTCTTTTGCAAAAATTTGTCCTCAGCCAATGGAAGCTGCTTTACCTGGGAGGTCATAGCCAGACCCCTGGAAGAAACCAGCAATCCATGGCCAGAAGACCAGGGAGCACAAAGAGCTGTAGGATCTCCCTGCGGGATCAGGTTGATGTCAGACACCAGCTGAGAACCTATCCTTGTCTGGTGTCTTCCTCTGATCTATCCTATTTCCTCCAAAATCCCTGCCTGGGCTCTGCTTCTAGGAAGCCCATGTTAAGACGATGATATAGTTCAGGTGGTCATTTGGGAGGTAGAGACTGGATAAGGACCAAGAAGGGGCTGAAAGCCTGGGTGAGAAACAGAAGGACTGATCATTTAGGTCAGGGAACAGGTATAGGGAGAATGAAGGTGTGGAACAGCTGCAAGGATGGGAAGATGGACATTGTTGTCGGGAAAGGGACATTGAAGGTACTGCCATTCAGAGTGTGACGAGGTCCAGGGCATAGCCATGCAGTGGGTGGTGTGGAGGATTAGAGAGGTGTAGTCACCAATCAAAGAGGCTAGGCTATCCATGGGGCGTCCACTGGGTATCCGCTGAAGACACCAATGACATTGGCAAGAGTTCAGGTGGAGATGAAGGCTATGAGCCAGCTAGCCAAGTGTTGGGTGACTGTGGGATGTGATGAGGAGGACCCAGGGTGACAAAGAGGAGGGGGAGAAGAAGGTGGTAGAGCCAGGCTTCATGATCCTCAAATCAGCAAGAATTTTACACAACATGAAGGAGAAATTTGTGAGACAAACTTGAGAGCTGATTGGACCCCTCCACTCCATCCCTGAAGCAAGTCTTCGAGGTCTGCCTGCAGCAGGGACTGCCACTGCCATAGCCATGCGTCCCTGGCTGCTGTGTTGTCCAACACCTATCACACAGGAACCTGGACATTCTACGAATGCAGGGACCTTATCTCTCTCATTCAGCAGGCTGACGTAATAGATAAATATGTACTGAATGAATAATTGAGTCAATCAATTAATCCACATTTCATTATCTCTCAGCAGAGGCCACTCTCATAGTAACAGAGCACAGTCTTGAGGTCAGACAGGTGAACCTGACTTCTAGGTCTGAGCCTGGTTTTCTTTCACACGAGTAACACTGAGAAGATCAGATGAGTTAACATGGGGCCCATGGCACTTGGTACAGTACTTGGCAGGTGGTAAATTCCCCAGAAAAGCCCAGAGCTGTCCCTTGTGGAGTAGAGTGACTGGGGGACGCCTGTGTGGTCTGACGGGAAGGGCGGGCAAAAGAGGGTGCGCCCCAGCCTCCGTGCACTCAACTGGCCCAGCCCAGGGCGGAGTCTCCTCCAGGCCGATCCAGGCCTTGTTGTCGCCTGGAGGCACCAAGGTACCCGGCCAGCGCTGCTGCTGCCCTCCGCTATGGCGAGCGCGGCCCCAGCCGGGTGGACGCCGCTCGGTCTCCGGCTCTGGCTCCTAATGGCGGCGCTATTGGGGACTCTCGCGCCACAGGTGAGAAATGGGGCAGACATCCAGCCTCCAAGGTGAGGTCCGCGGGCGCAGAGGGCTGGAGCGTGACAGAGCAGCAGGGGTAGATATCTGGCTCTCTCGAGCTAGTGTGGCACCCAGTCGGCCTTTGGCGAGTGAAAACTTAGCTTTGGGGAGATGCCTGTTGCCCCTACAAACACCTAGCCCGAGAGACATACCAGAGTGGAACAGCGCAGGTGAGCCAACACCCCGCCGCTGTTGCAGCTCCGGGTGCAGATGGAGAGAATAGCCTGGGGCAGCGGTTAGGGGTAGGGTGGGGGCTGGCTTTACCTCGGGGCTTCCTGCAACTTCTGTAATCCCAGGCGCCTTGGCAAATATGGTCAACATAAAGGTCCTCTGAAAAATGCACTTACACACCGTTTTACAAATACAAGTGTGTCGTGGTGTGCCGCCTTCACCTATGACTGGACCTCAGGTTGAGAACTACTGGGAAAAATAAACTGGAGTGGGTGTGGGCATCTGGGCCCAGCCTGTTCAGAGCCCGAGAGTCCAGCGTTTCAGAAATGCAAGGAGAAGGCACAAGAGGCCCAACCAGGAATCCAGTGCACTGGGGTGGAGTCTCCAACGATGTTGGGCCTCCAGCCCCCCGGACAGCCAACCGGAGCACAATAGAGTTGGGCACTGCCAGGTTTAGCTCCCAGCTCTGAATCCACCCCATGGTTGCCAAGTAGGAATGTGAGCCCAGTGTGGTGAGATCTGGTGTTTGCAGGAAAAAAAAAAAATCCAGATTTTGAGTAAAATCTTTCCAGCGTTTTAATTGGAAGTTAATTAAAACCAAATTTTAAACATGATTATGGTCAAACAAAACTCCACTATGGGCCACTAGTCTGCTGCTTCTTCTCTGGACCACGCTCCCTCCTGCATGTTTTGGATCAGCAAACAGGTGGGGAACCAGAAAGGCTACAAGGGAGTTCCCTCACTCTCCCCCCAGACCAGTGGCAAGGGCCCAGGAGCAGGATGTGGCCTTTGCAGGGGTGCGGCTGGGCCATCCGGATGTTAGGGTTCCTGCTGGGAGCTCAGCCTCACACTGTTACACTGTTTGCTCAAGGAGGGGCTAGAGCAGGTGAGTTAGCCCAGCAGGGAACAGATGGAAGCCTACCCTCCCTCAGCCTGGTCTCCTAAAGCAGCTGGGTTCATTTAGGGAGGTGAAGGGGCTGCACTTAGGAGAGGCAGATGGTGTGGTAAAGGAAAAGGAGACCAGGTGCTGCAATCTCAGAGCTGGCGGTTCAAGTCCCAGTTCTGCCACTTGCTACCTATGTGGCTAATTGTCTTACTTCCCTGAGCCTGTCTTCCTCACCTGCACAAAGATAACAGTAACAGCCTATATCCCCTAGTAAGAGCCAGTGTCAGCGACTTTTTTTTTTTTTTGTAAAGGCCTTCAGTCTTCTTTGGGTAACCAGAAGGAATTGGGTGGGGAAAAGTGTGGGACTTCAACACAGTGGGAGCCAGGAGGCTTTGACTCCCACTGTAATTCCTCTCTCGGGTGGAGGAGATCAATAGGTGTAGCTGAGAGCTTCCCCAGTTAGCCTTCCTTCTTTCTCTGTCTCCTGAGGGCTTGGGAGTCATAGCCAGCCCTTCCTGGGTCAAGAACAAGGGCTGGTCCGAGGCCTCTCAGAGAAGGTGGCTGTTTCCCACTGCAGATCCAGACCATCAGTCCAGAGAGCCTCCTGTTCGTTTCCACCCTGGATGGGAGTCTCCACGCACTAAGCAAGCAGACCGGGGACTTGAAGTGGACACTGAAGGATGGTGAGCAAGGGGCAGTCACTCCTTTCTTTTTGGACTCCAAGTTAGAGCGGTGTCACTATGACCTAGAGGATAAGAACATAGGATCTAGAATCTACAAGCCACTATCTGTAGGCAGCTTCACCACTTATCAGCTGTGTGGCCTTGTGAAAGCCACTCTACCTCTCTGAACATCAGTGTCCTCTCCTATAAAATGAAGCTGAGGGTAATGCCTTCCCCCCTCATAGAGTTCTCAGGAAGATTATAATACACTCATGTCAGATGCTTGTGTTGGTGTCTGGCACACAGTAAGCACCCAGTGAATAAGACCTATGCTTCTCTGCGGGGAATGCAAAGGGGGTGACTCATGCTCCTTTTTCCTGTCCCTGCAGATCCCATCATCCAAAGGCCAATGTACATCACAGAGTAAGTGACCTGTGGCCTTTTAAGGAGAGGACATCTGGGATATGGGGGAGGCAGAGTGTCTGAAGGGAGTTTGGATGAGGTGGGGGTGCACGATGGGCATTAGGGAGGGGAACTGGGCCTGGAGCTCTGTCTGCCTCCTGCAAGGGTGGGCTCCTACTAACTAGGAAGTGGGGGGGAAAGGGCATCTTCATGAAACCAGGGGACATGCATCCAAACCTCCCCCACCCCCATTCCTCTCTGCTCTACAGAACGGCCTTTCTCTCAGATCCAGCTGATGGCAGCCTGTACATCTTGGGGACCCAGAAACAACAGGGATTAATGGTGTGTGTACTTCAGTGCTTGGGGATGAGAGAGGCTGGGGCTTCTGTTAGGCAGAGAGAGCACTGAGGGAACAGAGGGAGCAGCATGTGCAGAATCTGAGTGTCCTGCAGAGGGTAAGTCAGGGCCCTGGGCACATTATTGGAAACCTGTCTGGAGGGACCTGTTGAAAGGAGCTTGTGAGGGTGGCTGTGGCTGTGTTTGCAGAGCAGGCCGTCAAGGGGGCCTTTCCAGGCCTGAGTGTTTTAAGGAGAAACGTATGTATCAGTTAGCATTTACTAAATAATGAATGGTCCCGAACTCAGTTTACTTAACTCACAACTTTGTGGGATGACAAGTTAGGGTGAGCAGTCTTGACTGAGCTGCTTAAGCATTTGTGGTCAGCTGCTGGTCAGCTGGATGGCTCCTTTTTTGAAAGGTACTCGTGGTTGGCTGGCTTTCGACAGGGGTCAACAGAGGCCATAGGCCTCTCATCCTCCAGCAGGCAAGCCCGGTCTTGTTCACATGGTACCAACAAGGGAACTAAAAGCAGCAAGGGAGGGCAAAGCTACTGCACAAGAACTTCTCAAGCTTTGCTATTACCACAGTAGCTAAGGTCTCATCAGAAATGTCACATGGCCAAGCACAGAGGAACAAGAGGAACTTCGGCCATTTTTTCCATCTTCCACATCAGGATTGTGATGGGGGCTATTTAATGTGACTCACAGGGAATAGGGTAGAATATGCTTTGTCAAATTCTGACTGCCAGGAAGCCTGCCTACTAGAAAGGTCTTCAGTGTGAGAGTTAGAAGTTGAATTGGTAAGAAATGTTATTTGTGAGTCAGGCAAGGTCCCAGTGGCAAACAGCTGGCACACGCAGTAGGATAGTTGGAGGAGATCTTGTTGAAAGGATTGCTTACAAAGGTGTGGGCAGAGTGAAGTTTCCTGCAGCCCATAGCATAGCATGGGGGGCCACTATTGGCCGAAGCTCAGAGGGACGGGACGGAGCAGTGACCAGTAGTTGGAGCCAGAGGGAGAATGAGAAGAGGGCCACCTGGCAGGAGCTGAGACCTGTGGGGCAGGCAGGGTGGGGAGGGCGGTGACACATCCAGGCCATGATGACTTTGTGGAGAGGAGACAAGGATGCAGGCCCAATCTCACACCAAAAGCCAGAGCATGTGGCTTCCACGGATGTCATTCAAACAAGTGTGTTTTGGGGTGGGGTGGGAGGGAGCAGGGTGGAGAGGGATGGGGAGTGAATCTCCAGTCACATCAGGGAGAGCCATCAGTAATCAAACCATTCCTCCCCACTTCTCTGCATCTAGGATAAAGTTCAGGAGCCCTGACAAAGTACATTACATCCTCTATGATCTGGGCCCTCTCACGTACATGCCTCTTCTCTCACGTACATGCGTGCACATGAACACCATTCAACTTAGTATGCCAGCTTCTGGGCTTCAGCCAAATTGTCCCCGATATCAGGAACACTCCTCCTCTATTTCTGGCTGCCAGTGGGATGGCAGGGGTTGAGGGAGCAGGGGGCTCTGTACATTGTGCCCTCCTGGAGACTCAAGCTTCTGGAGGCTCCATCTCAGCCTGAGCTTCTCAATCACCAAAGCAGAAGAGGCAAATGTGACCCACACACAGATTGTCAGTGTCCTCATGGCAGTGACATGTGTCTTCTCTCCTCCCCTCCTGCTGGCTAAAGCATGCCTCAAAGCCATACCTACTTGAAGCAGAGAAGGAAGTGCTACCCCACCAGAAGCCAGAAGAGCCACAATATTTGTGAGAAGTGTGCCCCTTCCCCAGCTCTTTCTTATTCATCCCTCCAGTCTCAACAAAATCCAAACTCCTTCCCAACTAGTGATGTTGCCTCCAGCTACCCTCATTTCGATCACTCCTCCCCTCTCCGATCCCTGGAGGCTCACCAGCTTCACCCTTGCAGAGTGACGAGCTCTCCCTTCCTCTCCACTGGCTGTCCCCCTGCCCAGAACATTGCCCTTCCATGTGTCCCTGTGACTCACTCCCTCACCTACCAAGCCAGCCACCTTATGAAAACTAGTATCTCAGATCACTTTTTAGCCTAGTTCTCTGGGTTTTTTATGGTATATGCATTTTTTGCTTGTTTATTTTCTCTCTCCCCCACACACCAGAAATGTAACTGCAGAAAGGAACTTTATTGGTCTTGGTTACTACTAGGTCCTGGCATTAAATGGTTGATGAATGAAGGAGTGAATGAACTTCCTCCAGCAGCTTTTCAGTTCTCCAACATCTACAATAGGTGCCCCTCAGTTTCTTTCAGGAACACTAACCACACTGTAACAATTACAGGTGGTAATGACCTCCTTTGTTGTTGGTCCTGTGCCCCTAGGAAACCCCAGCTCTCTTTCCCTCAGTTCTGCGTGTGCCTAGGGTGCTATCTGGCAACAGCTTTGTATGTGGAGTTTGGGGATTTTTCTATATGTGTAACTTTTCATTTTTACATAATTTCAAATATAAGAAAAAGTGGAATAGTACAAAAAATTTTTTTATTCCTTTTATCCAAGTTCATTATTTTTAACATCTTACCACATCTGCTTTTGCTCTCTCTAGGTAGATGATAAACAGATAAATAGAATGTCAAGAATATTATGTATGTATGAAATTTCTTTTCTGCCCTGGCTGATGTGGCTGAGTAGATTGAGAGCTGGCCTGCACCTGGGAACTGAAAGGTCACTGGTCCAATTCCCAGTCAGGGCACATGCCTGGGTTGAAGGTCAGTTCCCAGCAGGGGGCACAAGAGAGGATGTTCTCTCTAGAACATCAGTGTTTCTCCCCTTCTCTTTCTCCATCCCTTCTCCTCTCTCTAAAAATAAATAAAATCTTTTAGAATTTTTCTTTTTCTGAAACATGCATTCAAGAGTGAGTTACAGACATTATACTCTTTACTCCTAAAGTGGCACGATGTATTTCTAAGAACAAGGGCTTTTTCCTACATAGCCTGGGTATAAATGAATAAAATAAGGAAACTTAACATTGATGCAATAGCATTATGTAATTCACAGCGCATGTTAATTTCGTTTGGTGTTCCAGTGGAGCCTTTTATTGTTTCCTAGTCCAGAATTTGAATCAGACTCACCATAGCATTTGGTTGTCATGTCCCTTGGGATCCTTAAAACTGGAATGGTTCCCCAGCTTCTCTAAGCCTCTCTGGAAAATGGAAACAATAATTGTGCTTCATAAATAGGTTGTATGAGTTTTTCTGCGTTTACTTCTTTCTGGAACTTTTCTCCTCAGAAACTGCCATTCACGATCCCAGAGCTGGTTCATACCTCCCCATGCCGCAGCTCAGATGGTGTCTTCTACACAGGTAAACATCTCTCCATCCTGTGGTACAGGTCCAGGAAGCAGGGACAGGGCTAAAACCATGGAAGGTTAACATGGAAGGCCAGCCTGGCACAAAATGGACAGGCTGCACACCTTCTCCCAGGCTGTCTTGAGGCCTGACACACATTCCACCTCCACAGGCAGAAAGCAGGATGCCTGGTTTGTGGTGGACCCTGAATCAGGGCAAACACAGATGACACTGACCACGGAGGCCCTTTCTACGCCCCGCCTCTACATTGGCCGCACGCGTGAGTCGGGCCCCGGTTCTGGGTGGCCCTCTCTCTTGCTGCCCAGGCCCAGGCCCAGCAATTGTTCTCCAAGATGAATTGGGCCAGTCTGTCAATTTGTCAGCCAACAAGCATTTCATTGAGCACTGAACAAAGACCAGAGGATAGAGCAGTAGCCAGAATAGACCTGGTTTCTGCCCTTGTGATACTCACAGACTCTACTCCAGGCTGGGTGCTCAGAACCCCACCTCCATAAAATGACACCCTCTGAGTTGGGGGATGGGAGGAGTGTCACACAGGCCTGTGTGGTAACCTTGCCTCTGGGCATTCTCAGAGTACACAGTCACCATGCATGACCCCCGGGCCCCTGACCTTCACTGGAATACCACCTACCGTTGCTATTCAGCACCCCCCATGGACATCTCCCCTGGAAAATGTGAGTGCTACCTTTCTCTGGCCCCATCTTGGAGCAACGTCCTCAATTCAGGGAACCCTATGTGGTATCCATGACCAAGCCCCACCACAATCTGACCTATTTGACCTCCTCTGGGGTCCCACATGAATGATACACCTTTGATGGATGACCCTAAATGACTGTCCTCAAATGACCCCCCTCAACACTCAGCCTGACCCTCCTGTACCCTGAGCAGCCCCAACATCCTCACTCCTTCACACTCCAAATGTGCCCAGCCAGGTCACCCTGGGTGACTCCTTACATCCTGGGTGTCCCCAAGCAATCCACACACATCCTGAGCAGTCCCCTTGTGTCCTAACTGAGCCCTAATGTTGAATGACCCTTGACAGATAACCCTAAGTGACCTTTCCCCAGATAACACTGACCACATTCTCAATATTATGACTATTCTACCAGACTTCCTAAGTGACCTCACAGGGGCCCCTAGGCAACCCCTGGTACACTGACTCACTTCATAGGACACATCACAAGTAATTGCACCAGGGCCCCTGACTGACCTCTTTCACATGCTAAGTGATACCCAAGTGACCCACAGGACATTCTGATTGCCCATCATAATTCATCATTCTGAGCCTAAGTGACTGACTGCTCCACATCCTAACTGTTCTCTCTCAAGTAACATGTGAGTTACCTTCAGATGACCCTGATTGACCCCTACATTCTACAAAGCTCCCAGTTGACCCTGACAGATCCGAGTGCCCCAGGGAACTTTGACCTTCCCATGTCCTGCAATCCTCCAGGTGATCTCACCTAAATTGCACACACTTGGGTAGCCCTCCAGATGGCCCACTCTCAGAGCAGTTCCTCCACCCCAAGATGCTCTAAGGTCCCTCACATCAGAGCTCCCTGATCACATCTCCCCAGCCATCTTTCTTGGCAGATGTGAGCTACCTGGCATCCTGTGGGATAGGCCTGCTGCTAACTGTGGACCCAGAAAGTGGGGTGGTGTTGTGGACACAGGACCTGGGTGTACCTGTGATGGGCATCTACACCTGGCACGAGGACGGCCTGCGTCAGCTATCCCATCTCACACTGGCTCAAGACACCCTGCACTTCCTCGTCCTCCGTTGGGGCCACATCCGACTACCTGCTTCAGGTCCCCAGAACACAGCCACCCACTTCTCTGTCTTGGACATCCAGCTGCTGTAGGTACCTATGCGTGGGGGCTGGGGAGGACCCTCTGGAAGTGTTGTAGCCCATGCCCAATTGGCAATGTGATGTTTGACCATGACATAACAGTAGAATTGAGCCAGGGGTAAAAATATCTCAAAATATCAACCAAACTTGTTGATTAATAACCAGTGCCCCGCACCAGTCCTTGGGTGCTCCAGGACCTCCTAGGTAGCTCCACTGTTCAGCAACTGACAGGGTAAAATGTGCCTAGGAGGTTGTCTCCGGGTCTCCACTCCAGTGCTACAGCTGGCATCTGTTTGCCTGGTAGGGGCTGTGCCTTCTTGATTGTTAAAGACTGTCATCCTGCCTTATAGCACTAAAAACCTTCGAGTCTCCATCTTGGGGAGCCAAGTGATAGACTGGGAAAGTCAGGGCTTCGGCACTCATTCAATTTGTTCTGCAAATATTAATTGAGCACTCACTCTTGTATCAGCTATTTGTTAAGCTCTGGAGTACAGTAATACAGCCAGCATTCCTACCTACGGAAATCTCAGTGTCTAGTAGAGGAGATAGGTGTGTAAAGAGGCAATTATGATATTATAAAGGATAACAGAAGAATAGGTTTTCCATGGGAGTGTATAGGAAGAGTACCTAAATTGAGACTGGTGGAAGGAGGCAGTCATGGAATGCTTCCTTGAGGAAGGGACATCCAAGTTAAAACCTAAAGGATAAATAGGAAATGAAAGAAAGAGAGAGCTTCAAAACAACAAACACTTATTATCTTTCAAGATTCTGTGGGTCAGCTGGGTGGTTTTCTGGTCTGGAAGGCCTTAATTAATATGAGTAAGTCAGCTGGTGGCTTGGCTGAGCCTGGATGATCTAGGGTGGTCTCACTCACATGTCTCATAGTTGGTGAACTATTTAGCTTAGAAAGTGTCAGATAATGTCTTTTGTGCCCCAGCAGGCTAGACTGGTTTTCTTCACATGGTGGTCTTGCTTCCAAAGAACAATATGGGAGGACAAGTCTCTTACACAAATACTTCTCAAGACTCTACTTGTATCATACTTACTACTGTCTCATTGTCCAAAGCAAGTCAGATGGCCAAGACCAGAAGTGATGTGGGAGGGGACAATACACGAGTACAATAGTAACGGAAACCACCCACCACCGTCACTCATCTTTCTCCCCTTTCCTTTCCCCAACTAGGATGACGCTGTATATAGGGAAGGATGAAGCTGGCTTCTATGTTTCCAAAGCACTGGTTCACACAGGGGTGGCCCTAGTGGTGAGAGAGGGTCTCTGAGTGGGCAGAAAGAGGGGATGGAGCAGGAGTGCCCCCCTCACTCATGATTCCATCTTCTTCTACAGCCTCGTGGACTGACCCTGGCCTCCAGGGATGGCCCCACCACAGATGAGGTGACACTCCAAATCTCAGGAGAGCGAGAGGGCTCGCCTAGCACAGCTGTCAGATACCCCTCAGGCAGTGTGGCCCTCCCTATCCAGTGGTTGCTCATTGGTGAGATTCCCTAGTTCAAATTTGGCATAGATGAAGATGAAAGACCTCATCCTCTTCCAGGCTTCTGAGCTGGAAGGCTGAAGTCATCTTCAGTACACTGACTTTTTCACTGTCCCTTAGGACACCATGAGCCACCCCCAGTCCTGCACACCACCATGCTGAGAGTCCATCCCACCCCAGGAAGTGGAACTACTGAAACTGAACCCTCCAGGAGCACACAGTCTCCAGCCCTCTTATTGGAGGTCAGTGCTGAAAGGTCAGAGAGCTTAGAGGGAGACTAGGCCAGTGGGTGGGCAGCCACTAGACATTTTCCTTGGGCTTCTAGGAATAATATTTGAGGTGGGTCAATTGACCTCACATAATTTCCCAGAATAAAAGCATTTGTTGTTAGAAGGGTCAAAAGTTATTGGCCATCTAAATTGTGAAACATGAGTCACGGTTTTCTTTGTTCTTCTTCAGTGTCAGAGTTACACAGAGTTTATCAACTGAGAGATAAAAACAGAAAAACTACAACAGTTTTTCTCGTTGAAGAGGGTTGGACAAGAATCACTAGTAGTTCAAGGTTAGAAGGAATAGACATGCCTTGGAGCAATGATTCTCAAATCTGGCTACTTACTAGAATCACCTGGATGCCCACCCCCACCCCCCACTGAATTAAGAATCTCTGGAGGTGGATATCTTCATTTTTGGTAATTCCCCCCAAGTATTTGCATTCTTTCAGTGACACCCCAGGAGATGCTGGTCATCAGCTAGGTTTGGAAGCCCAGTCTCCTGGAGCACCGTGATACTTCAGCACCGCGGAGAGAGCCCTGACCCCCATCACAAGGACCGTTCACTCACTGACCCTTATGCTAAACCCAGCCCTATGCTGGTTGATGAAGGGTTAGGGGTTCCCAGTGAGAGGGGTTGTAAAGAGTGAAAGTCCCTTTGTCCCCAGCTCCTGAGCCTGAGTCAGGAGGAACCTTGGGACCCGGAGCTGCACCCTGAAGAGGAAACTTCACACTTGGATCCAGGACTAGGACCTCAAGACCTGCTGGCAGCCAGCCTCGCTGCGGTCCTCCTAGGAGGGTGGATTCTCTTCTTGATGAGGCAGGTAAGCCCACCACCCCAACCTCAGGTCTGTCTTAGGGTATCCTAGGGACAACTCTGCCTCTCCTCTTCAAGACCACTCAGCAACTGTCTCACCCAGCTCTGATTCTGCCCCCTGCCTTCTGCCCAGCAGCTCCCCAAGCCCCTGTTACTGTACTTTGTGTGTTCATGGTCCAGTGCAGGCTGTCTCAGGCACAGCTGCTGGGCCCACCAAAGGGCAGGGCCTGGCCAGGGCCGAGCTCCTGTAGGCCCTTGTGTTTCAGCAGCAGCAGCTGGTGGAGAAGCAGCAGCAGGCTCCCCTGGCACCTGCAGACCCTCCTGCCATCTCACAGGATGCTCTTTCCCAGCTCTCGGGGACCACCCCACAGGACCAGAAGAGGCTGCAAAGCCCTTCTGAGAAAACTCAGCCACCTGAAGACCCTGAAGGTGAGCTTAAGTAAACAGAAAAGGGCATTGTCAGGGACAGAGAAGAGAGAAGAGCTAATAAACTACCTTTAAAGGCAGTTTATTAGAAGCCACTAGTGGGGTAGCTAAGCCTAAATGAATTAATGAGAGTATTTAAAAATAGTGCCTGCTATGTAGTTAAGCACTCTAGACATGCCTGCCATCTTTTTTTATTTTTGTTATTTTCAAGGACTGTGCATGCAGATAGAACTGAGTGTAAATCTAACACCTCTATCTGTTAACTTTCATGAATTGCATAACTCCTCTGAGCCTTGGCATTTTCATCTATCACATGAAAATAGTAACACCTCATTACATCACCTCACTGGGAGAGGTCACCACCACCATCATTTATTAAATCGAACTGAGGTGAAGGCACGTGTGCTAAAATAATACCACACTTGGTAACACTAATAATAAATTACCTAGGTACCTTCCCCTCTTTAGGGCTTTTAATTTTTTTTAATATTCTTTTTTTTCTTCAATTTACTCCTGTGGGATACCCCTCAGGGCCTTCCTCATGCTTTCATTGGTCTACTTCTTCTACTAATCCAAGCTTTTTATTCTGCTTCTTTGGCTCTGGGCTGGGTTGTCCTTCAGTCCTTTGCATAAGCTGCTGCTGTCACCTCCTGGTCACTGCTTAAACCACAATCTTATACCTTAAAGCCTTAACTAAGGTTGAAGTTCACCCCATATGTAGCTCGGGGATCTGGTTCTTTTCCTAACTTTCACCTTTGTGTTCACCTTGCCTCTAAGGAAAGGGAATAGCTCCCCTTCCTCAGGGGTCAGTTCTCCTCAAAAGTTCCCACCACAGAGTCCTCTCCACTGAGCCTTGAGAGTTGCAGTTCCTGTCACTTTACTGGCTCTGGTAGGTTTCACTGCACCCTGAAGCCCTCATCTCCTTAGACCTGCTGACTCAAGCAGAGTCTTTCCCAGACAACCCAGGTGATTCTTGACAAATGGCCCTGCAATTCCTCCTTGCCATCTTCCTTTTCTCACAACTGTCATTCACCCCACAGCCTGTAAGACCCCAGTCATTGACAAGATGTTAGTTCCTTCCACAGATGTCTCCTCAATTACCTTATAAGTCAGTATTACTAATAATCCTCTGAGGAAGAGAAAAGAGGATGTTGGAATCCAGCCCTGGCTCAGCCAGGACATCTTGTTATATAAAATACCTATTTTTGCTTATTCACCATAAAAAATAAAGTGATATTGGTGCTTCAGGACAAGAACCCAAGAAAATAAAACACCCAGATGGAGCCTGGTGCCTCCATTATGACTCTGTGGTACCAGTGTCTAGATAATACTGGATTTCCTCTGTTATTTTTTTAAAGATTTTATTTATTTGTTTTTAGAGAAAGCAGAAGGGAGAGAGAAAGACAGGGAGAGATTAAGAAACATTGATTGCCTCTCACATGCCCCCAACGGGGGACCTAGCCTACAAACCAGGCCAGGAATCAAACCAGCAACTTTTTGGTTTGCAAGCTGACGCTCAATCCACTGAGCCACACCAGCCAGGGCTTCTGTTAATATATATCTTTTAACTTATTCTTTCACTTCCTTTGTTTAAGTGCTGATAAACTCTTAACTTTGGTGTTTTCATGACCTCTAGGCCAAGCCCAGAGAGGACAGGCAGTTGTTAGGTGGCGTGATAAATGCTGTGAGAGTGAGGTCACACAGGGAGCTGTATGAACACAGAGGAGGGCACATAGCTCAGATGTGGGGAAATAGTAAATGTCCTCGAAGCAATGGCTAAGCTCTGGTCCCAAGGATCAGAATTAGAAGTAATCACCCAAGTGAGCTGGGGGTAGTGCAGCAGAAGTATCCAGGGGGCGCCAACACCACAAGCAATGAATGGTTCAGAGGTGAGAGAAGGCAGGGTGTACATTCTGAAAGCTGAAAGGAGTGTTGCAAACTCATGCCCCCTGGATAAAGGAGTGAAGCTGCCATGTAGAAGAGAGAATAGGGAATAGCTGGGACCATAGCAAACTGGAGATTAGGTGCCTTGTCTAAACTGCTTTACAGATGAGAAAACCAAGGTCACAGCAGTTAAGTACATGCCCAAGTATGCACACAGAGTAAGTGGGAGCACCAGGCATTGGACTGGGCAGTCTGGCACCAGGATGGGCAGGGGAGGAGGGAAGTCTGAAGCAAGGTGAAGGCAGGGTGGGTCTGGACTGGGCAGTGGTGGCTTCCTAAGACCTCACCCTCCTCTCCCCCTAGCTGAGCAGCTCACTGTGGTGGGGAAGATCTCCTTCAACCCCAAGGATGTGCTGGGCCGAGGGGCAGGCGGAACTTTCGTTTTCCGGTGAGCGGCAGCCAGGAGCCAGGCTAGAGATGTGGCCCTCACAGCTCTTTCAGTACTGTGCCTTGGAAAGCTGTTATCCCAAGGATCCCCCAGGAGAGTGCCAGTCCTAAGTTTTCCTTTACCTGCCTTGTCTGAACCTCCATTCTCCCACCTACCAGGGGACAGTTTGAGGGGCGGGCAGTGGCTGTCAAGCGACTCCTTCGTGAATGCTTTGGCCTGGTCCGGCGGGAGGTCCAGCTACTGCAAGAGTCAGACAGGCACCCCAATGTGCTCCGCTACTTCTGCACAGAGCAGGGACCCCAGTTCTACTACATTGCCTTGGAGCTCTGCCCTGCCTCCTTGCAGGAGGTGAGGCTGGAGTGCAGGGAGGTGTGGATAGATGGCCTGGAGGTCCTTGGCTGCAAAGTGACTTTTGTCCCTCACTGCTCCTCAGTATGTGGAAAGCCCAGAACTGGACCGCTGGGGCCTGGAGCCTGAGACAGCACTGCAGCACCTCATGTCTGGCCTGGCACACCTGCATTCCTTACACATAGGTACCCACCCACCTCCCGTTCCCCACTGTTGCACTGCCTTCCTCACCTCCTCTCTCAGCTGCCTTCCACTGTCACAGTGCACCGGGACCTGAAGCCAGCCAATGTGCTCATCACGGGGCTTGACAGCCAGGGCCGAGGCAGGGTGGTTCTCTCCGACTTCGGCCTCTGCAAGAAGCTGCCAGCTGGCCACTGTAGCTTCAGCCTGCACTCAGGCGTCCCTGGCACAGAGGGCTGGATAGCACCTGAGCTCCTTCACCTCCTGCCCCCAGCCAGCCCTGTGAGTTGTCCTGTCGCCCTGGCCCAGAGCCTCTTATGCCCAAGGCCCATATCATGGTTGTGTGAGCTTAAACCTGTTTCTTCATCTATAAAGTGGGATAATTAATTCTTTCTTACCCAGAGCAGTGACTCTCAAACAGGGACTATTTTACCACCTAAGGGGCACTGGACAATGTCTAGAGATATTTTTGGTAACCACACTTGGTGGTTGGGGGGGCAGTTGTTACCGGCATCTGGTGGATAGAGACCAACGATACTGCTAAAAAATATCCCGTGATTCTCTCTCTGTAATAAAATATGATCAGGCCCAAAGTGTCAATAGTGCTGAGGTTAAAAAAAC
This sequence comes from Sturnira hondurensis, assembly GCF_014824575.4. Lineage (NCBI taxonomy): Eukaryota > Metazoa > Chordata > Mammalia > Chiroptera > Phyllostomidae > Sturnira > Sturnira hondurensis. The sequence continues at coordinate 727,253 of NW_028091508.1, forward strand.
TCCGAGCTATAATGGTTTAACTCTTCATTGTGATGCAGAATCACTGGGGAACCTAAAAAAAAATCAGCTGCCCAGGCCCCACATTCAGTGATTACAACCTGATTAGCTGGGGTAAGGCCTCAGGGTTTTCAGGTATAGCCAGGGTGAACCACTGAGGTCAATGGTCTGGGAAGCATCCAATGAGCTAATATAGTTGAAGCACAGAGCAGTGTCTAAACCCAGAAACATTTGAGTTTGAGGCCCCAGGAGTAGATTATTGAGCCATCAATGTGTGTGTAGAAGTTGTACTCACGGGCATGGATGACAATAGCACAAAAGGATAGTCACTAAGCAAAATCACCCCCACCCCTAAAGTTTAGAGAAAGCTGGAAGTGGCAATCTGGACGAAGAACCACAAGCACTGTTAGGAGCCTGTACAGGTTCTTTTTATTTTTAATTAGTGGTCAGTATTTTAACTTCTGGGAAATTGCACTTAAATATCTGGGTTTCTGGATCCTCTTGGGAAATGAAAGCTCTAACACCCCAAGAGAGTGCCTTGAAGGCAACCAGCTGAAGTTCACTACCAGCTGCTGCCTGTGGACAGAGCCCTTTCCACTGCCTCGTTGCCTCATGCCTGGCCAGCTTCATTCAGTGATGTTACCTGCTAGATCTGGAGGAATGACTCTTGGAAACCTGAACTAGAAGCTCAGTAGGGACAAAGATTATGGATGAAAAATATGGACCCTTTTCAGTGGTGCAGGGGGAGGGGGTTTAGGGCTAAGGAGATGCCTCTCAGGAAGCACCTCTGAGTTCTACCCTGAACCAAACTCCCCATGGAGAGAATTCGGCCAGGCAGGATTCCTGGAAGCAGACTTCCTCCTTATGCTCTTTTCTCTGGCCCCAGACCAGTGCAGTGGACATCTTCTCTGCAGGCTGCATATTCTATTATGTGCTTTCCGGAGGCAGCCACCCCTTTGGAGAGAGTCTTTATCGCCAAGCAAACATCCTTGCAGGGGCTGCCTGTCTGGTTCACCTGGAGGAAGAGGCCCACGGTGAGGGGACCTAGCACAACAAAGAAGGGAGGAAGCAGGCCATGAGTCTGGGTAGTCTAAAGCCATCCCCTTTCTCCTACAGACAAGGTGGTTGCCAGGAGCCTGGTTGAGGCCATGTTGAGCCCACAGCCACGGGGACGCCCCTCTGCTCACCAGGTGTTGGCCCACCCCTTCTTTTGGAACAGAGCCAAGCAGCTCCAGTTCTTCCAGGTTAAGGGAAATCTTGGGAATGGGCTCAGAAAGTCCCAAGTTTAGATCCTGAGGAACAAGAAGGGGAAGCCAGATTGGTTGGGGGAAAAGGGAGTTGTCTACCTGCGCCAGGTCGTCTGGCTCATATAGACCAAGATGAACCCCAAACTTCTAAATATTGCCATTTTGGCCCTCCAGTCTATTCATCACCACCTCCCCAGGCCCAGCTGCCTGGGGTGGGTGAGAACACACCATTACTTTCACCCCTAGTTGTCACTTGTGCTGTACCTGTGCCCAGAGAGCCCATTCCAACTTGTATGACCTTGAGCAAGGGACTCTACCTCCGAGCCTGCTTGCTCATCTGTAAAATGGAGAACAGTATTTACCTCATGGGTCAGGAAAGACCTGGTGGGATAACAACATGGGAGGGAGGGAGAACTCCTGGCCTTGTGACCTCTGGAACTGGTCACAGGCTCAGGAGCTCTGTGGGGGTCCTAGGATGTCAGTGACTGGCTGGAGAAGGAGTCTGAACAGGGGCCCCTGGTGATGGCACTGGAGGCAGGAGGCTCCATCGTGGTCCGGGGCAACTGGCACAAGCACATCTCCATGCCACTGCAGTCAGGTAGAGGCCAAACACTGGGTGGGCCAGGAAAGCCAAGGGAAGTCTAGTGGGGACAGCTTTGCCAATGATTTTCCTGCCCATAGATCTGAGAAGGTTCCGGTCGTATAAGGGGACTTCAGTGAGAGACCTGCTTCGCGCTATGAGGAACAAGGTGCGTTCTAGGGCTCGGGTGGGGCTTAGCTCTTGGCAAGGACTGGTCACTGCTGAGCCAGGGCTGTACTCTAATCCCTCCAGAAGCACCACTACAGGGAGCTCCCGAGTGCGGTCCAGCAGGCCCTGGGCAACGTCCCTGACAGCTTCGTTCAGTACTTCACAGACCGATTCCCACAGCTGCTTCTCCACACACACCACACCATGAGGAGTTGCGCATCTGAGAGCCTCTTCTTGCCCTACTATCCACTGGCCTCAGGGGCCAGGAAGCCATACCCAGAGGCAGCTGGGAGCTAAGGACAGCCAGCCCAGGAGCTAGGCCTGGGGCTAAGGCTGGCCTCAGCATCAGACAATACCTGCAGACTTGGCAGCCTGGGGACAGATACTGGAGCAAAGATATGCTGAAAGCCCAGGTGCCAGGTACCCCTTGGAATACAAGAAAAATAAATTCTCATGTGTTTAATGTATATAAAGGCAAGGAAAAAACAGTCCTGAATCCAACAGCAATATTCTGTACATACGGCAGGGTTGAGAAGGGAAGGGGCCACAGAACCCACACTTGAACATGTACAAAAATAACTTACACAGCAGCCCCCACCTGCTATGGCTCTCTCCACAGCCACCAGGGTTGGGAGCACACTATAAAAACCAGCACTGTGGGAGCTAACTACAACAGGCCAAGGTGCTGGTAGGGGGGAAAGGGTCACCAGTCCAGAGGGGACAGGCCTATGAGGAGGCCTTGAGGCGATTGGTGGCCGAGCGTGAGCTCAGCAGCTTGTCCACCATGGTGCGGGCATATCGGAGCCGGCTGGCCAGCTCCTTGGAACAGCCGTATTCCTCCAGGAGGCTCAGGCGGTATGTGCGAAAGTCCCGCTTCTCATTAATGTAAGTCACAGCAGCCATCAGTGGGCACAGGATGAGTTTGGTATGGTCCTATGAGGGAAAGAAGGGGATGGGCAGACAGAGGATAATTGGTGGATTAAAGATGTAGGTGCTAGTGTAAGGAAGTATAAGGAAGACAGCCCAGCTGGTTGAGGGGCCTCATTCCACTCTGTTCCTGCTATCAAGAACAGGTCCCATACCCCCCACTCCCATCCAACTCTGTGAGCCTGATGATGGGTGCAGATCACCAACTCTCCCTGCCCCAGCTCACCTGGAAGAAGTTGATCTGCACAGAGCCATTACTAAGGTGCAAGATGATGGCACTGCGGGTGCGAAACCAGGTACGCAGGTAGGGCAGCCGGGCCAGCTCATCACCCTCCCGTGGTGTGATATTGGCCCCTGCCTTCAGCAAGTGTTCGCTCATGTAGTTTCGGAAATACTTAAGGAGGGTGATCTAGTTGGAGAGTCAGGGAGTCCAGAGTTAGAGCCCAAACCCTGGCATACCACCCACTCCCAGCGGCACCAGGCCACACGAGCCAGCCAGCACTCACCTTCTTCATCAAGGAGTGGGGATGGGAATTCACGGTGAGGTAGGACTCTGTGCCGTCACGCTCTATGTACTGCAGGCTATCACCATCGTTGTAGAGGATGAGGCGTGTTGAGTCATTGAAGAGCACCCCTACGCTGTTGTCACACAGTTGATATCCTGGTGGTAGTGGGGGGAGACCTCAGAAAGGGGAGCAGGGAACAAGGGAACACTGGGAGCTGGCAATGGGAGGTCTGGGATGGAGATAGGAAAGCTGAGAGAGGACTTCACAGCCAAAGAAGGCAAAAGCCTGTAACAAGTCAAGGAATCACAGGCTGTCCCTGGGCCACCCACCCAGTCTGGAGGAAACCTACCAAGGCCATACTTGTCCGAATAGTCCACCCACTTGCTGACCCAGAAGATGGGGATGCAGGCAGGATCCTCAGCCTCCTCTGGGATGGAAACAGACAGACGACTGGTCAGAACCAGTCTCTTCATCTCAGGTGGTCCACACCAGAAGGCTTGCTGGACATCCCACCTGGGCTCAGTCAGACAAGAGGCCTGGGGCCACACAGAGCAAAGCAAGGCCTCTGCTGCCAACAAGCTCAGACAAGCAGCAGGACACACATGTAAGCAGCAAGTTATAATGCAGAGCACCAAGTTCTACTCGTTCATTTAATTGATCCATTTAATCAAAGGCCAACTGTGTGCTGGACACTGTCACATGTACAGTGAGCAATGACCAAAACTCAACCTTCATGAAGTTTGCATTCTAGTCACAGGGACAGAGGCTAATCAAAATAAATAGAACAAAATAAGTTGCTTCCATCATAGGGAGAGTCAATGGCTGAAAGATTATCCAGCTTTCCAGTTTTGAGTGATTAAAAAAATTGTAAGAAGAAAGGCAATTCCACACACATCAGAATGTTAAGCACAGTAACAGCAATAATCCTTTCTTTTAAACACAGAAAACCAACATGGAAACTTTGGAATACTTCAGGTGAGAGGTGTTATAGATAATACAAAGCACGTATAGGGATGGCAAGTGCTAGGAGCAGGGACAGGAAATGCTGGTGAGGGGGGAACATCAGAGCAGACATTTGAAAAACAAGAGAGTGTGAGCCATGCAGATATCTGCAGGAAGAATGTTCCAGAAGAGACTGGGCAAGCAAAGCCCTGAGGCTGAGCACATCCTGGTCTATTTTTTCAATGGTCTAGAAGGCTAATCAGGAATTCTCTGAATAGAAGAAACATGTGTAAACATGGACCAAGGTAGTACAGAGAGGCGCTGGGAGATGAAGCACTTATGGAGACAGAACAGATGAGTCAGAAATTGGAAGGAGCCAGACCATGGAGGGCCTTGGGCTAACTCACTGGGGTTGTAATTTACAGAAATGGGGGAAACTAAACACATTATGGGGACAGAAGCCTGGACAAGCCACGACACTCTGCTGGCTGAGACTTCCCTGCCCTTTAGAGATGCCTCAGGCAACCTCCCACCCCAGGCCACGGCAGTGCCCACCTTGCCTCACCAGCCCCCGATCTGAGGGCTTAGAGGCATTGACACTGTGCAGTTGCTGCAGCAAGTCACCAAGGTGGCAGTCCACTGCCTCACTGGTCTCTCGGACTGCTGGTTCTTCTTTTCCTCGGGGCTGCTCAGGCATGGGGTTCTCTGTGCCTAGGAGAAAATAAGAAATAGTCATTAGCTGGGTGAAAAACTGGCAGGTTGGGAGGGGCATAGGATGCCATGCCATAGCTAGTGCTCTCCCCAGAAAAAACCTTTAACTGCTATTGCTTTAGGTAGACTGAGTCAGTGCCAGGTTATTACAGTTCATACTCGAAGGACAGGCACATAGTATCCACTGGCACCTCCAGGACCAGGCCGAGCCCTTTAACATGGCTCCATGGCCACATACGCAATTCTGGAAACTCAGAATTAAAAGTACCTTTAATACCCAGGAAAACGAAAGAGTCAGTAAATTGTGGAACAGCAAGATGAATCAAGCAGGCATTAATGAAAATGTAAGCGATTTCTCACCCTAAAATTTGCTTTACATACTTATATACGTCAAAAAAAGCCTGAAAAAAAAAACCATGCTAAAACTTTAACATGGGTTATATTTGAGTGGTAGAAGCAGGATTTTGTCAGGTCTTTATTGCTTATATGTTTAATTCTTTCCCCACTAATATGTGCTCATTCTCCTTGTGTAATAGCAAAGTCTTCTTTAAAATATTTAAAGATCAGAGTTTTTAATTTTAAAAAACTATGCTGTGATAAGGACTTAAATGTAAAATAACATTTAGAATTTGCTTTTAAAACTCTAGCCAAAAAAAGATGAGGTGGAATAAATAAAAATAGAGGCAAATAACTATTGAAAATGGATGATAAATACATGAAGGTTCATCATACTGTTAGTTCTCTGTACTTTTTTCTTTTTGAAGATTTTATTTACTTATTTGTAGAGAGAGGGGAAAGGAAGGAGAAAGAGAGGGAGAGAAACATCAATATGTGGTTATATCTCAAGTGACCCAGTAGGGGACCTGGCCCGAAACCCAGGCATGTGGTCTGACTGGGAATCAAAATGGCGATCCTTTGGTTCACAGGCTGGCACTACATCCGCTGAGCCACACCAAGCCTTGGCCTGTACTTTTGAGTAAGTTAAAAAATTTCCAGTGTAAGAAGTTTTTAAAAAATGTTTTCTGGCCCTGGCTGGTATAGCTCAGTGGTTTGAGCTCGGGCCTGTGAACCAGAGAATCATGGTTCGGTTCCCAGTCAGGGCACATGCCTGGGTTGCAGGCCAGTTCCCAGCGGGGAACACACGAGAGGCAACCATACATTGATATTTCTCTCCCTCTCTTCTTCCCTTCCCCTCTAAAGCTAAATAAATAAAATCTTAAAAAAATGTTTTCTGTCCAAAAATTAAAGCCAAAAGAAGGAAAAAAAAGCAATCCTTAAAATAATGCTGCTACCTGATAGCCCAAAGCACAAATATCCAAGTTCAGACTGACATAATCAAATAAATACATGGGAGAGAAGCAACAGCTCTTCCTTACAGAATTCCAATGACTAAATACAGAAGGAGCAAGGAAAGAGAAACATCACTGTCAGAATACCATGGTTAAAATCGCCAGTGGCAAGATCCACCATGACTGCTAAAACCAGTGGGCAAAGTCTGAGGAGAAACACGACAGTCTCAAAGTAACTCTGGACAAGGTATGTTTTAATTACAAAGGAAAAAATAATGACTGCAGTGGGGAAGCCAATCAAACACCAACAGGACCAAGTGATCAAGACTGACATCACTAATAAAAGAAATGTCAATAGTTAACACCAAAAGAAAAAAAGGAAATCCTTAAAATAACAGAGGCAAATGAACTTATATATTAAATTGATATTTATACTGAATTGATGCTATATCCACAGACAAAAAGTATTTCAAGTGATTTTTTTCACGACTTAATGTTTAGTGAAATTTATTTCAAGGACGGATAGAACTGCAAGAAAATAAAACATGTTGAAAAATATATATTAATGTAAGGAAACAAGATTTTTAGCTTAAGAAAAATACAAATATAAAATCAAAGAAGTAAAAATCCTATAACTTGATATTTGAATCACACACTTAATAATTACCCAAAGAAAAGTAGTTACTTCACAGTGGAGAAAAAGATGGCTACAAACACAAGATTATATCAACATTAAGTTTCCTGAACTTGATAACTATGCCATGTGCTGGGGTTCTGTAAAAGAATCTTTGTTTTGGAGAAATAGATCTTGAAGTATTAAGTTGTAAAGCACAGGATATATACAAGTTACTCACAAATAATTCAGAAGAGAGGGAGGGAGAAAGGGGAATGATGAAGTGAATGTGAACCAAAATGTGAATTGTGGCCCTGGCTGGTGTGGCTCAGTGGATTGAGCACTGGTCTGTAGACTGAAAGGTTGCCAGTTCAATTCCCAGTCAGGGCACATGCCTGGGTTGCAGACCAGGTCCCCCCCAGCTGGGGGCATGGCAACCAATCACTGTTTCTCTCACTCATCATGTTTCTTTCCCTCTTTTTCTCCCTCCTTTCCTGTTCTCTGAAAATAAATAAAATCTTTCTTTTTTAAAGATTTTATTTATTTATTTATTTATTTATTTATTTATAGAGGGGAAGGAGAGAGGGAGAGAAACATCAATGTATGGTTGCCTTTTGTGGATCCCCTGCTGGTAGTTAGCCTGCAAGGAACCGGTTTGCAACCCAGGCATGTGCCCTGACTGGGAATCGAACCGCGATCCTCTGGTTCGCAGGCCTGCGCTCAATCCACTGAGCTACGCCAGCCAGGGCTGAAAATAAATAAAATCTTTTTAAAAATGTGAATTGTGGAGCTGAATGAAGTGGATATAGGAGGTTTTGTCTACTCTCACACCTATTCCTAAGTTTGAAATATAACAAGTTAACAAAATGTTGAAAAGACATGAATTGGAAATATTACCATAAAGTCAAGATCCTAATCCCCATATTATACATTTCCTAATTCTGTCCTCTGAAGAGACCTAGAAGTGACAATAACCTAAAAAGTGGCAAGTGGTTTTATAAGAAGATATCCATCCTTTTAAAATCTTAATAACTTGAATCTGGTGGGTATGTACCTGCCCTTAATTCTCTGAATATTCGAAAATTTTTGTATTTTCTTAATGAACCATATAAGAGTGATGTTTAGAATTTTTTTGAAAAACAATTTTTCAGGTGGGGCATTTAGTCCACTCTCCTCTTTCTGGGCCTGACAGGTCTGATTCAGCCTTGTTAAGGCCTATCTTTCTTGACATTTTGCCATGGGAGCGTGGGGTGAGAGACTCAGGACCATGGCCTGCCCTACTACACACCCGAGCTCAGGGGCCATCCGCCCACACATCTAAAGCCTAGGCGTGCGCGTGCGCGTGCGTGTGCGTGTAGGGTCTGTTGTCTATCCAAACCTTCCCCTACCTTTATTGAGGACTGAGAGAGGCTTCCGGTTGCTGGGGTCCAGGCTGCTGGAAGCGATGGAAAACCTGGGTGGAATGGTGAGGCAGGTGATGGGGAGACGGGCGGGGATATAGCCAGAGGTAAAAAACTCATCATTGAGTAGTTCGTGGATGGTGGGACGGGCAGTGGGGTCCGTCTGAAGCATCTTCTGGATGAGGGAGGCAGCCACAGGATTGATGTGCTGGAGCAGTGAGAGAAGAGCCATAAGCAAAATGTGACAGCACCTCAAGTGCAGTGCTGTACAAGGAGCTGCAGGCCCACCCCACATGCAGCCCCCTGGTGTCAAACAGACCCCAATCAGTCACTTCAAACAATGCCAAGTTCCCCACTATCAGCTTTGCTGAGTTGACAAGTGTCAGACTCAATTGTGAGAATGGTTATTTCTCCTTCCTCTTCAAACTCAAACTTGATTCAAGGCTATTTTTTCCCAGTTTGCTGTTGCACAATTCAAGTTGCTCTCCACTAAAGTAGCACTTATGAACACAGGCTTTGGGGTCACAGACCGGGTTTAAGCCCCAATTCTGCTCTTAATACCAGCCGTGACAAATATCTTCATCTATAAAATGGGAACATGGCACCAAGCCTGGTGAGAAGACTCCACAAGATATAGACCTAGCACAAGTCAAATGCATAGTAACGGCCTAGCATTAACTCTGCACTCACTATGTGCCAGGAAAGTATCCTAAGCACGTCATACATATTCACTCATTTAGTCCTCACAAAAAACATCTAAGGGATGGAGATCTCTCTTACACCGCTCTCTTGCAGATGAGGAAACTGAGGCACAGACATTAAAAGCCTAAGAATACACACCTACTAAGTGGTACAGCCAGCACCCACACTGATGCAGTCTAGCTGCATTCAAGGACCCACACTCTGAACCACTCCACACTGGGTCTGTCTGACAGTTAATGACTGTCATTATGGGGTCAGGGCTCTTTGGCTGCACGCAAGGCAAAAAACATGAAAGCAGCCATGTGCCAGGCTTGCTTTCAATGTATTTATGCTGGTTGTGGGAAAATGCACACCAATTTGGACTCATGGTGATCCACAACTGTGAGCACTTCCTGTGTGCAAGGCATAGTATGAGCATTGCCCTCCATTTCACAGACAGGGAACCACGGCTCAGGAGATCAAGGCCACTTGCCCAGTTACATCAAGACAGTCCACTGCCAAAGCTTAAGCAGAACTTCTACTTCTGCCTCCTACTTCCTTCCCATTTTTTTGGTATTTGTTTTTTTACACATATTCTGGGTAATCTACCCAACCTTTGAAATCTAAAAACTCCCTCCCCCTGGGGGAAAAAATGTTTTTGTGCACATATGTCTGGTTCTATATGTAGTTTCAGACATGAACTCTTTAAGGCTCTGAAGCTACCCAAGGTGTGGGGTTGACTTACCTTTGTGTCCCCAAGTTCTAGCTAGGCTCAGTAAATAGCTTTGTGGAGGAGATGAACAAAATGTATTAAATTTAAATTTCAGTGTTTTTAGTCACCTTAGGAATATTGTATTCATTCTTCTTGATCCGTAGGTAGGTCTCTTTTAGGCAAGATGTCTCAAAAGGTGGTTTGCCCACTAACAAGGTATACCTGTAAGCACAAGGAGGGATTTGGCTCAAGGCTATCAGCCAAAACACAGATGCAGGAGGAATCAACTCAGGGCCAGAATGAAGGCCAGGCATCCTCTGGATATTCACTCTGTCCCTGAGGGCACTTTCCAAGCCCACTGAGCAGCCCCAGGAACCAGGACACTGGCAGAGAGATTCCTCAACAGATTATAGGTGATGAGAACAGGATTCTTATGGGCAATTTCTAGGGCCCCAGAGGCCACCATCCAATACAGACCAAGTCAAAGTGGTGGCTAACCTGCTCCTGCAGAGGCAGCTCTGCATTTACTAGTTCTGTACTTAAAGCCTAAAGTTTTCATTTGAAATAGCTCCACTGAAAAGAAGTATGAAGGCCATTGCCACAACTCAGGCACTCTGCCCACCACCCAGCTCTGATGGCCTTGACCAGGACAGATGCCAGACACCACCTCCTGCCAGCTCTAACTCCTAGCCTAAGCCCTCCCACACAATGCCACTTTCTAGATCAGTTATTCTAGAACTTTTGCACAGAAGAATCAGCCAGGGATCTGGTTAAAATCCAGACTCTGATTCAGCAGTCTGAGTCCTAAAGTTCTGTAATTCTTACAGGTCCCTGGATGATGATGATGTTGCTGACCTGTGGACCACACTTTGAGTAATAACAGGCCCAGGCTACAGGAATCCTAAAGGACATACCAGTGACAAGAAAATATTGGGAAATTAGGTTGTTTTTCGGCTGGCTGTCCTCTCAAGCAGCCTTTTCATAGGCATCTGGTTAATAGGTAAGATGTCCAAAAGAGCCCCTGCAGGGGCCAGGTGGATCTTCCAACTTACATGATACACCCAATGGACCACACATCCACCTCGAAACTGTGCCCTTTCTTGCTCAGCACCTCAGGAGCTATGTAATTAGGAGTTCCACACAGGGTCTTCTTGCGTTCCCCATCATATTCAACTTTGGTTGCCAGTCCAAAATCCCCTGGGTGAGAGGAAGGAAGAGGAGTACTCAGATGCTAGCCTCTGCCAGCTGTCCATGCGGATGACTTGATTCAGGTTTGACCACTGAAAACTAGGGTCATCTGATGCCCCAAGCTCTAGTCCTTGTATGAAGCAAGGCCTACCTAGGAATCCTCCCACCCTGCTGGCCCAAGGAGGGAGCCTCTCGATGATCCTCCTAGGTCCTCCCCTTAGACAGGAGGACTATGCTTTAAAAGGGAATTGACAAGGGTAGAAAAACTCAGGGATCAAGCAAGTCAACTTCAAGACTGCTACAGGCAAGTTAGTGAGGTAACAGGGAGGGGCTGGGGCTCTGGCAAACCAGAAGGATTCGATATGGAACAGCTGCCTATCACCCTAGCAAGGAGCTGCCCTGAGGGAATGCTGTCCCTGTACCACTGGAGTTTCCAATAGTTTAAAAGGAGCTCCAAATATAAGAAATGAAAACTCACTTAAATTCTTTAAAAAATATATTTTGTAGAAAATAACAAGTGTTGGAGAGAATGTGGAAAAAAGGGGAACCCTTATCCACTGCTGATGGGAATGCAGACTGGTGTAGCCACTATAGAACAGTATGGAGTTTCTTCAAAAAATTAATAGCGCTACCATATAGCCCAGCAATCCTTCTGCTGGGTATCTACCCCCCAAACTTGAAAATACTTATTTTTAAAGACACATACCCCTATATTCATTGCCATATTATTCACAGTACCTAAAGATATGGAAACAACCTAAATGTCCTTCAACGAATAACTGAATAAAGAAGATGTGACACACACATAAAATGGACCACTACTGGGCCATAAAAAAGGATGAAACACTGACATTTACGACAACATGGATGGATCTTGAAATCCATACTAAGTATCATACTAAGTAGAATAAGTCAGATAGAAAAGGACAAGAACCATCTGATTTCACTCATATCTGGGATGCAAAACAGAAAGCAATAAACAAACAAAACAAGTTCATAGACCATAGAATGGTGGTTATCAGAGGGGAAGGGGTATGGAAGAAGGATGAGGAGTAAAGGGGGTCAAATACATGATGACGGGAGGAGACTACGCTCTGTGTAGTGAGTACACAAAATACACTGAAACTTAGAGAAGTAATCAACAGCCCAGCCTTCCTACTCTTCTTCCTTCCTCCCCAATCTCCTTCCTATTTCCCCTCTCCCAGTCTCCTCTTTAGTCCCACTTTTTTGTTGCGTTAGGAACCCCTGAAGAACCAGCACCTCACCTATTTTCACCTCCAGATCCTCGTTCAGGAAGAGGTTGCCTAGCTTGAGGTCCCGGTGAATGACCCGGTTTTGGTGCAGGTACTGGCAGCCAAGGACGATCTGCCGCAGATAGTAGCGGGCCTCGGGTTCGGTCAATGCTTTCCTCCGTTTGTGCAGCTCCAAGAGAGACTGGGTAGGGGGAAAAGAGAGGAAGGAGGAAGAACGGAGTAGGGAGCGAGCGGCGCTCAGTACCGAAGTCGAGGGTGAAAGCAGTATCATTATGTAAAAGCAGCCCAGAACTGATCCTCCCGCTCTCCACCGCCCGACCCTACCCTCCACCCCCGCCATTTTTCCTCCAGGACAATTAGGATCTGGGCTCTACCATAAACCTGGCACTCCCGTTTTCTACCAGCTCCTTCCAAAGCCCCTGACCAGGGACTCCTCTGTCAGTCCCACTCCCTAAGCTCAAAGTCCCCAGTATCCCCTTCCCTTGTCTCTTCGCAGCACCAGATCCCTTTCCTGAACCTCCGAAGTCTGTCTCCAACTACCCTCTCCCTGACCCAACCCCAATCCAGAAGCTCCAGGTCCATGGTACCCCTTCCCCAGGACTCCACCCGTAGCAACTCCGGAAGCCCTAGCGTCCATTACCAGAGTTCTCTCCCGATCCCCCCCGCCACCCTCTGTCCAACACCCAGCGTCCAGGAGCCAACTTCCCTAGCAGCAACATGGCTCGGGCTGCACTTAACCGAAACCCCCTCCCCTCGCAGCTCCAAGCTCTGCTCAAGTACTTTCACACCCCTAGCTCTCTAAAGCAGCTCCGAGTCCTGGGCTCCCCTTCTCCAGCAACTCCGGGTCCGGGCGCTCCAACCCCCGCCCCTGGGCAGCTCTAGCCACCCCCCGCCCCCGTCCCCAACGACACTCACTCTCCGGCGGCAGAGCTCCAACACCACGAACACGAAGTCGTTGTCCTCGAAAAAGCCGTGGAAGCCTACGACATGCTGGTGGGCGAGGCTGCGGTGAATGGATATCTCCATGGACATCTTCTCCTTCTGGTGAGGCTTAAGCAGCAGCGACTTAGGCACGATCTTGCCCGCGAACACCTCCTTAGTGTCCGCGTCCGAGATCTCGAAGCACTTGGCAAACCCGCCCTTCCCCAGAAAGCGGCCCCGCAAATAGCGCCGCCGACTGCGTGGGTCCACTAGGACATCCGGGATCTCTTTCCCCGGCGGCGCCGCCGGGGACCCCGGAGCTGCACCGCCGGGCCCCCCGGCTTTCCCTGGGTCGGCTGGTGCCCGCGCCAGCTTCCCTACTGTAGCTGCCGTGCTCATGTTCCCGGAGTCGCTCAGGGGCCCTGCAGAGTCTGGGAAGAGGCTTGACACAACTCAGCTCCACCTCGATTTCAAACGCGGCGCCGGGAACGTTACAAAAGCCTACGCGCCTCTGATTGGCCGCGGGGATTTAAAATCCTAACCCGCCTGCCGCGCGGCACTCTGGGTGCGCTAGGCACCGCAGCCGCCTTTACTGCTTACCCAGCGGGAAGGCGGGGGAATTTGATTGACAGGAACTCAGGAAGAGCGGACGCGTGGGACGCCTGGGAAACGAGGAGTGCCGGAGCCGTAGTTCAGGGTTTCTTCTCCTTCTCTCCGCTCTCCAGGAAGTACCTCCTTCCACTAAGCTTTTCTTAACACCTTCCTCCACCCCCACCCCCGCCTTCTAAAATATAAACTCAGAATAAACCCGGCAGCGCCAAGAGATAGCTTGGGAGAGCCTTAGAACACGCCTCCAATGTCATTAGCTCTCTTCGGAGATACCCCCAATAAATTAAAATCTAGGTAAAACAGGATGCTTGCGAGGAATTTGCAAATTCATGTCAAGGTCCCTATTCCCCTCCTTCAAATAACAGCTGCTCCTATATCTTTCTGGCTTACAGAGCAACGCTACCAAACGTATGGTCCAGAGACCACCACCATTACCACCATCACCTGGGAGCTTGTTAGAAAAGCAACTTTTCAGGCCCTGCTGCAGACCTCCTGAGAATTTGCCTTTCAGCGTGAATGCCCAGGTGATTCCTACACATACTGAAGTTTGAGAAGCTCCATACCAGTGTCTTGCTTGCTCACTGCTGTTTTTTCCAGTGCCTAAAAAAGGACGCCCTCAATGTTTGGTCAGAGGGGGAGATGGAAGAGTGCATGGCAAACTGGCAGGCCAAGGCCAAATCTGGCCTGCAGGGATTTTTAGTTTGACCCCCACTTTTCAAAATTTGGGATTCATTTAAAGCACTTTAGAATCAAGACATGTCACACAAAATTCAGATCTGTGGCTTTCCTTGAAAAGCAAAACAAAACTAGCAGCTCTGGCAACACTGTAACAGCATACTCCCCCAGTTTGTCAAAGTTCCCAGATCCCAACCCGCTGCCCTTGACCTTTATCTGTTTGCCTGTCTTCTGTAGATACTTGAATGGCAAGCCTGGAGTGGCAAAAGTTAGAAAGTTAGCTAAAGTTAGAGGCCCTTTTTCTGTGCCCCTGTTGCCCTACCCTGTCTTTGATAAGACAGCAAAAATCACACCACACTGTACCTCTTTACCCGCCTTTCAATAAACTGAGAGGCACTGATGATGTCTTTCCTACCCCATGTTCCAAGCTCCCACCACAATGCCTGGTAAAAAGGAGGAACAGATGTTTGCTGAATAAAAGGGAGGGTTTTTAAATTATTATTTTTTATCCCTGAGGTATATAATCTTCTTCCTTGTTTACTGAAGTTGATTTTATATAGAGAAAAAGTATATAGATCATAATTGTACAGGTCAGTGACTTTTCACAAACTAAACACACCCCATATAAACAGCACCCAGACTGAAACACTATTGATACCCCAGAAGTCCCCCACCGTGCCTTGTGTTGGGGGTCCCCAAGACTACCCCACCCAATTCAATGATTCACTAGGAGACTCCTACTCAGCATATAGCCCTACTCATGGCCAAATATGATTTATTACAGAGAAAGGCTGTGAAGCAGAATCAGCCAGGAGAAATTTCAGGTGCACAGAGCAAAGTCTGAAGGAAACCAGGCACAAGCTTCCTAGAGTTCTCTCCCAGTGAAGTCACACTGGACACACTTAATTCCTCCAGCAATGAGTTGTGACCACACCAGCAAAATATCATTAATAGGGAAGCTGATTAGTGACTCATTGCCTAGGGCTTTAACTGGGGGCTGGTCGTGTAGACACCCTCTGCCTAGCACACAACAAATTCTGAATTTCCAGAAGGAAAGCAGATATTTAACATAAAGCACATTTCACACAGTTTAGGCATAGCAAGCCACTCATCGCTTAGTGAATGATGAGAAGCCTCCCAAAGCCCAAGTTCCCAGTGACCAGCTAAGTGCCAATTTTGCAAATAGGCCTTTCTAAGGTGAGCAGTTTCAGGTCTGCTTCATTAACTCTTTTCTACATAGTTTAGCCTTGGCCCAGGCTTCTTTACAGCAAAGTTATTATCAGTAGGACCCCCACACAAAAGGATGAAACCAACCTGCAGGACTGATCTCAGCTATACCTAGTAGGGGACCTGGATTTAGCCAGTTAAAGTAAAATAACTCCCATTAGCCACAAAAGTCTACCTCAGAAAGCCAGGTAGCCTCCTCCTTAGTTTCTGTCTGACATGTTTTTACCTGGCCCAAGGTATCAACTCAAGTCCAGCACAGCTCTGGCCTGCAAGTTAAGTTGACCCGAAGCCTTCTATGGCTGAGCCAGAATGGTGATGGGCAAACAATACAATCCCACGTGGTCTCCCTGAAAATGAGTTTACAATGTTAGGATGCCCCAAGCAGGACAGACATTGATCAAGCAGTGGAGGTTAATAGCACCCCCAGTGTAGGCATCTACTATGAGACCTCCTGCCCTAGAGTTCCCAGTCTGGTATGAAATATTGATCCAGTCCTTGTTCTTCAAGAGACTGCCTGAAGGGAATCCATTCCAAACAGTGCTGCATGTCCATGATACCAGTTATCCACCTTGTGAGCTTGGATGGCTCTTGAAGGCATTCTGATGGAGAGTGCAGGAGGCTCCTCTGTTGTCATAGTCAATGCTAACAGGTGTAACCACAGGCTCAGCAGTCTGAACTCAAAGCACTCACAGTGCATGGCAAGGCAGCAGTGGAAAGCTTTCAGGCAGAGGGAAAGACTCCTGGACTATTTCTGACAAAGATGAGAAATGCCTTTCCCATTCTCAAGGCTCCCTAGGTATCAGCTTTTTGGTTTTTCTCCACTGTTACAAAATTAGTATGCCCCACCAATCAACAATCCTAACTTCACATTTTTTTTGGTTCTGCAAACTGTTTCCTTTTTAATTTAACAATGCACCATAAACATTCTTCCATGCAATGGATGAAAATATGCTACTGAAACATAGAGTGCTACAGCTGGATAATCAGAATGACACCTAAAGCAAAGTATAAGCATAAGATTAAAGCCCTGGGCCTGGCAAATGCCTGCCAGGGACACTACACAAAAGGAATGTTTCCAAAGCCCCTTTGTGGGGTCTTATAGCCACCCCTGAGTTCCCTTGAACCCCTTGGGTAGAAGGGGGTCCTGTAAACTTTTGTGTATCCACATAACTGCCCCCAAGCCTCCACCAATTTGTCTGGTTTTCTTTATATCATCTTCTACCCTAGTCATCTCATCAAATTCTCTTACCATCTCCTAACTGCTCAAGTGCATATTGTGTATGGCCTCTTTGTGTTTCCTAAGGCACTGAGCTAGCCCCTTGTTGGTTTTTCTTTTGGCTTTCCTGGTACATCAGCCCCAGATGGGCATGCTTTCCTGCAGCCCTTTGTCTGATACCTGGGTTTCTTTCTTCTTTTGGCTCTCTGGTTTTCCCCAAGTCACTGGCTTTCCCTCTTCTTTTGGCTTTCCTTCCTCCTCTTCTAGTACTTCGTCTAGTATCTTCTGTCTTTCCCTTGTTTTCTATTCTCCCCTCATTCTTTAACTTTCCCTTGTCTCTCAGAGTATGAGCTACTCTGGCTTTTCAGCACTCTGAGGCTTTTCTTTGTTTTCCATCTTTCCTTCATTCTCAGGCTTTCCATTTTCACTGCAGAATTTTTTCATGTTGAGATGTCCCTCCCTCTTTTCCTGTCCTGCAGAAATTCTGAACAGGTTCCTCCTTTTCTAGCCTACCAAGTGCTGAGAACAGACACATAGACCTTTTTCCCCTCAGTGCCTGTTCCTTCTCACCCATTCCAGTGTTCCTCAGGCAGCGATAAAGAATTCCCTTGCACTGACCTGAAAGAACCTGGAGCAACAATTAGGAGTTCGCAGATGGCTCAGGGCCCAACCACAGCAAAGGAGACACATTTTAAAAATCATCTTACTGTCATCTAGTCCTTTCATCTGGAAGGACTGTACAAAGAGGCATAAAAGCCCTTAACCAGAGCCCTGGTTGGGTAGCTCAGTTTGTGAGAATATTATCCTGATACATCAAGATTGTGGGTTCAACCCTCCATCAGGGCACATACAAGAAGCAAACAATTAATGGTAAAATAACTGGAACAACAAATTGATGTTTTCTCTTCCTCTCTCTTCCCTTCTCTTTAAAATCAATAAAATTAAAAAAAAAACGCATTTAACCATGTGGGGGCAACTTTGCCCTCAAGCCACCCCCCGCCCCCGTCCACCACGGATGAAAAGTAAACACTAGCAAGACATGATCTGCCTGGGGAGGAGAGGTGGCCAGTTTCTCAGAGGAAAAAGGCCTGGAGCCCCTTCCTCCAGGGGCTTTTATTGGGTTGTAATACACAGGTATACAGGGAGGCAAGGATCAAACAGAAGATAACATTTCAAAGAAATCTGAGGGCTTAGTCTGAGTCAGAGTCTGTCAGGAAAGGGGCTTGTAGAAACTTTGGGAGACATACTTATTTCCTGCTCGGACCCTTAACATGAAAGCACTCTTAGCAAAGCAAGTTTCACAGGATTTTTAGGAATTCTTTCTTATGCCAGATTTCTCCCAGATACCTTGCTGTAGCAAGGCAAAGAGCTGCACCCCTCCCCATCAAGTTTTCAGGCTTAAGTGGATTAGAGCCAGGAAGCACTTCTTCCAGAGGACATGCGGACTCCGGCTATGTCACATAGCTGGGGGGCAAGGGTCCATTGCTCTCTCTTTGTCCCAGCTCCCCCCAAGTCCTTCCATGACGGTCTCCCAAGTGATCGAGTCTGGCTTAGGTTGCCCCTCACTGTGAGAAGTCTTACCCAGCATCAACATCGACCATGCTTTTCAGGGCAGAGGGAGGAAGCGGAGGCAGCATTTGCTACCAGAGACAAGCCTCGTTTCCTCTGTGGCTTGCAATCTGGAGGTCATTCACTCATCTTTAGCAATGGGGGGTAGTTATAATTCCTGAAACCAGGCAGAGCGGTTCTCAACATAACCAGATAAGACATATTCAGGAACTGGTCAGGATGTGTTATAGACTAAGATGTCTTCACCCAAAATTAATATGCTAAAGCCCTTAATCCTCAGTACCTTAGAACATGACTACAGTTGGAGAGAGGGCCCTCAAAGAGGTGATTAAGATAAAATGGAGTCATTAAGATGGGCCCTAATCCAAAATGTCAAGTGTCCTTATAAGAAGAGACTAGGGCATAAGTGGATTGAGCGTGGGCCTGCGACTCAGACAATCGAGGTTCAAGTCTCAGTCAGGGAACATGCCTGGGTTGCAGGCCAGTTCCCTGCAGGCCAACTCCCAGCAGGGGACCCACGGAAGGCAACCATACATTGGCAAACATACATTGATGTTTCTCTCGCTCTCTCCTTCCCTTCCCCTCTGGAGATAAATAAATAAAATCTAAAAAAAAAAAAGAAGAAGAGACTAGGGCATAGACAACACAGACAAAGGGATGACCATGTGAAGACACAGCAAAAAGGCAGACATCTGCAAGCCAAGGAGAGGCCTCAGGAGAAAACAAACCTGCTGCCAACCTGATCTTGGACTTCTGACCTCCAGAACTATAAGGAAATAAATCTCTGTTGTTTAAGCCACCCTCTCTGTAGTATTTAATGGCAGCCCTAGCAGATTAATAGAGGATGAAATTCTAAATTTTCAAAAATTTCAAAAGGGGTCCACATAGCACCCTAGGAAAGATGAATCCGTTTCTAGAGATAGCTACATTTGAATAATCAACCTACCTTAAGTCCTCAGGTGTCTGTACTTGGGAAAAATGCAGAGGTAGAGTCAGGATATCAGCCCACTGTGGCAAGTTGCAGCAATCCAGAAAGCTGAGCACAGCAATGCAATACTTCCCCCAGCCCCGCACCCCCATCCCACAGAAGGCCCAGAGGCTGATCTGTCAAAAGCAGATGGAAGGGTCACAGTCCCTATTATGTGCCCTCCCCCAACCAGCAGCTGTTCCCAGGGAACACAAGTTAAGATGCAATTAGCCTCTGATCAGAGATAGAGAGCTGGTCAGCAGCTTAATTTTAGATAGTCCCTTCTGAGACCATCTATGGTCGGTCTCAGAAGCCCTTTTCTATGGCATTTGTATGTGACCCAGAAGGTCCAGCCAGCATCCACGATTCCTGTTTTCATAATTCAGAGCTCCACAGATGGGACCCTAAGTCTTCAGTCGTTCCAAGGTCTAAGTCCTGTTCATGGAGCCTGGGTCTGCTTTCAGTCCACCACTGCTCCTGTTGAGGCTGAAGAGGCATACCCAGCCAGTCTGTGTTCAGCTTCTAGTCAGGTCTCAGCAATCAGGATCGGTGAATTTGCAATTCCTATCAAACCAGCTGCTTTTTCCAGCAGCAGCACAGACATGCTGCAGCGCCATATAACCATGGTCCAAATGTAAGTGACAAGCATGACTTCCTTTTCATCTTCTCCATCTTAGAGTCCAAACTGACCCACTCAAAAATATGCACATCAAAATGGACAGTCAGCAGCCAATATGTGTCAGATATTTGATTTCAGCAAGAGCTTATTACCAATTTAACTGCTTTTTCAAATTCCAAATGTGTAGTTCCATCCAGAGACTGCCTCTCTTTTAATGTGTTGAAAGATCCAGAGGCTCCAACAGACACAAATCCTAGCAATGATCATCAGTTATGGAGACTTATTCTGGTTCCAATTATAATTTAAATTCCAATTCACTAGTGGCATTGCGATCCCACTAGTTGGTGGGATACAACAGCAAGAAAGTTGTATCCCACCAACACCTTCTTAATTTAATTTATAAGAATTAAAATTAATCTTCCTTTGATTGGGAAGATCAATCTAGCATTTGTAAAACTATAAGCATATAACATTTTAAATCAACTTTACCATATATCCAAATACAACAGCCATAAAATACAAAGCCATTTTTAAAAACTTTCCTTCTATTCTCATTGCAAATTTACTCAAACCCCTAGGAGAAAATTTAACATTTACAGGGTTATCATTGCAAGCCTGCAACATTACCTCTTTTCTGCACAGGCCTCTTCCAGTAACAATACCCCAAGGGTATCTCTCCACTATCATAAGGTCAGAGTTTTAGCCAATGGACTCAACCAATAAGAACAAGTTAGAGTTTTTTTCATTCATACAGTCAAAGGTCGTTGAGGACCTACTGCATGTCTGTTTTATTTTTTCCACTTAGAAACACTAAAAAAAAAATAAAACATTTAAGATACTTCCTTTAATTTCCTTTCATTCTTTAACAGCTTTTTCATTTCCCTTATAATCCTTGTCAACATGGAGTTTCAATTTCATATATGTGCAGTAATGCCCGTTAATACAATCTATCTGCACAGCATCAGTAATAATACTCTAATAGTGAACCCTTATTGAGTACCTACTATATGCCATGCATGGGGCTAAGAGCTTCACAGAAGTGATCATTTAATCTTTACAATGGCCTTAGGAGAAAAAGATTATTGTACCCATTTTGAAGATGAGGAAATGAGCAATTCTGGAAAAGGTTACTCACCCAGGGTCATGTAGCCACCAGGTGACATAGCTTGAATTCCAACTGGACTCTGCAGACTCCATAGTACATCTGCTTATACACTGGCTCTCTGCACACTGTCTCTTTGGGCCTTATCTGGCAAGCCCCAAAGCCCAGACTCATTCGTTTACTGCTCACTCCCTCCCTACCAAAAGGCAGTATGACATATGGTTAAACTCATGGACTAAAGAATCCTAGGTTCAATTGCCAGCCCCTCCTTAGCTGTGTGACTCTTTGAGCCTTACTGTCCATGTCTATAAATTGGAGATAATTATATATAGTGCCCATCTCCTAGGATTCTATCTAGATGACATGCCTATCTCCTAAGGTTCTTCTAAAGAGAGTCTATGAGTACAGCACTTCAAATGGTACCAGGCACATGATCATGTCCTTACTGTTGTTACTGAAATAAACGGAACCAGTGCCTACTCCCAGGATGCTCAGAGTGTCCAACAGGGCTTTTCTGTTCCCAGAAACATATTTCCTTGTTTTCCCCCTCTGCTCTGGCCCTACTGCTACCTTGGGCTCTTGAGGCTTCCAAGGGAAATCAGAAAATTCCCAGCAGACCCCAAAAGGTGAGATGAATGCAGCTGAAAAGGAACTAATGAGGCCATAAAAACCAGAGGCTAATGTCTAGATCCAAGGTCTAAAATACAAAGTGTGGACTCCACTTCTACGTTTCTTTTCTTGGGTGATTTTCATATGCACAAACCATGTGCTTGATGTCCAACTGACTTGGAGACACAGAACATGCCATTTTGTTTCCTCAGGGAAGCAGGATGTCCTGTGCTAACTCTTCTTCCTTCAGGGTCTGGGTCAGAGTGCATAATGAATGCAACTGGGGCCAACCCACCAAGGAAAAATTCAGGAAAACAAAGGATTACTTGACTGGATGGCAAGTGTAGTCCTCAGGGCCAAGTGCTTTGGAGGCCCAGGACACTGGAGGAGCTGCATAAAACTCCAATTTTGCAGTAGGTAAGACTTGGTCTCATTCCAGTTCAGCCATTTATTAGCTGCGTGACCCTGGGAAGATTTACTTCTCTGAAGATCAGTTTCCTCCTCTATATAATGGGATGCAAAAATCCCTACTTTTTTGACAGTTGGGAGGATTAAATGTTTTCACATACATGCCTGGTACCCCACTGATGCAAAGAAAAGGTGACTCCTTTTCCCCATGTCTTCTTGTGGTAGACTAATTATAAAGAAATAATGTTCTTAATTTTAAACTTTAAAAAATGTAAGAGTGCTGTACCTAATACTATAAGGGGTTTCACTCAAGGTGTATCACTTCGTAACAACAGTAGTTAAAACTATCATTTATGGAGTGTTTATCCTGAGCTAATATCATGCTTTATGTATATGAATGCATTTAAATCCTCATCACAACCCTTATACATCTGCCCCATTTTATGGATGAGAAATCTGAAGTTCCACAAGGGAAGACAACTTGCTCAAAAGTACAGGGCTAGGATTGGATCTGCCACCTCCAACACCCATGTTCTTCACGGCTGTGATGAACACTCAAGAACGAACCCTCAAGCCTCCATCAGAGATCTCTACTTTGTCTCCTTGGCTTTCTCTACCACTAAGCTGTAAGATAGATCCTTATGGGCAGGGCCAGGTTCCATCTTATTCTCCACTGTATCTCCTGGAACTTAGCAGTGGCTCAATAAGTATTTGTTAACTAAATAAATGGATGATGTATTAACAGCATGAGTTTAGGCCCATCTTCCTTGCCCTAAAGGGCAGCAAGTGCATGTCTGCAAAAGCACCATCCTCTCCTTGAGGGCTCAAGAAGTGCTGCAGCAATCATGGACTTATGAGGACTGGTCCAAGCTGGCAGCATATTTTGTTGACACTTGTTTTGAAATAATCAGGCCTTTAAAGACATTGTCCCAACACTCCCAGCACTATTTCAGGGGACTTACAGCTCCACAGAAGCTATCCCAGGAGACCAGCCAGCTAGATCTGACCACCCATAGCAACCACCCGGGTCTGTTAGATGCCAATCTGTCCTAGAGATTGACTGAGGGTGAGTCGGAACTTGGCTGGGCTCCAAGTTCTGGATACCCTATGGCAGGGGTCCCCAACCTCTGGGGCCACAGATCAGTATTGGTCCGTGGCCTGTTAGGAACAGGCATGCACAGCATGAGGTGAGTGGCAGGCAAGCAGTGAAGCTTTGCTATATTACCACCTGAGATCTGCCTCCTGTCTCCTCCCAACTCCAGTGATGCATCCATGGAAAAACTGTCTTCCATGAAACTGGTCCCAGATGCCATAAAAATTGGGTACACAGTGCCCTGTGGGCTCCCACTGGCCATATAAAGACACAAAGAAGGTCTCCCTAGCCAACAAGATCCGTCATTTATGCTAAGAAACTTCCAAGGATGTGTTAAAGAAGAGCAATGTTTGTTTGTTATTTCAAGTCTACTATCACCCAGACGGGTCAGAGTGACTCAGAAACGAACTGTGCTACAAGCTCTGAGTGAAGTCACTCATGTGGAAGTGACTAACTCAGAAGCCACCACAGATCCCAACCAATCACAAAGGCCCTGTGTAGCCAGGTGGAACAGAATCTGTCAACAGGAGGCTAAGTCAACCATTCAAACCTTGTTCCCTGCACCAGGTGTCCTAAAATATCTCATCTGGCCTGAAGTGGAGGCTAGTGGGATGAAGGCCTCAAGTCCAAGTAATTACCCCATTAAGTATGTGCTGGATACCTACAGGTTCACACCTGCCACCTTAGGAGGTCACAGCTAGTGTGGATTCAGGCAATAACACAGGTACATAATTAGAATTTACCTAGACCTTGACAAAGTCCCCTCTATAGGTGCTACGGTGCCCATGATGAAGCAGTTCCAGGCAGAGAAGCATCCAAAATGGCTTTTTTCTTCTTTTCAGAGATAGAAGGGAGGGAGACAGACAGGGAGAGAAACATTGATGTGTGAGAGAAACATTGACTGGTTGCCTCCTGAAAGCCCCCAAATGGGGAACCTGGCCCACAATCCAGGCATGTGTCCAGACTGGGAATGGAACCAAGGTTACTGGTTCTGCAACCAGGTTACTGCAACCAAGGTTGCAGGCTGATGTTCATGCCACTGAGCCACACCAGCCGAGGCCCAAATGGCTCTTCACAGTCTGCACTTTGACTAGCTACCTCCGCTTTATTTCCCCAGTCCAGGCCCCATAGTGCTCAGGAGGTACCCTCCTCCCCCAAGACTAAGAGTAATGAGATTGGGTAATGGTGGGCAGAGAGACAGAGGAAAATGGAAACATCCAGAGAAAAGAAAAAGGCCTGAACTGGACACCTGATGGTTTTTTCCTGCTCGGTATCCATTCATCACCACTTCTGGCAAAATCACCACCCCCTACCCCAATACCACCACCAGGCACTAAGTCTCAGTCCACGTAGGTATGTGCCCCAGGCCTAAGTAATCAGTGTATTCCAACTTCTGGCCACAATGATTCCTTGAGGCTGAATACCACCCTTGTTTGGTGCGACAACAGCCAGATCTAAGGGGTTTGTCAGGGCTGGGGAGCTCTTTCTACCAATATCAAGCTGTGGGGGTCACTCATGAAGCCTGAGAAGAAAGTCAATTCAATGAAGCATAGAGAGCTGAAGAGAGACAGGTCCCTGATGACACTGTTGTGAGTCCTCGGATCCAGTTTGACAGCTAATCTAGCCCCGACCTTATCAGCTACATTAGCCACTAAATTTCTCCTCTGCCCTAAGCCAACTGGAAAGAGTCCCTCTCCCATCTGCCTACTCTACTGGGAATATTCAGAGGACAAAAAGACTGGTGAAAGTAATTGTCTGATGACAGATTGTTCCCAGGTGAGAGCTACCATGGACACAGAGTCCAGCTGGTCTTTCCCAGGACACATAATTACAACTATCAACATACTTTCAAAGAGTATCAGTTCATAATTACAGACTCATTTTGTAGTAGAGGTTGTTTGGTCTTCTCAGAACCTTGCTCTGTTAATGGGCTATGTTGTTTCTCCACCATGGTGGGCTGGAGGAAACGCCTTGACCCCGATCAGGATTATCAGAGTGCTGTATACCCTTGGCCACATTAAGGGATCAAAGAGGGCATGGGACCCATGACAAATCACTGAGAACCTTTCTCTGAGATTTTCCAAATTTGAACTGGGGGGAAGAAACCCTTCTTTCGGGGTCACCAAGTTGGGAGATGTAAGTCTGGAGCTGTTAGCTATCACCTGCCCCAATGGATGGAGAAAGCCCACTTACAGTAAGAGAAAAGGAAGCCAAAACACATGTCTCGGAGAGCTTGCCTTCTCTGATGTCCTCAGTTTTTGCTCCCCAGCTAGAGACTAAATTTATAATCTACCTTATAGCTAAATGATGCCACATGACAAGATAGTAGGAACTTGGGGGCCTGGTGACATGGTAGAGCCACCTACCCACCTGCCTATCCTTGCACTATTAAGTAAGAGAGAAATGACCTTCTATCTCATCTGAGCCACTGTATTTTCATGATCTCCTTGTTTTAGCAGGCCCAGTCCATACTTTTATTAATGTGAAGATGAAAAAGGTATGAAAACAAATAGCTCTGATGGGGTTTAAATCCCTGAATATCACTGTTCCTTCAATCTGATGTTGTAACTCTGGAAGTGTCTTCTACATGCCAGAAGCTATCCTTAATGTCTGCATTTAATCCACACCAACCCTACGGTGTGCCACTGTAATCCCCACAGCACAGCTCAGAGGCTGAGTAACTTACCTGACGTTCAAATCCCACTGCCTCCAAAGCTAGTTTTTTTTCCATGATTTGTTGTGTAAGTCAACACAATTCCTCCTTTCCTTTTTTGGCTTAAACCAGTTCAAGCTAGATTTCTGTCACTGTAACAAAGCAGTTCTAAGTGGATTTTTATTTCATCTAGTTAGTACATTCCTCTATGGAGTGCCAACTATATGGTACAGAATTTTCAGATACTATTAATGACTGCAAGCCAGACAATTCGCCACAGACACCTGCTCCCATTTAACTACTCAGACCACAAGTATAGCTACAAGACAACAAGGCACAAAACAAAGAGACTGTCTTCTCAGAGGAAACACTAGACTTCCTGCCTGTAGCAGACATCATTAGATGGTTTACCCAAAACTTTCTCAATCCCCCTTCTCCCTGCCTGCCTGAAGAACCAAAATATTCACTTTCGCAGCTTTCTGTACAGCCAGATAACACAATTTGGGGCAATGAAAGGTATAACAGGAAGGGATTCCTGCACAGTAATTAAAAGTATGGACTCACCAAAAGGTTGCAGGTTTGATTTCGGGTCAGGGCACATACCTAGGTTGTAGGTTTGATCCCTGGTGGGGGTACATATGGGAGGCAACTGATCAATGTTTTCCTCTGTCTGTCCCTCTCTCTAAAAATCAATACATATATCCTTGGGTGAGGATTCAAAAAAAGCATGGGCTCTAGAGACAGAATGCCTACGTTCACCACTGCATTAGATGTATAAAGTTGGGCACTTTACTTAATCTCTGTTTCTTGGGGAGAATAAGTGTACAGATCTTGTGGTGGTTGTGGAGATCAGAGGAATTAATAAATGTAAAGAACTCAGAAGAGTATCTGGTATGTGGTAAACACTCTATTGGCAATTGATATTTAATCACCTATACATGCTAATATGGAGCAATCTCTAAGATAGACTGTTACGTCAAAGCAGAGAGGTACAGAACAGCACAGCTCATGTTTGATCACATTTGTACAAAGGGGGAGAGGCTGGTGTGCACATATACACACACCTGCTTGTGCATATGCAGACTACCTCTGCCAGGAGAGACCAGAACCTGTTCAGAGCAGTGGCCTCTGGGGTTCTGAACTGGGAGGATTTACTTCATTCATTACAAGTCCTTTCTAACTGGATTGGACTTTTGGAATCATATACTTGAGTTACTTAAAGATTTTCAAATTGTTTTGTTTTAAGAGACTCAACCCACCCCCTCACTTTGTGGGTTGTTCACCAATAAAATGGACAGTCAAAAACCATGGCAATTATACCTCAATAAAACTGTAAAAGATTACAAAGAAAATGGACAGTTAGTCACTTACAGTAGCAAGTATTCAAACATCGGTGGGATGGTAATGTTGGACATAACCTGGAAGAGTTCTCTAGTTGAGCAAGAGGTTATATTTCGCCAACTCTAACATTCACCTGTTTGGTGGCACAAAAGGAGAAGGGGCCTGGAGGAGAGGCCAGGATATGATAAAAAAAAAAATCATGCAACCATCACTGACTGCTGGTATCAGACAGGATGCACAGCAGGGGTGCTCTAAGGGCAAGCTTGTCCCATCTGAAGAGCATGGGCTGTGGAGCCAGACAGACATGGCTGTGACTCCTGGGCCAGCCATTTCTTCACTGTATGCATTGGACCAAGTTATTTAATATTCTCATCTGTAAAATGTGAGCCATGAGCAGGCTAGTGAATGTAAAGCACACAGCAGGGTACCAGGCACGTAGTAAAGTACCTGAGGAATACAGATAGCCATCACTAGAGGGGAAGAGTGATCACCTTTAAATAACTTGTTTGGTTGTCAATCTTTTTTTTTTAAATTTATTTTTAGAAAGAGGGGAAGGGAAGGAGAAAGAGTGGGAGAGAAACATCAATGTGTGGTTGCTTCTCATGTGTCCCCTACTGGGGACCTGGCCCGCAATCCAGGCATGTGCCCTGACTGGGAATTCAACTGGCGACCCTCTGCTTCACAGGTCCGTGCTCAATCCACTGAGCTACACCAGCCAAGGCTGGTTGTCAGTCTTTTAGTGTACAAACATTAAAAAAATGACAAACCAGAAAGCAGTTTTACACTGAATGAGCGGAGATAATTACATACAGTTGTCAACCCCATAAATAGATACTGAGTCAGTAGCGTGCCTGCTAGATGCAAGGCTAAACAGTTCCATGGAGAACCAGAGCACTCACAGGAGAATCAGAGCATTAAGCAAGGCCAACATTCTGAGTACTTCACTCCTAAATCTTCCTTCTAAATCAAGAAGTCAGAGCAGAACCAGGGAGGATTGTACTATTAGCCAGAACACAGTAAGAATGGCGCTGGGGACTTCACTGACTGCTTGGGACTCTTGTGCCACATAGTGATTTTAAGAGGCCCCAGTGTATAAATGTGATTGGGCTCAAGAACAGATATTTTGGTCTGAACTGTGAGGTTTATGGCAATTAAAGGGAGGGTTAAATGGTTTTAGGTCAGGGAACAGATATCACAAATGCTGTCTTCAGTGAAATAAGGTATATATAGCTGCCTGCAAATACCTTGAAGCAAGGAGGGGCTGCCAGACTAGTTCATCCACATGGGAGATTCAAACCTGGGACTTCACAAAAATAAAATCTGGGTGCTAAGGATCCCCCTTCCAGGGAAAGCCAAAGGCCCTACAACAGAATGTTAGGAAGTCTTTTCTTAGTCACCCTTGGTTAAAATGAGAGTTGAAATTATCTGAGAAAGATGATACCACCACCCCTGCTTTCTTGTTTCAGTAGCCAACGCAAATCTGGTCTCTGGAAAGCTGTGAACACTTTTTCTTCATGATTATAAGCAATTGTGGCAACTGGCCAAATATGTTAGCAGCCAGCAAGCTTAGAGTGACCCTATGAGTGGCACTCACTGTGGGAAATTATGGCCATGAGCTGAATACCAGCTTCGTAACCACCAGGCTGGGACAGAGCGCTGTGCTCTGCAGCCGGCCTCAGGCAGGCCCCAGCCATCCACAGGACCAAGGGTGGGAGTGTTGGGAGCAGATGATTCTGTGTTCCACATATAATGAGTGGTATGAAATGACTGTTAATAGATAGTTTAAGCAGAGCATTTTGGAGACAACTCTTCCAGACATTCTATATCAAAGTCTTAAGAGCTTAGACCGAGGATGATTGAGAAATTTCAAAGAATTAAACAAAAAACCCAACAACAACAAATAAAATGGATGGGTAGAAGGTGTCAAAGACACAAGAGCTCTTTGTACTTTGTCCCCAAGTTTATCTTAGAGCTCAAGTGAATTCAAGACATGAGGCAGAGACATTAGACCTGTGTCAAAGGCAAAAACTTCTGGTAGTAGCTCTTGGTGACGTCAATCATCAGCTCCTGGGTACATTCTGGGAGCTCCCCTGAGAAGAGTCCTGGGGAAAGAAAGACCTGGTCAACCATGGGGAGCCAGGGGAGGCCTGCAACTGTGATTCCTGTTCAAACCCCTAGGGGCCCTTTTCTTTAGTCACAAAATGTTGAAATGCTAGGTTTCCCATCTTTGGTACTAACAGACTATTTCCACTGATCTTCTAGAAGATAAGACTTTTTATGTTGGGGGGTAATAAAAAATACTGTTCTCAAAATGGAGAAATCTATCCCAGGTAAAAGACCTTAGTACATTATTGCATGATCTAAAGAGTTAAAACAACTCTGACTGCACTGGAGGTTGCTCCAGACAGCGACTTGGCCATCCCTTGGATTCTGGTGTGATACTTTCCGGGCAAGCCAAGGGGAACACTCCTGAAGAAAGAAACTGCCCTGTTAACCATACAATAAAATGAGTCCAACATCAACCAGACAATATATAGGTGGGAACAGAATAGAAATGTCCTATAGGGAAACAAAACGTGAGCATCACATTGAAGAATATCCAGGAAACAGGCACTCTCCTACACTATGGGTGAAAGTGCAAACTCATACAGTTACTTTGAAGAGCAATTTAGGAACATCTATCAAAACTTTTAAAAGTTCATACCTTGTGACCTGACAATCCAACTTCAAGTATTTGTCCCACAGATAATGTTGCCCAATTGAATAATACATGTACAAGAGCATCAATGCAGCAGTTTCTAATTGTGAATAACCAGGTACTATACAACTTCTAATGACACCCTACACCAGGGCATAGGCTATTTACATTGTGCTACTTTAATGCAATGAAAAACACATAACCATTAAAAGGAATGAAGTAAATCTCTACATATTGACAAGAAAAAAATGCCCAAGATGTACTGTTAAGAAATCGAGTTTCCATACAGAATAAAATATTAGGCTTGTGTTCATAAGCAGCCATGATAGGCTATTACTTCAATCATGTCCATGATCTGCCTGCCTGGCTTCTAGAAGCCTGAGTTTTGGTTCCTGACCCAGATTCTCTCTTTGCCTCTCACTTTGTTCCAAGACTCAGTTTCATGCTATGGAGCGCTGCGAAAATGAGTTGGTTTTCCTGCAACCCTGTGCCTCTTACTAAAGATGGAGACTGACAATTGTAGCATTTAGATGGTTAGCATTTTTTTGTGAAACTATGTAAAATGAATATGGGAAGTATCTTATCACAGTGCAAAAGGTACTAAACTGTAAATAGGGTGTCTAACTGCTCATCAAGGCTTCCCCACTAACCAGCTCTCACACCTTGGATAACACACCCTTTCTAGGCCTGTTTCCTCATTTAAACAGTGATCTCTAAGGTTCTAGGCAGCTTGAATCCTTCATCAGAGGTTCCAAACACAGTGAAATCCCTAGCAGTGCTTCCCTGACTCCTGGCATCAGCCATAAATTATTCTGAGGATCTTCAATATGTTAAAATAGATGAAGAAATTTCTCTAGCAACACAGTTCTCATCTTGCATCAGAAGCTCACCTGACAATCTGACCTAGTACTTGCTGAGAACACTTAATACTTTTTCACAGTGGGAACCCAATATGGGGAGAATTACTAAAGATGTCTTTCCCTCCTCTGTAAAAGCAGAAATGCATAATATAGCAGAATGGCCAATTTCCTTCCCAAAGAATCTGGGTGGATGGTATTGTCCATCTTTGAAACTCATATTCAATGATCTGAGTAATGAGATTGTTTAAGCTGGAAAAACAATCTACACAGTGGCAGGTATCCACCTGTGAATTGGTAATGTGCCTGTATACACACCACAGAATTTCAACTGTGTAAACAACACATATAAGAAATGACACTATCCTGGGGTAGAGGAGGATGTTAGGTTTCTGTCTTCCTTTGATTTCAGAGTTTTCCAAGCTTTCTGGGATAATGTATTTCTATTTCCCCACATGCTGTGTAATCAGGAACTCTGAGCTCATGAGGGGCTTTACCTGAGAACATTCTGTCAGCCAGGGTCAAGAGGGGATGCATTTACTTCTTTCAGGTGTCCTAAGGTTGTCACTGGTCTCAGACCTGCTTTATGTTAACTTTTCATTTTGGACATTCCTGCGAAGGGCAGGAAGTATAAGTTCAAACTCCCAACCAATGTGAGTTGTAAGATGGTAGTTAGAATTCTCTGGAGAGACTTCCTTTGCCTACCTAGAGCCCAGGCAAAAGAAACATGCTTCTTTATACTCTTCCTGTGCTGGTGGCAGACTCGTTCTACATCAACTTTTTACTGAGGGACAGGCACCCATTGAAGGAGCCTCTGCCACGTGTGTATGCAAGGCTTTCCTCATCCCCACACAGTATGAAACCCTGGGCACTCTACTCTGAAGATGGTATCAACTGAAGCATGTTTACAATATCCACTTAGTTTCATTTTTTGCTTCTGACCCTTGATAACTTCCTTATCCAATTATGCATTTAAAAGGATACTTGTTATGTTGTAAACATCATTCTTAGGTACTTTGTAGCATAAGAATTTTTAAGTTAGCTAGACTAACATACTGTCAGAGGCAGAAATTGCATACATTGTTTTTGTGAAAGAAAATGAACTTGAGTTTTCATAATGAACACCCACAGTTACCTGGGCAGCCTGAGAAGACAGTGAATGGTGGTACTACAGTCTCTGGGGGTAACACTGTGTTGTCAAGAATTTTGCAGCAGTCTTTCAATACACACCGACGCCCCTGAAATTAAAATCTTATTAGTAGGAAATAGATCAGAAAATAAGAGTAAACGTTGTCTGCTGTATGGAAGGTTATTTTATATTTCCTTCATTTGTGATATCTTACAAAAGCCAGGGACGGTGACAAGAGGCTTGGCCACAATTCCCTACTTCAGATGGTACCTGACAAGAAGGAAGAGGTAAGAATGTGAGCATCAGTGTGTGTGATTATGTGTGTGTGTGTACATGTGGGGTGAGGGCTGTATGCTAGGGACAATTCAGGTTATCTTAAGCACTATAGACTATGTGAAATTCAGTCTTCCAACGGCTCTGTTTAAGTTAATTGTCTCTTTTGTTAATTTAATGGACATCTGTTTCACCTGCCCAACATCTGTTCTCCTTTCGTCTTTTAACAGAACCTGTATTTCCCTTGAGAACTATCTCTATGCCCAGCTCGGCCCATGTGCTTCAATTCCTATCCCACACTCCAAACCCCAAGCTGGCCACAGTGACTGGCTTAGGGAATTGACACTTGAGCCAAAAATCAGTCCGATGAATATCAATGTTGGGGCTTCAGCTGGGGGACGACTGGGAAAAGAAGCTCTTCCCAATGAAGTTTCTAGAGGAAAGGATGGAAGCCGGGAGCAGCCATCTTGTTTCCATGAGGAAAGAGCCCTGCCTGAAAGCTTCCCAGAAAAACCTTTTATGTTATGGATCCGCATGACTTCAGTTGAAGCCCTAGAGCCACTTGTGCAGGAAATTAGGATTCACTTCTATACTTGTAATTTGTATTAGCCCATCCATCCATCTGAAGGATTAGGCTGAACCTTATGCCTATGTTTGTCCACTGCCACCAATTTTCAGTTCTGCCACCATCCACAGCATTCTGAGGGCAAGAAGAGGCTCCTATATGTAGTTTAGACGTGTGCTTCAGGCTACCTGCTGTAAGTTTGGGTCTTGATTGACTTGTGTTTCTACCAACAGGACCTGTGATTCATTGTGTTTTGGTCAAATGAGCTGATGCAATATACCTAGCTGAGAATGGGGAACTCCTAATACCAGGACAATGTTAACCTATTGAGACCTCAGATTTTTACCAAAGAATATGAAAGATACTTTCATGTGATTATATCCAAATTTTCCCCATTATTAAATACCCAAATTAGATGTATTTCTAGAAATTTCCATGTAGGTTGCCAAATGAATTTTCACCTCTAAAAAGCTTATACCTCTAAGGTCTGAATTTCTTAAGCATCTACTAAGTTGTCTCCAGCTGTGTGGACAAAAGCCTTGGCAATACTTGGCAATAAGTATTTGGCAACTTTAGCTCAGAAGCAAGTCATTACTGCAGCTATTCACCCTCCTTGCAAAGTTCTCTCCCATGAATTCCCTGGTATTGTCAATTTCAAATATCCAGCAGACGATCAGCTCCCTGGTGATGGTGACTTCCAAATGAACTCAAAGATAATATCTAAGCCCCTAATAACTCAGACTAAGCCCATGGAGCCCTGACTAAAAGGAAAGAACATGGTACACTACATTCACACAGAGATCTGTGCACAGTGGACCGTGACAGAGAGGAACAGGGGACACAAATCTGTGTACCACCAGCCAGCATACAGCCTGGATGCACCTGCTTTGTGCAATGGTTAACCATTCTGGCCCACTCAGAGAAATGATGCTCAGCTGGGCTTCAGAGTATTCTGGGTAAATGGATCAATTAGATAGCAACAAAATAAGATGTGAAGGTGTTTCTTAGACATAATGGATGGGCAATAGCAGAGAAGGTTAACAGCTGATACTGCTTCTTTATTCTTTCCTGGAGAATTTTCCTGAAGGGGTCAAGAAGTACATGTTGCTAGCATTAAGCTACCTCTATCTCCTGATGCAAGTTCTTCAGCATCTCTGAGCCTTGGTGTCCTCCCCTGTGAAACAGGGCATAAAACCAACCTGCAGGGATGTCAGGATTACAGTGGTAAATGAACAACACACAGCACAACAGTGCCTACTAATAATGCCTATTGGGCTTTTCCTGCTGTCATCTGGGCAATTCTGATTAATACGCACAACTTCATGTATGCAAACAGAAGTCAGACTATCACACGGGATGCTGCAGGAAGGATCTGTGTGTCATGAGGCATGCCAGACTCTAAAAGAATTAATTACTGCTAGCTCTGAGATTCTACAATTCTAAAAAAATCTTTCTCCCCACATTACTTGAGAATCTGTAAAGGCTCAGTAAATAAGTATTACTAATACTGAACAAGGACTATGTCCTGACAGTGAACTGATATATTGAAAAGTGATTTGAGAATTAGAGCACCTGACCATAGGACTAGAATTCCCCAAGCACTGGAGATAGCATTTGGATTTGAACCTTTCAGATATTTGTTCTAGGAATAAAGGACAGGACTAAAGGACTATGCTGCTACAGTGCTACCTTCCCTTCTTCACGGGACATACCAGAAAAGCACTGCTGTGGCTTGGAAAGCCAGCTTTTGCCAAACAGAATTAGAGGACGGGGATTTCACTATCTTTCTTTTTTCTTCAACAGCAGGCCAACCCAAAACTTTCTGTCTCTAATTCTAGGAACTCTGGAGGAGAATAATTGGCAAAACCACCACTTCCCTTAATTCTGAGTAATAAGTCAGATTGGAATGTTTTTCGCAGCAATGTGGTTCTCCCCTGCACTGTAGCCTTTGCCATGCTCTTGTGGCTCCTGGAATGTTAACTGCACAGTTGCTGGAAGGTTTCCGATACTTGAAGGTTGAAGTCTTACTCAGAGTAGAAAGCCGGCTCTGTTTTAATGAGAGTAGCCATTTAAAAACATAAATAAATCTTGGCTTTTTCTAGAATCTGGTCTCAGGTACAAATTTAAAGTGTAGGAAATATTTTCCCTAAACGCTTTAGCAGTTTGGTTCTGATAGTTAACATTCTTATAAATCCTAACTAAAATCAAGTTCTTCATCTATAAAAATACCAAGAAACCTAATCTTGTGAAGCTTAGTGGGATCAAACTGATGCTGAGGCTTCCACGCACCAGGGTCCTACAGGTTCTACTGAGCAACGGGTTCCTGTGCACCTTGCATGTCCATTATCCTCAACTATCTGCAATTCCCATGAAGTCATGTCATGTGGTGACTCTGAGCCTTACATATGCCAAGCTCTTAACTGAAATGTCCCTATTCCTCCTGTCTATGAGTCAATTTTGCCTCACCCTTCACTCACCTGTCATCCCACCAGACTATAAGATCCATGAGGTAAGGCAACAAGTAGGCCATACAGCAGCATGACCATTCATATTGCCTGGGTTCAAATCCCAGCTCCGCTTAATAGCCTCATCAATCCTCTGACATCTAAGGTCTTCAGTCTCCTCATCTATAAACAGGGATAACAACAGCACCTACCATCCTCAGATGGCTGTAAGGTATAAATGGAAAAATCGAAGGAAAGAGTTTAACATCATAGAAAAGAGGTTTGATAAAGATTAGCCATGATTATAAATGTCTAGGAAAAAGCTCCAAATCCAATACAATGCCAGTAGATCAGAAACTACTTCTACCCTGTCTGGTCAGAGAAGCAGAGGTTCACAGATGTGAGGGACAGGAGCTAGAGAGGAAGTGAGGCTGTTTAGTCAGCCAAGTCACCATACTCACAATCACACAGTTCTTGCCAACATGAACGTAAGAGCCAATCTGAGCTGCGTTGACCACACAATCTTCCTCAATAAACACATGGTCCCCGATATGTAAAGGGAAGAATGCAACACTACAGAAAGAAAAGAAGATGAACAAAGAAAGGTCAAGGTAACGTATTCCTTGTCAAGGCTTACAGAACTACAGATCCTAAACTCAACTTCAACATCTTGTCTCAGTAAGACTGTTCCTAGCAAGGAAGGAATCCTCAGGCTAGGGAAATTGTATAATTCTACTAGCTCAAAATCAGAAACATTAAACCAAGGAAACAACAAGGTAGAAGGGGCACAATATTTTATGCTAAAAGAACCAGCATCAAATACAAATGAGTGAATGAATGTGTGCTCATCCCTGCTTCCTTTGAAAATGCTCACAGGTCACATGTTTAGTCATCTGCTCTATAATATGTCAGGGGCTGGACATCAGGTTTGTGGGATATAAATTCTAGTACCCAATATTCTGAAAATGTATACACTCATTCATTTTATTGAGTGTCTATTGTATGCCAGACTCTATGCTAGAAAATGGGAACACAATGGCAAAGATAAGCAATTCAATCCTACCCACAAGGACCTTACAATCAAGAGAAGAAACGAGATTAAATAAGTAATTATACAGTAAGTAGTTAGTTACACAGTGGAAAAATACCATGTCATGTGAGTATATAAGAAGGAGACTTGACCCAGAATGGAGGTCTGGTAAAAGCTTAATTGAAAGTGACATATAAGTCAAGACTTGAATGTGAGTTAGTAGTAGGCTTTCTGCAGGCTTCCAACATTGTTCTCAATCTCTGGGATTCCTTAAGTGTCATGGAGAGTGATTCATGATCATATCTACAAGTAATTTCAGTACCTTGGGGTGGAAAATATTTGGACTGGAATGAATATTTCGTCAGAGATGATATCTGTCCTCCAAGGACCTATAATTTCTTTAAATTTTCCTTAATTCCATCTTATTTTTAGTCTGAACACCTTGTGAGGCAATGAAGTCCTTGATCTCATCACAGGCTACAGCAGTACTGCCAGTTCTTTAATCTTAATTAAAAATTCCAAACTTTATACTATTATCAGTTCTAGTATTGGGACATGCATATGCATGGGAAGAAACCCACATTACCCTCTATTCAAGAGTTGTCACTATTTACATTTTCATATTACTATATTTCTTATGTGGGCCATTCTTATTTACACATCCCTTCAACTCACCAACAAACCCCTTCTATATGCCAGACTCTATGCTAAGAACCAGGGCTACAGTGGCAAGGATAAGCAATGCAATGTTCATCCTTGAAGCTTTTCTTTCTTTTTTTTTAAATATTTTATTTATTTATCTTTAGAGAGGGAGGGAAGGAGGGAAATATCAATGTATGGTTGCCTCTCATGAGTCCCCCGCTGGGAACTGGCCTGCAACCCAGGCATGTGCCCTGACTGGGAATCAAACCGCGATCGTGTGGTTCACAGGCCCGCGCTCAATCCACTGAGCTACACCAGCCAGTGCTGAAGCTTTTCTTAGACCGTATATCTAGTTCAATAATGACTTTAGCAGAAGGTAAGTCATTACCTTCTGCTAGAAGCACCTCTAGCAGAGTTATCAATCACTGCAGGAAACCACAAAAGGGAACCTACCACGAGGTTTTCTGGTTTCCCCCAATAGCCTACTGAGCTAACGAGGGAATGGTTTCCTGTGAATGATTTAGAGTGACTCCCTGCTCCAGTCTCTGTATATCATGGAAAGCCTGGAGCTGAACATCATTATGGGAGATGCAGGATTATTCCTGCATGATATACTCCTAGGTATTAGAGTTAGTCTGAGTTAGCTACT
Organism: Sturnira hondurensis; assembly: GCF_014824575.4. Classification (NCBI taxonomy): domain Eukaryota; kingdom Metazoa; phylum Chordata; class Mammalia; order Chiroptera; family Phyllostomidae; genus Sturnira; species Sturnira hondurensis. The sequence continues at coordinate 764,763 of NW_028091508.1, forward strand.
ATCTTCTCTGTTCATCCCTTACCTTGTTCATACCAATGTGAAAGGAGTATCACATTATATAGTGGCAATCACATTATAGTATCATATTATATAGAAGCTACGTGTTTACATAAATGTTTCTACCACTAGGTTTGAAGAACCTTGAGGCAGGTATGCTATTTTATCCATCTTTATACGCCCTGCTTATAACTTAGTGCTTGTTGAATTACTGGATGAAATGCTGATGGTGTTACAGGTAGAAACCAGGAGAGTAAGTAAGTCAAGAGGAAGAGAGGCAAAGAGAATACCAGGAAAGCTGTACTGTCCATATCCTTTCTTGGACAATCCTTATTTTCGCTGTGAGATCAGTAGGCCTGACTTGACCTGCCCGCTGGGTTGCAGCTGTTTAGACTAGGAGTACACACTTAACTCATGCTAAGCCAATCAGATTCTCTCTCCCATGAATTTGAAATAAGACCTAAGATCTCTAGTTGGTATCTGTTGGAAGTATCTGTTGGTATCATTTTCCATTTAGATGAAAAAATGATATAAATAAGAGGCTGAGACAGAAAGGTTGGCTCCAGGAGGAAAGGGGGAAGACAAATCCAACCAGACGGAGGAGAGGAAAGCAGAGGTGCAGAGAAGGACAGATAAGAGATAGTATAATTTTGGATAGAGTGAGTACTGGATATACAGAATAATTGTCTTGATCCTGGCTAGGTGACTAGTTTTGAAGTCTAGCCCCTTATAAAGCCTCTCATAAGGCTTGACCTCTTTTTCTACCCTTAGGTTCCATCAAATATTCCTATGACTGTTTAATAATAACCCCTTTTGCTTTTGCCAGCTGAAGCAGGTTCTGTTTCTGGCAGCCAGCCAACCTCAACTAGACTAGGGTGACCACCACCTGAGTTGTGCTCATTATGGTGAATTGTTACTCAGTGTTCCCCAAAACAGCATAGACCCACTCCTTACCCCATAACTCAACAAATGGATAACACCACCAGTAGCAGGAGCTTGCCCAAGAATGAAACAAGATAATTAAATTACATACCCTTTGCTGAATTTCTTGAATGGTGGCCTTATGACACTTCGACTCTTCACAACACAATGACGTCCAACTCTTACATTTGCCAGATCCCCTCGGATAATACAGTCATTCATCACAATAGTCTATAAAACAAAGCACATTTAAAAATTATCAACATAGATGAAACATAACAACAAAAAAAAGAGTAGGTGATGAGACACTGCCTGAGACTTGTGCTTTGATCTACTGAGTCACATGTAAAGTTAAGTCCTTGTTTAGACCCTGATGTGAACCAACCAACTACAGAAGAAGATCTTAAGATACTGGAAAGACTAAATGTGGACTGAGAATTAGAGTAACATTAGGGAATTACTTGTAAGAGAATTGCCCTCATAACACTGACTGCATGGATTACTGTTCAAGTTTGGTCTTGAAAGCCATGGAGAGTGACTTTTATCTGTGTTACTACATGGGTCACAAAGGCAACTTCGGCCACAAATTCCTGGAATTCCAACCCAGTGGGAAATTGACATATGCCAAATACAGCATTTACAAAATGATGCCATGATCAGAAAATAGGCTTACATACATACAAGTGTGATGGAGGAACTGAAGGAAATAATAGATGACAGCGAGATTACCAAAAGAATGATGCTTTGTGGTTTCCTCCTGCCCGAGTGGGCTGGTAGAAACTTAAAGTTGTCATTGGAAATAAACACATTTCTTTCACAACGTCAAAAACTGGTTCCTTTATTGATATCAACTGATTCAAGGATCAGAATACTTACATGGATTTTATTGTTTGGTCTAGGGCCTGAAGTGTTTGGTCTTCAGTCTTACTGGATTACACTTCAAGATTAAACTAACCTAGATTGAATACTGGTATGGATGCAAGAGGGTGGGAGTAGCTGTTTTTAATTACCATTATCAGGAAATTTTTGTGTATATCAGGTCAATATTTTATACACTATAAAAGATTGCTTTTAATAAATATATAACAAAGTACAATTTTTATTGTTTTTAAAAAAATCTGAAAGTGTGAAAAAAAAAGCTGTGAGCAGCTGAAGATGTTCCCCTTACACTACAAGCTTTACCCTGATCATCCTATAAATAGGTCTCACTGGATGAACAAACATTAATTGGGAACACCTCTAGTAGACTTAAGTCATGCACCTCCTCAGATTTACTCAGACCCACCTATCCCAGGCTGTGGCTGCTTGCTCAGTGAGAAACCTGGCTGCTCCTGCCTTTGTCTTATCTGGTAACACAACTCCCTCCAACTTCTTACTCCCAGAGGTGGACTCAATGAGATTCTGGCTCTTCTCCCAATTTTTTTACTCAGATTAAGTGCTACACTGCAGGGTGTGGTATCTGGCTTCCCCAGAGATTGCCCAGAGGGGTTGAATAACACCACCCAGAAATTGGAAGGAACTAATTCCCCGTACTTGGTAAAGAGTATGCATTCTTGAAATATCTGTTGAATAAATGAATGAACGGGGGGAAAAAGAGTGGATATGGCTGGGATTGCAGCTGAAAACATAAACAAGGGACTAAATCATGAGGGATCGATCATGTACACTGATCACAGAAGCTTAGATTTTTTTTTTCTTAGAAGGTATATGTAAAGAATCAATGATGGGGGAAAAGGCAGAAAACTGTACTTGAACAAAAACTAAAATAAAAAATAAAATGTAAAAAAATAATCAATGAAAGATATTAAGCTGATGATTTAAACAAGTGAATGTTCCTTTTAGAAACATTACTCTTGAAGCAGCCTAAAGTCTGAATGAAAGAGGCAAGAACTTCTACTGGAGGTAAAGTGATCCTTAGTTGACTACAGTTAATGAAGGTAAAAAGAGATACTGAACCTTATTTAAGGCAGCTGTGCATGAAAACAAAATAAATTGGAGGTGCAGGAATCTGACCAAGCCTCCAGATCTACCTACCAATTCACGGGTTGGGGGGGGGGGGGAATAAAGACCTCATTAAACAACCCCATGTAATTATAATCAGAATTCAGAAATCTGAAAATCCTACAGAAGAATGATCCAGTTTCCTCAATATAAAAATGGCAAGGGGGAGCCCTGGCTGGTGTAGCTCAGTGGACTGAGCTTGGGCCTGTGAACCAGAGGATCAAGGTTCGATTCCCAGTCAGGGCACGTGCCTGGGTTGCAGGCCAGTTCCCAGCAGGGGACCCACAAGAGGCAACCACACACTGATATTCTCACCCTCCATCCTTCCCTTCCCCTCTAAAGATAAATAAATAAAACCTTTTTAAAAATATATTTTTTAAATGGCAAGGGGGAAAAGGGGGTAGAGAAAAAGAACTGTGACACATCGGAGAGACTTAAGAGACATACTAACCAAACACAATGTGCACTTGACCTTGTTCAGATCCTGTTTTAAACAAACCAAATGTAGAAAAAGATCTTGAGATACTAGAAAGACTGAACATGGACTGAGGATTAGATGATATTAGGATTTACTGGGCTTTTAAAAAAATATAATTAAGGGTTCTCTACTATTTAAGTCTTTAAATATTAGTGAAACATATTCAAAGTATTTATGGGTGAAGTATATGATGCTTGCAATTTGTTTTAAAACAGCCCAACTCTCTTCCTCAACCCTAGTCAAAAGAGGTATGGGTTTGGGGAGAGTCAGTACACAGATGAAATAAGAATGTCAGAATCTTGCTAATTGTAGAAGTTAGTGAGTTCATTATATGTTCTCTCTACTTTTGTTCATGTCTTAAAAGTTCCATAATAATACTGCTCATGTAACAAGGAATGAACTACTAATTCACTAATATATGCAAAAACATGGGTAAGTCTCAGTAACCTTATGCTGAGTGAAAGAAGTTTAGATATCAAACATTACATGATTCCAATTACATGAAACTCTGGAAAATGCAAAACTAATCTATATTAATTTTACATCAATGGTTACCTGGGGCCAAGGACAGAAGGAGGATTCACTGCAGAAGGCACAACAAAACTAGGGTGATGAAAATATCTTATATTTTGATTGTGGTAATGGTTGTGTAGGATCAGTCAAAACTTGTCACCCTGCTAGTGTGGCTCAGTTGGTTGGAGCATCATCCCACAGACCAGAAAGTTGTGGGTTCAATTTCTAGTCAAGGCACATGGCCAGGTTGTGGGTTCGATCCCCAGTTGGGGTCTGTACAAAAAGGCAACCAATAAACGTTTTTCTCTCACATTGATGTTTTTCTCTCTCTTCTCTCTCTCCCCCTACTGTGCTCTCTAACAGCAATGAAAAAAAAGTCCTCAAGTGAGGATAAAAATAATAAAAATACTTGACATACTGCACACTTAAAACTGACACTTTTACTGTACATACATTACACTTCAATAAAAATAATTTTATTAAATGTTACATTATAAGATGTTAAAGAAAGAAGGAGAATCTATACAACTTAGTCATTGTTTAGATTTTGAGGGTAAGAGATCCTAGAATGGGGTGAGTAATCCTGGAGACCAGACAAAAAATTCATTTGAAATGTAGACTTTGAGATATCAGTGGGGATGACCCACAGGCAGTTCTACATAAACATGTGGGGCCCAGGACAGAAGGTCATGCTAAAGAGGCAGATGGAGACACCTTGCTTATAGGTGAATTTAGATAAATCACTGGCCTGAACACCAGGCTCTGATAGGACACTAAAAGGGAGATAGAATCATACCTGGAAGAGTTTACCAATCTCATTTGCTTATGTTCTGTCTATAAAACATCCACCAGTGGGGAAAGAGGGTGGGAGGAGGTAGAAGAGGGTATAGGGGAGATAAATTTCAATGGAAAAAATACAATAAAAAATAAACTATTTAAAAAGTCTACCAGTAAAAAGGAACTTTCACATCTGCTGCTGATTATAAAGCACTGTAGTTCTTGGTTTTTAAAAGCTATCTTCTTCAAGCTAAAAGAGAGATCTATTTCTAGTATATACTTCTTTTATCTGAGAGACTTAATTTACTTCAATCATTGTTTTCAGTTTATGTATTCATCTATAATCAGAGAAAATGACTGTCTTTGCTTTCAGAAGAAAACAACATTCCAAGAGTTCTGTGTGTTTGGTAATAGGTATTGTCATTTTATTGTGTTTTAAATAAAGATAACAATCGTAATTTAGAAATAAAGAAAATCCATGTACATTCCTCTGTCACCTTAAATTACACTCCCAGTGAAGAAGCAAACACACAAATAACATAAATAGTATATCATATTACAAGTGGTCAAAGAAATTTACCAAGAATAAATCCTGGCTTCCTATTTATAAAGGGTAGAACTAAAGAAGAGAAGTGATTAGAAATTGAGACAACAGTGTATTAAAATGGAAGGAGGTGCCAATGAGGACCTTACAGGAAAGAAAATGGTACTGAAGCAGAATTCACTGCACTGAACAGTTATAATAAGGCAGAGGTGAAAATTGGAGGTATAAGGATAGCACCTGGAAACCTGTTTTCTTTGGCCCATGCAACATTTTTATCATTTAAATTTGCTGTTATTATTTGAAGAGTGGGATGTTCTACATTTTAAAAAATCCAGATTTCTACTTTCTTTTGAGAGAATCAGAAGCTCTGGAAACATAGGCCTATTTTCTCACTTACAACAATCAGCTTGGGTTTAGCTAGGTCATGTATTCTCCCAAGTTATCAGGCCCCATAACTCTATTGTTTACACACAGTCTTTTTTACTCATTTGATGCCTGTATACTTCAAAAGGCACTGTGACATCTGATATAAGCTCAGAAAAACAGAAAAGTCTTATTTCTAAAAGGGACAGGAGCTGAAAACATATATGGATTGTTCAATAGCAAAAGTAGAAACAAAATAACTATCCACCAAACAGATGAGGGGAATAAATTTTCACAGCAGTGAAAATGCACAAACCACATGAATCTTAGAAACAAATGCTGTCATATAAGTGTTTTCTGTTGTCATTATTATGATAATTACATGCAAAAAAGTCACAGAAAACTAAGTAACATTAAACAAGCCTTGTATATATTATTTAGGGATACATATGTATATGGTAAAACATATTTTAAAATACAGAATTTGTATGACACAACATTCTGGATAGTGGTTTCCTCTTGGAAGGGGGCAGAAGAAAGGGACAGGAGAGGAACATAAAGGTAGCACCTTATTATACACACTATTATACATGCTACGTTCCAGTTCTTCAGTTGAAGAACCCACTGGGGGGGTAGGTTCATGGTGTTGACTTAATTTTTATAACAATACATTATATATTACTCTTCTTTGTACACCAAATAGTACCAAACACCTTTTTAAAAAGAGATAGATGAAATTGCAGGACAGAGAGGGTAAAAGGGGACTAAATAGCAATGGAAAAAAGATACAATAAAAATTTTTTTTAAATCGCCCTGGCTGGTGTAGCTCAGTGGATTGAGCGCGGGCCTGCGAACCACACGATCGTGGTTTGATTCCCAGTCAGGGCACATGCCTGGGTTGCAGGCCAGTTCCCAGCAGGGGACTCACAAGAGGCAACCATACACTGATATTTCTCTCCTTCTCTCCTTCCCTTCCTCTCTAAAGATAAATAAATAAATAAATCTTTTTAAAAATCTAAATAAAATAAAATAAAATCTTATAAATCTATTTTAAAAATAAAAAGAAACATGGCCCAAACAACCAAAACAATCTTGAAAAAAGGACAAAGTTGGAGGACTCATATTTTCTGATTACAAAATTACTACAAAGCTACAATAACAAAAGCAATATAGCACAGGGTACTGACATTAAGGACAGACATATCAACCAAGGGAACAGAATTGAGACTCCACAAATAAGTCCATACATCTATGGCCAATTGATTTTCCACATCATGCTAAGACCATTCAATGGAGAAAGAATACTGTCTTTAACAAATGGCACCAAGACAACTAGATTTTCACATCCAGAAGAATTAATTAATTAGGACCCCTTACATCACACCGTATACAAAAATTAACTCAAAATGCACTAACAACCTAAATACAAGAGCTAAAACCACAAAACTCCCAGAAGAAAATATAAGAGTAAATCTTTGTCACCTTGGGTACGGCAATGGATTCTTAGATATGACACCAAAAACTTGAGCAAAAGAAAAAAATAGATAAATTGGACTTCACCAAAATTAAAAACTTTTGTGCATCAAAGAACATTATCAACAAAGTTGAAAGAGCCCTGGCCAGGTAGCTCAGTTGGTTAAGAGTGTAGTCCTGACACTCAAGGTTGTGGGTTCCATCTCTGGTCAGGTCACATACAAGAAGCAACCATCCAAGTAGCCCAGTTGGCTGAAGCATGGTCCCATAGACCAAAAGGTTGTGAACTCAAATCCCGACCAGGGCACACACCTAGGTTGCAGGTCCAAACCCTGGCTGGGGCAAATATAGGAGGCAACTGATAAATGTTTATCACATCAATGTTCCCCCTCACCCCGCTTTCTCTCTCTCTTCCCCCCTCCCTTCCTCCATCTTTCTTCAAAATCAATAAACATATCCTTGGGTGAGAATTACATTTATTTATTTATTTAAAGGTTTCTTCTTTTTAAAGTTTTATTTATTTATTTACTTATTTTTATATAGAGGGGAAGGGAGGGAGAAAGAGAGGGAGAGAAACATCAATTTGTGGTTGCCTCTCACACACCCCCCACTGGGAACCTGATCTGCAACCAAGCATGTGCCCTAGACTGGGAATGAAACCAGTGACCCTTTGGTTCACAGGCCGGCATTCAACCCCCTGACTCACACCAACCAGAGCAAGCATTAAATTAAAAAAAAAAAGAAGCAACCAATTAATGCACAAATAAATGGAACAACAAATTGATGTTTCTGTCTCTCTCCCTTTCTCTCTCTCTCTAATGTCAATCAACAATTTTTTTTAAAAAAAAACCTGGCTGGTGTGGCTCAGTGGATTGAGTGCCAACCCTAGAACCAAAGGGTTGCCAGTTCCATTACTAGTCTAGGGCATATGCTGGGGTTGCGAGCCAAGTCCCCAATAGGGGGGGCACAAGAGGCAATCACACATTGGACATGATTCTGTCCCTTTCTTCCCCTCTAAAAATAAATAAATAAAATCTTTAAAAAAATAAAGTGAGCCCTGGCTGGTGTAGCTCAGTGGATTGAGCGTGGGCCTGTGAACCAGATGATCACGGTTCGATTCCCAGTCAGGGCACATCCCTGGGTTGCAGGCCAGTTCCCGGCAGGGGGCCAGTTCCCAGCAGGGGATGCACGAGACGCAACCATACATTGATGTTTCTCTTCCTCTCTCCTTCCCTTCCCCTCTAAAGATAAATAAATAAAATATTAAAAAATAAATAAATAAAGTGAAAGATAATTTAGAGTGGTAGAATTTATTTGCAATCATCTATCTGATAAAGATTTAATATCCACAATATATAAAGAACTACAACCCAACAACAAAAAAACAGCACAATTTAAAACTGGGCAAAGGACTGAACAGACATTTCTCCATAGAATATATATACAAATAGCTAAGCCATTTAAACCTATTCATCACTCTTAGGGAAATGCAAGTCAAAAGCTACAATGAAATACCATCCATACCCACATTCAGAAAACAGAAAATAAGAAGTGTCAGTGAAGAAGTAAAGAAACTAGTACTCAACTGCATTGCAGATGGGATGTAAAATGCTTCAGTCCTTGTGGAAAACAGTTATAAAGTCACAAAGCTAAATACAGACCATATGACCCAGCACTCCCACTCCTAGGTATATAACCAAAAGAACTGAGAACAGGTACTCAAATAGATACTTGTACACCAATGTTCAGAGACGCTTTACCCACAATAGCCAGAAGGTAGATACAACCTAAGAAGTGTTCAACAAATAGATAAACAAAAATGTGGTGCATACATACAATAGAATGTTATTCAGCCATGAAAAAGATACGTGCTACAACATAGACAAACCTTGAAAAACTTATGCTAAGTAAAGTAAGCCAGACCTCCCCCCAACAAAATACACAAATACTACATGATTTCACATAAATGAAATATCTAGCTTAGGCAAATTCGTGATCGTGGTATCTCCCCTGCCAGGTAAGCATAGAATAGGCAAATTCATAGAAACAGAAAGCAAACTAAGGTTACCAGGGACTAGAGGAAGATGGGAATAGGGAGTTATTCCTTAATGGGTAGAGTTTCTATTTGGATGATGAAAGTTTTGGAAACAGATAATGGTGATGGTTGCACAACATTGTGAATGTAATTTATGTCAATAAATTGTACACATAAATATGATTAAAATGGCAAATTTTGTTATATATATTACTAGAATAAAAATAAAATCTTCCCCAGAAAATGTTTTAGAATTAGCTGAAGGACTTCCAAAAATACCTCTGTGCATTTGCTAGTGTGTCAGATGACATTAAATGAATTTCTTATTTCTGGGCAAAAATAGTGTGTCTATAATTACTAATTATATCTAGTTATATCTAGTGAACTATATTTCTTTTCCATTAAATCTTATGATATGATGGGCTAATGGAGAGAGTAATTGTGTCTCTACTGAACATACTTGTGATCTCTTGATTACAGTGAGACTATTTTTCCCTCTGGAGGTTAGAGATCTAACATTTCAAGGAAAACTGAGTATTCCAGACAGCAGGAGACACAGACTCAATCTCAAATGCATCTTGATATTTTCTGGTTCTGAAATGTTCTAATATTATTCCTAAGTTTATACTCATCTCTCTGCTACTTCAATTTATTCAGACTACAAAATTCTGAGCCTTTAATATTCCATTTTACAAATTTGTCTCAAATTTTACTTTCTATATTCTCATTAATTTTAAGAGTTTCCATTAATACTTAATCATTAATTATTATTAAACAGATAATTATATTAATGTAGTATTACTTTACTTTCTACACTAAAACAGTTTGTTACCTATTTATGTTTTATGTTCAGTAGTTCAAAACTATGTAATAATTTCAGTTCTGGGTACCATTGTATTGTGTTCCTAGCATGTAAGGAAAAGGACTTTCAGTTGGCTCTTTTTATTGAATCTCTTTTGTATTTAATAAATGAAACTTGGAAAATTAAAAACAAGAGAATTTTTAAACATACAGCAATAAATGGGAAACATGGTAACATTTTATCTGCCTGCTAATATGATCATCTGTGGAAAGAAAACAACAGTATGCATCCTGGAGGTGGCTTTATTCCTTACCTTGCCATTGAGAACGATGTTCTGACTTCCGCACAACACTGACTGGCGACTAACTTTGTTCCCAGAAGCCTGAAAGCAAACAGCAGGAAATGAGGAGGAGCAAAGTGAGTGGGTTTCTCCATCAAGAAAGTTCATATGGAGAGAAAAGGACTTGAAATGGCATGTAGTGTACTCTGGGATGAGTCCAGAATTTCAATAAAGAAAGGATGGATTAGGAAACTAGAGATTCAAAGAATGGATTCAGAATTTGGATGTGGTGAGTCTGTCTATAGCCTATGACATAAGAGACATGGATTCAAGTCCCAATTCTATATCTCGATTTTAAAACTCTAAAGCCAGGATAATGACTTCACCAGTATCACAGAATTGTGGGGATTCAATGAAAAGCAATAGTGGCAACACTGAGCAACTTACAGACATCATGTATTGACTATAAAGAACCTAACAATCTTTAGTACATAGTAATACATTATGACAGGTTTGTTTTTCCAAATAGTTTTTAAAAGCCGGGAGCTGTAATTAATATTAGGATGGACGAGACTTGTCATGCTTTCTGAAAACCATTTTATCTCCACGAGGAAATCAGGATTAAAATGAGAAAGCCTAAACTGGTCATTTAAAGAATAAACAACAAAGCCAGACCATACACACCCATACACGCCACAAGGACCCGCCAGGGTGGGGCAGACACAAGATGGGGCACCGGCCCCAAAGGGACACAGGCGTGGAAAGAGAGGACCGATGTGCAGACACGCACGCACCGTCTCGATGTACTCGGACTTGTTGTACAGCAGCTCGCCCAACTCCATTGCCACTAAGTCCTTCCAGCAGCTCCACCCAGCCCTAATTATACACTGTCAGCGAGTCTATCAGTCCCAGACGCCGGCTACTTCCGGCGAATCCTGCACTTCCGCTCCCAGGAGGCTTCGGGTCTCATCCACAGCTCTGCTCTCCGCTAGCCGCCCCAGCTCCTTTGTTCTGCAGTGCCTGACTGCGCGTGCGTAAATTCAACGTGGGCCTCCATTGGTCGGGTAGACAGCGCGCGCGGGGATTGCTTGGGCCAGCTGTTTGCGCGCTGAGGAGATCCGAGCGCCCATACTTTCTAGAGGTGCCAGTGGAGCCCAGGGCGAGGTGTAGTTTTCCTGTCCACAGCCCCCGGACGGCTGCTCTTTTCGATTCGTTCGCAGGCGCGATGGAAGAGGCTCCCGGGAAGCCCCTCAGCTGCGAGGAGAAGGAAAAGGTGTCGGGCGTGCGGGAAGGGCTGACTCCGAACTCTCAAACCTCTCCAGGATTGTAGGGCGGCTTCTGTGTCCCCGGCGGTCTGGGGCTGCGCTGACCTCTATCTAACCTACGCTCTTTCAACTCGGGGGCTCCCAGGGAGTGAAAGCGTAGAAGAGCGCTGTGCTCGCCTGGTAGTATTTATAGAACACATTTGTTTAAAAAGTTTTTACAGCAATAATGCGTAAATACAAAATGCAAAACTGTAGATAAAACTAAAGTTCCCATTGACACGCTCTCTGCCCCAACACACTCTCTCGTTCTTGGCTCCTCCTAGCCCGCCCTTTAATCTGTTACTAGTCTGGTGGGGAGTGCGGAGGGGCGCGGTTGTATTCTCTAACCACCAAAAAGTGATGGGTAGTTTTTCGAAAGGAGAATGTTCATATATGATACAATCTTGATGGTTCTGCAGCTTCTGTTTTCCTTCTCCATGTTTGATTGACCTCCATGTTAGTATATGTTTATCGACCCAATTTTTTAAGTTCTGTATAGTGTTCTGTAGTATGAAAGTACCATGGTTTCTTCAGCTATTACTCTGCTGAGAAACCCGTGGTTTCCAGCTTTTGTTTTTACAACAGGTGTTTCTACAACAGTGTTGCTCTAGCCATCTGTATTTATGCCACCTCTATTTATGCTGGTATTAGCTAGAATTAACAAAGTATCTTGTGCTGGCTGTTCCAGGCTTTGTGCTACACTCTTCATTCACGTTAACCAACAGTCTTTTAATCCCAGCCTACCTTCTTGTGGGGGCGAGAGGGGAATTTACTAGTCGAAATAATTCACAGATAATTGATAAGCCTGGTGATTAATAGGACATCTTGAGAAGCAGTCTAGCAGAGAGTACAGACTCTAGAGCTGGGCTGCATGGGTTTGAATCACATACCATATATAAATTGTGTCATCTTGGACAAACTGATTTCCCTCTGATCTTCCCTTGCCATCTCCATCTTCTTCCAGGTCTAGGTTCAAATGGTAGTCCTCAAAAGTGATCACCTTAATGTAAAGTAATCCATTCCCATAACTCTGGAGCTCTCACTTGATTACTGTGTGAAATCCATTTATTTGTTTTCTTTTTTAAAAATTAATTATTTTTTAAACATTTTATTGATTATGCTATGACAGTTGTCCCATTCCCCCCTTCACTCCCCTCCACCTTGCACACCCTCTCCCACCCACATTCTCCCCCTTTAGTTCATGTCCATGGGTAATACATATAAGTTCTTTGGCTTCTGCGTTTCCTGTACTATTCTTACTCTCCCCCTGTCTATTTTCTACCTACCATGTATGCTACTTACTCTGTACTTTTCCCCCCTCTCTCCCCCTCCCACTCCCCTGTTTATTTGTTTTCTTGTTTATTGTCTGCATCATTATATGAAAGCTTGACCACTCTATATTTATCACCTGGAACAATAGCTGATAGCCTTACATACTAATACAACTGTGTTCCCAGGTGGTGGAGATAGAGATACCTGGACCAATACCTGACAAATAAGAGATTCATTTTCAGGTGAATGTCTGAGGATAACAACTTCAGCTACCTTGGAGGATCTCACAGAGAATGAGGGGTGGGGGAATGGAGAAGTAAACAGATAAACAAGGTATAATGTATAATAAGTACTGTGATAAAGGAAGCATAGAGGAGAGATGGAATGTCTAATCTGGATTGAAGAAAGACCAGGAAAATAAAAATTTAAGCTGAGGCATGAGGCATCAGTAAGAATTAGCAAAGTGAGCTGGGGAGGAAATGCTCCAGGTGATAAGAACAGTCTGTGCAAAAGTACTGAGACAGGAGAGGGCTTGGTGCTTTGTGAGAAGTGAGAGTAATGTGGGCTGGTGCCACTCCCTCCACTGCCTCTTGCTGAGGGACCAGCTGAGCAGCTCATACTCATGTCTGGTAGGCACTGTACCCCTTTTCTCTGCTCACAGTACTCTTTTCATTGCTCAATATTGTCTGATATTGTTGTTCTTCCAGTTGAAGGAAAAATTAGCATTCTTGAAAAGGGAATACAGCAAGACCCTAGCCCGCCTTCAGGTAAGTGAATCTTATTCTCTCAAACTGAGGTTTTATAGTACAGACACTACAAAAATATTTCTTCATAATAATGAAGCTTTAAAAAATGTTTTTTACCTTAAATTTGTTCTTTGAGCTGCTTTTGCTTTTTCTAGCGTGCCCAAAGAGCCGAGAAGGTTAAGAATTTTATTAAGAAAACAGTGAAAGAACAGGATTGTTTGCTTCAGCCAGAAGTTTCACCACAGCTAAACCGTTCAGGTAAAGGTAGCCCATTTACTTACATTTGTTTCATTATTCATTTCAGCCAGATGTACAAATAATGGCAGGTGTATTTGGCTGTGGTTCTTTTTCTAATAGTCAGAAGGTAAGGATGGAGTAAGGTAAAGAGCTAGACTCTTTAAAGTGTACAATTTAGCCCTGGCTGGGGAAGTTCAGTGGATTGAGTGCAGGTTGTGAACCAAAGGGTCGCTAATTTGATTCCCAGTTAGGGCACATACCTGGGTTGTGGGCCAGGTCCCCAGTGGGGGCCACGTGAGGGGCAACCACACATTGATGTTTCTCTCCCTCTTTCTCCCTCCCTTCCCCTCTATATAAAAATAAATAAAATCTTAAAAAAATAAAAATAAAGTATACAATTTGATGGTTCTTTATATTATTCACAAGATGGTGTAACCATCATCACTGTCTATTTCCAGAACATTTTTCACCATCCCAAATAGAAACCCCATTGCTATCCCACCCCAAACCCCTGGTGACCACTAATCTATTTTCTGTTTCTGTGGATTAACCTGTTCTGGACATTCATGTAAATAGAACCATACAATATGTGGCCTTTTGTGACTGGCTTCTTTCACTTAGCATGATGTTTTCAGTGGTCATCCATCCAAACATACATATATCCAGGCATTCATCATTAGCCATTCCCTTTTGCAGTTGAATTATATCCCACTGTATAGATGTACCATCAGTTGATGGACATTTGGGTTGTTTCTACTTTTTGGCTGTATGAATTTGAGATATTAACCTGCCAGGAACATTCATATAAAAACATTTGTGTAGACATATGTCTCCAAGTACTTCAAATATATACCTACGCATGCATTTGTAGGGTGTTATGGTAAGTTTGTGTTTAACTTTCTGAGGAATTGCCAAACTTTCCTATAGCAGCTGTACCATTTTGTGTTCCCACCATGATGCCTAATGGTTCCAATTTCTCCACATAATCTTCAGGACTTATAATTTGCTGTTTAAAAAATGATAACCATTCCGGTGGATATGAAGTGGTATCTAATTGTGGTTTTAATTCTGCATTTCCTAGTGACTAATGATGTTGAATGCCTTTTCATATGCTTAGAGACCATTTTGATAACTTCTTTTAGAGAAATGTCTGTTCAAGTTCTTTGCCAATATTTTAATTAGGTTATTTTTTTATTCTGGGGTTGTAAAGGTCCTCATGTTACAGCTGTTATACCCTTATTAGATGCAAGATTTGTAAATATTTTCTCCTATGAGCAATAAACTGTCCTTTCAGTTTATTTGTTTAGTGTTCTTTTTCCCTCTCTACTTTTGGAAGTTATGCTTATTGATTAATTATTGGAAAGATTTTTAAATTAAATTTCTACATATGCACAGAGAAAAATGTCTGGCAGGAAATACTCTAAAAAACAATGGTCTTTTCTCGTGTTAATACTTAGATATTATAATCATAAAATCTGAGGCTACTGAAATATGTAAGAGGTGTTAATATTACTTGAGCAAAATCTGCTGGAGCAGAAGAAGCAGCGTGAGCAGAGGGAGGTAGATCTGGCCAGAGGCTAGGGGCCTGCAAAGTTGCCCTGTAGTGGGCCTACCCACCAGCCTATGGACCAGTGGAGGAAAAAAAAGCCTCCAAGCCTTAAGAAAAAAGACATGAAATAAAAAATTAGGTAATATATGGGGTAAATGGGGAGATGTTGGTCAAAGGGTACAGAGTTTCAGTTACACAGAATAAGTTTTGGAGATCAAATGTGCAACATGGTGATAATAGTTAATACTACATGTATATTGTATACTTGAAATTTCTTAAGAGAACTGATCTTCAGTGTTCTCACCATACAAAAAATTGTAACTGTGAATTGGTGGTTATGTTAATTATCTTGATTATGGTAACATTTTGCAATGTATCATATATCAAACCATCACATTGTTTATCTTTTTTCACAATTTTTGTCAGTTGTACCTCAATAAAGCTATGAAAAAAAACTAAGAAAAAAGATGATTTCAATAAAGAGTAGATAGTTTTTTTAGTTTAAAAATCATTTTTCTAACACAATTCTGTTTGTTTACCTTTACATAATATTATTAGGGTTTATTAGATTATTAAAAACTTGAACTTTAGCCCTGGCTGGTATAGCTCAGTGGATTGAGCGCGAGCCTGTGAACCACACGATCATGGTTCGATTCCCAGTCAGGGCACTTGCCTGGGTTGCAGGCCAGTTCCCAGCAGGGGACTCACGAGAGGCAACCATACATTGATATTTCTCTCCTTCTCTCCTTCCCTTCCCTTCTAAAGATAAATAAATAACTTATTTTTTTTAACATTTTTTAAAAGACTTTATTTATTTATTTATATTTAGAGGGGACGGAGAGAGGGAGAGAAACATCAATGTATGGTTGCTTTTCATGCATCCCCTGCTGGTAGTTGGCCTGCAAGGAACCTGCCTGCAACCCAGGCATGTGCCCTGACTGGGAATCAAACCACGATCCTCTGGTTCACAGGCCCACGCTCAATCCACTGAGCTACACCAGCCAGGGCAATAAATAACTTATTTTTAAAAAAACTTGAACTTTAATCTGCTTGAATGAAATACATTGACTTTTTAAAGTAAATATTTGATAGTATTTACAGATACTATTGAAAGTATTTTTGTGTCCTTTTGAAAGAAAAATATTAATTATACAATTTTTCCTCCTTAGAATCTAAAGCTAATGTATCTTCTTGTGACACATTACACATCAACACCCATCTTGATGAAGAAACTGGAGATGTTGAGCCTGAGTCCTTTAAACCTGGACATGGTCTAGTGGAAGGATTACACATACAGAGAACAGATGATATCCAAAAATATTTTGCCTACAGGGTCAATGTCCCTGATGGTGAGAAAAGGCAGAGTAGGCTTCCAGAGAGAAGAAAGAAGCAGCAGAAGAGAATATTTATTTCACAAGAGAGAGAATCTTTCTTTGACACTGGTTCACTTATCTTCTCTGGAAAAAGACCAAACAAACAAAAAGACATCAATAGTGAAAATCCTGAGACATCTGTAACTAAAATAAGAACTACGTTTTCGAATCCTCAATCTGACGTTCCAAATTCTCAAGCACCAGTTACAGAAACTAATGGAGGGAGTATATTAATTCCATTCCATGCCAAGCCACAAAGCAGTGTGAATGCTGTCTTAGGAGAAAATAATTTCCCTACGGTGTCCCCACATTCTTTGTATTCTCCCTCAGATAGCAGTAGTGGTCTGCACCTTCAACATAAGCCTCCTAAATGGAACGGTGAGCTTACTGCTCGTGGTTTAAAAAGCATTAGCCTTAAATCACCTGTAAACTTCGAGGCACACAACAAAAACATGACTGTCTTTACAGGTAACCCAGAGGTAAATAAAACTGTAAGTGCAAGTGGCGAGCAGCCTAGAATTCTTGACTTAGAAGCAGATAATGCATGTTCTGTAAATGAACTCACTTATAATTTACCGGCAAATGAAAACCAAAACTTAAAAGACCAGAGTCACACAGAGGAGTCTTTAGAATCTTCCAGTAATGCCCTTGATGATAGAAATGAAAGTCTTCAGGAAAATGAGGTTCTGAGTCAGTCTAAGAGTCTTGGTCCAGAAGTAGTCTCTCCTGTTTCTGCAGAAAATCAAACCCATTCTTGCACTATGCTAGAAGGCCTTTTTCCTGCAGAATATGTTAGAACAACACAACAAATGTCAAATTGCCAGAGGAAAGTAGCCCCGGAGGCTGTAATTCAAACTCACTTCAGTGTCAGAAAGAAAGGGGTTAAAAGTAAAAATAAGGAAGCTACTAAAATTTTAAATCTTTTCAGTGAAGAAACTAACGAAAGTATAACTAGGATGTGTGACACATGCACAGGACAAACAAGTTCAAGAAGTCCTTTTCAGACACTTTTCTCATTAACTGAAGTCAGTTCTCCCACTGGAACCACTAAAGATGACTTTTCTAGGAAGGCGGTTACCCGGCCATCCAGTAGAAGACACAGAGGAAAAAGAAAGTCAATCTGCATCCCTACATCACATCATCATGAACTATTTTTGCCCACTTCTGGCATATCAGGTGTTAACAGGTCCAAGAAAGAAGTCACCTTGCACAAAGAAAAGAATGAAAAAGCAATTATTCATGGTAAGAGGAGAGTAATGATAAATTAAGGTGAGGTTGAGGATGATGACAACAATCCCCTCATTGTGTGCCTGGCACTTTCTACATGCCATACAGATGCTAACTCAAATCATCACAGCAACCCTACGGAGGTGGCATCTATTTTTTTTCCAAAGATTTTATTTTTTGAGAGAGGGGAAGGGAAAGAAACATCAGTTGGCTGCCTCTCACACACCCCCAGTTGGGGACCCAGCCTGTAACTGAGGCGTGTGCCCTGACAGGGAACCAAACTCATGACCTTTCAGTTCCCAGGCTGGTGCTCTGTCCCACTGAACCACACCAGCCAGGGCAGAATCTATTTTTATCCTTATTTTACAGATGAGGAAATGTAAGGCACAAGGAGATTAAAGTTTTAATTAAAATGATGAACCAGGGTTCAAACCTGGTCATGTGGTATCAGAGTTCACAAATATGGTTTAAAAAGTTGACAAAAATATGTTGGACATTTAGCTAAAATTAGTATTCAGGTACAACACAGTTTTTATCCATGTATAAAATATAAGTAATATAGGAAGTGTTTTGACATGAAATGTGTGTCAAGAGTAAGAAGTCACTGATAAACTCTTAGGAATGGTTGTTTAAAAAATGTAATAGATCTGAGCAATTTTTTTGGATTAAATATCCAATACAGTCTCTCCAAGGTCTGTGGGACACAAGATTTTGGAAGATAGCAAGGGACATGTTATAATTTAAACTTTTAAAAAAAGATTTTATTCATTTATTTTTAGAGAGGGAGAGGAATATCAATGTATGGTTGCCTCTCATGTGCCCCCTGCTGGGAACTGGTCTGAAACCCAGGCATGTGCCCTGACTGGGAATCGAACCATGATTGGTTCTCAGTCCTGCACTCAATCCACTGAGCTACACCAGCCAGGGCTAAACTTTTTAATTAAATTAATTTACTTGGGAGTTATCTGATAAAGTAAGCATAAAAACTAGATAATTCACTCTGGCTTTATACTAGAGATCAGTAAACTTTTCATAAAAGGTCATTGTCCCTGCCCTGTCAGAGCTACTCAGATATAGTACAAAAGTAGCCATAGACAACATTTAAATGTGACAGCATTCCAATAAAACTTTACTTACAAAAATAGGGAAGCTGCTCTAGCTGGGTAGCTCAATTAATTGGAGTGTCATCCTGTACTAAAAGGTTGTAGGTTAGATCCCAGGTCAGAGCACATACCTAGGTTGCAGGTTCAATCCCCAGTCTGGGTGCTTACAGGAGGCAACTGATTGATGTTTCTCGCAAATCAAAAAAAAAAATATCCTTGGGTGAGTATTAGGAAGCTTCCTAAAAAATAGGGAGCTTGTTTGCTCTATACCTTTGGACTGATGATCTGGTCTATGAGCTGTAACTAGTTAATAAAGTAAAAATAAGAGTTATTATGACTTGCCATCCAACAAGAATACAAAGAGAAAGCAAAGCAATCTTATAATAAACTAGAAACATTCTTTTGTATGTGTTGACATAATCTGCTGTTTTAGTGACCGGCAGCTGCATTAAAGTTTTCTTAGGTGACCTTCACATAACAAAATGAACAGGTTTAAATCCAGTGAACAACTTTACAACGTTTAGTATATTTATAACATGCAACCATGATTCCTACCTAGTTCCAAAACATTTTTATCACCCTACATGGAAATCTTGTTCTCACTTCATTTCTTCTCCATTTCTTCCCCAGCCCCTTGCAATCTGTCTCTCTGGATTTACTTACTTAATGCCAATGGAATTACACAAAGTGTGACCTTTTGTGTCTGGCTGCTTTCACCTTGTTTTCAGGATAGATCCATGTTCTAGTGTGCACAGTATTTCATTCTTTTTATGGGTGAATAATACTGTATAAATGTAACAGCATTTGTTCACTTATTAGATGATGGATTCATTCAGCTGCATTTTGAATGGTATAGAATTCCAGTCTAAGAGTAGTAAATAACTGCTTGAAAGGGAGACTAAGTTTTCTTCAGTGAGAACTGCCAGCATTTTCTAGACTGTACTCTGAAAGTCTGTTAGGATCATAGTTTTAGAGCAGAAAGTTCTTTAGAGATTCTTAGTACAGTTCCCTTATGAGGGACAAAGGAAAATGAAGAGAACTGACGTGCCCAAAGTAACAGCAAATCAGTGGCCAGCCTTGGACTACCCCCTGTCTTCCTTCCCCCAACCAATGGCTGTCAGCACCATACTGTTTTGGGTAGTGCAAAAGAAGAGCTGTTAGTTAACTACTAACTTGATATTTGAATGAGTTTTCAGAATTATGGATGGGAAATAATGAACCTGTTACACCCTGTTTGAGTTTGGAAGTAGACTCTGTTGGGGGTTAATGTCTCTCCTGGGTATGTTATTGTTCCTCTCTATTTTAGGGAAAGAATGTCACTGCCAAAAAGAGGACTCCTTTTCTTCCAGTAATAATGTTCATTCAGCTTTGGGCGATGATGCTTGCAGTGCCCCATCTCATAAGCATGAAATGTTAAGTTTAAAGCAACTGTCATCTATTCTAAAAATCACAGACTTTCAGTTACCTGATGAAGAATTTGGACCTCTTAAGCTTGAAAAACTGAAGTCCTACTCAGAAAAGCCAGTTGAGCCTTTTGGAACAAAAGTGTACAGAGACAGGTGTCTTAAAGAGGGAAAATGTATTATGGAGGACTTGGGAGAAAAACTGATTGTTCTACCAGGAAAAACACATCCTGAAATACCAAAGCTAAAAAGCCAGCCACAACAGAAGGGCCTTTCCTCATCCATATTACTTTTTACTCCTTTAAATACTATTACTCCTGATCATGATAACAGACCAACAGCAGATGTGTGTTCACCTGCTTTCCCCATCATAGGCACTACTCCAGATCTTGGCCCCCAGGCACACAAAGTGTCTGTAGAAGTTGTTAAACTAACTTGCTCTTCATCCCGGCTTTCTCATGGGAAAACCAGTGAGAGTCAACAATGCCACCATTGCACCAGCCCACCAAAATTAGATGGCATACTCCCTGTGTCAGGAAGAGGACAGCCTAAATGTGACTGTGATTCTGGTCCCCAAGGAACACCTCTCCCCACTGAGTCATTCACTTTCAAAGAGGATCAGCTCTGTGGAAATATATGCCTGGAACCATGGAAACCTATTGAACAGGTACAGTCCACTTCCTTTGACATTTTTCTAAAGGAATGAAATACCTTACTGACTGTGGACAGCATGACTTCCTTATGCATTGATTTCTCAGTATTTAAGAATGTTTTAAATGCCACAGCCCTGGTCAGTGTGGCTTGGTTGGAGTGTCATCCCATAGACCAAAGGGTCATTCATGGGTTTGATTCCTGGTCACTGCACATGCCTAGGTTGCAATTTCAGTCCCAGTTGGGGCATGTATGGGAGGCAACCAGTTGATGTTTCTCTCTCATATCAATGTTTTTCTCCCTCTCCCTCTTTCCTCTCCAAAGTCAATAAGTATGTCCTTGAGTGGGGATAGAAAAGGAGATTTTAATATGCTTTGATATGACTTAATTATAAATGCTAAGTTCATTCTGGGGAAATTAAAGTTAATTTAAAGATGTATTTTTTAAGTGGAGTGGGGATTGTCAGTGAAGCAGTTTGCCATATGAGTTAGACATTTTGATGAGTAAGTGATGCAGGCAGACGTCATATGTAAAGTGTAGACTAATGGTGTGACTTTTGTTTTTACAGACTGAAATAACAGATGTTCCTACTTGTGACACCTTAAACCCAGGCAACCTACAATTGGTTTCAAAACTAAAGGTCAGAAGACTGTAACCTTATAATGTGTCTTATGTCTAAGATGTAAAAAATATAATGAATTGTTAGGAAAATAGAGAAGAGTGCCCTGGCTGGTGTGGCACAGTGAATTGAGTGCCAGCCTGGGAACTGAAAGGTTGCTGGTTCAATTCCCAGTCAGGACACATGCCTGGGTTGCAGGCCAGGTCTTTGGTTGGGGGTGTGAGAGGCGACTGATTGATGTGTCTCTTTCGTACATAGGTGTTTCTCTCCATCTCTTTTTCCTTCCCTTCCCCTGTCTCTAAAAATAAATAAATAGAATTAAAAAAGAAAGCAAATAGAGAAGAATTTGATTAGTTTTTCATTCTAAATACTATTAAATAAACTTGGTTAAAGAAGATTCAGAAAAACATTTAATTAAGTTCTTTGTTTTTCACAATATTTACCTGTATTCGTATTTTGAGATCATCTCCTAAAGAAGTTATTATGTCAAGCTATTGCCAAGAACAACTTAAACTCAGTAACTCAGTAACTCATCTAGATTAAAATCAGGCATTTTAACAGGGAGAGAAAGAAGAGGAGCCATTTATGACTTTCCTACCTAAATAATGTGATATATCAGAAAACAGGCAGCATTTCTTAATTATGATGTAGTAAATGGTTAATCTTTCATAGGCTGTGTGATATATGTGGTTCCAAGAAATATAAATTACAATATTCTGTTAATGATATTTTAGTAAATCCTGAGAAAAAGATTGGACCTGTGACCTAGTTACTTTGTATTCATGATACTTGAAGTAATTTGGTGTAGAGTAGGGTTTATCAATTTCAGCACCATCTGCATTAGGGGCAGGATAATCCTTTGCTTGGGGGGGTGGGGTGGCCTATCCACTGAAGGATGTTTAGCAACAGCCTTGATCTCTACCAAACAGAACCAGTAGCACCCCTTCCCTAGTTGTGACAACTAAAAATGTCTGCAGACAGTGTCAAGTGTCCCCTGGGGAGCATTGCAAAATTGCCCTCAGTTGAGAAAAGTGGTATAGGAGAAAGCTTTAAATACACCTAAACCGTGCCAATTGGCTTTCTGACCTTGGGCTAAATCATTTAGCTTGAAAAGATTTAACATTTCTTTTCAATAAAAGATACATAGTAATACCTCTGTCATTTCAAAGCTATTATTGAACCAATTTTAATAACTAAATTTCTTTACTAATCAGCCATGTCATTTGTGTCTTCAAGTTTATAAGTGATGCTACTTACTGTTTTTATATTATTTTACCTGCAGGTAGTTAAGCCTCTGTCTCCTCAATCCCTGATTTCCTACATCAGACTTAAGAGATTTGTCCATTCTGTTGGTTTTCCAGAAAAACTAGCTTTGGTTGTATTGATTAATTGAGGTTTTTCTTTCCATTGCGTTTATTCCCGTTTTTATTGTTAATAACTTCTTCCTTGTGTTTTTCATTGTACTTCTTTCATTGTTCTTTTACTTTCTTGAGCTGCTTGCTCAAGACTAATTTTTGTTTATCTTTCTTGCTTTTTGATAAATTCCTTTATGATTGATTATACATTGTGGGGGAAATCTTGCTTTGGCCACACGCTGCATGTTTGGATGCCTAGCACTCCCCTTGCTGTTTGTTTACAAATAGTATGTTATTTCAACCCATGAATTGTTTATCAGAATGTTCGATTTCTAAATGGTTAAATTGTTAGGGGCTGTCTTTTGTGGTTAAATTTGAATGTATTGCATTCTGGAGCTATCCTGTTCAGTTATATCATAAGATAAGGGCATATATGCAATTTTTAAATATATGTTTATTTATTTTCAGCCCTGGCTGGTGTGGCTCAGCGGATTGAGCTCTGGTCTGCGAACCAAAGGATTGCTGGTTCGATTCCCAGTCAGGGCATATGCCTGGGTTGCAGGCCAGATACCCAGTAGGGTACGCATGAGAGGCAACCATACATCGATGTTTCTCTCCCTCTCTTTCTCCCTCCCTTCCTTCTACCTAAAAATAAATCAAGTAAAATCTTTAAAAAATGTTTATTTATTTTCAGAGAGAGGGTAAGGGAGGGAGAAAGAATGGGAGAGAAACATTGATCCATTGCCTCTTGCACACCCTCAACCAGGGACCTGGGCTGCAATCCAGGCATGCGCTCTGACAGGGAATTGAACCAGCAACCTTTTGGTTTGTAGGCTTGTGCTCAATCCACTGAGCCATACCAACCAGGGTATGTATGTGCAATTTCTTAGTTACATGTAAGACCCACCAAGCTCTTTATTTTAACTTGCATAAAACTTTAATTACATTTACTTGGTATTTCATTTAATCCTTGTTATGTATCACTTTTCAGATTTATTCTTTTAATAAAATAGACCCTGAGTATCCCTTTAACTTGATTGTTGTTGCTATTCTGGTCAGAATCCTTCAGGTTCCTGTTCTGTGGATGTGAGTGCTACGTGGTGGGAAATAGCCGGTGTCAAAGAGCCATGTATCATAACTGCTTGTGAATATGCAATTTCTCTTTGGAAACCTCTGGATATTTGGCAGTGGGAAAAAATGTATTCCTGGCACTTCACAGAGGTGGGTCCATTCTGAAAGAGATCTTTGTGATTATTTGCATGCAAGACAAAACAGAGGTAAGCATTTTTCCCAGCGTTTCATTATGAACATATAGGAAAAATTTTCAAACATACAGGAAAATTGCAAAGTGAGCACTGTGTACCTGCTATCTAGACTCTACAGTTCACATTGTGCTTTACTAGCTTTATCGTGTGTTTATCCAGAGGTGGAGTTTTATACTAGGTTTGTTGAAGAAGCTTAGAATTTATTCTCACCTCTAAACTTGTTGATACATGTTTATCTTACGTTCCTGTTTCTTTTCTGCATGAGTTTTCTTCTAGGCCTTGTCCACTTTCATACATGTCTTACCTGGTTGCAATCCTAGTGTGATTAATTTCTTTTAATCTTTTTTTTCTCACTTAGCATATTCTTGTATGTGCATTTTTTCTTGTATATACATATTCTTCCTACTTATCTATTTACAATTTTATTTGTTTTTCCAGTATATTGGCAAATACTCATAAACTGGTCATATATATATTTACTTCTCACCAAGGATGTTTTCATTGATTTGAGAGGGAGAGGAAGCGGGGGGAGAGAGAGAGAAACATCAATGTGAGGGAGAAACGTCGATCAGTTGCCTCCCATATGCACCCAGACCAGGGACTAAATTCACAACCTAGGTTTGTACCCTGACCAAGAATCGAACCTTCAACCCTTTGGTGTATGGAACAACTCCAAACAACTAAGCCACCTGGCCAGGCCTAAACTTGTAATATATTTAAAGTATACTCTGTGATAATTTGATGTGTATATGTATACAGTGTGAAAGGAGTCCCACAATTAAGTTAACATATCCACCGCTTTGCATAGTTACCTTTTCTTTTTAATCTTCACCTGAGGATATGTTTATTGATTTTAGAGAGAGAGGAAGAGGGGAGAAATACTGATGTGTGAGAGAGGGGGAGGAAGAGGGGGAGAAATACTGATGTGTGAGAGAAACATTGATCCATTTCTCTTAATGCCCTACGGTGCATGCCCCAACCAGGGATCCAACCTGCAAACTAGGATCTACTCTCTTAGCAGATTTTGTTCTTGTTCTCTAGTATAAATATCCATTGCTTCTAGCTCTGTGCTGTTGCTCAATAAATATTTGTTTAGTGAATAAATTTATTTTAAATGGCTGCATAATGCTCCATTAGCTCACGTGCCAAAATTTACTTCATTATTCCACTATTGTTAGAAACACAGCTTGCATTAAATAAACACTGTGTAAACACTGTTACACATGTAGCTTCTTTGTATTTATGACTCATTAAAAGAGGCTGTTTGCCAGACCTTCTCACATTTCTCCAAATGTTGGAAACTATCCTGTTCCAGTAAGAAGAAAAAGGAATGCAACAAATTTTGGAAAATTTAGATTGATTAAAATTGAAGCAACCAAATATCATTTTTTGCTTTTTGTGTTGTTTAGGTTCCAGTATTACAGATAGTTCCCATGCCCGATGTTTGTAATCTGGTGTGTGTGGCTTTGGGAAATTTGGAAATCAGAGAAATCAGGTATATAATTCTTTAGGGGGAGGTTCCCCTCTCTTTTTCTTCCCTTTTTCTTTCCCTTTATTCCTGGGCTGAAGTTTCCATTTAAAATTTACCTAGTTCTTGACTATTAAAAACTTACTTCTGACTTCTCTGCATTTTTCCTTATGTTTGGTTTAGGGCATTACTTTGTTTCTCTGATGCTAAAAGTGAAAGCCAAGTGCTTCTAAGTTCTGGAAATATACAAGCTGTGCTTGGACTGACAAAGAGGAGGCTGGTCAGTAGCAGCAGGACCCTTTGTGATCAACAAGTAGAGATCTTGACGATTGCAGAAGATGGAGGGTAAGAAAAGCCCTGGTTTTTACTATTAGATAAAGAATAATTTTATCCCAGAGTTTTAGAGAAAGTCAGTTCCCCCAGTATCTTGTTTTTCTGTGTTCTAGGCTTGGTATCTCAGGTTCTGTTCAATACTGGACCATAGAGGCAGTTTAGAGGGATGGGAGTTACATGCAGGGAGGAAGTCAGTGCAGTCGGAAAGGCTTAGCAAAATGTAGTTTGTTCTTTTTGTCATCTTTGAAATCTCAGTGTGCCCCTTAAATGTTACAAGTACCTAAAGATCCTAGATCCTTCTCTTCCACACACTTGGTTTTCTTGACTTCTGTTACCATCTAAGATAAATACTAATAGCAAGCATGTATTTCCAACTCTGAGCTCTTTCTTTACCTACAGACTTGCATGCCTATCTAATAGACATCTGGGCTTCCCTCAAATTCAACATATTGAAAACAAAGCTCTTAGCATCCTCTATGTCTATCATATATCCATTTATGTACTTTATTGTGATTTTTTTTCTTTTTTAAAAAATATTTATTCATCTTTTTAGAGGGGAAGGGAAGGAGAGAGGAAAGAAACATCAATGTATGGTTGCTTCTCGTGCATCTCCTGCAGGGAACTGGCCCCTGCTGGAAACTGGCCTTCAACCCAAGCATGTGCCCTGACTGGGAATCAAACTGCGATCCTCTGGTTCGCAGGCCCGCGCTCAGTCCACTGAGCTACACCAGCCAGGGCTTTTATTGTGATTTTTTAATCTGTTTTTCCTTATAACAGGGCATGGATCTTGTTTGTCTTACCTTTTTATGAACTGTTGCAGTAATCCAGACAAGAGACAAATAATTATTTGCTTAAATTAGGAAAGTGTTAGTGAAGATGGGAAGAAGCAGACAGATGTGGGAGAGATGAAATGATAAAATCACTAGGACTTGATGATTAAGAAGATAGAAGGAGATGAAGATAATATCTAGGTTTCTGGGTTGGTCACCTGGGTTGGAATCATTTGCTGAGATAGAATACAGAAAGAAGCATGAGGTTTAAAGACAGAACTGATGAGTTTAATTTCGCATATTATGAATGTGAGGTACTTGCAGTATATTTAGGTAGATAAAATAAATATATATTTATTGTACAAAGTTTAGAATATACATGTTTCTGATTGAAACTTTTTTCTGCTCTTAGGTTAGTATTTTTTTAAAGATTTTATTTATTTATTTTTAGAGAGAGGGGAAGGGAGGGAAAAAGAGAGAGAGAGAGAAACATCAGTGTCTAAGAGTAACATTGATCAGTTCCCCTCACATGCCCCCAACCAGGTACCTGGCCTGCAACCCAGGCATGTGCGCTGACCGGGAATTGAACTGGTAACCTTTTGGTTTGTGGGACGATGTCCATCCCATTTTGCAACACCAGTTAGGGCAGTACAGAGTTCAATAATATGTAGAAGGACTGCTTAGAAACTGCTTTGGTACAAAATGCTGGTTTTTCCCTGGCTGGCGTAGCTCAGTGGATTGAGCGCGGGCCTGCGAACCACACGATCTTGGTTCGATTCCCAGTCAGGCACATGCCTGAGTTGCAGGCCAGTTCCCAGCAGGGGACTCACAAGAGGCAACCATACATTGATATTTCTCTCCTTCTCTCTGTCTCTTCCCCTCTAAAGATAAATAAATTTTTTTTAAGATTTTATTTACTTATCTTTAGAGAGGAAGGGAAGGAGAGAGGGAGAGAAACATCAATGTATGGTTGCCTTTTGTGTGTCCCCTGCTGGGAGTTGGCCTGCAGGGAACTGGCCTGCAACTCAGGCATTTGCCCTGACTGAGAATCAAACCGCGATCGTCTGAGTCGCAGGCCCGCGCTCAATCCACTGAGCTACACCAGCCAGGGCCAAGATAAATAAATTTTTAAAAAATGCTGGTTTTTAATGCTATTTTAAATGTAGGAGCAAAGAAAAACAGTTTTTGATGCCCGTTGAGGAGACTGTACAAACTTTTGCTGAAATTCAAGGGATTCAGGAAGCTCTGCTTGGTACCACTATAATGAACAACATTGTTATTTGGTAAGTTTTCCCTCAAGGTCCTCAGTTTTCTCTTCTGTAATGTAAGTATATACCTCTTATTTCACAGGGTCATTAAGATTAGATAAGAGACTCTAAATATGATTGTTTGTTTACTGTCAGGTGCTATATACTTGTCCTAACAAGAACATCCTATTAATTCAGACATTATGAAAAAGATAAGTCTCAGTAGACTATAAATGAATGAAATTTTATTGGCAAAATGTATGATTGTTTCTGCTTCTGGTTAATGGCTGAGTGGCAGTTATCAGACCAACTTTCCTACTTCAAGTAACTATTAACTCTGGAATAAATATAAAAATCAATTAACTGAAGGCACTGGAGAGTGAGAAAAAGAAGAAAGATACTGGAAGGAGTTCATTCAACCCTTAGAGAAAGGAAATGTCACTGGATGAGTTTCCTGTTCTTAGGGCTTTTAATAGAGGGTGGTCCCTAGTTGCACACTGGGTGGCCAAAAACCTGATAGAGAATCTTCTGTCTTCTGGATTAAAGAACCACATGACAGAGTTCAGTGTGACCACAGTAGCTAGAAAGTGAAGGAGAGGAAGATCAAAAAGTAAGAAGATCAAAAAGTAGAGAGTCAGAGAAGAGCCCTAAACTCTGGCTATAATCTCTGCCTTAGTATTTGGCTGACCTTTAAACTACATGTATTCAGAGCAGACTACATGACCTTTAGTTAGTTTAAAGCTGACTACATGACCTTTAGTTAGTTTAAAGCTGACCTTTAAACTACATGTATTCAGAGAAGCCCAGGTAAGGCAAAGATAACTAAACTTGGTTTTCAGCTATTGGAATGTGAGTTTATGCAAGTTGACTTGTTTACTAGGGAAAAAAATCAATATTCTTCAGAGGAACCTAAGAGAATCCACAGTTTATGTGAAGTGTCATTTATGATGTCTAGAATACAATCCAGAATTACTAGATATATAAAAAGTATTTAATTACAGAATCCAAATTAACAACTTTGTGATAAGGAAACTAAAAGTCCCCAGCCACCTCTCTTTCCTGACTGCAGATAGAACCATATCTGGCCATCAGTACTGGCAAGGTTAATTTGTATTAAGAGAATAGTTTGATTTATTTTTTTCTCAGAAGCCTTTTCCATTAATTGTTTCCTTGGGGCCAGAATGGCTCTTGGTAAATGAAAGTTATGATATTAGTTTCACTACTACCTTACCTCTTTTGCACTGCCCAATGCTAACCCTCTAGGGATAAAACAGGAAAGCATGGCCCCTGAGAGACACCTTGCCCCTCCTAACTAGGGAGCCTCTAAAATTAGACCATGTGATAACATGCCAGAAGACCCTGTTTTCAAATGTCCTGCTGTCTACAGCAGCAGGTTTGCACATGGGTACTTCCTCCAGGTCTCAGGTCTTAATTTGAGGACAATATTCTTTAAAAAATTGTCTTCTCTATTCTTTCTGCTATTTCTATAGTCTAGACTTTTACTATTTAGCTTCTGGACCATTAATTTAACCCAGTAATTTCCATGAATCAATATTTAACCTCCAGATTATATGTTTTTTTAATTTTTAAGAAAAGATTTTATTTATTTTTAGAGAGAGGGGAGGGAGGGAGAAAGAAAGAGAGGGAGAGAAATGGTTGCCTCTTCCTAGGTGCCCCAGCTGGGGACCAAACCTACAACACAGGCACACGGCCTGACCAGGAATCAAACTGGTGACCTTTCACTTTGCAAGATGATGCCCAACCAACTGAGCCACACCAGTCAGGGATTAAATTATTTTTTATTTATTGACTTGAGAGAGAGAGACATTAATTTGTATTTTGCACTTATTTATGCATTCATTGGTTGATTCTTATATGTGCCCTGAGTGGGGATCAAACCCACAACCTTGACATATCAGGACAATGCTCTTATTAACTGAGCTACTCAGTCAGGGCCTCCAGATTATCTTTTATGCTATTTTATAAACACTCTTACTCCCATCCTTCTCCCCTCTGCCCCAGAAATAAAAACTTCCATGGGGCCCATGTTTGCTTTTCTTTAGCTTCCATTTCCCTCATGTTCTATTACAAAAATTCCTCTTCCGCTATTCCATATTCCTGAACTCCATTTTTTCTTCCCATCCCTCAGTTCCCCCCTTATATATAGCATTTCATATATAATGGATCATAATAAGATTTGAGGTTGAGGGATCTCTATACTTAGCTTCTAAGAGTCAGTTTAAGTTCTAAGGAGTACCTTCCCCCACAGCTGCCCTGAGTTCTGTCCTATCACTTCTGCCCTCATTGGTATTACCTTGTCTGAATTCATGTGGCCCATGTGCTACTTTGTATTATGAAAGTCCCTGAAGACAGTACTGTATCTTTTATCAGTTATCAGTGCCTGCTTTAGTTCTTGGCTTGGATACCTGCTCAAAGCTGTATGGCTCATACTGTCTATCTAAAGCTACCTTTTAGCCCTGACTGGTATAGCTCAGTGGTTTGAGTGTGGGCCTGTGAACTAAGTAAGGGATCGCGGTTTGATTCCCAGTCAGGGCACATGCCTGGGTTTCAGGCCAGTTTCGAGTGGGGGACACACCAGAGGCAACCATACATTGATATTTTTTTCCCTCTCTCCTTCCCTCCCCCTCTAAAGATAAATGAATAAAATATTTTTTTTAAAAAGCTACCTTTTGCCTCTCTGGCTTTCTCTAACTTTGTATATACAGAGTAGTTGTTCACCTCTCCTGTGGGACTCCTGATTTGTTAGGTATCTAGAGCAATTTATGTTATACTACAGGTTCAAGTGACTCGTTTTGAAACTACTGTTGAAGGTTTAAATATTTAATCTTGGTCAGGCTGTATTCACTGAGCACCATCATTTTTTTTAACTTATTTTTTAAATTTTTATTTATTTATCTTTAGAGGGGAAGGGAAGGAGAGAAGGAGAGAAATATCAATGTATGGTTGCCTCCCGTGTGTCCCCCGCTGGGAACTGGCCCGCATGTACCAGTTCTGGGAATGTGCCCTGACATGTGCCCTGACTGGGAATCGAACCGCAATCGTGTGGTTCGCAGGCCCGCGCTCAATCCACTGAGCCACACCAGCCAGGGCTGAGCAGCATCTTTTAATTATTTGATAGATATTTGAGTTTTTACTTCTCTGTGCAAGATGCAAATATGAATCAGATATGAATCCTGGCCCCAAGGCCCCTAAAATCTATTAGGTTAATAAGATTGTTTTACAATTCCAAGTGTATGATTCCTCGACAGTTCGCAGAAGGTCAGAGTGTTAGAGATTTGGACAGAGTGCTGTGGGATTTGGGAAGAGAGCATTTATTAAATATAGTGCATGCGCTAATCTCTGTTAGGAATAAGCCTGCTCTGGTATCCCTTGTATGAGGAAAACTTCACATACTTACATGAGAATTTAATTTTCTGCCTTTAGTTTTTGTGTACAGTACCTGGGCCATAGAAAGTTTAGAAGTATTTGTTGAATGAATACATTATACCCTATTACAGTATATATTATATTAAAAATGAATCATATGGACAGTACTGTGTAGAATTGGAGGTGAGGAGGTTTCTGTGAACTGATGCAGATAGGGAGGAATGAGAGTCAAAACTGAGCTCATGCAGCTGGGAGGAGTTGGGGCATAATCTGGGCCTTGAGGAATGGGTGACCATTGGTCAACATGGGATGACATTAGTAATGGAGAGGGCTTTGGAAGGGGTAGCTTGAACCAAGGCAGAGAGCTGGGAATAAGCATAATATGTTGAACAGATAGTGAGAAGATTTCAGGTAAAGGAGGGATGAGTGACACAGTACTTCAAGTGCTAAATTTGTGAGGGTTGTAAGTACCATGAAAAAAAACTTGGACTTTATCTGTGGCCAATGGGAGCCAACCGAAAGTTTTTCATAGGCAGAGTTCCATGATAGAACAGTTATTAGTATCACAAATCCTCAGGCTAAGAAGTGGTTCCAGCAAACTTTCTTTTTTTATTCTCTTTTATATTCATCCTCTTCTCTCATCCTTTTTTGCATTTTCACCCCTGGTTAGTGTCTTCCCTTCTCTCTCTGTTATCTTGGACCAGCTCTAGAATAAGCAGATAATATAGAGACATAATTATGATTCTGTTTTAGGTGTTTTCTCTTGCATACCAGATTTGGTTTCCTGACCACTGTCCTCCATGGAAATTTTAGATGTAACAAGAATTGTAGCAAAGTCATAATGATAGAGCTATACCATGTGGTTTATTTTACTATTGACCCCAACTAAAATGAGGTAATAGAAACCTTTTCTCCTAGAATTTGGAGAGATTTCTCCCTAGTGGCATAGCAGAGGGCTAAACTATCAAAGTAAACCATTGGCCAAGTGAAATACAGTTCTATTTTGAGCTCATTCTCTGACTAAACAATACAGTGGGGGGACTACATCCCTTAGTTTTTTACCTTGGGCCCCTCCTAAAGGATGCTGTGATAAATAAGAGACTATTATGTGAAAACCAGTTTCCTGGAAGAGTGTTACCAGCTTTTCTATTTTTGGTGTCTAAGGAATTTAAAAACTGGTCAGCTCCTGAAAAAGATCTACATTGGTGATTCCTACCAAGCTTCCATCTGTCACAAAGCCTATTCTGAAATGGTAAGTAATGATCAGTTGGGACCACTTTGTATCTACTTTGAGTATTACTTTGGTATCACTGAATGAGAGCAATAACTTAGTAAGTACTAATTAACTGGCCTTCCCTGTTGCCTATCTATTTCAAAATTAGATAGCAGTATTTGTTCTTTCTTGAAATTTATAGATGAAAATAAGTATTGGTACAATATGATTGCTTGGTAAATTTTCTGGCTATATGACTTATTGGCAAACATTTATTTCTGGCTGTGAATTTATTTTTTAAATATTATATTTATTTTTAGAGAGAGGGGAAGGGAGAGAGAAAATGGTTGAGAAACCTCAATGTGCAAGATATACATCAATCACGGCATGGATGGAATTGGAAAGCATTATGCTAAGTGAAATAAGCCAAGTGATGAAAGACAAATAACCATATGCTCTCACCTATAAGTGGAATGTAATCAACAAAACAAACAAATGGGCAAAATTAGAACCAGAGACATGGAAATAAAGAACAAACTGACAGTGACCAGAGGAGAGAGGGAGGGGGATAACGGTGAAAGAAGGGGAAAAGGCAAGTCAAGGAACATGTATAGAGGACTCATGGGCACAGACAAAGGGATCAGGATTGACTGTGGGAGCAAGATGGGGGTGGGAGTTGGCGGGGCAGGGGAAGGCAATGGAGGGGGTGTGGGTAGTGGGACAACTGTAATTGAACAACAGTTGAAAACAGAGAGAGAGATGTCAATCAGTTGCCTCTCGCACGCTCCCAACTAGGGATCTGGCCTGCAACCCAGGTATGTGTCCTGACTGGGAATTGAACAGGTGGCCTTTCAGTTTGTGAGCTGACACCCAATCCACTGAGCTACATCAGCCAAGTTCTGGCTTAATTTATACCGAGAAATGTTTATCCCTCTTACCAGACTTGACTCCCAACCACATTGCCATAAATGAGTTATGATGTGAATGAATATTTTGAGGGAGGATGATTAAATGGTCATAGGCATACTTTTCCCTTAGGCTTTAGTGTTCTGTGTAGAAACAAACAGCCTACAGCCTCTTAGCTATTGTGTTAAAAACTTGACTTATAGCCTGGTTTTAGCATCTGTACAGGTTGGAGTAGGGATGACTGCTGGGTGTATCCACCACTGGGCCATGAGCAGAGGCAATAGCAGCCAGTTTAGTGCTGTGTGGAGACCGACTTGCCCAGCCTTAGGGCTACCTATGAGCCTCAGCAAATGGAGGCTTTGAACAAGTAAAATGCATCTGTCCCTAGCCCAGTGGCACCTATCTGTGGACATGAACTCAGTTTTGTGGTCTTAGGTAATCTGTCACATGCTCTTGAGGCTTACTATTCATTTTAAATTAAGAGGGTTGAGGACTTCCGCCAAGATGGAGGCGTAGGTGGAAACACTGTGCCTTTTCCCACAACCAAGTTTGAATACAGCAAAGGTCTGGAGAACAAAGATGCAGCCAAAGAACAGAAAATTGAACTATACGCAAATCCGACAAGAACGAACCTTTCAACCAGACCGGTAAGAGGGGTGGAGCCAGCAGTGGAGCAGGAACAGGCAAGAAAGATCCCCCAACCCCAGGCACCCAGGCAGACCACCCCCACCCGCGTTGGGCTGACCCAGTGAGGGCGCGGGGCGGCAAGCTGGCTGTGGTCACACATTAGGAGTGAACAGTGAGACAGACTGCACAGCCCCCATTATCGAACCCAGTGGTGGCGGGCTGACTGAGGTCGCACATTTGAGCCCAGTGGGACAGACCTTGCTGCCCGGCGGTGGTGGTGGGAGGCAGCAGAGGGGGCCCACCATTGCTTTCCTTTGGCCCCACCCCCACATACAGCATCACAACCCAGCAACTGGGTTGCCAGGCCCTGGTGAACACGTAAGGCTCTGCCCCTCATACATAACAGGTGCGAACAGACCAAAGATTATGACTCAAGAAGAACTCAAAGCCCCAGAGCCGATAACTCTAAGCAACCAGGAAATAGTGAACCTCTCAGGTGCACAATTCAAAACACTGGTGATCAGGATGCTCACAGAACTGGTTGATTTTAGTCACAAATTAGAGGAACATATGAAGGCCAAACTAATTGAAATGAAGGGAAATGCACAGGAAACCAATAGTGATGGAAAGGAAACTGGGACTCAAATCAAGGGAGTGGACCAGAAGGAAGAACAAAACATCCAACCAGAAAAGAATGAAAAAACGAGAATTCAAAAAAATGAGGAGAGGCTTAGGAACCTCCAGGGCAGCTTTAAACGTTCCAACATCCGAATTATAGGGGTACCAGAAGAGGGAAAGAAACTGTCACAAGTGGAAAACTTATTTGAACAAATAATATAGGAGAACCTCCCCGATCTGGCACAGGAAATAGACTTCCAGGAAATCCAGGAAGCTCAGAGAGTCCCAAAGAAGTTGGACCCAAGAAGGAACACACCAAAGCACATCATAATTACATTAGCCAAGACTAAAATGAAGGAGAGAATCCTAGAAGCAGCAAGAGATAAGGGGACAGTCACCTACAAAAGAGTTCCCATCAGACTGTCAGCGGATTTCTCAAAGGAGACCTTATAGGCAAGAAGGAGCTGGAAGGAAGTATTCCAAGTCATGAAATCCAAAGACCTACATCCAAGACTGCCCTATCCAGCAAAGCTTTTATTTAGAATGGAAGGCAGATAAAGTGTTTTTCAGATAAAATCAAATTCAAGGAGTTCATCATCACCAAGCCTTTATTCTATGAAATGTTAAAGGACTTATCTAAGAAAAAGAAGATAAAAATATGAACAGTGAAAGGACAGCAAACTCACAGTTATTAACAACCACACCTAAAACAAAAGCAAACCAAGAGGACAGCTAGGTCAGGAGTGGAACCATGGAAATGAAGAACACATGGAGGGTTAGCAACGGGAGTGGGAGGAGGAGAAGTGGGGAGAAGATACAGAAAATAAGTAGCATAGATGGTAGGTAAAAAATAGATAGGGGGGAGGGCAAGAATAGTAGGGGAAATATAGAACCTAAAGAACTTGAGACACGTGGTCATAAACTAAGGGGGGATAGTGGGGGAGGGGATGTGCAGGGTGGAGGGGAATTGAAGGGGGAAATAGAACAACTATAATGGTATAGTCAATAAAATATATTTTTAAAAAGTTCTAATGAAAGCAATAAAAATGTGTTACTTTCAAAAAAAGAGGGTTGAATTTGTCTGTGTAATTATTAAATTTACCTACTAGGCATTTAAATGTTCTATCTTTGGTATTACAACATTAATACCTATTTAATTTTAATACAGTTAGCACAAAAATGGAAAAGATAGTAAGAGTTCCTCATGAAGCCAACCTTCAGAAATAGTAATTTATAGTTGAGTGCAGGAATCAACAAACATTTCTGTAAAGGGACAGACAGTAAATATTTTCAACTCTGTAGGCCACATGGTCTCTGTTGCAGCTATTCGACTCTGCCACTGTCGCACAGAATCACCCAGAGATGACATAATTTTCTCATGTCACAAAATAGTCTTCCTCTGTCTTTTTTCCAACCATTTCAAAATGCATACATCATTCTTAGCTCATGGGCCATACAGAAATAATCCTTGGGCCAGATTTGACTTGTGGGCCATAGTTTGCCAACCCCTAGTTAAATATATGGCATTTAATACATTTTTAACTCACAGTTGTTTTTTATTATAAAGGTAATTCATTCTCATTACAAAAATTCAGTCATTCTGGAAATGTATAAAGTAGAAATGAGTGTTGTTCATCCTAAGATGGCCCTGTAATTAATTTTCCCTATTTCATCCCCCAGAATAATTTATTTCAGTATGTAATGTACATATAGCCATGACTAATGTGACTCAGTTGGTTGGGTGTTGTCCTGCAAAGTGAGAGGTTCAATTCCTGTTCAGGGTACATGTCTAGGTTGCAGGTTTGGTCCCCAGTGGGGCATGTGCGAGAGGCAAATAATTGATCAATGTTTCTTTCTCACATCGGTGTTTCTCCCCTTCTCTTTCTCCCTCCCTTCCGCTCTTTCTAAAAATAAGTAAATAAAATCTTTATTAAAAAATACATATAGCCCCGGCTGGTGTAGCTCAGTGGAGTGAGCACGGGCCTGTGAACCAAACGATCAATGTTCGATTCCCCGTCAGGGCACATGCCTGGGTTGCAGGCCAGTTCCCGGCAGGCAACACCATACATTGATGTTTCTCTCCCTCTCTCCTTCCCTTCCCCTTTAAAGATAAGTGAATAAAAAAGTCTTTAAAAAAATTTTAAGAGATACATATAGATTTATATATGTGTGTGACATGTATGTTCATACAATAATATTAATAGAATATGTCATTTTATTATTTTTTTCCAATTTTTTTATTTAATTATTTTTCAAGTACAGTTTTCTGTCTATTACTCCCATCCCATCCCACCCCCCAGAATATGTCATTTTAGAGCTGGGAGAAATTTGTAATACGTTTTCCTACAGAACCAACCATAGGTGATAGTGTCTTTTATTGTCATTCTTCTCTATAAATATAAATTAATAAGCTATTATAGGCCAGCCTAAAAATCCAATAACCCCTTACAAGATTGTTTTTATGGGATAATGTGTTCTGAATTTTCAAAAACCAACTGACAAATGAACATTTCTAGTTTGAGAACTCTCCATGTGTTTATATGCCTTTCCCTGGGCCAGTATTTCCCCAGATGGATGGCATGGGTGTTACTGGTGTCTAAGGTGGAAGGAATTGGTGTGTGAGCTAGATTCACACCTGGAAAAAACTGGCTGAAAAATCACTGGGAGCCCTGTGTTGGAGAAGCAGGAAGTCTAGCTCAGTGATAATCTCAGCAGAGCCTGCCTGAAAAAGAAGTGAGCCAGCCCTGGCTGGTGTAGCTCAGTGGATTGAACGCAGGCCTGCAAACCAGACGATCGCGGTTCGATTCCCAGTCAGGGCACATGCTTGGGTTGCAGGCCAGTTTCTGGCAGGGGCCAGTTCCCTGCAGGGGATGCACCAGAAGCAACCATACATTGATGTCTCCTTCCTCATTCCTTCCCTTCCCCTCTAAAGATAAATAAATAAAATATTTTTAAAAAAAAAAAGGAAGTGAGCCAGTGATGAAATCTTGGGTACTTATGAGTCTATTGATTGTTCCTATTAGTCTTTAGTTTTGAATCTGCCAGCCCTTTCTTTTTCTCACCATAATCCTAATGATTTCCTTGGTTATTAATTTTTCTTCTGTGTTAGGGGCTCCTTTTTGTTGTTCTGAGTCATCCGTGTGCCAAAGAGAAGGAACCATCAGGAAGCCCTGTGTTCCAGCTTATTGTGATCAACCCCAAGACAGCCCTGAGCATGGGTGTGATGCTCTACTGTCTTCCTCAAGGGCAGGCTGGGAGGCAAGTGTGTGACTTTTGGTCCATGAGTGTGACCTTTTGAAAGGCCCTTGTGCAAATACAACAACCCACAAAAGGTGTTATTGTGTCATTTGGATGAATGGAAACATGAAATACTATATATAGATCAGGGTAAAGAATGTTAAGTAGAATATTTAGTAGATCTGAATCAAGCCTCAGGTTCCCTGTACCCTGATCCCACCACCATGACATTGGATACGTATTTTATGTGTATCCAAGCCCTGTTTTTTCCCCATAATGTTCTCTACAGAAAACTTACAATTTAGTCTTTCCATTAAGAAAAATTTTAAGTGTACTTTGAGAAAACTTCTTTGAAATTTGACTGAGCCTCCACCATGTAGGCAGTTAATGTTGTTTTATTAATAAGTATTTAACTATTGACTGATGACATCTATTTATTAGTGGCACACTGCAAGGTGCTAGTGATATGGCAATGAGGAATAACAACTCATTTTTATGAAGTATTTCCTGTGTGTTAGGTACTGTACTATCGACTGTTTCATTAAACTTTATGATAATCACCATGTCCCCATTTTACTGATGAAGTTAAATAACTTGCCCAGAGTCGCACAGCTCTGTTAGAATTCAAAGCCAGGTAGCTGGCTACAGGTGCTGGCACACCTGTCTTAAAAAGACAACCAGACTTCTGCCTTATCATTATACTTTTATGGGAAAGATACCTCCCAAATGTGGAAATAGGATAATCTCACATTGTGAAAAGTGCCCTGAAGATAAAAACAGGTCATGTGATAGTGTGTGTGATTGTGTGTGTGTGTGTGTGTGTTGGTGTTCGCACATGCACTGCTGTAGACAGGTGATTAGGTATGACCTTTCTGTGGAGGCAGCAGGCCTGAGTAATGAGAAAAGCCCAGCCATGCTCAGGTCTGGGGTTAGAGCTCTCCAAGAAAAGTAACTAGCAAGAGCAAAGACATTAGGGAGACTAGGTTTGGCCATCGTAAACTAGAGTGCAAGGGGTAGAAAATACATCAGGAGCTAGGTAGGGACTGCACACGGGATTATGTTTCAAACTGCAACACAGTAGCTAGCCGCCCCAGCATTGCAAATAGAGGCATCTATGGTATATCTCTTATTGGTATAGGGAGCATAGTTTGGAGCTTTTTGGGGGGAGGGGTGTGTGGTTTTAATCTTCTCTTCCCTGCTTGATGTTAGGTTCCTGGAGGGTGATGTGAAGGATAATTTCGCAGCAGCAGTGTTGACTTCTGGAACGATTGCCATTTGGGATTTACTTCTAGGTCATTGCACTGCTCTTCTTCCACCCGTCTCTGACCAGAACTGGTCTTTTGTTAAATGGTCAGGTACAAATTCTCATTTGCTGGCTGGACAAAAAGATGGAAGCATATTTGTGTATCTAATAAGTTAAAGGTAAAAACACGCCGTTGTGGGTATATTTGGCCTCCTTGTGCTTTTTGAAGTTATAACTGTAAAAAAAGTATCTGAATGACATTTAAAGTAATTACTTGTATTTCAGATGGACTTTTTATTCTGATAGTGATGGCCTTCCTGATCGTTAATGTTCATTTATACATTGGGGAAAAGAACATCAGGTTAACTTTTGTAATTCCTCTCATTTGTACATTTGCTTTTAAAAGTATACATAAAGCTTCAAATGTTAATAAATATTTGTTATGCACGCTTTTCTTTCCAGGAGCATGCCCACACCTTTCTTCCCCCTTTCTTTCTCAGGTGTGCTTTTTCTCCCTAAGTTCTAGGGGTCCGGAAGACACTTGGCAACTGGGGGAGTAATGGGCAGCGGCAGCTCGTCCCAGGCTAATCCCCTGAACCTGACCCCAAGGTCCCGTTTTCTCTGACTCTCCAGTGAGCTGAAAGCAGCTGCACCTTGGCTCACTTCTTTCCCATAACATTTCTAAAGAGCCAAAGCAGCCCTGCCTAGGCTTGCTTCTTCTATCCTACACTTGTTTCACCATCCCCAGCTTTCATAAATGTACTCTGAAAATAAAAAATAAATATTTTTTTATATATTCTGCTTGGCATATTATTTTTCCCACCTATTAAGACCATTTTCAGAAACAAGTAATTATTTTACAACTAGAATAGGTGATGATATTTGCATAGTAAGAGTAAATTGCAGTTAGGTTACTATACTCACATACAATA
Source organism: Sturnira hondurensis (assembly GCF_014824575.4). Taxonomy (NCBI): domain Eukaryota; kingdom Metazoa; phylum Chordata; class Mammalia; order Chiroptera; family Phyllostomidae; genus Sturnira; species Sturnira hondurensis. The sequence goes on from NW_028091508.1 coordinate 805,032, forward strand.
TATTTTTATGCCATTTGTAATACTTTATTTCTACATACCTACAAAAGTAGTACAGGATTTACTGAAATGTGTTCATTTAGAAATAGTTGTTCTTCATTCTCATGCATCCATGATACAAGTGGGTATGTTATCACTGGAGTCACTTTAAGTCAACAGCACAGCTGTACTGAGTACATCGTCTTCACTTTTACCTGATTTAAGAGACAAGTTTTTTAAGTCCAAATTTGGTAGTATCACTGGAAATTTTGTCCCAAGCTATAATTATTTATTTGCCTAACATGCTGTCATTATCTATATAAGTATTTGCTCTGTTTCTTTTTTTTCTCCACATCTGAGAATATGTTATTGATTTGAGAGAGAGAAACAATGATCAGTTGCCTCCTGTACATGTTCTGAGGATTGAACCTGCAACCTAGGTATGTGCCATGACTGGGAATCAAACCTGCAAACTTTTGGTGTACAGGATGATGATCTAACCAACTGAGCTACCCAACCAGGGCTCTGTTACTTCTGTTTTAAAGATACCCTTTATCTGGCTGATGTGGCTCAGTAGGTTGAGTGCCAGACTGTGAACCAAAAGATCGCTGGTTCAGTTCCCAGTCAGGGCACATGCCTGGGTTGCAGGCCAGGTCTTGGGGGGAAAGGGGCATGTGACCAATAGATGTTTCTCTCCCTCTCTTTCTCCCTTCTTTTCCCCTCTTTTAAAAAATAAATCTTTAAAATATATACCTTTTTATAGTGTTACTGATTTTTGCTAACTTAATTACTACCCTTTGATGTATTTGTGTAGAAGATTTAACTTTTCTATATTCTTTTCCCACAAGTAAGATCTTAACTTTATATGACTGATAGTTTATTTGCTAGTACATCATAGATGATAGACAGCTTTTACAACGATTTAATTGACTCAAAAACCCTGAGAAACATAACTCTTAGCTCTGTTTAAGAGTTCAGAAAACTTAGTAGAGCTAAGCAATAATTCCAGTTCAGTGACACTGAACAAACACTGGGCACATGACAGTCGGTATAAAGATGATTGCCATGAGGCCACTGCTATTCAGAAATACACAGTCTAATGAGAGAGACTATGCGTAAAGCAGTAGTTAAATACCGTGTTGTAAATTTAAATGGTGTGTTCACAGTGCTACTATGGAAGCTCAAAGGATGGGCAGTTAGCACAACATAAGGTTCAAGAAAAGCTTTGTAAAGGGTGACAACATAGCTGTGACTTGCAGGGTGTCAGCACACAAGCAAAGGATGTTACAGGCAGAAAGGACAGTATGGTGTGAACCACAAACAACTCAGCACTAGAGAACTATGCTGTGGGGAATGGAGTCAGGAACCTAGAGGTAGCCAGGAAGTGTATGAGGCATGTTAACAAAAGTGGGCTTTTATTCTGGAAGTGAGGGGAGATTTAGGAGGAAAAAGAAATGAGCAGGGCTGAGTAAATGCAGGATTAGATAGGAGATGAAGGAGTTTTACATTTCTGGTTTAGTGGGTAATGGTGTCAGTAATGGAAATAGAGAATACACAGGGGAAAAGATAACTCATTTGAGTGTTTAGTACTAGTTTATAGATCAAGTAATAGACAATGAACACAGGGATGTGAAGCTCACAGAAGAGGCCAGGCCTGGATGCAGGTGGAAATGAAAACCTCTGGAGTAAAACAATTTTGAAAACTTGTATTTTTAAAGTCAAGAGTGGATCAAGGACAGAGCCCTAAGGAACAATGTTAAAATGATGAGTGGAGGAGATAGAGCCATGAAAAAGGTAGAAAAGGAAGGGCCAGAAAGGTTATATCTATTGGACTTAGCAATTTAAGATATAGTAGTGAGCTTTATGACAAGCTTCAGTGGTTGTGCAAGTGGAGGGGTTGAGGAAAATCTAGATTTGAGTGGATTAAAGAGAATAGGAAGTGAGGAATTAAAGACTGAAAGTGTAGATTATTTTTTTCAAGAAGCTTCACTATGAGAGGAAGCAGGAATGGTACTATTAGGGATATGTGAAGGTCAGTGGATGAGGCCTCTGAACTTGTTTTAGGCCAGGAGAAACTTTGGCCTCAAAGGAGAGTAAAGAAAGGATGAAGATGTGAAGAGGAAATCAGAAGTAAATGATCCCAGGGGAACAGGAGGGTATGAGACAATAGTGCAAATGGGCTGGAAGGAGGGAGGGATAACTTCTGGGTTGGTGGGGTGATGTGTACAGGAAGCTGACATAGTTTATGCTTATATAGTCTTTGATGGGGGTGCTACTGAGAAGCACCAGTGTCCTCCCTCAAATCTTTTCAGCTGCTAAGGGCTTGATCTCAATCTTAATATTGAACTTTACCCCAGAAACCATATGGGCTGACATTTTCTCTTTGCTTGCTGAAGGAAAAAGTAGCTCTCCCAACATATGTCATTTAAATAAGAGGTGATTCATTATGTTTGACCAAAAGGATTAAATGGAACACAAAATATAGATAGATCATGGGGAGAGAGGGTCTCAAGTGTGGGCTTAGTAGGCTACCAGGCTCTCCCTGAGTTCTCCCTCTTCTGTTAATGCTGTATGTCACCATCCTGGGTCTGTTGCGCGGGTGTGCCCCAAAGGGTGGCTAGGAAGGCATAATCAGAGACTGGTGTGTCACTATGATTCACACAGATATGGGTCCTGATCCTTGGGCTCCAGATTTCTGGTGCCAATCAGTTTTCTGTAGAAATGGAAAGCTACCACTCAAAATGGAGCTTGGCCATTTATTCGCGGACCAGTCCAAAGAGGTGGCACAATCGCTTTTGCAATTGTTTAATAAGCAGTGAAATGGTGATGATTAAATCAGGGTGTAGGAGAAGCCTGGTGTCAACTGCTGGCATTGCCATAGGGACTGATGGGCATCACCAACAGCAAATGATTCTCAATGCTGTCTTCCCTCCTGATTGATTAGATCAAATATACATCCTAAAAGAGGCCTTCAGGGACCACCCTACCTAAAGTAACTCACCTTCTATATTCCCTCACGATTCCCTTCCCTGCTTTATTGTTCTTCCCTATATTTATCACTATTTCCTGGAATTTTATGGGGGGGGTATATTTTTATGTATTGTCTATCTCTCCACTGGAAAGTAAACTCCATGAAAATAGACTGCCTGTCTGGCTTGCTCACTGCTGTATCCTCAACAACTAGTACATGGCAGATACTCATTTTTTTTTTAATTTTTAAAGATTTTATTTACTTATTTATTTTTAGAGGGGAAGGAGCAAGGGAGAGAAACACCAATGTATGGTTGCCTTTTGTGCGTCCCCTGCTGGTAGTTAGCCTGCAAGGAACCGGCCTGCAACCCAGGCGTGTGCCCTGACTGGGAATCGAACCGCGATCGTCTGGTTCGCAGGCTCGCGCTCAATCCACTGACCTATGCCAGCCAGGGCAGATACTCAATTTTTTAGTGAACATACAAATAATTTTACAAAACTGGGGTCATACTATGCATTGTATTTTAAATGACAGACATTACACTTTATTTTACTTAAATTTAACAAAAGTAAAAGAAACATAAAACTGAAGCCAGTGTTGGATTGTCCATCCAGGAAACACTTAGAGTTTGGAGTTACATGTATGGATTTCAATATCCTTGGGCTCCCTGCTAAGGAATGTAAGCATATTAGCAGCAAAGTTTCCCAAAAGAACCCATTTTTTGGTGAGCTCTATTATTTATACATTATTAACTTTAAAACATATATATGTTTTTTTAAATATTTTATTTATTTATTTTTAGAGAGAGGGGACGGGAAGGAGAAAGTGGGAGAGAAACATCGATGTGTGGTTGCCTCTCATGTGTCCCCCATTGGGGAACTGGCCTGCAACCCAGGCATGTGCTCTGACTAGGAATCGAACCAGTGACCTTTTGCTTCACAGGCCCGAACTCAATCCACTGAGCTACACCAGCCAGGGCTATATGGTTTTTATTGTAATTTCCACATTTATTAGTCTTACATACTTAAATCGACTCATTTTCACATTCTTATTTTACATTGAGTTAAACTCAATTTAATGAGTTTAAATGGACCTGTTAATTTTAATTCCTATGGAAGAAATGCGTCGTCGAAACGTTTAAAAAACGTGTTTCAGAAGTTTCAGAGAATAAGTGAAAATAAGTTCCTTTCTCGTGTCAATGATTAGTGTTTAGGGAATCTGGCCCGGCAGCCATTCACCTCCGAACGGGAATGGCCGGACCTCGCGCCCCGAGGGCGCAGTGCCGTCAGGAGCCGCCAGGGGCCGCCACCGCCGGATGGGCTTCGGCAGTGCCGCTCTGCGTGTGGCCCGCGCCGAACCAGAGAGGAAACTAGACCCGCGGGCGCCGCGCAGTGCAGCCTGGGTCGGCGTAGCCATGGCGGCTCGTGTCCTTTGCTCCTGTGTCCGCCGACTGCCCGCGGCCTTGGGGTCGCTGCCCCGGGTTCCCCTGTCGGCCGCCGCCCGGCCGCTCAGCATCAGGCTGTGCCCCGCGGGGACCCAGACCAGGCCCGGGGTTCCCTCCCTGGCGCTCTTGCAGGTGACTCGCGATGACTTTGCTGGGGCCTGACAGGGGTCAGGGATCGGGCTTGCTGGAGAGGAGGGGGTCAGGCCGCGGGGATGCGCCAGTCGTAGGAGGTGTGACCGAGGACCACTGGCTCGCTCCCCCTTCCCCTGCCTAACGGTGCTCGGCTGACCTTGCTCGGAGGCTGTGCGACCTAGTGACACTCTCGGGTTCGAATACGGGCTGCCGCTTACCGAAACTTCAGGCTAGGTCGTAACCTTGCTGAGCCTCAGTCTAAACTTAATATCGGGATACCGGTCTCTACCCTGTGGAGTTGCATCCAGGCTTAGAGGAGTGAAGGCAGGTAGAACACCTAGAGAGGCGCTTGGTAAGCCCTCAGAATATGATTGGTTGCCATTATCCCTAAGAAGCGATACTGTTAAGGACGATGGTAGCTTTATCGGAGGAAACTAATGACAGGGTGCAGAAGGAAAGCCACGCTGGCCCATAGCCTTCTCCAGAGCAATTCTCTCCCTAAATTTCCCCATGTGGCACCTTTTGCCTGCTTCTGGGCCTCCTGGAAGTAAAGAGAGGAAACTCCCCATATTTTTAGCTTTTTTTTTTTAATCTGATGAAACCATTACAAGGCTGAAACTCTCCTTAGGGCAGTGATTTTTTTCAACCCTACCTTCACATTTCATGTTACCTGGGTAGCTTAAAAAAGAGAGAAAAATCTCTTGCCCCTCAATTCTGATTTACTCTCTGGGATTAAACAAAAAGCCCTGGACTGGGTTTTTTTTTAAGTTCCTCAAGTGACTCTGAACTGCACCAAGATTAAGAACTACTGTCTTAATCTTGGATAGACTCGTGAGGTCAAATTGAGAAACCCCTTTTCAGTCTCCAGAACTTCATTGTAATAATGTTTAAACCTTGACTAAGATGTTAGAATAAAAAGGATTTATTATTATTAAGATTAACATCTTAAAGGATTTAAGATGATAGGATTCCTGGGGCAAAATCACTCAGAATCTCTAGGTGGGGTCTGGGCATCTGTTTTTTTAAAGCTGCCAAGTGATCCTTTTGTGCAGCCAGTTTTGAGATTTACTGACACTGTAATGGATTCATTTGTAGGACGTTGTTTTATTGCCTGAGTCGGAGGCTAAACATGTCATCCTGAAGTTAAGGGGTAAAACGGCAGTATGTGGAGTTGCTGAGTGTTTTGTTCCTTAGACTGGTTTCAGCATTCAGGCAAAGCACATATCCTTGTTTTTAAAGTATTGATACTCACACGTGATTGTGTGTACAGATCACTTGGGTTAAAATATAGATTTTGGTAACAGGCTAAAAGTCTTTGTTTTTAAAAGGACTTCCAGCAGGTTCTGCTGCTGTTGGTCCTTGGATTGTGTGTTTAACAGTAGGGTACCCAAAGATGTCTCACAACCTTTGCTTGGTTTTCATGTACAGCAGAGGAACTGCCTTATTTATATTTACAAAGTGGTTTTGACTAAGTGCTCCCATTTAACTACTTTATATCCTTTGTGGATTGAAATGGAGAGTAAATTCTTGTTCATTGAAATATACTGAGGGGCAGATATGTGCCTGCCAGGCCTTATACTAGCCTGTTGAGGGATACTTAGATAGCTACTAAGAAGGATGTTCACATCTTCATTGGCTACTTTGCAGCCATTACAGTAAACTTGCCTGGTCAGTCCCTGCTGCTCCATCTTCCCTAGGCTGTTCTGACACTGTTTTCTCTTGGCATGTCCTCTTTCTCTCTTCTACTCAGTGGGCACTTTCTCTGTCTAGCCTAATCCTTAAATGTTGGTTATCTTTAGAACTCTTTAAGCACACACTGTTCCTGGGATGTTTCTTCACTTTGAGGGTTTCTGTTGGCTGTGTGCCATCATTCCAAACCACCTCCAGTCTCTGTTCATCTAATTTGGATGAATGCTCATTCCACCCATTCCCAGCTGTTGGTTTTCCCTCCTCAAAATTTGTCTATCATGCTGATCTCAGAGCAACCACGTACTCATTTATATTCTTAATAATAAAAAAAAAGCTAAAGCTGCTTTCTTGGGTATAGAAAGGTAAGACTATAAAAATAGGAGGTAAGAAAAACAAGGGTAGTGGTCTAAAATGGAGCCCAGAAGTCCAGTATCCAATACTTGACCTCTTCAGGCCCTGAATCTAAACTGTCTGGTGGCCAGAGCACAAAGAAAATTTCAAGTTCTGTGGGACATGGTACCCAGGTGAAGATAAAGCACTTGATGCAGGGAAAGCTTCACTATGCTTGGTACCAGACCAGATGACGTACATGACAATGATGGACTCTGGGCTGTGGTCTGTCTGCATCATTTATTCCCTATTAAGATAAACCTATTTTGACTCACTCGAGGTCTGCAGCCCTGGCCCTGCCTCTTCAGTGTCAGAGCCTGTGTTGGTGTGCCACCTTGCCCTTAAAACTCCAGCAACATGAACTAACTTCTTCACACATGGACACACTACACTTTTGTGCCTCCTTTTTTTTTCTTGGCCTGCCTTTCCCTCCTTGAATAATCTATCCCTTTCCTTTTCCTGGTTAACTCCTGTCTCCTTCCCTGCCTCTCAAGGATTGAATGACAACTTTTGTTACTGAAGAAGCCTACTGATCCGTAACCTTGTTATGGCTCTTGTCTCATTTTATTACTACCGAAATGATCTGTTTGGGTTGGTCTTTTTCATTAGACTGTAGCTTTTCTGAGGGTAGAGGTCATGTCTTTTTGTCATTCTAACCCATAACACAGTGCATGTCATACAGGTAAAGCTTGTAGGCTGCTGAGATGGTCATGTAAAGGCAGAGTTTGCCGTATGTGAGGACAGGTGTGTATACAGTGCAGAAGCAAGAAGAGGGAACTAACCCCTAGAGAGTACAGTCTTGAAGGCAGCAGTGTTACCAGCAGTCAGGGCAGGGTGTAGTGCCATGTGCTAAGGCCAGTAAATACCAGCGCACACTTATGGCTGACCTGCAGAGTGCCTGTGGAAGGGAGAGGCCCAAGTTGAGGTGGAAGACAGCAGGCATATTGTGCAGGATGCTGCTGTATGCCCACTGAGGTGTGTGGATGTTCTTTGCCTAGGTCAGGGAGTGAACAATAAACAAAGTTGTTTGGAGGAATAAATGAGACCTTTTCACCCCAGCCAGACATGCTGGGTGACCCAGTGACATGATAGGGAGACGATGGGAAGACTGGAAATTGGTCCTGAGGTTTCTGGCTATAGCCCCAGGTGGTGGAGGAGGAATAGAGGTCTGTAAGGAGGCATTTTGTGGGCAGATGGGTAGGGAGTTCATTTCCAAACAGTGGACTTTGAGATGTCTGTGCTGCCTGGGTATAACTGTGCAGGGGGCAGTTTGTAGAAATGGCCTTTAAGGCCATCTCCTTAGGTTCCTTTTGAGTTTCCCTCAGTCAGAGGTGGGCCCCAGTGGAGAAAAGATGGGTTCTAATGGACACTAATCAGATTTGATTAGTTTATACTAACCCAGAGGGTAGTCACTCTTTTCCTGCAAATAGTGCCTTCTTCTCTCACGTCTTTGGGTGGTTTCTGTTAAATATAAGTTTTGGGTGTATATCTTGGGGAAAACAGTTAACATCAGAAACAACACATTTATTATTATTATTATTATTATTATTTTGTAAATGGCTGAGATCCAGCAGAAGGAGGCAGTAAGGAGTAAGCCCCCCACCCAGGAGGCCTTTCTCTGCCTCAGTTTCTTCATCTAAATGGGGTGATGGTGCTATATGCCCCATAGTGCTGTTAGAACTAAAGGAGATGATATATGGAAAGTGCCCAGGGCAGGGTCACAGCCTGACTGAATGATAAGAAATCAATAAAGAGGCCCAAAGGGGAGGCATGGGAGGAAGCAGGATCAAGTGCTTTGGGGGTGTACCACCCAAAAGCTACAAACTGGCCAGGCATCATCCTCCCGGGGCCTGTTGGACAGCCCCGCAGAGCACCTGCGTGCATATCAGGCAGTGCTCTAAGCCCTTCTTCACAACAGTCCTGCAAGCTTGGCACTCTTGTTTATCCCCATTTTAAGGTAAGGGCACAGATGAAGCAGTTTCGTTCCAGGCTCTGAGCTCTCACCCTTCTACCTCTCCTGAGCCCACTGTAGCCACCCACTTTACCTTGCCATGTGGCCTCTAGGTGGAGACTCCTTTAATTTCATTTTTGAAAGATTTTATTTAATTTTAGAGACGGGGGAAGGGAGAAAGAGAGGAAAACATCAATGTATGGTTGCCTCTCACATACCCCTTACTGGGGATCTGGCCCACAACCCAGGCATGTGCCCTAACTGGGAATCTAGCTGGTGACCCTTTGCTTCACAGTCTGGAGCTCAATCCACTGAGCCACACCAGCCAGGGCTAATTTCATTTTTTAAAAAGGTTTTATTTATTTTAGAGAGAGGAAGGAAGGGTGGAAGAGAGGGAGAGAAACATCAATGTGTGATTGCCTCTCATGTGGCCCCAACTGGGGACCTGGCCTGCAACCCAGGTAGGTGCCCTGACTGGGAATTGAACTGGAGACCCTTTGGTTTACAGGCTGACAATCCACTGAGCCACACCAGCCAGGGCCTCTTTAGTTTCATTTAATGACATCTGCCTACCCGGCCTCTGCAGGCACTTGCCCTACTGCTGGGGATGATGCTGACCCCTAGTGGGCCACAGCTGTGTAGAAGCATCCTTACTAGCTTCCTCTGTGCACATGTCAGCCTCCCCTTTCTCTGTCCCTCTCAGCACTGGTTTCACCTCCCACCACTTCTTAATAAACACAGATGAGGCCTCCACTACATCCTTACTCTTCAAGTTCTCGTCTGTCATTACCACAGTTAGCTCATTCCTTCTCCCACTTTCTCTTTAGTCTTTTCTACTACTTCATTCTGTCTGTGGCTTAGAAACCTTCTAGTCATTGAGAAGGCCTGGTGACATTCTCACTACAGCGATTTCCTAAACCATTCTGTCATCAGAAGGGAAAGTACACTAAATTTAGACAGAAAAGAGCAAGTGCTCCAAACCTCTGGGTAACCTGTACCCAGAAGTATTCTTCAGAACGTCTATAAAACTCATCTGATCTCCTCACCAGCTGATTAAACCTAACTTCAATGCCTGAGGGTTTTTTGTTTGGTTGGGGTTTTTTGTTTTTTGCAAGATAGTGCTTATACAGAGGTATGTACGGGTTTGGTTAATTTGTTTAATTATGATTTTTCATGGACCTTAGTGAGTCTCAGGCGCCTGAGCCCCAACAGGCAAAACCTATTTTCTATGGGAAATACTGTAAAAACTCCAAACCATAGTATTAAAATCAATTTTAGAAGGCAAACAAACAAGTTCAGATTAGGGACTTCCATAGCACGCAAAACTATCTGAGTGCTATTTTGTTTTCTCTTGTTCTGTGTGGTACCTTCCACACCTTTAAGCTTGCTGACCTGTGAGATGGAAACTTTCTCACATTTCATAAAGGAGTCAAGACCCTAGTACCCAGTTGAAATATAAGCAGGTGAATATCAGAGATTTGAGATGATCATGGCAAAGATCAGGAAGGCTCATAGCCATCAGGAAGGCTTATTGACACCAGGCTTATTGGCTGGTGTCAATAAGGCGTGGACCCTGAAGGGAAATAAACTGGACTGTGACAACTGTCAGGCTCCGTCTTCCTCTCCTTTGGGTTGGTAGCCAATGGGCTAGATCAGACCCTGCATATATGGTCTTCAGCGAACTGCCTCAGTTTAACATGACAGCTCTTTCCATGTGGGTTACTTTGACTTGTGTGTGCCCATTAGAGGTGGTAGGCAATTACTGCTACAATGGCTGCTGCAGATGACATGAGGAGACTTAGGCTCTTAGACTTAGGCTCTTCTGCACACCTTGGATGATTTTAGTCTCATGGAGCAAAACGAATGTCCAAACTGAGGGGAAGGGAGGCCCATGTTTATGCTTCAGAACTGCTAGAGCTTCTGCGATTCTTCAGCAGTGAACCAGTGTGGTCTAGGAGCCATAATCACAATCAAATGAGGCAGTTCTCTAGAGCACAGGTGGCAAGTACAAGGCCCATGGGCCAAATCCGGCCCAGCACCTTGTTTCTACCTGGCGGCTGCACCGAGCTCCTTGCCCCTAGTTAAGGAGTAGTTACATTTATACAGTCCTAAAATGACATTTGGCCCTTTGAAGGCAATCTCCAGGCTGACATGGCCCCCAGTGAAAATGAGTTTGACACTTGTGCTCTAGAGCCTTAAAAGCTTTGTGAGAGATACCTAACACAAGCAAGTGCATTTACTTGAAGGCATTTTAGGTTCAGCGTTTCCTTCCTGCCCTTGCCTTAGGTACCAGGCAGAGTTACACAGCTGTGCCGGCCATATAGTGACGCGCCCCCTCTGACGATAGAGGGCATCAAGGACCGTGTACTTTACGTTTTGAAACTGTATGACAAGATTGACCCAGAGAAGGTAACTGATGTGGTTTAAATCTTTTTTTCTTTAAATGAGTATTTAATCACACGATACAAAATTCAAGTGGTCCAAAAGGACATTCAGTAAAAAATCTCTGTGCTCCCAGCCAGAGGTTCCTCTCTGGGAGGCGGTAGTAAAAGCAGCTTCTTGTGTATATTTCCAGAGGCACTCAGTGCATGTGCTGGGAAGTACACATACATGTGTGTATGTTATATGTGCTGTGTGATCTGTACTTCCTACCCTTTTAAAAACCCCAGGGGTAGTGTACTACTGTAAACACTATTTTGTACCTTTCTTAACCTTTGAAATTTTTTTATAGTAACATAAAAAAAATTCATCTGTTAATAATTAAATCTGTTGTGTGAGTAGGATAAATGGGGTGTTTGGTTTGTTTTTTTGAGGTATAAATTGACATGTAACATTGTTAGTTTCATGTATTTGTATATATTGTGAATTAATCACCATAATATATCTAGTTAACACGGGTCACTACACATTATAAAAGCTCTCTTCTTATGATGAGGACTTTTAAGATCCACTCTCTTAGCAACTTTCAAATATGCTGCAAGACAGTATTATTCACTATAGTCACCATGCTGTATGCACATGACATGACACCCCTAGGATAGTTTGTTTGCATGTGGCTTTTTGAAGCTTGAAGTCTAAATTAAAGGCAGGTGATGATAAAGACAGTCTGCTATTCTTGAGGGGAAGGAATGTCACTTCTAAGGTGTACTCTTAGTTGTTAACAGGAGAGGAAGAAAAACCAAACTCTCCAATGTCATTCAGAGCAGTAATCAAAGATCTTAATTAAACATGTAAAGTGAAATCCATCATTAGCTTTTATTTGTTGTTAACCAGTTCAAAACAAGGTTAAATTAGTTGACATGTAAAGCACACTCAGTAAATGCCAGCACACATTAAATGTATATAATGTTAATTATGATTCCTCCTATTTAAAAGTAAATTTTCCATATAACGATGAACATTGTACCACTCAGTAGTCTTACAAAGCAGAAGTTCTCACAGCCTGATTTTGTGTTTGGTGTCTCTTTCTTTCAGCTCTCAGTAAATTCCCATTTTATGAAAGACCTGGGCTTAGACAGTTTGGACCAAGTGGAGATTATCATGGCTATGGAGGATGAATTTGGTAACACACACAGGCTGAGTCTTGGGTCTCCGTATTGTAATTCTTGATTTGGGTGGATTCAAGTGAAAGGAATGTTGGGAGTCTAAATTGGGATTTGAATCAAATATATAAATAGAAACATTAAGTCCCCCCTTCACATAAAAGCACACCCCCATACACGTACCTTGGTTTCCAGCTGTGCTTCCTGTGCGCACTCCAAGTTATTCTGGTTTGGGACGGTTAGTTGTGCAAATGAGACCATTCAAGGCTCCACAAGTAATTTTGGAGGCAGATTTCCTCAGTGGAAGCCAAGGGACTTCTGTGCCATCCCACAGAGCTAAACTCAGTTGAGATCCCACACAGATGATGCTGACTGAGAGGCATGGCATCCATGGGGGTCAGGTGGGTACCGGCTTTCTTTTGGGGTAATGAAGTATTCTACAATTGGATAGTGGTGATGGTTGCACAACCGTGTGACAATATTAAAAACCATTGGATTTTTACACTTTTAAATGGGTGATTTTTCTACCGTGTGAATTTTATATATGTATATATATATTAAAAGGGCCAACCATTATACCCAATATGATACACACATTGTCTAGAACAGCACTGACTCACAACTGAAATGGACTCAGGGTTGCTAGACACTTGGTGGGTGTTACAGAAGTGCCAGTGCTTTAAACTGAAGGGTCTCCTTTTTCTATACTCATGCGCTGTTGTAAACTGTACTTTTAGGGTTTGAGATTCCTGATATAGATGCAGAGAAGCTGATGTGTCCACAAGAAATTGTAGATTACATTGCAGATAAGAAGGATGTGTATGAATAAGGTATGAGGTAAGTAATTTGACTTACAGAATGATGTTCTCCCATAGAATTAATTCCTCTGGGTTTCTTTAATAAAGTAAGACTGAGGAAGAAATGGAAATGCTCGACATTTTCACTGGTTATAAAATGCAGGCCCCTCTGGTTATAGGTCAATCCAAGAGGGCCAGCCTTAATGACCATCTGTATCCATGAGGGGGGTTGAAAGAAGTTCATTCCTAGACAGACTCCCTTGAGTGTTAGCCCTCCTAAAAGCAGTCTTGTAGAAAACACCGCTTGAGTTAGCCCAGAAGTAGAGACTGCTGCCTACCTCACTCCAGGCCAGCCCCGCCTGCTATCCAGAACTTTGGGATGGCCTTGCTATTGGCTGAGAGAGGTCTCATGGGCAAGAAAGCAGATGCTGGAGTCAGACATCTGTTTATTCTCAGCTCTGCCACATTCTGTTAAGTCTGTTTAGCCTCTTGTGAGCCTCAGTTTCCACATAAGTAAAATGGGGATAAAGGTAGGACCTACCTGGGACTTTTGTAAGGTTAAAAATCAGTGGTGTATGTAACTTATTTAATACAATGCTTGATGGTAAAGAAGCCTGTCAATAAATATTAGTTGCTGTTATTCGAGCTTTAGGATAATCAAATGATAAAACTTTTTAAATAGAACATTGTATTATTAGTGCTTGTAACTTCAGTTACTCTGTATATAGCACCTCAGAGATCTTCATGGAATGTTAGTAACAGTACAGCAAAAGGAACACTGAACTTCCTGTCTTTTCCAGATCCCTTTCCTTCAAGGATAGAAGATTTGGAATATACAGAAGAATGTCTGGCAGGAGATCACATTTTGGCATTACTGCTGACATTGACAGTGATTCTAGTTAGACTTGTATTTAAATTGTCTAAGTGTTTTTGCCCTTTGAAAATAAATCTATAAAATCAGCATTTTTGTCAGTCTTTAGTTTTTCAGTGATGTCTAGAAAGTGCATTTTTATATCGACTTCACTTAATATTTTTAAAGACCCGTCTGATCTGCCATTGGTATTCATGTAGATAAAAAAAAAAGTAACACTTTTTGAGCAGTGTATGTGGAACAAAACAGGCTTGCATGTGATGCCTCTGATCAGAATTTTGATAATTTTAACATTTGGGCAAAGTGCTGGCTATTCTAATCCCAATGGCAGCTGTACATTTTGCCTCCCCCCCCCAAAAAAAAAAACACCTGTGGTGGTTTGTGCTTAAGATAGGAGGCCTCACAGTACTGCCACTACAATTATGGCTTTTGCTAGCATCTTAACCACCCACTGCACAGAAGTGCCCATCACTGTGTAGCTGTTCCAAGTCTCAAAGGACCCAGATTAAGGAAGAAAATACACTGAATCACACACACAGATAATTCCTTGGCAATGCTATTTAGAGTCTTTGTGTTCAAACAACAGCAAAAGGCCTTTAGCTCTAAGAACTTCACTGGAATGTTCTTTGTGTGCCACTCTAGGAAGGCAGCACACTGGCCACATGCAGCATTCCAAAGTGTGTATGTGAATGAGAACAGTACAGATGGTGTGACCTGCATGTAGTTCTAACTGCCTCTGAACACCTGTGCATCTGCTGTAGGCAGTTCCCTTTGTGAGAATGACTGTAAGGCCTGTCACAACTTGTCTCTCACTTGATCTCTAGTTCTACCACACCCCCCTTCTCCATTGTGCCTCCTCAGACAGCAAGTGCCTCTCAAACGTCACGTGCCTACCACACGTGCAGCACCCTGCTAACAGGTCAATCGTATACCTCCATTCCCAGGAGTGTACCATCTGCTGTGGGACAGTTAGCACCCTATGTGCCACATTCCGATTACCCTGATGGAATGAACAGAAAGAAATGTTGCTAGAATTGTTGAACCTGAGTCTGATCATGACATATCCAGAAGGTAGGGCTTTAAAAAACAAAACAAAACATGGGAGACATCAACATCAGGGAAGCGTGGGGCTGGGAGGATGGGGAAGAACAGGAAACTGGAGGACAAATGGGATATGTGTAGGGGACAAGACATCACATTTCTTGGGAATAATGGCAGTGTTATGGTGGTCTGACTAACAGTCTCACGAGGTATGAACTGAGTGCTTGGGGGTGAAGCATCAGGACTGCAGCTGACTTTCACATGGCTCAGAAATAGAGCAAAACATTAACTGGTGACTAGGTGATGGCTATATGCACATATATACTATGTGTGTACATGTGTGTTCATTCAACTTGTTTGAAATTTGAATAAGGGAGGAAATTCAACATGACACGTAACAAGTACACAGATGTTGTACATACAACTGGATATCCGACCATATGAAACTAAATAGGAAGTTTTATGCAATCACATGGAAAGACTGTTAAGTGCAGACAGACTATAACCAGAATGACCCCATTTCTCTAACGCACACCATGATGTTAATGATTATGACATGACAGAAATAGGGCTTTTGTTCAGTATTTTCTAATTATAAATACCATGTATTGTGTAATAAATGACACATAAAAGTATGTGGAAACAGACAGTAGTTCAGCAGCTGCTGATCTGATCTGAGGAAAAGCACTTGTGGCACTGAAGCTTGGGCAGGACTTCCAAGGCTTGGCCAGGGAGGGCAGGTGGAGCAGTGTGTGCAGAAATGGGCAGGATATGAGTGTATTCAATCTGGAACACTGCTAGAGCATGAACTGCGGTGCTGTGCCTGTGGTCAAAAACAAAGGGGGTCCTTACAGGGTGGTTGACGAGTGGGTCAGCAGTGGGAGTGACAGGGTATCCTGCAGGGGAAACAGCCAGATGTATATATTTGAGTTCCTTTGCTGGTGGCTGTGCAAAAGGTGGAGAAGGTGGACTTATCTGCAGTGAACCTTGTGGTTCCTAGAAAAGCCCATGTGAAAAATGTAGATGGAGCAACTAATAAGTCACTATAAAAGTGGCAGAACCCAGTCAAGTGAGGAAAAAGGCAAGGGGTCTGGGGCACCTCACAAGTTTATGCCTTGGGCTGCTTGTACCAAGTCGTCTGAAACAGGGACTAGAGGAGGATCAGACTGGAAAGGGGACAGAATTTCAGGTTGGCACATGGGTTTGTTTGTGAGATATTCATTCAGCAGGAAATAATGAACAAGAGGATAAGAAAAGCCATGGGCTGGAGTGTCTGCACGGTGTGTGCCCTCCCCATCTGAGAAGGCATTTAGGTGGGAACAACACCCTCTGTTCCACAGATGGACCCAATGCGCTGAAGCCTCAAAGAACGCTACTGCCCACAGGGATAGATCACAGCTAAGGCTGAGAAGCTAGAACTAAGTGAGAGACTTGCCAGTCTCGCTAGACTTCAAATTTCTTTATCAAGTACATGTATTACTATCTTTTTTATTTTTAACATTATTAATGTGAGAGAGAGAGGAGAAAAACACTGATTTGTTGTTCCACCCATTTATGCATTCACTGGTTGATTTTTGTATGTTCCCTGACTGGGGACTGAACCCACAACCTTGGCATATTGTGAGAACGATCTAATCAACTAAGCTACAGCAGCCAGGTCACTGTCTTAGTTTTTTAAATGGTAGCCAATTAATTAACAAATGTTAAGGTTCAAAGTTTTAAAAAGCGAATCACAAACACAAGTTAGTGCCCTTAAAACATACGGCTTAAACCAAGGAAAGAAAAAACCAAAATGAAACAGTTAGTTTTCCTAAGTTCTCAGCAATAGAGGAGCACTAGGCAAATCTGGGGTCTGAATCTTAGCCTCAGTTGGTGACAGGCATGACCTTAGCTAAGTCACTTAACTTCTCTGAGCCTAAGTTTCCTCTAATGGGTATGTGGGGGTGACAAGAGGGATGTGGTAAAGTGTTGACAACATAATGCACAAAAGTGACACAGAGCCTGGCACATGGTAAGATTCAGTGAAGGAACTGATGTTCCAGGACTTGAAGGCAGTGTTTGGAGCAAGTTTCTTGTGGACAGAGTACCCAGAGGTGAACATGCCTCACCCAAGTCTGGAGCACCATGATTCTTTCTAAGTGGCATTTATCTGGCACACAGCTGGAGGCCAAACCCTGCTGGATGGCTTGCCAGAGACAGTCACCTCCAGTCTGGGGTATTTGCTTGAAAACCCCATACTCATGATGAATGCAAGTCAACTAGACAGATGCTAACATAATGGTATTTGTGTATTTGTGCATGGTAGGGTTCACTAAGAGTCTCTTTGGTACTTTTACTGCAATTCCTGGGAAAGAAAAAAATTCTTTCCTTTGGGGCAGCCAGTCTGATGAAAGCTAAGTCGACAGAGGAGAGCAGGGCTAGCAGTTGGAGGGTCAGGTGCCTGGAGCTCTTGCATTGGACTCAGTTGTATACTCTGCATTTTCCAGTTATCTGAGCCAAATTGCTTTGCCTAAATCCTATGAATTAGGTTTGTCACCAAGAACCAAGTCCTGAGTCATGGAACCCTGGAGTTCAGATATAGATGTGGCCAGGGAGCCAGTGATCATTGGAGTAAAGGACTCTGCCCTGTGGGGATGCCGGTTCCCTGACAACACCTCTTCTGGACCCACAGCCACACATGATAAACTCACAACATAAAATATAACAGGACTCATGACCAGAAGTGGAGAAGAGATTAGGGGTCATAATAAAAATTAAAAGTACCTGGCTGGTGTAGCTCAGTGGATTGAGTGCGGGCCTGCGAACCAGAGGATCGCGGTTCGATTCCCAGTCAGGGCACAATGCCTGGGTTGCAGGCCGGTTCCCTGCAGGCCAACTCCCAGCATGGGACACACAAAAGGCAACCATACATTGATGTTTCTCTCCCTCTCTCCTTCCCCTCTAAAGATAGATAGATAAATAAATAAATAAAATTAAAAGTATATGGGAGTAAAATATATGAGGGAAATTACTTTTTTAAGATTTTATTTATTTTTACAGAGCGGGAAAGGGAGGGAGAGAGGGAGAGAAACATCAATGTGTGGTTGCCTCTCACATGGCCTCCACTGGGGACTTGGCCAGCAGTCCAGGCATGTGCCCTGACTGAGAATCGAACCAAGGACCCTTTGGTTTGCAGACTGCACTCAATCCACTGAGCTGCACCAGCCAGGGTGGAAATTACTTTTAAGGTGAGAGAAAAGCCAAAACTATAAATGTTCAAAGGGTATTAATGTACAGACCAAAATATCTTCTGGAGCTATTTTTCTAATCAATAATACTTATGTTTTTAAATCCTTATTCTAGTCTTATTTTGAGTGATATTACTGAATTGGTATTTTCTTTTAAGATTTATCTATTTATTTATCTTTAGAGAGGAAGGGAAGGAGAGAGGGAGAGAAATATCAATGTATGGTTGCCTCTCGTGAGTCCCCTGCTGGGAACTAGCCTGCAACCCAGGTATGTGCCCTGACTGAGAATCGAACCGCGATTGTGTGGTTCACAAGCCCACGCTCAATCCACTGAGCTACACCAGCCAGGGTTCTGAATCGATATTTTCTTAAGTGAGGTGACAATGTTGTGCTGAGGTATAACAGTATCCTCCTACTTAGAAGCTATGTGCTAAAATACCCACAGGTGAAATATGATGACCCTGCACATCTGTCAAATGTTTCAGCAAAATAAAGGGTACGTGTCTAGAAGAAAAATATTGGTTAATATTTTAACTGGTGAACCAAGGTGAAAAGTGTAAGATGGTAAATTTGGCATATTTCAGCTTTGTCAATTTGAAAACTTCCAAAACCAAAAAGGGAAAACAGCAAGGGATTAACATTAAACAAGGGTGAGAAGGGTAAAAACAGCAAGAAACTTGAAAATCAGGAGTTATAAAATACGGTAAACAGTAGGAAAAGTTGTATCAGGAGAGTAGAACTGGCTAACAAGGTTTCAGAAAACAGCCTTGATAACCAGGGAAAGGCAGAGGTCAATTCCAGCTCAAAGCAGCCATGCGGTGTCACCCCAGAGCTCCTGGGGGACAGGCACCTCCACTTCCTAGACAGGCTAAACAGACCACCTCTTGGACACAAGGAAGAGTTCACTGCTTCTTGCCCTAATGACTGTCTGGCGTGTGGGATCCTCCTTGCAGAAAGGGTTGTTAGTTACCTACAGTTAAGAAAATGCAGACACCCCTCCCAAAGGTGTAGTGTACTAGGACTGCAGTTCACCTCCCTCTCCACCCAAGAAGAGTCAATCACCCTATTCCTCTGAAAGGTGCCTGTAGTAACCATTCAGAACTGGGATAAGATTCGGACCCTCTGCAGAGAGCAGATTCTCGAGATGGGTGCCTGGCAATGTGCAGCATGTAGCAGTGCCACCATCACTCTCCCCCACACTGGTCAGATCCCTCAGAACTAAGTGTTGCTTCAAGATTATGAGGTGCTGGAATAATGGAAAAGAGCCAGAAAGGGACCATGGGACCAGAACTTTGGGGAACATTTACAAAGTAGGGGAGGATGAGAGAGGTCCAGTGGGAGGGGTACTGGGTCAAAACTAGTTCCAACAAACTATAATCACTATTCATGCCAAGGATTCTGGTTTTGTTTTTTTTGGTAATAGACCTTCTCCCTCCCTCTTCCCAGGTCTTTGTGGCTGTGGCAAGAACTGGAACTCCATCTCAGTGTGTTACTAAACATGTCCTCCTAGGCTACTTGGCTGGGTCATGTCACACGAGGCATAAGTCAGGAGGTGTAAGGACAGTGAGGTGGCACCCCCAACACCTGGAGGTCAGAGTGGGCAGGAGAGGACTGTATTAACAGGAGCATGGCCTTGGCAGTGACTTTGACTAATACAGAGGTAAATCAAATCAAATTCCTTTATCAACTGTTTTTTGCAGAATATACTCAAAGCCAAATAAAAGAAGACAGGAAAACAACTGACCACAGCTGGCAAAAAAAAAATGGCTCTAAGCCCGGTTCCAAACATTGGTCAACCCCAAATATGGATTAGGCGCATGAAGAATTGGAAGGAAAAAGGACACACAATTAATTATCAAACTTTAATTGATAGGCTAATCTTACAGGATAAACAATAAGACAGCTAGTCAGGTTACACTTAAAAAAAAAAATCCAGCAGCGTAAATCTAATAGACTAAATATGTTCATCTCTTCCCAAACAGGCATTTGATTAAAAAACAAAAACCAGAACAGAGCATACACCACAAGGAAATATGGTACTTACGTATATTGTCAATTCATTCTGGAGAACTGTTTTAAGAAAAAAAAAAACATTCTTGAAATTTGGAAAGCAGTAGAACCACTCAGCCTGGCAGGTAAATGGACCAGGTGTTCTGTACTCTGGAGGGCTCCTGACCACCTGTGACTTGAGAGACCACCAGGCCCTATTAAGAGACAGACGCCAATCCTAACTAGAGGTGACTTCATTACAAAGCCTTAAACAAAGGGACCATCCTTTTCCAAGACAACAGGCATGAAAAGAGGCATGGAGCAAGGGAGAGATCTCCCTCAGAAGACACGGTGGAGAGAAGGCTTGTCCTTGCATGGTCTATGGCAAATTCCTTCTCTTCCTGCTCTTGGCAAAGAAAGGATTAGCCAAGAACAAGAGCCCAAGATGGCTCTTCCAGACACATAGTTCAGTAAGAGAAGAAGAAAGCAAGCCCCTTCTGGCTGAAATATGACAGGTTTTCAGAGCCGTGGCAATGTGGCAGTTAGTCTCTTTGGCCCTTGTAAGATAAAGCAGCAACTAAGGAGCCTACTGAGGCCTCACTGGCCTTCTGTGTCCACAAATTATAAGAAAGTACATGCTTAGCTCAGTTCAACCTCATTAAGAAGAGCTACTACTACCTGCAGAAGGCCCATCATCAAGTAAAATACTTAACACCAAAGAGTTCAGCAACTGGCAAGTGTAAGTTCTCTGATCAGGCTGACTGATACAAGAGCTGAGCGGGACTGGCCTCAGCACAGATTACACTTTGTCATTATTCACCAAGTTGCCTCAGGGAGGGAAAGAAGGATAGCATCTGTGAGTAAAGACCTGTAGGAGGACCTCCAGCACAAACTCCAGAAGAGAAAGCAGCCCATCAGGAGGCTCAGGGAAGCACCTGCAGGGAAAAGATGCCAGGCCCCTAGACCACTCCCTGCACACTGGAGCCCCTTGGAGGCAGCGCTTCCTGGGTCCACCTACACGCCCTGTGCCACCATGAGGGAAGTCACAACCCAGATGAAGAGCTGATCCCCTCTGACAGTGAAGGAATTGCACAGAACTCATCCTGAGGACACAGTAACACTGCAATGCACCTAAAGGGAGAGTGCGCCAGCTTGCTAACACCGATGAAGTCTCAGTGCATTCTGGACTGTAAGAAAAAAAAGGAAGAGACCACTCACAGGACTGAGAACGAGACAGTGAATACTGCTGGGACCCAGACTCAGATCTAATTAAACACCTCTTCCAGGGCTTCTGGTCCCATCCACCTCTGTTCTCTGAGGGCTTCCAGCTAGATCTCCACGCAAATTGGCCCAGGAGCCAGAGCTCATGACTGCTCTGGCAGGTTCAGTGAGCCCCATCAAACAGCTCCATATGAAAAGACATCATTTACATTATTTATATATAGTATTTTGAAGTAAGGAAAAAAGCACCATTGTACTTAAAATAAAAAGGCTCACACAGGCTTTGGTCCTATCTTGAAATGATACCAGCCTGAGTGAGAAGCAGTCTGGCTCTCGGGGAGCAGGGACATTCTCATTGGGAGAAAGGGAGGTCTCATGGTATGGCAGCCACACAAACAGGGAAAATGAGGAGACCTGGCAGGAAGGGCCTCTGAGGGCAGCAGTGTGAGGCCAGTCTGAGGACGAAGACACCTGCTTCAAGAGAAAGAAGTGGTGTGTGGCACTGTCAGAACAAGTCTCCAGGACAGGGGCACTGGCCAACAAACTGAGACAATACCCTGCTTGCTCCATTACCATGTCCTCTGCAGACCCGTCAGCTGTAGAAGAGGCGCAACAGGAGAGCAGAAGCACCGTTTTCTGCAGGAGCCGCAGCCAACAGCACAGAGAGGCTGCAGTTACTGTTCCATTTTTAAGAATGAAAATGGGCAGTGTCTTGGACACTACACTTCAACGGGTGTACTCATGCCCACAAAAAACAAGTGCAGATCTTCCTGCCCAGATGCCTAACTTGGAAATGACTACACCATGAGAAGCATGAGTCTGTCTATACTGGGTGATTCCTGAAGTACAGTTCAGAGGAAAGGGTACAGAATACCATCAGTAACTGGCTCACACATGCTAATACATTTCACAAAATAAGGGGAACAGCCTAGAATCCAAAATGTCAGGTTTGGAAACTCTCTTGGCAAGCCTTGCTCTGAGAGCCTGCAGTCAGTGAGAGGACTGCAAAGGCAGCAGCAGAAAAACAGCAAATAGCACAAGGATACCGCTCACCAAGAGACTCTCCCTCATTTCAGAGTCAACCAAGCCACAAGGAGACAACAGAGTTCACGTGTACAAAGAACATAAGGGCTAAAACCAGAAGAGGGTGAGCTAATCACAAAAGCAATTTATCCCATTTTTGATGTTCCAATACATCGCCAACCCACTAGGTCAGATGTCTTTTTATTGAGAAAGGCAGCATCCCTGAACCTGAAATGAAGGACACTTGAAAACAACACATGAGAAGAAGGAACAAATGGAGAAGTGTACTGAAATAATCATTGGACTGCTTAAGAATTTCTTGAAACTTCTATAATGGGCCCGTGAATATATGGCTGTATAAACTGTCTTCCACCTGGCTCCTCCTTGAAGAAGGCCTGTGGCAGCCTGGGAACTGTGGCTTTTGGAGCAGCACAGCCAGGCACACGTCTGGCAGGCTGGGCATCAAAACCAACTTGGTGAGGGCTATAGATAACTCACTGATCAGTGCCCAAAAGGCAAGACGTTTTGACAAGAGTCACTGTGTAATACTCTGCTGCTCACCAGACACCACGGCACATGTGAGTGCTCCTTGCCCGAGATCTCAGCACTTTCCTCCCACTGCGCACTCAAGAGCAGCAGCACGGCAGGAGGGATGCCAGGAAGGGAAGCAGTGATGAGGTACAAAAGTGGAACTGACATCTTTGGGTTTTCAAAATAAAAACTCAAATCTAGGAAGTGAGAAAATGAAAAACAGAAAGAATTAAGTCTGAATCAATAGAAAAATATGGCTTACCAACCCTCCCACTTTGCATACAATTTTATATGAAAAAGGAAAAAAATAACCCAACTCATCACAACACAGTCCAAATGTTTACAACCAAAGATTTATGAAAATATTTCAGTTAAAATCACTTTAAAAAAAGCAGAAATCTTTTTACCATTCCTTTCTAAACAAAACCTTAGCAGATCTATTCTTGAACACACTTAAGAGTATTCCACACAACACATTCGGAATTCAGATTTATTGATTTCCACTGTACTGACTTTAAAAATGGTATGAAGCTGACTGCAAGAAAGGGAACTGGTGATTTTAAGTTAAAATTAAGCTAAGGGTGAAAGAACATCACCTCTGGCTTCGGTCACCACATCACCTTAGATTGGATATAGATTGTTTTTTGAACAAAGTTCCAGAACTCTGAAATCCAGGGATGCTGCAGGCCTCTCCCAGCAATGTCCTTCACTTTGGGTCAGTCTCCTGGGCCAGAGGTGAAAGTGCTTTCAAAAATACTGCCACTTCCCCAGCACAGTGTCTTTGATTGCATCCACATATTGAGTTGGAACCCAGTACACCCAGTAGTAAGAGGCTTCCGTGGGGCCCAACTGAAATGCCTGGAAGGGAAAAAGGAAAACCAAGCAACACTTCAGAGGTTGGGAGACTGAGCAGCAGCACAACAAACACAGGGGAGGGCTGAAAAGAGACTTAAAAAGAGGAGGAAAAACCTGCATGTGGCGAGCATTCTCTTGCCACCCCTCAAAAAAAATAAATAAAAACACACCCCCAAACAAACAAAGCAGCAGCAGCAGCAAGAGGGATATAAACACAGCCGACCCTAGAGCAGTGGTTCCCAAACCCGCATGTACATCAGAGCCACTTGCAGGGCTAGGTGAAGCCTGAGAGTCTGTAATTGTACCGAGTCCCAGGCGATGTGACACTGCTGATCCAGAGATCCATTTGGGAACCGCTGCCCTAGAAAAACTGCCACGCATGCACAAGGAATGAACGTTCAAAGCAGCACTGCCAGAAATGGTAAAAAACTGGAGACAACCTACATACCCACCAGTGAGGGAATGCAAAATTAAAAGTGACATGGCCTATTCATATGAACATTGGATCACTTTTAAAAGGTATGAACTGGATCTATGGTGAATAACAGACAGATCATAATGTCGAATCAAAAAAGCAAGCTGCAGAACGATACATACCATGATACCACTTATGAAAACTGAAAAAACACAAAACAGTACTGAAGCTTGTTCATGGACATACATGAAAACAAAAGCAGAGCAGGGAAGATCCATGTGATAGAGGGTAGTGGGGAAGGGGAGAATAGGGATGAATTCACTGTTGGTAAATTTTCTTTTATTAAAAAGTGATTCAAAGAAAGTCACAAAATATTTACAACTGTCATTTCTTGGTGACAGATATACGGATTTATTATAGTACTCACTGTTCTTTCCTGTATTTTTAAAGATTTCTCTAAAAATAACAAAGCACAGCTACCCCCTTCTACTGTGACCTCTGACATGTTAATCTACCTAGTGAAATGGCATCTGCAAAGAGGGAAATATGTTAATTAGGACAAAGGTAAAGGTACTAATTAATAAATGTTTAGAGAAGAGAAAGGTGATCAGAGCCATTTGCTGTCAGAATCGATCCCAGAAAAAAAAGAGCATTTAAATGAAAGCTAAGGCACTGCTCAGCCACACCACCAATCACTTAAGAGGTTTAAACTGGCACACTCAGCTTCTGTAAACTCTTTTCACCAGGCTGCATGAAAACTGGAGCTGCAAACTGAGAAGACAAATGCTTCAAAGGGCAATGCAGGAGACCAGATAAAAATATTAAAACCCAACTTTCAAAAAAAAAAAATAACTGAGCAACAGAACAATTCACCTGCAGTCCTTTAAAGACCACTGAGACCAGGGGTGGAAGAGTTACCAGAGGGCCCCAAAGCAGCCCCAGGGTGTCGTCACCACGGGCTCAGAGCCACCTAGGAGCTCTGCCAACCCAGCCACAGCCTTGTTTCCAGGCCTCCCAGCTGAACTGACAGGCATGGCAGGAGAGGGGACAGGACAGACAGATGACAGACCTCTTCTAAAGTACAGGTATCTGCCATCTCTCTACACAGAGCTGCCATGATGGTAGATCCCCTTTTTCTGGGCTCTTCCAACATCTCTGTCTGCCATGGACTTTGTGTGACACCACACACCGGTCAGACCACTACTGCTCCTTCTCCAAGATAGAGCCAACATATCTTATATTTGGGCATTGAAAAATCTGCCTCCTCAGAGAGAGAATGGCAGGCAACCACCCTCACTCTGTCACTGCTCAGGTCAGTTCCATGTCATAGCAATTTCAAAGTTTGGGTGACTGACTAACTTAATTTTTAAAGGGGCCTCTCCAGCCCTGACTAAGTGTGGCTCCGTTGGTTGAATGTCATCCTGCAAAGTGAAAGGTCGCTAGTTCAATTCCCAGTCGGGACACGTGCTTGGGTTGCAGGCCGGTCCCCAGCTGGGGCGTGTGCAAAAGGCAGCAATGTTTCTCTCCCTCTTTCTCCCTCCCTTCCCCTCTCTCTAAAAATAAATAAATAAAGTCTTTAAAAAAAAGTGGCCCCTCCAAACAGTGCTGGGAAGTAGAAGGGGTATGTCTAAGCTGCTCAGTTCATCACTGAACTCTTGCTTCATTCTGCAGACTTGAGCACGTCTGCCAACATTGTGTCTCGGGAAAACAGCGGTGCCATTCGACACGACCTCCATAAGGACGATGTCCACAGACCCAGCCTCCCTACAGGAGCCCGGCCACCTGACAGCTACAGCCTGGGAAGGGCAACACCATCCCAGAGGGGGAAGGCATGGTGGCCCAAAAACCAAGACTAGTGGGAAGTTTTATTCTATATGTCAGAAAAGTTCAATGAAAACCCACAAACCACTCTTTCTCGTTACATTTATTCTCCTGGTCTAAAAACAAAGTATTACAACTAAAAGGAAGGCAAAAGAGATCCAACGTATCCCATTTAAACTGTGGGAAGGTAGGGGAGTTGCTGCAAAAT
Source organism: Sturnira hondurensis (assembly GCF_014824575.4). Lineage (NCBI taxonomy): Eukaryota > Metazoa > Chordata > Mammalia > Chiroptera > Phyllostomidae > Sturnira > Sturnira hondurensis. The sequence goes on from NW_028091508.1 coordinate 831,126, forward strand.
AAGAGAGAACTAGGACTAGGTCACAGACTAAGTTATAAGTAAATGAAGGAAATGAATGTCTGAGACCATGCATCTCCTGAATACTGAGTGTCCTCCTCAGGTCACCCCAGTGCCTGCTAGAGGAGCAAAAGCGGGAGCCAAGAGAGGCCACAGCACACCAGCTACTTACCATCATGTGGTAGTCTTCATGTCCTTCGATGGGTTCACTGACCACATTTTTAATGGAGCCCATGGGTAATTTCTCAGTCCGCTCTAGGTTGAGAGGAATGATGATCATTATTCAAAGGCTCTCCTGTTCTACTCCTGTGACTCAGCAGTCCCTAGTCAGGGCTAGTAGCTTTGGAGCCTACTGTAAGCTCAAAACACTCATGACCTCTAGGGATGATGGGACAGCAACTTCTCACAGCTCCTGGAGTCCTGCATGGGAGCTGGGAACTTCTTAGGAACAAATTTTGATCAGGATGTGGCAATGGTAAAGGTCTCTGAGGACAGAGGTATCTCTTTCACAGTATTATTTTTAAAAGTCTAATAATTAATAAATACTCAAGAAATTCCACTGCACTCTTAGTGCCCAAGTCCAGCACCTTTGGTGCCTGGGACCGGCAAGAGGACCAGGAGCAAAGAGACACTATGGAGCCCCTGGGGCTCCCCAGCAAAGGGAGGACTGTTGGGGATGTATGACCAGTCTCTGTCCAAAGATCCTACTCACTTGCCCTCCCACCATCCCTCCTGTGATCCCCTACCCTTTCATATACACATGCTTAAAAGTTCTCTTAAAACATTTACACCCTCTTACAATTAACACTTAAGATACCATTTGGCACACAGGGTCAGAAAACATTTTGCAGTAAAAGTTTAAGGGTGCCAGGTATGCAAGTGGTAGCAACAAGCGATGCCTGCAGAAAGCGGAGACTGTTGGCAGTGAGCATGGGTAGCAGGAGGGGATGATGGAAGGAGAGGTACAGAGTGCCTGCCACCAGGAAACCACCACCCAGAAGCAGCACACACCCAGGAAGGGGAGAATCGCTCAGCAAACAGTTAAACCAAGTTTTAAAAAAAACATTAAAGGCACCCTTGCCATTGTGGCTCATTTGGCTGGGCACTGTCCTGGAAAGCAAAAAGGTCACCAGTTCAGTTCCTAGTCAGGTCACATGCCTGGGTTGCAGGCCTGGTCCCTGGTTGAGGTGTGTGCAAGAGGCAACTAATTAATGTTTCTCCTCTGCATCGATGTTTCTCTCCCTTTCTCCCTATCCACCCTCTCTCTAAATAGATAAATAAAATCTTAAACACAAAAACATTAAAGCCTTTGTAGAAAGAAAACTCTGGAAAAGGTATAATCTGAAAACAGTAACTTGACAAAAGAACTGGGAATTTAGAGGCCAAGGTTCTAGTCTAGTTGATGAGTTGAGACATTTTATTTCTGTTCTGTGGGCCTTGGTCTATGAAAATTGGGGGCGGGGAGAGTGGAACTGAAGATATTCAAGTTCTGACTTTCAGTGGCTCAAAAACAGTGACCCACAGGCAAGACCTGACCAACTATGTCTTTAAGATGAAAACTTCTTGACACACCACCAACTTGAAATGTCCAGCGATTTTCATATAAAAATATAGATTTCTGCCTTTTTGAAAAAAATGTGCGATATAACACTCCTGGGGTCCATGCTCATGAGTGACAAACAGCTAGAATACAGATGCCACATCCCTACCAACAGGACACAGGAGCCCCCAAGGCAGCGGTAGTACTCCCCATGCTTGCCGTTCATGCTTCCTACTGAGAGCCTGTTCTTCTCACTCCACTAGGCCTGAGGCTTGAGTCCTACCTGCCACACAAGCGACCAGTTTACCTGTATCCCTCAGTAAAGCACCCCTCAGAAAGGCTGACTAGCTGCTAGAAAGAGGCTGACGGCAGTGTCTGGCTAGCAGGAAGATGAAGCCAGTGGCTGAGAGCCAACTCTCAGAATGAGCTGTCCTCTGTGGGACTGCTTATGACACTCAGGTGACAAGATTCATGGGCAGGTGAGAAGAGCGCCAGGCGAACTAGACTGATGCAGGGCTTCTGGGTGGTAGTGAAAATCTCAGCTGTGGCCAACCCCTGAAGGAAGGCATGAGTTGATGGCCACACTCTCCAGGAAGGCTGATGACTTAGGCGGCTCCCAATAGCTGTGATGCACTAACGCACTGAGGTTCTTCCAGAGCTCTCCTTAATGCCAAAGTGGGAGGGTGGCTGCTCCCTCAAGCTAAAGCAGACCTCCAACACAGGCACAGCAGATTCTCTTAAGTCCCTGCCGTCGGGATGTGTTTCCTACAAGACTTCCTAACACAGAAGCATTCCCTGAGGAACCAACCAGCATGAACAGATGAACTTCTCATCCAGACTGCCCGGGCACACCCACCCTCTGGGCCACTGGTGTCCTTCTGGATGAGCCTTAGCCACTGCCTTCCATTCAGCCACCAGAATGGAAGAAGCAGAGCTTTAGCGAGTCAATATGATGATGGAGGACTATGCCCAACCACCTGCCAAGTCATGGAGAAGTGAGGAGCTGACAGAAGCGGGCAGCTCACAAATAAAGAACCAACAGGGGATGACAGGATCAGCTCTGCAGAAGAAAAAGGCCTATTAAAGAGGTCAAAGGCCCTTGGAAGAACTGGGGAGCCCTTAGTTTGCAAAACTTATTCTGATCATGCAATTAGAATCAAAGGTGAAAGAATACAGCGGGTTACCACACAATCATTTGAAAACTTAAGCGTTTCAGGCATGTCTTTGTTCCCTTTCAGAACCAAGATGAGGATGAAAACAAGAATATTTTAGACAATAAAAATCTCACTCCATGACCCCAACCCTGTTTATTTTCCATAAAACTTTGGTCCCATGTGAAGCAGAATCACGCTAATGGCCTGTCCCTGAAACCAATTAGCCTCAGAGGATGAAATCCCCTGTACTTCTCTTTAGACTTTACCTCAAACACTGAACACCTACAGTACTGGCAGAAACAGGTGAGTTAGGCATGTTTGGTCCCCTCTGGAATCTAACAGGGGACAGATAAGTCAGAGAGTAATGAGTGCTCTGGGGACACAAATGAAGTNAAAATCTCACTCCATGACCCCAACCCTGTTTATTTTCCATAAAACTTTGGTCCCATGTGAAGCAGAATCACACTAATGGCCTGTCCCTGAACCCAATTAGCCTCAGAGGATGAAATCCCCTGTACTTCTCTTTAGACTTTACCTCAAACACTGAACACCTACAGTACTGGCAGAAACAGGTGAGTTAGGCATGTTTGGTCCCCTCTGGAATCTAACAGGGGACAGATAAGTCAGAGAGTAATGAGTGCTCTGGGGACACAAATGAAGTGTTTTATGAACACAGCAGCAGGGTGAGAGGGGGGGTGTCAGGGAAGGCTCATCAGGAGGACATTTAAGTAGGGCCTTGGAAGATTTTATTATAACAAGGAATGGGGAAAAGGCTTGCAGGTAAATGCACAGCATAAGCAAAGACACAGCTGTGCAGAGCATGTGGGGGAAGTTCAGTGAGTGGTGCAGCTCGAATACACACCGTGTGACAAGGCAAGCAGGGCAGGAAGCTAGGTCAAAAATTTAAACTGGGGTTCCATCATTGAGAACACTGAACACTATGGTTAGGCATTTGAACTTGGCCTTAAAGAGCCAGAGGTTTTTGAGCACAATAACCAGTGATAAAAAAATAGTACAAAAGATGGGCAGGACAGAAGAGACCAGAAATGGGTCTGGGAAACAGGTTAACTTCTTTCATGGACCAAGTTTAGAGACGCTAAGAGTCTTAAGCAGCAGGATGAAATGGCAAAGAAAGAGACCCAGGTAATTCTGGAGTGTAACTGATGAAACTTCGATCCATCGGGGGGGAAGAAAGTGGGAATATAGAGACACTTCCCAGCAAAAAGCAAGCCTGACCCAGTGAGCACAGGTGGGGGTTGGTGGGGGTATGCAAAGAGCTACCAGGTTGAGGCGTAAGGAGAGGGCAGGTTCCCAGTACCAGGAAAACTGCAGCTAGCACAAGGGCAAACTCCCATCTGTGGGGGCCAGGTGGGCAATGTAAATGAAAGATGTTGGCTACATATAGGCTAACTGAGCCAGTGAGAATGGTTAGCCATGCCCATGTGGAACTACTACTTGGCTCCAGCTGCTGCTTACCATGTGAGCATGCAGGATCAGACTGGCTGGATCTTTTTATTTTTTTCAAGAGGAGCCAAAAATCAGATCAAGTGAAATCTCCAGGCTTTTTTAAAAAGAGATTTTATTTATTTATTTTTAGAGAGAGGAGGGAGGGAAAGAAATGATGCAAGAGAGAAACATCCAATTGGCTGCCTCTCATATGTTCCCTGACCAGCAACCCAGGGATGAGCCCTGACTGGGAATTGAACCAGTGACCTCTCAGTTTGCAGCATGACACCCAACCCATTGAGCTACACTGGTCAGGGCAAATCTCAACAGATTGTGTGTAAACAGATAAAACCCTTGTCTGTGGACCAGACCTGTCCCTCAGGCCATATACCCAAGAACTCTGGTTTTGGGGTACACCCAGAGAACCAGTATGATATATTGGCCCTGAGATCAGACTGAAAAGGAGGGAAAAGGGTCCAAACAGAGGTAGGTATCTAAAACCTAAATAAAATAAAATAAATAATGATAATAATTATATTTATATATATAAATATAAATATAAACAAAAGCAAAACCAAAAGCCAAGGGCATGCAAAGCACAGTGGAGATTTCAGCATGAGGAGCAGAACTGAGTACTGCTGGGCACCAGAGGTAGTAGTAAGTCAGGAAGAGGCTGCAAGCGGTAACATGTACCTTTAGTGCCGATCCACAGTTGGTCTTGTTCTAGCTTAAAGGTGAGTCTCACTTTTCCTCCAGACTTATTGTACATGCCGGACAAGGGGACCGTAGGGAGGCGCTCCTGGAGGCACAAGAGTGTGGTAAGAGAGGAAGGGACCACAAACAAAGTAGGACAAAACAGGAGAAGGGACAGGAAGCCAGGACGAGAGCACAGGAAACTCAAAAAGTCAGGTGGACCTAGTTTTCAGAATGCTCACGAAGGAGAATGGCTTACCTGGGCCCCCTTAACAGATGGCATCACATCTTCAGGTTTTCCTTTATCCAACACTTTCCTGTGTTGCTATAACATAAGTCAGAAGGGATCATTAAATGAAAGTTGATTGCATTTTTGTCATGCTACTACCTCTGAAAAACAGGATGAAGAAAGCAAGCCTTAATGTTCTGGTTCAAAAGCTCGTACTGTCTACAGATGGGTCCTCTGACACTACAAAACAGTGCTGTCCAGCAGAACTTTGTGTTGATGGAAACGTGTGGCTATTAAGCACTTGAAATAAGGCTAGTAGGACAGAGAAAACGAATCCTCAGTTTCACTGAATTTTAATCAGCCACATATGTCTATCACACTAGACCTCAAAGTTCTAAAGAAAGCAAGATTTCCAGACTGCTAATTTGAAGAAAATCTTCTTCTTCCCCTCCCCAACTCACCACTGAAAGGATTCAACATCGAGCTGAGAGCGCCACAAAGGGTGTTACTCTCAAGACAGGTACAAAAATGACAGCACTCTGTCAACTTTAAACTACCAAAGACACTCTACCGTTACTAACAATCAGCCTAACTGCCTAAAGGGACATTTCCTCCACAAATGAAGACTCATCTACTGCAGAAGTTTTCCCCGCTGCCTCACCCTCGACCCCAACTAGACTGAAAGTCTGAAGAACCACATCTCCAAAGATAAATACTGATACTCTATAGTCTGACATTAAGAAGACTCTAACCCAGCCCACCCCAGGAGTTTGAGGCAGCTCCTTATGGGTTCCAGTAAGGCTCAAGGCCCCTGAGACAGCTCCTGACGAGCCCACACGCTGGAATCTTACTTCTGCCCTATCTGTGGCTATACAGGTAAAGATACTTTAGTAAAGCTAGAACTACAGGGCAATGAGTAGGCAGAGAGTAAAAAAATTAACCAAATTTAAGCAGTAGGTGACCATTAGCCAGCTCAAAACATCACTGGCATGGCAGAAACCCTCAGTAGTAATAAAGTCAACACTGCCAGACTGCTAGCAAAGGGTCCCCTATATATCAGCCCTAGAGTCCTGAAGAGCTAATAAAAAGTCACGAGGATGGGTCATTCTCATGAGGACATGTTATGCCTCATAACTGGCATTAATGAAACAGCAGCATGGATTACAAGCTGAATTTAACTCATACCTCACAAGTATCCATTGAAAAATTTCCCTTGCACTGTGGAAAACAGTTCAAAGTCTGTTAAGCTAGCATTGGTAACTCAAAACCTGTATTTAAGAGGCATGTGTTCTCCCAGGGTGTGGCCAGTGGGAATGCTCACTCACGTCTGCATTCTCATACTTGACATTTCACACACATGGCGGAGAAAACAGGAAAATGGAAATGAACTCCATTGGTTACAAGACTTTATAACCCCATATTTGTGTCCAAGTGTCCAAATAAACACCTTCTAGATGTTAATATGTTTATAACCCCTTATCTGAAATGCTACAGGCAGACTGCTTTGAATGTTTATAAAACCCAAAATTTTTAGGGATTTTATAAATGTAATGTAGTTTTAAAATACATTATGTAATTTCCTCCATGTATTCTGGGGCAGCACCTTGTCACCATACACATTAACATTTCTATGGCAAAACATGAATATTCACACTAATGCTTGTCAGGTTCTGTTGCCATATTTAGAAAAATATGTTTTGAAGGCCTGGAAGCACATATAAGGGAATATGAGCCTGTGAAAGAAATTTGTGTCCTTCTTGCACTCTTGGTCATATGCCTGGGTGCCTATGATCACTAAATGTTGGTTCCAGCTGGTCCACTCTACTCAGGGCACAGGTTAGGATGAGAATACCTATTTTCCTGGAACACTACTAAGAGTGTCCAGGAGGCTGCCTAACAATAGCTGGTGTTTACTGGATAATTAAGATTACAAGTGATGGCTCTTCCAACCAGCTCCAAACTGGGCCACAGAGAATATGAAAAATCAGGCCCCCATTTCACAGACCAGGAGAGGGGGAAAAAATCAGCACAGTTATCTTTCTAGTGAGTTTAATTTGGCTTCCTGAAATGCTCAGTTTTAGAGGAACCTCTGAAAGCTACTAATTTTCATGCCTTTCCAGAAATGGACTTAACTTGGGGGAAGCAACACCAAAAAACAAATGTAAGCACTTGCGCAAAATGGGGAGTTGGTTCTAGCAATAGCATTTTTCTCTGGCTGGCAATGAACAGAAGAGAAACCCATATCTAATTCTGAAGCCTGCCTTTGCAAAGGCCTTATCCTAAAGTAGATAGACTTGAGACACACTGACCCGCCAGATGAGACAAAGTTGCAAATCTCAGGTAGTTGTCACCTCCACTCAACAGCCAGCCGCACCCAACTGCTGCCATAAATTTCCATCATGGGCCCTGTCCAAAAAGGAGCTTATTCTAGGGAGAATATCACCAACCACGGCTCCAGAGGACAAAGCCTCAAACTTCCCAGGACTAGCAATCAGGACAAACTCACTTTCTGCCTGCACAGTGGCTCCTTCTTGTTCTCTTCAGCCTTGGCATCCTGTTGCGCAGAGTCTTTGGGTGTGTTTACTGCTAAAACATCATTTATTGTGGAGCCAACCACCATGATCTTGGCTCCGCTGGCCACCTTTATTTCCCTCAACGTCTTATCTTCAGGGACAAGTCCCTTATACATGACTTTCTGCATGGCTGGTGGGAGACCTTGGGAAAAGGTAGCAAACAGTGAAAGAATGAATCAAAAAACATACTTAGACCAGGGCTCTTTGGCAACAGACCCCAAAGTGAATATTGCTCTACCACTCTTATTTTTGCACACTTGAGCAATTCACAACCTGTCTCAGCCTCAGTTTCTAGAACTTTATACTACTGATGACAGGAGCTCCCTCTATATGTACTTGTTTTAAAGATCACAAGACAGGGAAAACAGTACTTAGTGCAGCGCCTGGTATTCAGTAATTGTACAATAAATATTAGCTGTCATTCATTCCAAATTATTTCTCAATCTTCTCTTTGCTCAAATATTAGGTGAGAGTCCACAGGCCTCAGGGATACAAAACCCAGTAAGGATCAAGCTGCTTTTTTATGGAGCTTACAGGCTACGGGGGAAAAGCTTAAAAAAGAAATGATTTCAGATGGCAAAACGCTGTAAAACAAGAAAAAATTAAGTAACAGGAATACTTGTGAAGGGACCAGCATGATGGTCACCAGCACTGTTTCCTAAACTTCCCTCATGAGAATTACCTGGTACTTGCTAAAAATAAACTCCTGGCCACATTCCAGGCCTACTGAATCAAAATTTCCATGGAAAGGGAGCTGGAAACTGTAAGTTTAAGAAGAGCCTTAAGTGATTTTTATTAGAAATATCCATGCAACACAAATTAGAAGCTTTGGGCCTGGGCCTCAATTCCAGCTCGGCAACTTACTAGCTTTACAATACCAGGACTCATTTTGCCTATCTGAGTAATGGGCATCCTAGTGCCCACTTCGGAGAACTGATGTGAGCACGGACAGAGCTGATACTGGAACAGCGGCCAGCACGGTACTAGCAGAGTGTAAGCACTAGGAATTGCAGGAGAGGTGGGGAAAGCGGCTGTGGCTGTCGTGCCATGGGGATTACCTGTAATCGAGTGAATCTTCTGTTTCAGCTCGGAGCCTGTGCTGTCCAAAGGAATTTTCACGTCGTGCTTAGTCTTGTTCCAGATGATCTTCAGGTCCACCAACTCCCTTCCCGTGCCGCCGCCGCCCGCATCCTCGCCATTGCTGACCGAGGCCTGGGCCGCGGGGTCCCCAGGGGGCTGGGCCGGGGCCGGCTGCAGGCTGCTTCGCGCAGCACAGGTGTCCTCGGTCGCCGCCCCCACGCCCGCTGCGGCTTCAACCTCCACGCAGTTGAGGGGCCGCGCGGGCGCCTCGGCCGCCACGGTCTCAGCCTCAGTGTCCATGCCAGCCTCCTCCATGCCTGCAAGGGGGTCAGGGGTGGGCGCTCGCCTCGGGCTGGGCCTGGGGCCGGACTCCGCCCGGGCGCCGCCGCACCCCAGCTCCCGAACCAGGAATCTTCTCCCCAGAACCCCCACCCCGGGCCAGGCCACGTCCCCAAAAAGAAACCGCTCCACTCCCGTCCAACCCAGGCGCCCTCCATCCCGCCACACTCACCATCCGGGGACCCGGCAGCCGCCATGATGATTGTGTACAACACCCACCGCGCTCGCAGGGACCGCTGGGAAAAGGAGACCTGGCGGAGATTGGCCCCCGAGGCAGCCCCTAATCTCGCTCAGACTGGCCGGAAACAGGTGGAGGTTTCTATGGAGACCCGCCTCCTCCGCTTCCTGGGCCCGGCCCCTGCCACGCTTCACCTTTCCGCGGCGGAGACAGGAGGACCTGGAAAATCGCCCACTCGATTGGCTCCGCCCCCTAGAGGCCGAGCGGGGCCTCAGCCGTACCAGGGTTGTGGGTTCGCAGGCACACCGGTCTGCGCCTTTAAGGCGTGAGGTTGGGGACCTCTGCGGAGGAAGAGCGTTGGCTTGGAGGAGTTCCCGGAAGTGATTCATGGAGGTCTCGTGGGCGAGTCCACCGCACATGGAGGTGCTCCTGAGGAGGCTTTTGCAGCTGGGGAGGACCCCGGGAGTCTTGGGGCGCTCCTTGCGACCGTGCGAGGCTAGCCTAGGCACTGATTCTGGGGCTCCAGTGCGGGTGCGGTTCGCCCCCAGCCCCACAGGTAACTTGGCGGACGTGAAGCTGCAGGCCGAGACCCTTTGTCGCGTACCCGCCCCCAGATGTTCCGGTGAAGTCTGACTGGGAGAGGGCAGCATTACCCCATTTTACAGAGGCAGTAACGGGTCCACGGGCGGACCTTTTAAGATTTTATTTATTCACTTTTAGACAGGGGAAGAGAGGGAGAAATAGAGGGAGAGAAACATCAGTGTGTGGTTGCCTCTTGTGCGACCTCTACTAGAAATGTGGCCCACAACTCAGGCTTGTGCTATGAGAATCAAACCAGTGACCTTTTGGTCCACACTCTGGTTCTTAATCCACTGAATCACACTAGCCAGGCCTCTATTTTTTTGTTTTTAATCCCTGTAGTAGATGAGGGTGTTGGAGCTCATACCAGTTAAAGCGCCCAAAGGATAGCAATTAATGGTGGATGCAGAATTTAAATCCAGGTTTGTTTCACGTAAGAGGTCTGGCTTTCAACTCCTGGACCCCTGTCTTTTATCTTGGGACCACTGGTTTTGTGGCGGACTTGCAGTAACTGCAAGTCACATAATCAGTGTTAAAATGAGACTGTGACACCAGGGAGCTTTACCAGTCCTGTGCCACCTCCTGTACTTGAAGGTGCAGATGAGTTCCTTGTGCAGACAGTGCTGTGGGCTAAACCAAAGAAAGTAGGAAATAACAGCCCTGGGAAAATTGTTAACTTTGTTTTCAGTCAGGAATGACAGGAAAGTAAAATCTTAGGAGTTTGAATTCAGGTGACAAGAAATAATCACAGAATCATATGTTACTTGTGGTTAGCGTTTAAAGCCAACACTTGAGGTAAAAATCTCAAATAGACAAAATTCAAAATGTATGCTATGGATAGTCATGGCAATGCATAGAGAATGTATGGAAAATATCGTTTTACGGTATTTGTTTTTAATATTTTATTATTTTTAGAGAGAGGGGAAGGGAAGGAGAAAGTGGGAGAGAAACATCAGTGTGTGGTTGCCTCTCATGTATCCCCTACTGGGGACCTGGTCTGCAACCCAGGCACATGCCCTGACTGAGAATCGAACCGGTGATCCTTTGCTTCATAGGCCCGTGCTCTGAGCTACGCCAGCCAGGGCCGTTTTACAGTATTTTTAATTTGTCATTTTTCCTCAAGCACATCATTGAATTTGCATGTAACATGTAATGATGCTTTCAGTGAATAAGCCTCTGCTGCTTCTCCTTTGGGTAAAACTTGACCTTGAGGCAAATCTTAAAGTAGAATGATGGGTGCATTTTTGAGGAGTTGGAGCCTTTTTACAAAATGACATGCTCCAAAACTTGGGTGGTCTTCTTCCAGAAAGAGGCTAAAGAAGTCACCACCTTGTCCTCTTCTATGGCAGTCTAACTGTCTAGGTGCAAGCTAGAGAGATGGGGCAGAGCTGGTGGTTTCTTGGGCTTTGGTATTCATGGAGATGTTCTATCACAAGCAGAGCTCGTCTGCCCCTGGACTGAGGCTTATCAGGTCATGTTACCGTCTTGTCTGAACTGTTCTCTTTTTCTACCAGGCTTTTTGCATCTGGGTGGCCTCCGCACTGCCTTGTACAACTACATCTTTGCCAAGAAATTTGGAGGGAGCTTTATCCTGCGGCTGGAGGACACGGACCAGTCCCGCCTTGTGCCTGGGGCAGCAGACAATATTGAGGACATGCTGGAGTGGGCAGGTGAGACTGGCTAGGAAAGGAGCCTGTAGTCCTCCTGTTATAGAACAAAAGGGCACCAAGGGGGGGGCGACTATTTGGCCCACCCAGGGATGCCAAAAACTGTTACAGAACAAAGGGGGCCCAGAGTGATATATTATTACTGAAAGGAACCCCCAGGTTCATTATGTCCACCTCCAGATAGGAAAGACATCTCTCAATGCCAGAGATTTGTGAAAAGGAAATGTTTATTTAATGCTATACAGACTTAAAGTAGTGACCTAATGTCCCTATTAAAATATCAAAGTCCTTTTGGATACTGACAAACACCCACAATGCTTCCTTCTCCCTCTGCCTTAATTTGGGGTACCATATTTCAGGAAAAGCAAATGTCCGTGTTTCAGGCCGCTGGCACTGTCAGCTGTGTCGTCATCCAGGCAGGATCTCTAATTAATCCAAAGCCACGTGGCACCTCTCATGGCCTACTGGCAAGAGTTCTTCATACCCATTTTTCCAGGCAAAGTCTCTTCTGCTTCCCAGGCCACGTGGCCCTCTCCTACCAAAGCTGCAGGGGTCCCTACTCTGGCCAAAACTTCACGGTTCTTCTCTCCACCAAAGCTGTGGGGGTCTGCATTCTAGCCAAACTGCGTGGTTCCCTCTTCACCTAAGCTGCCTGGAAGGGGTCCCCAGTCTGGCAAAGCCACGTGGTACTCTCCTCCAAAGCTGGGGGGCGGGGGGGGGCGTTGCCACTCTGCCAAAGCCTAGTGGCAGTTCTCTGCTAAAGCCACATGGTGATTCTCTCTACGCCAGTTGCAGGGGTCCCCACTTGGGTAAAGCCTCATGGCTGTCTCCCTTACTTGGCTGCGTGTGGCCCTCTCTCTGCACACCCACAGCTGCCTGTGGCTTTCTCTCAATGGCTGCTGAGTCTGGGTTTTAAATTCCTGTGCCAGTCTTCCTCTGCAGCCCCATTTCCGACTCCTACAATCAGTTACACCTGCCAGCATTCCTGTATTATTCCAAGTGTACTGGGCTGCCATTGTGAGTCTGGGCAGGGGTGGCCCCATGTCATGGAGCCAGTCTTCTCCAAGCTCACAAACAGGCACTGTAAGGGGCAGGGGGGCAGGGGGGTGGGACCTGCCCCCCAGTTACATCTTGTGGGGGGAGTCCCTTTCCATCCCCTTGGCTCAGAGCATGGCCACAGCTATTTAACATATCTATGCAGCCAGTTAAAGGTTATGGATAGGTTAAATGACCATGCCAGAGGTTAGCTGCAAAGCAGTTGCTGTACAAAACAACTCTCAAAGGCCCTACTCCATTTGTCCCTTCCCCCAACTCACAACCTTTGGGGGGGAAGGGGTGAGGACATCTTATATGTCTCTCTAATATTTCCTGGACACCTTGAGTTCTGGACCCCATTCCAAATCCCTTTTCTACTTTTTGGGGCCCCCCCTCTTGGCTGCACCCCGTTACACTCCCACAGACACCAGGATGGAGAATGAGGAGTTCTTAGAGAGATGGGACATTGTGTTTCCTGGGTAGCAGGTGCCACCTAAGAAGATGCCAAAGTTGCCTGAAGAAAAGATCCAAGGCTGTTTTGAGATTCCTGTTCTTATCTCAGAATCTCAAGCCCCCTTGGGAGCAGGCAGAAAATAGACCAAGTATAAGATGGACCCGGAGGATGCTAGACCTGCGGTAAGCTGGAAGAAATTCTAGTCCCTTATTTGTAAGTGAGAATGCTGGCTCAGCTTGTCAAATCTTCTGACTTCCAAGAGGAACCGAAATTCCAGGGTTTTTGTTGTTTTTTAACAAATGCCTTTCATTGTTAAATCTGAGCTCAGGTTTTGGGGATTTTTTTCAATACCACATTATATGAGCCAAACAAAATGTGTGTGGCCTCACATTTGTTCTTTTACAAATGAGGAACTGAAGTCAATCATCTCGTGGGAAGTTTAATCCTGAACACAGCTAAGCTCAGGGAGGACGAGGAAAGGTATATTTGTGTTCCTTGGGTGAACAGTTGCCTGTCTGCTGGAACAGGTATGACTAGTTAAGCTCTCTAAGAAAAAAGTACAGAAAATACTAAGACTGTTTTGAGATGTGTATTTTAACCTCAGGTAAATTATTAACTGGACTTTGGGTTCCTAAAGGGCAGAATCTGATTTCATTTCTGTCTTCTATCATAAAGGATTATACCAGCTACTCAGTCAAGAGTAGCTTAATAAAGAGGCATTCCTTACCCAAAATCATTTACTGTGACCCAGGTAGTGTTCCAGCACCAACAGAGACTCTGTGCTCAGTAAATAGGGGAAGATGGGTAAACAGATCATTCTTTTCATGAAGAAAAGGGTAGCAGGTTTGGGAACTCAGAGAGGGATGCTTATTTAAACAGGGTGGTCTTCGCTATGGAGGTAATGCTAGAGCAGAGACTTACACAAAGCGAGGAGCCAGCCCTGTGGTTACCTAGGGGAAGAGTGCTCAAAGCAAGGCACCAGCAGATGCAAAGGTCCCATGGAAGCAAAGTGCTGGGTGTGTTAGGGGAGCAGCCAGGAGGCCAGTATGACCCAAGCACAGTGAGTAGAGCAGAGTAATGAGGGGTGTGGGCAGAGCTGTTATGCCATGTAAGCCAGGTGAGAACTCTGATTACATGCAGGCATTATACTGGGCACAAAGGGTGGCAGTGAACAGGTGCCAGCTGTGCGGAGCCCCTGGTCCATCATAACTGTATAAATGAGGCCCACAGTCCCTATCCCCGCATTGTGGTGAGGCAGAGGGCAGGTTCCCAGGCACCCAGAGTGCTGATCACTGGAGCTTCTTGCTTTAGGGGTCATTCTTCTTCTTTTTTTTTAAACATGCAATTCACATAATATGAAATTTACCACTTCAGAGTGTACAATTCAGTGAATTTTAATATACTCACCATGTTGTGCAATCATCGCCACTCTAATTCCAAAACATTTCTATCGCTTCAAAATGAAACTCAGTATCTATAGCAGTGATTCCATATTCCCCCACCTTCAGGCCCTGGCAACCAGTAATCTACTTTCTGTCCCTGTGGTTTGCCTATTCTGGACATTTCATACATTGTAAATGGAATTCTACAATTTGGGGCCTTGTATGACTGGCTTTGAGTTAGTGTAAAGTTCATCTGTGTTGAAGCATATGTCAGTACTTCATTGTCTTTATGACCAAGTAACCATCTTTTGCTTATTTATCCATTTATCCATGGATGGGCATTCAGCTTTTTTCTACTTTTTGGCTCTTATGATTCACTGCTGTGAACATTTATATACTAGTTTTTATGTGAACATGTTTTCTTTTTTTAAAAGTTTTTTAATTGATTTTAGAGAGGAAAAAAATTGTTGATTTTTTTCCCACTTAGTTGTGCATTCATTGGTTTCCTCTCATATGTGCCCTGACTGGGGATTGAACCCTCAACCTTGGTGTATCGAGACAGCACTCTGACCAACTGAGCTATTGGCCAGAGCTGTGAACATGTTTTCATTTCCCCTAATGGAGTTATTCTTAAACCCTAGGATATCCATGTGCTGAACCCATTGAGTTAGATCAGGAAAGGATCCCCAAATATACCTAATCCAGCCCTCTTTTTTTTTTAAGATTTTATTTATTTATCTTCAGAGGGGAAGGGAAGGAGAGAGGGAGAGAAATATCAATGTACAGTTGCCTCTCGTGCGTCCCCTGCCAGGAACTGGGAACTGGCCTATAACCCAGGCATGTGCCCTTGACTGGGAATCGAACCGCGATCTTGTGGTTCGCAGGCCCGCGCTCAATCCACTGAGCTATACCAGCCAGGGCCCAACCCTCTTTTCTAACAAATAAAGAAGTGGAGGCCCAGTGGGTGAGGAAGCTAAATAATACTAATAACAATTACATGGCCAAAGCTGACCGAGAGCCTTGCATGTACCAGGCAGTGCACTAAATACTTTACTGTGACTACACTCACAGTAAGTTTGTGTTCTTTTACGAATGAGGAAATGTAGTCTCTGAGAGGCAACTCACTCGAGGTTTGCATACTGGCCAGTGAGTTCAAACTTGGGCAGTCTCCTCCAGAGTTTGTGTTAATGTTGAATGTGCAGAGTTATCCGTGTTCTTATCTTCGTAATTCATTTGAAAGCTATTTAAAGGGCAGAAACACCATCATTCAACTCTTCTGTGTCCCCTCTGCTCTCCTGAAAACGTTCATAGTTTAATGTGTCCTTTGTGACCTGAGGAACCTAGGCCTTGGGTTGGAGATTTGACCACTAATATGTAGATTTGGCCATCATGTTTCCTTGGGCTTATGTTGCATTTGTTGAAATGATGCCATAGTGCTGAGTGCTCTATGAGCACTGGTGGCTTTTAGTTCTCAGTCACTCTGCATAGCAGGCCGTCAGCTCTACTTTTTGGAGAAAGGAGCGGAGGCTTACCAAGGCGAAGGAATGCAAAGAGACGGTACAGTGAGTCATTAAGAGCATGGACTCTGGGGCCAGCTCACCCAGATTTGAATCTAGTTGTGCCTCTTATCCTTGGCCAAGTGATGTAACCAAGTCCCTCTTCGCCTCAGTGTCCTTGTTAATGAATGGGAAAATAATGGCATCTACTTGGTGTTGTTCTGAGGCTTGGTGGAGACCACAAAATATAAAAACAGTTTGGCAGTTTGGTACTTCCACATCTGGACTTCTTGTCATAGCCAGTAAGGGGCAGAGCCAGCAGTCCAACCAGGCCTTCTGGGCTGTTCCCTGAACCACATCTTCCTCCTGAGTTGGCTATGCTAGGCCTGGGTGGGTTTCCCTACCCTAGGAAAAAGGTGGGTAGAGAGGACATGTAGTTGGCATCGAGGACATGGAGCCAGTACACCTCTGCTGGACTCCTCCTCCTCCCATTCATGTGACCTAAGCATTAAACCACTCTGTGTTTTAACTTTTCATCTGTAGGTGGGAAATCGTGGTAGTACTGAGCTCACACATTGCTGGGAGGATTAGAAGCTTTCTTCCATTTGCCAAGCCCTTAGAGCAGTGCCTGAGAGCCAATGTCACGTATATCTCATGGTTATTATTTGGTGATTACTCTCTTTCCATGCTTCAGGCATTCCCCCTGATGAGAGCCCACGCCGGGGAGGCCCCACTGGGCCTTACCTGCAGTCCCAGAGGCTTAAGCTGTATGCCCAGGCCACAGAAGCTCTGCTGAAGACTGGGGCTGCTTACCCCTGCTTTTGCTCACCACAGCGGCTGGAGCTGCTGAAGAAGGAGGCCCTGAGGAGCCGCCAAATGCCCCGGTGAGAGCCCCAGCCTGTCATGCTCCCTTCTCAAAGTCGAGTCTGTTAGCTGTTGGCTACGTAACAAGTTACCCCCAGACTTTTAACTGCCTTACGGTTTCTGTGGGTCAGGACTCAGGGTTTCTCTCAATGCTACAGCCAAGGTCCTGGCTAGCTCACAATCATCTTAAGGCTCAGCTCACAGAGAATCTGCTTCCATTTGCCATGAGGCTATTGGCAGACCTCAGGGCCTCACTGGCTGTTGCTTGGACACATCTCCTTGCCACTCGGGCCTCTCAGCATGTCAGCTGGCTTTCCTTAGAGTGAGCCAGAGAGAAAGTAAGAGAATAGACAGAAACCAGAGTATTTCTGTACCCTAATCAAGGAAGTGACAGCTCATCAGTTTGGTTGTGATCTGTTCATTAGGAGGAAGTCACCAGGTGCAGCCAACACTCAGAAGAAGGGGAGGACACAAGAGCAGAAATATCAGGAGGGTGGGAGGGATCACTGAGATTGTGTCAGAGCTGCCAACTACATTGGGTCCTAGGCAGAAACACATAATTTTAGTTACTTGTTATTTTGCATAAATAAAATTTTCTCATGTTAAGAAAAATACACACACAAAGTTCTCTCCCAACCCTGACTCTAGCTACTTAATTAATTTCTTCTCCAGAGACAACTGGTATTAGAATTTGCTTGTTTCCTGCAGAGACATTCAGTATGTACACCAATAAATGCATATTATTTCTCTTCCTCTTTGTTCAAATGGTAGCACAAAATATGTGAATTGTGCAACTTCTTGTCTCATGGATTAGTCTGTATCAGTGCACAGATTTCCTGATGTTTGCGTAGTATTCTATTGTATGGATATATCATTATTTACTTAATAAGTTCCTTACTAAGGTATATATTATTTCTAATCTTTTATTATAAAAAAGAGAGAGCTGTGGCAAATGATGTTGACAGGCATCCTTTTGTTTCGTTGGAATCTTTGAAGCATGGTGCTGCCTGGTGGCCCTGCACTAGCTGCACTCCTGTCAGGAGTGACATCATAACTCAAGTTCCAGTTTCAGTGAACTGTCTACACATGGGCCCAGATGTTTGGACAAGGTCATGACAGTCACTGCAGCACTGATTTCCTTTTTTTAAAGATTTTATTTATTTATTTTTTAGAGAGAGGGGAAGGGAAGGAGAAAGAGAGGGAGAGAAACATCAATGTGCGGTTGCCTCTCACATGGCCCCCACTGGGAACCTGGCCTGCAACCCAGGCCTGTGCCCTAACTGGGAATCGAACCAGCAACACTTTGGTTCGAAGCCCGCACTCAGTCTACTGCGCAATACCAGCCAGGGCTAAGATTTTTATCTTATCTATTTTTAGAGAGGGGGGAGGGGTGGGAGAGAAACATTGATTGCATGTAGGCCCTACTGAGGGCCCGGCCCACAGCCCAGGTATGTGCCCTGACTGGGAATCGAACTGGTGACCCTTTGGTTCACAGGCCAGCACTCAATCTACTGAGCCACACCAGCCAGGGCTGATTTTTTGTGGTAAACACTGTACTTACCTGCTGACAGATTACTTTTATTTTAAAGATTTTATTTATTTATCTTTACAGGGGAAGGGAAGGAGAGAGGGAGAGAAATATCAATGTATGGTTGCCTCTTGTGCATCCCCTGCGGGGGAACCGGGAACTGGCCTGCAACCCAGGCATGTGCCGTGACTGGGAATCGAACCATGATCGTGTGGTGGTTCATGAGATTACTTTTTTGGCCTAAGGTCATACAGTTATCAGAGATAAAGATAGGGCTCATGCCCATCATCAGTATTCTTAGCAGCTATGCTGTTCTACTTCCCAACAGGTATGACAATCGGTGCCGGCACCTAAGCCAGGGGCAGGTAGCCCAGAAGTTGGCCAAGGACCCTAAGCCTGCTATCCGATTTCGCCTAGAGGAGGAGGCACCGGCCTTCCAGGACTTGATATTTGGCTGGAATCGGCATGACGTAGCCAGTGTGGAGGGGGATCCGGTCATCCTGAAGAGCGATGGCTTCCCCACATACCACCTGGCCTGTGTGGTGGACGACCACCACATGGGCATTAGCCATGTGCTGCGTGGCTCAGAGTGGCTTGTCTCAACCTCCAAGCACCTGCTTCTCTACCGGGCCCTGGGCTGGTCACCACCTCGCTTTGCCCACCTGCCTCTGCTCCTCAATAAGGATGGCAGTAAGCTGTCCAAGAGGCAAGGGGACATTTTCCTGGAGAGTTTTGCTGCTGCTGGGTTCCTCCCAGATGCCTTACTTGACTTCATCACTAACTGTGGCTCAGGGTTTGCAGGTACCTGCTCACCTGAGAGGCCATAATGGGACCATTGCAGTGAAGAACCAAGGCTTGGGTCCAGGCCTACCTGGTCCTCAATCCAGCTGTGCCACCTACCACCTATGTGAACTTGCACAAGTTCATTCTTTCATTCCACAAATATTTATTGAGCCAGACTTTGTTAGTACTGGGGCTACAACAGTGAACAAGACAGGCATAATCCCTGCCCTCAAGGAGTTTATGGTCTCTGAATCTTGGTTGCTTCATCTGTGAAATGGGGCTAAGTGTCTGCCTCTTAGGTGTAAACATTCACTAAGCTCTTGAGGGTAAGGCCCCAGCATAGTATCTGTTACACAATTGCAGATACTGTGTTTATTACAATTATGTTACTACTATAACAGTATTACTGGTATTACTATGACCCCAGTTTATTCCAAACTAAGCCCTATCCTTGGCCGAAAACTTAGAGCCAGATCTTAGAGAAGCACCAAATATGATGGCGTCTTTGTGGGGAAGATTCCTGAAAATGAGACAGTAATAGTCTGCTTATTATTGATTCTGCTCTTGCTTAATCCTTAAAATAGCCTTGTTAGATATTTATTATCTCCACTGTCTGCAAGAGGACTGGGAGGCTTCAGGAGGTTAGGTAACTTGCCAGTGTCACACAACTAGTAGGTGACATGGCAGAGGCTCACTGTAGGCTGATGTCTGACCACGATACCCACTAGCTGTATGGGACAGAGCTGCTTCTTCTGAGAAGCAGCCCCCAGCACAGCATTCTTAATTCTGGCTGCACTTTAGAATGGTGCAGGAAGCTTAAAAAGCATTCTGGTGCTCAGACATCCCCCCAGACCAATGGAATCAGACACTGCAGTACAGCTAGGCAGTGGGCATGCTGTTCCTGCAGCTTGTGTCTGTGAGGGCATTGAGGGTAGATTAAGCCTGATTCCAAACTGTTTCTCTCCTTAGTGATAGAACCCTTTCCGCAAATGAAAGTTCATTGGGCCCTTGATATAAAAATAGAGGTTGAATCTCTTTGATGAAAATGGGATGGGGACCCCAGAGCATGCTCACTCAGCCTCCCTTAGAGTCGAAACTGGAGGGAGAGAGGGAGTTGAACAGCTGGACTTCCCTCACTTGCAGAGAACCGGATGGGCAGGACCTTGCCAGAGCTGATAGCACAGTTTGACCTGACCCGGATCACCTGCCACTCAGCCCTACTAGACCTGGAGAAGCTCCCGGAATTCAACAGGTAAGTGGGCGGTGCTAGAGAACCCCTAGCAGAAAAGGGCTTTCTTGCTGATGGTTGATCCCCACAGCAGAGGGTCCTGTGGGCTCTGGAGTCACATACACCTGATTTTGACTGTGGGCTCAGGTGTCTAGTGTTGTGTGACCTCTTCAGGCCTCTGTTTCCTCTTTTCTAAAATGGGTCTAATAACAGTAACCACTTCGTGCAGTTGTAAGAGTTCAGTTAAATGCTGTGTCAAAGTATTTGCACAGTCCCTGGCACACAGAAAGTACCCTGTCAATGGTAGGTATTGTTTTATCATTACCAATATTGGATACCCTCATATGGATTCTGTTGACCACCAAAGCCTGTGGGGAGCATCTTCACTTTAGAACCACTCCCACCTGCCAACAATAAATAGGTACTTTCTGCCGATGATAAACATGCCACCTATTTCATGTTTCAAGTGGTCCTTCACTCAGAAACCTCCAAACACAATTACACAGTTTCCATCACTGTTGACATGTCCCAGTCTAAGGGCTTGGGTAGGAAAGCAGCAGACAGGTTTATATTCATTGTTGCAAGGACCGCTGATGCCTTCTCTTGAGCACTGGTTTGGGGACAGGCTCTCCTTGGTGCTCTCTTCGCATGAGCCCAAGGAACTCATGAATGGCAAGTGTTTCAGGGCTGTTACTTCATTTACATATGTGATAAGACCTGTGAGGTCAGTTTTATGATTTTTCCCTATTTTACATATGAGGAAACGAAGACATAGAGGAGTTGAGTTACCTAACTGGCCCAAGTTCACTCAGTAAACGGTGGGCAGCTCTTGAATGAGGCATTCAAGAACAAATGCAACACATACAGTGACTGCTACTTGTATTCTGCCTTTCTTATGGAGAATGCAGTATTCTCCATAAGAGAAGATGGGGGTGAGGACTGGGGAATTCTTTGTAGCCTGCTCTAGTACCCCTGAAGCACATGGGTAGCCAGAGGAGGACAGAGGTGGGCTTTTGCTTAGTGTGATTCAGGGAGAAGGTGTAGCTTTGGGATGCCCACAGGTTTAATGCAGCCGAAGCTTTTATGTTAGATGTTCCAGTAACAAAGGCACTGCTGTGATTACTTCATAACAGTAAAGAGAGCAGTAGTGGTTGTCATGGCAGCAGCAGTACTAGTGCTGTGGTGGAAGTAGTAATAGTGATTAAGTCATCCCCCACTTACTGTGTCCCAGGCCCTGGACCCCAGTTGTGTTATCTCAAGCAGGGCCACCAGGTCTTTGATTTCTTTCCTTCTACTGTCCCCTCTAGCTACTAGGGACATCCTGGAAATAGTGTCATGTGATTTTTTAAAATTGCTTAAAAAAAACATTATGTTTGGTCATCCTGTACTCCACATAGCCTCCCAGGGGCTCTCACCTTCCCTGACATGCTGGGGCCTCTGTTCCGATCCCTGCCTGTCTCCAGCCCCAGTTGTGGTAGCAAGGCAGGCCTTGTGCTCAGTGCTTTACTGATAGTCCCTCATTTAATCTGCACAATGATCTCTGAAGGAGGCCCGCTGTTGTTCCTGCATTAGAGGTGACCATCCTGAGGCTCCATATGGTCATTGGTCATGTCAGTTGCTGTGAACACCTGGTGGGGCTGGCCTCACTCGTAGGCCTGTCCAATTACAGAGCCCATGAGATGTTCATCAACCCCTGGCTGCCTGCTGTTTCTCTCAAGCCTCTCTACTCCTGCTAGAGACAGGGCTAGGACAGCCTAGAGGACCAAGGACTTACAGGGCCTGGCTGGAGGGTTGGCGTCCCAGAGGCTTGCTACCTTCAAAAGAAGAAACAAGACAGGTCTAGAAGAGAGAAAACATTTTTTTTTTGATTTTTTAAATTTATTGATTGCTTTTTAGAGAAAGGGGAAACATCGATTTCTTGTTCCACTTATTTATTCATTGGTTGATTCTTGTATGTTCCCTGACTAGAGATTGAACACACAATCTTGGTGTATCGGGAGGACACTCTAACCAACTGATCTACCCAGTAAGAGTGGGGGTGACGGAATTTCAACTAAAAAAAAAAACTGAACTTTTAAACTGGGAACTCTGAATTGCTCCCATTGCTCTTAATCCTAGAAATCCGTATTTTTGTCCTTTGCCCTTTTGTGCCAGAGCCCACACTTCAAGGTATAAGAGAAAGGAGACACTGCTGATTCTGCTTTGTAAATAGGTTCCTGTAGAGCTCAGGCAGGTGGCCCGGGGATGGCAGTGGGCCAGGAGAAAGACAAGAGGGTGGGCTAGGGACAAAGGGGCTGCAAACCAGAAAGCTCTGTTAGTCTAAACTAAGCAGCCTCTATTCTGCTCAAGTCACCTGAAGCATGGGGAATGAGGACCCTTTGTGGCCAGAGCTGATATCAGAACAAGAGAAGTCAGAGCCGTGGCTGGTGTAGCTCAGTGGATTGAGCCTTTCCCTGTGAACTGAAAGGTCCCCGGTTTGATTCTCGGTCCAGGCACGTGCCTGGGCTTCAGGCCAGGTCCCCAGGTGGGGGCATAAGAGAGGTAACTGATCAGTGTTTCTCTCCCTCCTTTCTCTCTAAATAAATGAAATCTTTCCTTTAAAAGTCAGAAATATCTTATTTCTGTGTGATATCTTCCCAGTTAAAGGGTTGGCTACCATTTTAAAAACACTAAAGCAGCATATTTCTGGGTTGCTTGCTTGCTTGCTTGCTTATTTATTTATTTATTTATTTACTAGAGATCTGGGAGGGAGGAAGGGAGAAAGCGAGGGAGGAAACATCAATGTGTGCAGTTGCTTCTTGCACACCCTCAACTGGGTACCTGGCCCACAACCCAGGCCTGTGCCTTGACCTGAAATCAAACTTACAGCCTTTTGGTTCACAAGCTAGTACTCAGTCCAGTGAGCCACACCAGCCAGGGCTCTAGGTTGCTTTTTAAAGATTTTATTTATCTAGCATAAGAGACAGGTGAAGGGACGGAGAAAGAGATGGAGAGAAATATCCATCAGTTGCTATTCGCACATCCCCAGCTAGGTACCTGGCCCACAACTCAGGTATGTGCCCTGACTGGAAATCCAACTGGTGACCCCTCAGTTCACAGGCTTGTACTCAAACCACTGAGCCACACCTGCCTGGGCTCTAGGTTGCTTTTTAAAGCTACCTATTTAAAACCTTAACCAGATCCCTTTAAGGGTAAATGGAATTCTTTTGGCTTCTCCCACAGGCTGCACCTTTGTCGGCTGGTGAGCAATGAGACCCAGAGGGGCCAGCTGGTGGAAAAGCTGCAGGTGCTTGTGGAAGAGACATTTGGGAGTCAGCTGCCAGACAGGACTGTCCTGGACACAGCCTATGTAGAGAGGATCATCCTACTGAGACAGGTGTGGGATTGGGAGCTCTGGGAGACTGAGGGAGTGGCAGCACCCCCATTATTACCCTTCTAGCATGTCAGCCCTGTCTACAGTGCATTGAAGGTCTGCCTCTTCCTCCAGGGTCACATCTGCCGCTTGCAGGACCTGATCTCCCCAGCACACTCCTACTTGTGGACGCGGCCTACTGTGAGGCGAGCACAGCTATATGCCATCTCACAGAAGGTGGATATGATTGCCAAGTGTGTGCTAGGGTGAGTCCCTGTAAGCTAAGCTCAAGGTTCTGCACCCTCTTATCCTCTCTTCCCCCAGGGTCTCCTTTACCCCAGGGCTTGCAGTTGGGCCTACAGCACAACTCATGGCTAGTGAGAGGATCTTGGTGAGCTAATCACTCACTGACTCTTTTGGTAGAGGGGAGCCCAGAGGAGCCCAGGCGCTCCCTGAAAGAGGTGATGCATTCAGACTCTTGTTATACTCACCTGGATTCCATCCTGGCTTTACCTCTTACTCATCCAGTTAGTTGACCTGCCTAGATGACTTCACTTTGGGTGAGTTACTGCACCTCTTTGAGCTTGTTTTCTCATCTGAAAAGTGGAGATGATACAAGTTCTTATTATAACAGTACCAGAACACTTTCAATAACAAGGGTAGAAAACAACCATGGAGAGGAATGACTGGTCTGTGTAATTGCAGTGGTCAGAACAAGGGTGACTTGAGGCTTATCACAGGGTCCAAAAATATATCCCCAAGTCCCAATTTCTCTTTTTATCCCTTTCACCCCCTGCACACCCTTCTCCACATTGGCTACTGCTTCTGCAGAGGTTCTGGACAAGGTAGATGGAGAATGCAATTCTCTCCCGACTAATGAGTATATTTCCTTTTACCTAACACTCCTGGGGTGAATGGCTTTCCTCCATGTCTCCAGGGTATTGCCATCCCTAGATTTCACTCTTGTCTAAGCGATCCATGGTGGTTCACAGACCATCCAGTATTCAGCCAGAAGAGGAAGGAGGAAAAGAGGAGACAGATAGGACACTCCTACCCCTTGTGAACTGGCTTAAAAGCAACGCATTCATGTCCATCTGAATCTCACTAGCTATCTTATGGCCAAACCAGGCCACAAAGGAATCTGGGAAATGTACTTTCTTTAAAAGTTTATTGTCTTGAAGATGGAGGCGTAGGTGGAAACACTGTGCCTCCTCACACAACCAAGTTTAAAGACAACAAAGTTTTAGTAACAACACAACCAAAACACAGAAAATTGAACTATACAGAAGTCCGACAACAACAAACCATTCAGCCAGACCGGTAAGAGGGTGGACTCAGCAGCAGAGCAGGGTCAGGCAGGAAAGACCCCTGGACCCAGACTGGCAGGCAGCTGTGCCCAGATCCCAGGCATGGGGTAGCAACAGGCAGACCCAGTGAGGGCGCAAGGCGGCAGGCTGACCACGGTCACACACTTGCGCGCAGATAAACCAGGTGAACTAGTGAGCAGTGAGACAGACCGCATAGGCCCCAGCAGCGGGAAGCAGCAGAGGGGACAGCCATTGCCCCTCTTTGACCCCGCCCCCCACAGACAGTGCCACAACCCAGTGACTGAGTCGTCCCCCCCCACCCAGGGGAATACCTAGGGCTCTGCCTCTCATACATAACAGGCTTGAAAAGACCAAAACATTATGGCTCAAGAAGAACTCAAAGCCCCAGAACCAGTAACTCTAAGTGACCAAGAGATAGCCAACCTCTCAGATGCACAGTTCAAAACACTGGTGATCAGGATGCTCACAGAACTGGTTGATTTTAGTCACAAATTAGAGGAGCAAATGAAGGCTAAACTAACTGAAGTGAAGGGAAATGCACAGGAAACCAATAGTGATGGAAAGGAAACTAGGACTCAAGTCAACAGAGTGGACCAGAAGGAAGATCGAAACATCCAACCAGAAAAGAAGGAAGAAACAAGAATTCAAAAAAATGAGGAGAGGCTTAGGAACCTCCAGGACATCTTTAAATGTTCCAACATCTGAATTATAGGGGTACCAGAAGGGTAAGAAGAACAGCCACGAGTGGAAGACTTATTTGAACAAATAATAAAGGAGAACTTCCCCAGTCTGGCAAAGGAAATAGACTTCCAGGAAGTCCAGGAAGCTCAGAGAGTCCCAAAGAAGTTGGACCCAGGAAGGAACACACCAAGGCACATCATAATTACATTAGCCAAGATTAAAATGAAGGAGAGAATCCTAGAAGCAGCAAGAGATCAGGGGTCAGTCACCTACAAAGGATTTCCCATCAGATTGTCAGCAGATTTCTCAAATGAGACCTTACAGGCAAGAAGGGGCTGGAAAGAAGTATTCCAAGTCATGAAATCCAAAGACCTACACCCAAGATTGCTATATCCAGCAAAGCTTTCAGTTAGAATGGAAGGGCAGATAAAGTGCTTTTCAAATAAGGTCAAGTTCAAGGAGTTCATCATCACCTAGCTCTTACTATATGAAATGTTAAAGGGACTTATCTAAGAAAAAGAAGATACAAAATATGAACAGTGAAAGGACAGCAACTCATAGTTATTAACAACCACACCTAAAACAAAAGCAAACTAAGGGGACAGCTGGATCAGAGCAGAACCAGAGAAATGAAGATCACATGGAGGGTTAGCAACAGGGGAGTGGGAGGAGGAGAAAGGGGGAGAAGGTACAGAAAATAAGTAGCATAGATGGTAGGTAGAAAATAGATAGTGGGGAGGGCAAGAACAGTAGGGGAAATATAGAATCTGAAGAACATGAGACACGTGGACATAAACTAAAAGGGGAATGGTTGGGGAGGGGGTGTGCAGGGTGGAGGGAAATGAATTGAGGTAAATAGGACAACTGTAATGGCATAATAAAATATATATTTTTAAAAAGTGTCTTGATTATGCTATTACAGTTGTTCCATTTTTTTCTCCTTTTTATTCCCCTCTGCCTTGCACCCCCCCACCCTAGCATTCCCCACCCTTAATTCATGTCCATGGGTCATACATGTAAGTTCTCTGTCTTCTCCATTTCCTATACTATTCTTAACCTGCCCCTATTTATTTTCTGCCTACCATTGAAGTTTCTTATTCCCTGTACCTTTTCCCCCATTCTCCCCTTCCGCCTCCCCTCTGATAACTCTCCATGTGATCTCCATTTCTGTGATTCTGTTCCTGTTCTAGTTGTTTGTTTAGTTAGTTAGTTAGTTTGTTTGTTTGTTTTTAGGTTCCATTGTTGATAATTGTGAGTTTGATGTCATTTTACTGTTCATATTTTTTATTTTCTTTTTCTTAGATAAGTCCCTTTAGCATTTCATATAATAGAGGCTTGGAGATGATGGACTCCTTTAACTTGACCTTATCTGAGAAACACTTTATCTCCCCTGCCATTCTAAATGAAAACTTTGCTGGATAGAGCAATCTTGGCTGTAGGTCTTTGGATTTCATGACTTGGAATACTTCTTTCCAGCTCCTTCTTGCCTGTAAGGTCTCTCTTGAGAAATCCGCTGACAGTCTGATGGGTACTCCTTTGTAGGTGACTGTCCCCTTATCTCTTGCTGCTTCTAGGATTCTCTCCTTCATTTTAGTCTTGGCTAATGTAATTATGATGTGCCTTGGTGTGTTCCTTCTTGGGTCCAACTTCTTTGGGATTCTCTGAGCTTCCTGGACTTCCTGGAAGTCTATTTCCTGTGCCAGATTGGGGAGGTTCTCCTATATTATTTGTTCAAATAAGTTTTCCACTTGTTGCTCTTCCTCTTCTTCTTCTGATACCCCTAAAATTCGGATGTTGGAATACTTAAAGTTGTCCCTGAGGTTCCTAAGCCTCTCCTTATTTTTTTGAATTCTTGTTTCTTCATTCTGTTGAATGTTTCTTTTTTCCTTCTGGTCCACACCATTGATTTGAGTCCTGGTTTCCTTCCCTTCACTGTTGGTTCCCTGTGTATTTTTCTTTATTTCACTTTGCATAGCCTTCACTTTTTCCTCTATTTTATGACCATCCTCAACCTGTGACCATCCTGGTTACCAGTGTTTTGAACTGTGCATGTAATAGGTCGGCTATCTCTTCATCAGTTCGTTCTATTTTTGTAGTTTTCATCTATTCTTTCATTTGGGCTATATTTCTTTGTCTTGGTGTACCTGTTATGTTGTAAGGGGCGGAGCCTTAAGTATTCACCCCGTAGGACAACCTTGGTTGTTTAGTTGTGGTGCTATGTGTGGGGAAGGGGTCGAGAGGGAACAATGCCACTTGCCCAATGCTCATAGGCTTTCGGTTGCTTCCCCTGCTTCCACAATCAAATTGGGCCCTTCTCAGGTGGATGGGATTGTATAAGTTCTAGGACCCTGTAGGTCTCTCCAACGAAACTCTCCTGTGAGGCTGGGAGTTTTTCTGCTGCTCCAATCCCAGAAGATTTTATAGCCAGAGGTTTTTAGGCTTTCTTTTCTCATTCTGGAACCCTGGGTTTCAGGGTTGCGTGGTCTGTCTTGCTCCCCAGTTGTTCCTCCTGGTTTATCCAAACACAAATGTAGGACCACCCAGTCCTCCAGCCACCTTACCTGCCCTATTCTAGATCCACCGTCTTGCCACTCATCCTGCCTGCCCTGGCTGCCCATCTCTGCCCCTGCTACTGATCTGAGTGAGTATTTCTTCTTTAAGTCCTTGATAGTTGGACTTCCATACAGTTCAGTCTTCTGGCAGTTCTGATTATTTTTTGTTTTTAAATTTGTTGGGTTTTTTTAGCTTGTATAAGGAGGCAAAGTATATCTATTTATGCCTCCATCTTGGCTGGAAGTATGGAAAATGTACTTTTTTTTAACTTGGCACCCATGTACCCAACTAAAAATTTTGTTACTACATACAAAAGTGAGACCTAGCTAGTGTGTTCAGTTGATTGAGCAACATCCCGCAAACCAAAGTGTCTCTAGTTTGATTCCCAGTTGGGGCACATGGCTGGGTTGCGAGCCAGGTTCCCAGTGGGAGCATGAGAAGCAACCACACATTGATGTTTCTCTCCCTCTTTCTCCCTTCTCTTCTTTTGAAAAATAAATAAGTATCACACCTGCCCAGCCATTGACAAGTTGAAGGGGCCTCTGTTTCCTTTCTACCATCCGAGGTGCAGAAAGCACAGCCCTACGGTCGGGGACCCTGGTGGCACGTGTATCCCCAAGCTGACCTCTGGGCTACATGTCCGAGATCCACCTCTACCCACAGTCCTGTGTAGGAGTCAAGTAAACGGATTTCTGAGCCCTTGTCCCCAAAGGGCCGGCCAAGGGCTTCCTGCCAGCCTGGCTCCATCAACCCTGCATGACCAGATGCTAGTTGGCGAGCTCTGCAGGTTAGCCAGGCCCTCTGCTACCTCCCACCCTGCCAACCGGCGAGGGATGGACCCTTTTCTGTGAATTGACTACCTGTGGAAATGTGACCAATTAGTGTGAAATGCACGTTTAGAAAATGTTAGGTACTGTATTTGAACAATAAATATGAATCCTGCACATGGGAAAAAATAAATAAATAAATAAGGAAGGAAGGAAGGAAGTAAAACGTTTTTTTAAAAAGTAAGAAAAATAACTTGTCTAAAATGATACAACCAGGCCATGGCCAGATAGCTCAGTTGGTTAGAGAGTCATCCTAATACACCCAAAGTTGAAGATTCCATATCCGGTCAGGGCACATGGAAGAGTCAACCAATGAATGCATAAATAAACAGAAAAACAAATTGAGGTTTCTCTCTCTTTCTCTGTGTCCTTTGTCCTCTCTCAAAAATCAATTTAGAAAGAGGGAGGGAGGAAGAATGGGAAGGGAGGCAAATGGTACAGGTTCCCACTGGGAACCTGGCTCCCTAAGTTAGAGGGTGAGGGATTCAAACCAGGCAGTTTGTGTTGAGACCACATGTCTAATGAAAGTTGCTCTTGCTTCTCCTTGACATAAAGTACTTAGTACCTGAATCCTAGGAACCTATCATCTATTTTTATAATAATACAATTTTAAGTGAAAAGAATATATGTACACCCTGACCGGTGTGGCTTAGTGGGATGGGCATCCTCCTGCAAACCAAAAAGTCACTGGTTCAATTCCTGGTCAGAGCACATACCTGGGTTGCAGGCCAGGTCCCCAGTTGAGGGTATGTAAGAGGCAGCCAATCAATGTTCATCTTGCTCTTTTTCTCCATCCCTCCCCCTTTAGCTAAAAGTAAATTAATAAAATATTTTTTTAATATCAGCAGGTTTTTTTTAAAGATTTTATTTAACTTTAGAGGGGAAGGGAAGGAGAGAGGGAGAGAAATATCAATGTATGGTTGCCTCTCGTGAGTGCCCTGCTGGGAACTGGCCCAGGCATGTGCCCTGACTGGGAGTCAAGCTATGGTTGGTTTGGTTCACAGGCCCGTGCTCAGTGGATTGAGTGCAGGCCTGCAAACCAAAGGATCGTGGTTCGATTCCCAGTCAGGGCACATGCCTGGGTTGCAGGCCAGTTCTCAGCTGGGGACGCACGAGAGGCAACCATACATTGATATTTCTCTCCCTCTCTTCTTCCTTTCCCCTCTAAAGATAAATAAATAAAATATTTTTAAAAAATACATAAGTGGCAAGAAATACAGATGGTACAAGAGGGTCTATAGCAAAAAATGTCTTCCCTTCTACTTCAACCCCCAACAGAAAAGCAGCCATACTTAGCAATTTTGTTTGTGAATTGTCTATATTCAAGGATATGTATATATAACTCTATTCTTAAAATATTTTAAATTTGAAATTTAATATTTTGATTATTAATACATTCAAACCTCTTAAGCCTGGGCTTAAAACCTAGAAATGTTGTGGTGTATATTGGGAGTCCTCTTTTTAATCCTTATCCCCATTTGCCCAGTCAGAACCCTCTGTATGTTACTACCATTCTTTTTTTTTAAATTTTTATTTATTGATTTTAGAGAGAGAAGGGAGAGAAAAGAGAAACACATTGTATTCTTGTTCCACTTATTTATGCATTCATTGGTTGAGTCTTGTATGCCCCCTGACGAGGGATCAAACCCATGGTCTTGGCGTAACAAGATGATGCTCTAAGCAACTGAGCTAGCTGGCCGTAGCCTACTCTTCTTAACTATATCTAAATAATACTTTTTATTTTCCCCATTTTTTACACAAAAGGCACAATACAACAACACCATTCTGTGTCTTTTTTAAATTTCATTTAATATGTGTATATATTTGATCTCTCCAGTGCTTAGAGAGCATTCTCATTCTTTTTTACAGCTACACCTATCCCATTATTATACTACTTTACCACCATTTATTTAACACCCCTCCTACTGATGGACATTTGTATTGCTTCCAGATTTTGCTGTTACAAACAATGCTGCAATGAGTAACCTTGAATAGACATTATTAAGCATGTTTGCAAGTAGAGCACCAGGATAAATTCCCAAGAGCTGTTATCATTAGTAATAATACTCCCTTAATTTTAGACATTCCACTAAAGTGGCTGTTAGTTGTAATTCACTGGAATTAGTGTCTTAACTCCCTATCCTGCTATGGGAATTGTATTTAGAGGTACTGTGGTGCTACCACTCAAGGCAAGAAAGCTGATATATAAATGATCAGGAGCTGCCAGATCTCTAAAAGTCCCTTCTGTGCCTATGCCAAGCTCCAGGCCAGATCTTAGTTCTTTTTTTTTTCTTTCCAAATCTGTGCCAGAAATGTGTTAGTTCTTTTTTTAAATATATTTTATTGATTATGCCATTACAGTTCTATTTCCCCCCTTCATTCCCCTCCACCCTGCACACCCCCTCTCCCACCATTCCCCCCCTTTTTAGTTTATTTCCACATGTCTCAAGTTCTTTAGATTCTATATTTCCCCTACTGTTCTTGCCCTCCCCACTATCTATTTTCGACCTACTGTCTATGCTATTTTCTGTGCCTTCTCCCCCCTTCTCCTCCTCCCACTCCCCTGTTGCTAATCCTCCATGTGTTCTTCATTTCTATGGTTCCACTCCTGATCTAGCTGTCTGCTTAGTTTGTTTTTGTTTTAGGTGTGGTTGTTAATAACTGTGAGTTTGCTGTCCTTTCACTGTTCATATTTTGTATCTTCTTTTTCTTAGATAAGTCCCTTTAACATTTCATATAATAAGAGCTAGGTGATGATGAACTCCTTGAACTTGACCTTATTTGAAAAGCACTTTATCTGCCCTTCCATTCTAAATGAAAGCTTTGCTGGATATAGCAATCTTGGGTGTAGGTCTTTGGATTTCATGACTTGGAATACTTCTTTCCAGCTCCTTCTTGCCTGTAAGGTCTCATTTGAGAAATCTGCTGACAGTCTGATGGGAAATCCTTTGTAGGTGACTGTCCCCTCTTCTCTTGCTGCTTCTAGGATTCTCTCCTTCATTTTAGTCTTGGCTAATGTAATTATGATGTGCCTTGGTGTGTTCCTTCTTGGGTCCAACTTCCATGGGAGTGTCTGAGCTTCCTGGACTTCCTGGAAGTCTATTTCCTTTGCCAGACTGGGGAAGTTCTCCTTTATTATTTGTTCAAATAAGTCTTCCACTCGTGGCTATTTCTTTTCCCCTTCTGGTACCCCTATAATTCAGATGTTGGAACATTTAAAGATGTCCTGGAGGTTCCTAAGCCTCTCCTCATTTTTTTGAATTCTTGTTTCTTCCTTCTTTTCTGGTTGGATGTTTCGTTCTTCCTTCTGGTCCACTCTGTTGACTTGAGTCCTAGTTTCCTTTCCATCACTATTGGTTTCCTGTGCATTTCCCTTCACTTCAGTTAGTTTAGCCTTCATTTGCTCCTCTAATTTGTGACTAAAATCAACCAGTTCTGTGAGCATCCTGATCACCAGTGTTTTGAACTGTGCATCTGAGAGGTTGGCTATCTCTTGGTCACTTAGAGTTACTGGTTCTGGGGCTTTGAGTTCTTCTTGAGCCATAATGTTTTGGTCTTTTCAAGCCTGTTATGTATGAGAGGCAGAGCCCTAGGTATTCCCCTGGGTGGGGGGGGACGACTCAGTCACTGGGTTGTGGCACTGTCTGTGGGGGGCGGGGTCAAAGAGGGGCAATGGCTGTCCCCTCTGCTGCTTCCCGCTGCTGGGGCCTATGCGGTCTGTCTCACTGCTCACTAGTTCACCTGGTTTATCTGCGCGCAAGTGTGTGACCGTGGTCAGCCTGCCGCCTTGCGCCCTCACTGGGTCTGCCTGTTGCTACCCCATGCCTGGGATCTGGGCACAGCTGCCTGCCAGTCTGGGTCCAGGGGTCTTTCCTGCCTGACCCTGCTCTGCTGCTGAGTCCACCCTCTTACCGGTCTGGCTGAATGGTTTGTTGTTGGGCTTCCATATAGTTCAATTTTTTTGTGTTTTGGCTGCATTTTTGTTTACTAAAACTTTGTTGTCTTTAAATTTGGTTGTGAGAGAAGGCAGTGTTTCTACCTACACCTCCATCTTGGCGGTAGTCCCCCCCCACCCCCACCCCGGAAAATCAGATCTTAGGTCTGAGCAGCTATTGTTCGCCATCTGGGAACTGTCACTTTCATCTGCTCCTTGGCAGGTTTTTTCCCCACAATGATGTTAAGGAGAGTGTGTATTTTTTTCCCACATTACCTTCTATATTTTCAATATTTTATCTCTTATTTCATAAATAATAGCAATCATGTCACCCAGTTAATGATGCAGTAATTATGATTACTTTGCTCTCAAATGGGAATTCAGTTGCTCAAGCCCTAGAATTAATATGGAGATCTGTCTGCACCGAAAGGCTATTTGCTCAGGTCTTTTATAAACCGGTGCCCAGAGCCAGCAGCACTGTACACTGAACCAACCTCTGGAGTAGAGCTGTCCAGATACTGTTGTGAATAGGCATTGTCAGAGTAGATATCATGGACCATCTGCCTCAGATAGACTCCCTCCCACCATGTGTTGGTCTCTTGCTGTAATTCCAAATCAGGGCTGGGGTGAAATTTTTGCAAGTCCAGTTCTAACTGAGTAGGAAATTCCTCTTGAAATCAAACATGATTTTGGCAGAATATCTCAGCCGGACTGCTAGAAAAGGGCAATTTGCTGGCCCAATGGAGCTGCAGTCCTTAAGTACTTCAGTCTGTAGGCAGAGGATGGTTGTAGCAAGTTGGTGGCAGGGCTCTTACTGGGGCTGCAGTCTATTGATTGCTTCCTTTCTGCTCTCCATTTTATATCTCCAAAAGTCTCCCCCTTTTCCCAGTCTTGAAGCTGTGTTTCAGATCATTTCCCAGAGGGCTTCATCTTTCCATCCTACATCTAACCTATTCCTGAATTCCTTTTAGATCCTCTTGCAATGTCTCTGAGCTCTTGGGTGTAATAAATATTAGCTGTCTTTTTATTGGAGTGTAAGATCTAGTACTTTTGAGTACTTACTACCTATTCAGGCAGTGTGCTTAGTTCTTTACATGTTTTAATTTAGCCACACCATAGTCCTGTGAGGTACAGATGCTGTTGTTATCCCACATGACAATTGAGAAAACTAAAGCATTGCCCTGGCTGGTGTGGCTCGGTGGATTGAGCACAGGCCTGCAAACCACAAGATTGCGGTTCGATTCCCAGTTGGGGCACATGCCTGGGTTGCGGGCCAGTTCCCAGCGGGGGACTCACGAGAGACAACCATACATTGATGTTTCTCTCCTTCTCTCCTTCCTTTCCTCTCTAAAGATAAATAAATAAAATCTTTAAAAAAAAAGAAAAAGCATAGAAATTACTTGTACAGAGATAGCAGTTAGTAAATCCTCTTATTTTGGTATGCTTTTAGTTTCTCTGTTATGCTCACATATGCCTAGATCCTCTGTATATGTGGTTTTCTAGTTGTTTTTTTCTTCCCCCAACTTGAAAGGGGATGAGAGTAGTACATATTCCCTCCCTTCCCTCTCCCTCAGGCAGGCCTGAATATTGACTGTCCTCTTTATATTATAGCTGATTCATAGTCTTCCAGAGTTTTCCCTACCACCTACTTGCTATTGGCTCCTGTAGGCCTCACAGACTGACCCTCTTCTAGGCTTTTAGAAGGACCTGGTATGAGCTTAACTCAGGATATACTGAATGCAGAACTGAAGAAGCTGTCGGAAGGTCTGGTTGGCACCGAACACAGTGATGTGATGAAACTCCTCCGAGTGGCCCTCAGTGGACAGCTGGTGAGGCGGGCAGATGGGTTGAACTGTTTATGGAGCTCTCGTTTATCCATTCAACTATCATTCACCGGTAGCACTGAACTTATCTTTCATACAAAGATAAATGAAACATGAGTACTCCTGTCACTCAGTCATTTATGGAGACAATGCCTATTGAGCACCTATTGTGTGAAAGCACCGTATTAGATACAAAGCATACAGTAGTGAATAAAACACACACCCACCCTTCCTGCATGCCTCGTGCAGCTGGCAGTTGATGAGAGGGAACAGACATATGAGTACAAAAGAATAGGCTCCTGAGATGCAGCCTCAGCCTGAAAAATAAAAAACGGTGAAATGCAAATTTTTTTTCTTGGAATTGGCCTGGGTTATGTCTTGACTGAGGCTGGGCCTTAGTTCCTTAGGGAGCTTAAGATCATAGTAAATGTTTTCTGTTTTTTTTTTTTTCTTAGCAAGGACCGCCTGTAGCTGAGATGATGGTGTCTTTGGGACCAAAGGAAGTACGGGAACGAATACAGAAGGTGCTTTCCAACTGACAGGGGATGTACTGGACATTGGAGGTAGCCCTAGGAACCTGTTTTGTTTGGAAACTGCCTTCGGAGCGGAGGAGCAGGAGGCCTCTGGCCCATCAGAACCAAGAGTAGAAACAGAGTCTCTGGGTGCGCACAAGTGCATTCACAGCTCCAGGCAACTCTGTCCTCACCTGTTGGCTAAGGAAGCCCAGATCCTTCTCAACTCCCTGAGTCTGGAGAAGACCTCATGTCTGATTCTGATACCACATTATATGGCATAGGTTATAAGCTAGTTCATAGAACAGTCCAGAGGGTTCATGTTTAGGCTGACCAGGCTGCTGTAACAAAATCCCACAGACTTGGAGGACTTAACAGAAAATTATTTTCTCACCGTTCTGGAGGCTGCGATTCGAAGATCAAGGTGTTGGCAGGTTTCCTTTCTCCTTGGCTTGCTGCTGACTGCCTTGCTGCCTTACATGGTCATCTCTCTAAGTGTGCCCTTAGTATCTCTTTCTATCCAAAAGCCCTCTTATAAGGACACCAGTCAAATGGGATTAGCACTCACTCAAATTGTCCAGTTTTACCTTCATCATATCTTTAAAGACCCAGCTGCAAATACAGTCACATTCTGTGGTCCTGGGGATTAGGGCTTTAACATACAACTAGAGAGGACACAGTTCAGCTTATGACAGCTTGGCAGCAACCTGGACTCAATACTCAGGCCTATTTTGGTCTTTGAGCAATAAAGGATGGTTGATAAGCAGGGATGATCTGGATGTCAGACTTTTTTGGGCCTCCAAAGAGAAGTTATTCATCTGTTGGGTGGGAGGAGCACTTATGTCATATACTAATTTTTTGTCCTGGACTTGGGGCAGCCTGTTTCCCTTCCCTAGGGGTTCTGTCCTTTCCTAGTTCTTCAGACCTAGTCCTTGGAATGGACACCTTCACCCTGCCTGTTCTGTATCTTTCACTCATATTTACTGCCTTCTTATAACCATTACTTGTTATACCACTGTCTGTGAGTGTCTGAAATGATATGTTCTTGGGGTGAAGAGAAATAGCTGAAGTAAAAGAAGGACAGTGGCTGGCTACAGAGACCCCCTACAGGGCTTCTAAGTGTCTGCTGTTTGGCAGCTAGTCTCTGAGATGGTGCTCAGTCATTGCTACCTCTTGGTGTTCACACTGAATAGGGTTGAGCTGAGGTGCATCATGGCTTCCATCTTATTCTCTTGGATCCTGTACTCTGTGGGAAGCCACTTCCACCGGAAGACGCTCAAGCAGCACTATGTAGAGGTGCATGGGATAAGGAGCTGAGGCCTCCTGCCAACAGCCAGGTTAGTATACCATCTTGGAAGTCAGTCTTCCAGCCCCAGCTGAGGCTTCAGATGACCACAACCCTGGCTAATGTCTTGACTGCAACCTTCACGAAAGAGCCTGAGCCGGACCACTAAACAAAGCTGCTCCTGAATTTCAAACACCCACAAATTATGGGTGAATTTCAAACACCCACAAATACTCCTGATCAGTATTTATTGTTTAAAGCCACTAGGTTTTGGAATAATTTATATCCAGCAGCTAGTAGCTTGTACCCTCTTCTTGTCCAGGGGAGAAGGGAAAGAGTAGTAAAGGATTTGTTGAGCTTCACAGAGACCCAGTCTTTTCTTGAAAAGTGTATAAGATGAAGTTCTTTGAAAACAAAGGAAACCAACTATGCCAAATTAAAGTTTATGGGAGTTTTAAGTTTGTGGGAGAATCACAGAGTCTGTGAGAAAGCCAAAGACCCAGGTCTGGAAAAGACAGGATCTGGGGAGCTTTGAGTGTTCAGGCAGCAGGAGCTAATGGCCAGTCTTCAGTGGAGACACTGGAACTCCATCTGTGCTTTGTTGTTTGTTTCTCTGTTTACATTTCCCCCTTCAGTTTTGGATACAGCTCAAAGTTCTGATTCTAGGAACAGAGTGTCTTGTTGGGCTAATTGAGGTCATGTTGCTGTTCCTTAGCTAGGAATAGGTGGTTCCTTCAGCATAACATCCAATTGAAGAAAAATTGTTCCCAAGGAAAACAGTTTTTTCTTCCCCATAAGACACAACAAAACTAGTGATTTTTTGTGCACTTACCTGAGGTGCAACCACATTTGGTTTCAGAATTTGCTGGTAAATACTCCATTATCTCATTTAATATTCACAAACCCATGAGACATTATTTCTGTTACAGACAGGGAACCAGGATGGGAAAGGTAATTAACTCTTGAGTTTACAGTCTGGCAAAGCGGGAATTTAAACTTAAACTCAGCTCTTAACTACTGGGTTACACCAGAGCCTCTGTTTCTAAGACATGAAGGATGGTTAGAAGAAACTTTCTCATACTGTGGCTCATGGTGCGGAAATGTGAATATTATAACACTGCAAGTGATGAAGATGCTGAGATGATAAAGTGCTGCCACTTTCTCAGTTGGAGTGAATTATGTAGAAAGCAGCATATTTGGCCAAAAAGTTGTTTGGTTTTTCCCTTATGATGGCTCTAGTAGTCCTTAGTTGTCTTTAACTTCATTCAAAACAATTTTGTACTTCTGGTCAAGATAGGCATAAGTTGATAACACGCCTCACCTTCTCACACAACTATAGCAAAAATTACAACTACACTACGCAACAGATATCACCCAGAATTGTCATAAAATTGAGCTGTATGGAAGTCTGACAATCAAGGATTTTTTAAAAAACCACCTTCACCCAGACAGGTAGGAGGGGTAGAGACATGGAGAGGCATAGAGATATGGACCAAGTAGTCCCACATCTGTGTGTGGTAGATAAAAATTGGGAGGGATACCTTGGGAGCAAGGGATCCCAGCCTCAGACCAGACCACCTAGCCCATGGTTCCAGTGCCAGGAACATAAGTCCCCATAATTTCTGGCTGAAACAATTACATTAGATTATATTGTGACAGCTATCATATTAGTGTGTATGATGAATTTTTCAGTTACACTGAAAAACACAAAACGTGAATTTTTGTGTGGCCATTTTAATATTGCAGATGAAAGAAAATAAGCAACATTTTAGCATATTATGGTTTATTATTTCAAGAAAGGTAAAAATATGCCCTGGCTGGCATAGTTCAGTGGATTGAGTGTGGGCCTGCAAACCAGAGGATCACGGTTCAATTCCCAGTCAGGGCACGTGCCTGGGTTGCAAGCCAGTTCCCAGTGGGAGGGCGCACAAGAGGCAACCATACATTGATATTTCTCTCCCTCTCTCCTTCCCTTCCCCTCTAAAGATAAATAAATGAAATATTTATTTTAAAAAAGAAAAGAAAGGTAAAAAAACACAACTGAAACAAAAAGACTTGTGCAGCCTATGAAGAAAGTGCTGTGACTGATTGAATGTGTCAAAAGTGCTTTGCAAAGTTTCGTGCTGGAGATTTCTCACTAAATGATGCTCTGTAGTCGGGTAGACCAGTTGAAGTTGATTGTGATCACATGAAGATATTAATTGAAAACTATCAACATTAGCAGACATACTCAAAATATGCAAATCACGCATTGAAAATTATTTGCAGCAGCTTGGTTATGTTAATTGCTTTGATGGTTGGGTTCCACATAAATTAATCAAAAAGTACCTTCTTGACTATTTCTGCATGCGATTCTCTACTTAAATGTAATGAAAACATTCCATTTTTAAAACAAATTGTGATGGCTGATGAAAAGTGGAATTATTGTAAATTATTACTTAACAATAATGTGGAACAGAAAAAATCATGGGGAAAATGAAATGAACCACCAGCCACATCCAAAGGTGATGTTGTGTATATGGTGGGATTGGAAGGGAGCCCTCTCTCATGAGCTCCTAGCAGAAAACCAAATGGTTAATTTCAACAAGTGCTGTTCCCAAGTAGACCAACTGAAAGTAGCATTTGATGGAAAGCGTCCATAATTAATCAACAGAAAATCCATAATCTTGCATCAGGATAACACAAGACTGCATGTTTCTTTGATGACCAGGCAAAAACTGTTAAACCTTGGCTGGGAAGTTCCAATTTACCTGCTGTATTCACCAGACATTGCATCTTCAGATTTCCATTTATTTTGGTCTTTATAAAATTCTGTTAATGGAAAAAGTTTCAGTTCCCTGGAAGACAGCAAAAGGCACCTGAAACAGTTCTTTGCTTGAAAATAAAAAGTTTTGGGAAGATGGGATTTTGAAGTTGCCTGAAAGATGGCAGAAGGTGTGAAACAAAATGGTGAATGCCTTGTTTAATGAAGTTACTGGGTAGGTAACTTCATTAAGTAAAAATGAAAAATGTAAGTGAAAAAAATGTGTCCTTTATCTTTACCTACAAACTTTTTTGGCCAACGTAATACCTTCTGGGTGAGGGGTTTTGCTCAAAACCAGTGGTAGTGTATGAAAGGATTTCACACATTTAAAATAACCTTGAGGGATTCCAAGAAGGCTGCAGAGTAGATAAAAGATACTCACCTGCTTCTGGTACCAAACCAGATTTACAGCTAAACCATAGAGCAATCAACCTGAATAATCAACCGAGGGATAGCTGAATTGAAATACTATAACAAAAGATTTACAGAAGAAGCCACATAGAAACTGGTTAAGGGCGGAGACAGGATTGGCCTTTGCACCTGTGTGCAGTATCTGAGAACCTGAAGGGATACCTTATGTATGAATCTTCCTCCTCTCAGGGGTGTGGGGTCTCAGCTTCATGCAGGGATCCCAAACCCAGAGCAACAGAGACAGGAAGAGGAGCCTGCATAGCATCTGGTGGTGAAAATCAGTGGGGGTTCAGTCCACTGGGAAGAGGAGAGTCTGCTAGAAACCCAGGTGCCCCTTCCCAGGGTTGAGCATTCCTAGTGTTACTGCACGAGGATGGGGAATGCACTGTCTAGTCATCCAACTATGGGCAACACCATTCTGTTGGGTGTGGGTTCTGCAGAGGGTTTCTGCTGGCTTCACCCAGCAGAGACCTTTTGGGCCCTTTTTTTTTTCCTGGAGAAGCTCTTGGTGGAGACTCAGTGACTGCAGCTTTAGAAAGGGAAACATTCTTCCTCATCTCCAGCACACAGCTGGTGTGCCACCTATTTGTTGAATAATGTGCCCTACCTTACCACTTTGTGGCTCTGTCCTGCTGAGTTCAGTCTCATGGGGTGATTAGAGTACCATTTGGAGTGGGACTTTGGGAGCATCTTCCAGGGAGGTTTTTGTGTGAGAATCAGGCAGTTAGGTACCAGACTATATGGCTACATTGCAGGAGGGGCAATCCTATCTCCTCTGTGAGCT
Organism: Sturnira hondurensis; assembly: GCF_014824575.4. Lineage (NCBI taxonomy): Eukaryota > Metazoa > Chordata > Mammalia > Chiroptera > Phyllostomidae > Sturnira > Sturnira hondurensis. Next base: position 871,664 of record NW_028091508.1, read on the forward strand.
CAACCTGTGGATCCTGCAAAGGGGAAGAAGTACCCTCCTCCATTCTACAGGATTGCCAACAACACCCCCAACAGGAGACTCTCTAGATCTGCCCTCCCAAGTCCTAATGGTCTTGCCCAGTTGAGCACAGTTTCATGGTGGGGAGGGCGTGCTGCTCAGAGCTGGGACATTTGGAGTGTGTCTCCTTCAGAGGCTATTGTCTGGGACCAGGATGAAGTGTTTGGTTCACACCTGTGGGCTTGGCCAGAACCACCCACCAAAGGAGACTTTGGTCTGGCCTCCTGAGCCCTGGTGGTTCCACCTTGTTGAGCTTACTCCCGCAGAGGGGATGGTTGGCTGCACCCAACCTTAACCTGCAGCACAGTCCTCCTGTAGGAGAGAGAGTTGGAGACTGACAGAAACTGAGTGGTTTGGCTGTGAAGCAGGGGTCACTTATCCCCTCATTGAATGCCTGGCCATGTAGCTCTGACCCACTAGGTCTGTCCTCCCAACCCCAGTCACCCAGCCCCAAAGAGCTCATGACATGTGGAAGGGTCTGTGTGTCACAGCCAGCCTGGACCCACTCTACAGTCTTTCAGAGGCTCTTGAGAAAGAAGAGGCAATCTCTGGGGGAGGTGGAGTAGCTGATGGGTGGAGGCAGACTTCAGGGAGCCTTGGACATTTTACAGATCTTTGCCGGAGGAAGCCAATCCATGTACAAAAATTTGCCCCTCCCATGTACACCAGACCCAATAGACATAGCCACAGTGAATAGTGTGGTAGCTCCAGATAAATAGCCCAAAGCCAGTTACACAGGATTGACATCAACCTGTACCTGAACCCTGCTTTTGTGGACCCAAAACCTACACAACAAGTGGAGGGCTTCAAGCCACACCAGAACTCAACTCAACCAGCTATAAAACTGGCACACCCAAAGGCAGGTCAGGCAGCCACTTGATCCTGCTGGGAACAACCCACCTTGGGGGGCAGCCCCTGCACAGTGACTCAAACACAGTGATCAAGATTTAGCCTTATAGCCCTGGCTGGCGTAGCTCAGTGGATTGAGCACAGGCCTGCGAACCAGAGGATCATGGTTCAATTCCCAGTCAGGGCACATGCCTGGGTTGCAAGCCAGTTCCCTGCAGGCCAACTCCCAGCAGGGAACGCAGGAAAGGCAACCATACATTGATGTTTATCTCGCTCTCTACTTCCCCTCTAAGGATAAATAAATAAGTAAAATCTTTAAAAAGAAAAAGATTTAGCCTTATACACAGCCAGGATGAAGGTTTAACTCCACCCATTAATGGGCCAACAGCATTCAAGGCACAACTACAACAGGAGGGTGCACATAACCCACAAGAAATATCCCTGGAGCAGTGAGCTCAGGTGATCTATAAAATTATGCAGCTGAGCCTAACAAGACACATACATCATAAAGCCATCATAACAAGTTTTGGAGTCATAACAGATCTACCTAATACACAGAGACAAAGTGGGGAGAGAAGTAAATGTGTGCCAAATAAAAGAACAACAGAAATCCCCAGGAAAAGAATTAAATGAAATGGAAGCCACCAAGATACCAGGTGCAGAGTTTAAATCAATGGTTATAAGGACTCTCAAGGGCCTTGGGGGAAGAATGGGTGGTCTCAGTGAGAAATTAAACAAAGCCTTTTGCATCTTGGCCACCAACATGTCATCCAGACTAAGGAAGACCCAGAAACTTAGGGGCCATGTGAGCCACAGCCACTGCCGTAATGGCAAGCACAGGAAGACCCATGAGGCTGAGGTAATGCTGGTGGCTTGCATCATCACAGGATCAACTTCAACAACTATCACTCAGATTACTTTGGGAAAATTGGTATAAGGCACTACCACTTAAAGAGGAACCAGAGCTTCTGCCTCACTGTCAACCTGGATAAACTGTGGACCTTGGTCAGTGAGCAGACATGGGTCAATGCTGCCAAAACAGGACCAGAGCCACTCCTATCATTGATGTGGTGCGATCGGCTACTGCAAAGTTCTGGGGAAGGGAAAGCTCCCAAAGCAGCCTATCATTGTGAAGGCCAAAGTCTTCAGCAGAGAAGATTCAGAGTGTTGGTAGGGCATGTGTGCTGGTAGCCTGAAGCCACACAGAGGGGAATTCATTAAATGCTCATAAGTGCTTTTGTCTTCTGGTCTGAGTATAGGTTCTTTGGCACCACTACCTGTGTATCAGAAACCTGCAGGTTCTAGGATTTAAGGGTATGAGGACCTGAGCTCCTCTGCCAACTCCCCTGAGAAAGAAAGTATGTGAGAGTTAGCACCAACACTTAGGGTCCTTGGTCTGTTACCTGACTTCAGCTTCTCCTTTATAAAGTGAAAATGATAGCTGTTGGTGGTGTGTGTGTAGATAAATATAAAGTAGTTGTAAGGCAAAAAAAAAGAAAGAAAGAAATCAGAGATAATAAGCATTAAAAAGGACATTGAACCATAAAAATAACCATTCAGAAATGCAGAATACAATATCTGATATAAAGAATACACTAGAAAGAATCAAAGCTGGTTAGATGAAGCAGAGGTTCAAATCAGCGACTTAGAGGACAAGGAAATGGTAAAGACCCAAACAAAGCATCAAAAGAAAAGATAGGTTTTTTAAATGAGGAAAGTCTAAGGGGCCTCTGGGAGAACATCAAGCATAACAACTGGGTCATAGTGGTATCAGACAGAGAAGAGAGTTAGTAAGGGGTAGAGAAACTGTGAAGAAATAATGCAGAAAGCTTCCTAACCTGGTGAAGTAAAAGCCACACGAGTTCAGGAAGCATAGAAGTCCCAATCAAGATGAAACCAAAAAGACCCACACCAAGACACATCATAATTAAAATGACAAAGGTTAAAGACAAAGAATCTAAAAAGCAGCAAGAGAAAGACAGTTACAAGGGAGATCCCATAAGACCGTCAGCTGATTTCTCTCCACAAACTTTTCAAGCCAGGAGAGATTGTCATAAAATAACCCAAAGTGATGAAAAGCAAGGACCGACAACCAAGACTACTCTATGCAACAAAATTGAACGTGAAATAAAGAGCTTCCAAAACCAGCCCTGGCTGGTGTAGCTCAATGGATTGAGCACAGGCCTGCGAACCAGAGGATTGTGGTTTGGTTCCCAGTCAGGGCACATGCCTGGGTTGCAGGCTGGTTCCCTGCAGGCCAACTCCCAGCAGGGGACGCACAAAAGGCAACCATACATTGATGTTTCTCTCCCTCTCTCCTTTCCCCTCTAAAGATAAATAAATAAATAAAATCTTTTTTTTAAAAAAAGAGCTTCCAAAACCAAAAAAGCTAAAGGAATTTATTACCACCAAACCAGTATTGCAAGAAATGGTAAAAGGGAAAAAAAGAAAGAAACAAAGAAATGGTAAAGGGACTGCTTTAAGAAGAAGAAATATATGGAGGAACATGAATACAAATATAAAATGGCAATAAGTGAGTACCTGTTAATAATTTTAATGTAAATGGCTTAAATGTTCCAATCAAAAGACATAAGGTAGTGGAATGGATAAGAAAACTAACCAAAGGGCAGAGCTACTGCCCTGGCCCAGTAGCTCAGTTGGTTAGAGCATCAAGCCAACATGCCAAGGTTGTGGGTTCAATCCCTAGTCAGGATACATACAAAAAACAATAAATGAATAAATATATATAAATGGAACAAATCGATGTTTTTCTGTTTCTCTCAAAATCAATAATAAAACATGACATTATATATGTACACACATATATTACATATTATATATACATATACATTATGTATGCATATACATTATGTATACATATATATGTATACATATATATGCATATATATATCCTAAAAGAGACCCACCTCAGAACAAAACATACACACACAGACTGAAAGTGAAGGGATGAAAAAAATATTGCATCCAAATGGAAACAATAAAAAGTTGGGGTAGCAATACCCATATCAGACAAAATAGACTTCAAAACAAAGGCTGTAACAAGAAGCTAAGAAGTCACTGCATAATAATAAAGGGATTCATCCAACAATAGGATATAACCCTTGTAAACATACATGCACTCAATATAGGAGCACCAAATATATAAAGAAAACCTTTGTGGACGTTAAGGGAGAGATCAACAGCAAAAAGGTTATAGTAGGGGATTTTAACACTCCACTGACATCAATGGATAGATCATCCAGACAAAAAATGAACACGGCAATGATGACCTTAAACAACACACAGGATCACGTGGACTTAACTGATATTTACAGAACATTGCATCCCAATACCGCACAATATATATTCTTCTCAAGTGCACATGAAACATTTTCAGGTAGACCACATGTTAGGACACAAAATAAATCTTAATAAAATTTAGAAGATTGAAACCATATGAAGAAGCATCTTTTCTGACCACAAAGGTATAAAACTAGAAATCAGTTGCAATTTAAAAACCCTGAAAAACATTCAAACATATGGAGGCTAAATAACATGTTATTAAACAATGAGTGGATTAACAATGAGATCAAGAAAGAAATAAAAATGTACTTGGAAACAAATGAAAATGAACACACAACAACCAAAAATCTATGGGAACAGCAAAAGTAGTCCTGGGAAGGAAGTTTCTAGCATTACAAGCCTACCTCAATAAGCAAGACAAATCTCAAATAAATGATCTAACCCAATACCTAAAAGAACTAGAAAAATAACAAAGCCCACAGTAAGTAGTAGGAAGGAAATAATAAAGATTAGAATGGAAATAAATGACATAGAGACAATACAAAAGATCAATGAAACCAAGAGCTGGTTCTTTGAAAGGATAAACAAGATTGATAAACCTTTAATGAGACTCTTCAAAAAACAAACAAGCAAGCAAGCAAGCAAACAAACAAACACAACAGAGAGAGAGAGAGAGAATCCAAATAAGTAAAATCAGAAGTGAAAGAACAACTTACACCACAGAAATACAAAGGATTGTAAGAAAGTACTGTGAACAACTATGCCAACAAATTGGACAAACTGGGTGAAATAAATTCCTAGAAACATACGATCTACCAAAACTGAATCAGAAAGAATCAGAAAACCTAAATAGACCAATTATGACTAAAGAAATTAAAGCCCCTAGTTGGTGTAGCTCAGTGGATTGAGCACAGGCCTGTGAAGCAAAGGGTCACTGGTTTGATTCCCTGTCAGGGCACATGCCTGTGTTGCAGGCTAGTTCCCTTCTCAGGGGGCATGCAAGAGGCAACCACGCATTGATGTTTCTCTCCTCCTCTTTCTCCCTTACCTTCTCTCTAAAAATTAATTAATTAATTAAAAAAAAGAAATCAAAGCAGTTAAAAACAAAACAAAACAAACCCTTGAGGCAAACAAAGTCCTGGACCAGATGGCTTCAGTAGTGAATTCTATCAAACATTCAAAAAACAACTAACATCTCTTCTCAAACTATTCCAAAAAAAATTCAAGAGGAGGAAAGACTTCCAATCTTCTTTATTTTTTTTTCAAGGCTAACATTATTCTAATTCCAAAACCAGATAAAGACACATTACAAAGAAAGAAAATTATAGACCAGTATCCCTGCTTATCTATCGGTCCCAGTTTCCCCATCCTGTTTTTTCTGGCTTACTAGCCTGTCATGATATGAAAGGCCAGGGGGCTTAAACTGCATGACTAGTGACATGTTAGAGATGCAAAGTTTACCCTGGGGACAAAGTCCCACATTAGGATACTTATTTTCCCAGTTTTGCCTGTTGCTAGGCACCTGGAGCTTTCCACCCTGGTGACCTATACCTAGCCTATCATTCCTACTCTTTTCATGTCTGTCTAATCCCTACTCTGTCACTATGAAAGTTCACCATCCAGGAAGGGAAGACAGACCAAGGCCCATACACCCAATATAAATGGTAAGAAGTGGAAAACTTGGTCAGGAAGGGCTGCTCAAGCACACAAGAGGGGACCTAAGAAGGCCTCATTAGGGAGACAACATAGTTCTGTCTGAAGCCAAAGCAGATGCATTCACCCACTATTCTGAATCCTCAAACTACTTCATCAATACCCATTTATTGCCTTTTCAGATGTGGTCCCCAGACCAGCCACATCAGCATCACCTGGGGACTAATTAGGACGATGGCTTCATGGCTTCACCCCACGCAGATCTATCCAATCAGAAACTTTGTGGGTCAGGGCCTGTATTCTGAATTTTTAACAAGCCTTTTGGATGATTTTTGACAAATATTAGTTTATAAACCACTGATCAGCCCTGGCTGGTATGGTTCAGTGGATTGAGCACCAGCCTGTGAACTGAAAGGTCCCCAGTTCTGAAACCAGAAAAGTTGGCGTTTGTGCTGCCTGTCACTGCCAGAACCAATAAGCAGAGACGGGGTTGAATCTTTATGGGCACTTTGTTCAGATGGCCATCAACTCTGAGAAGATGGTGGGTTATGTTCCCTAATAGACCATCTTACATTTCATTTCAAACCAACCTTTTTTATAGGGAGAAGTGTACATAAGGGGTTTGAAATTCAGGGAGAAGGTTAATCAGATAAAAAGCTATAGAATTCTTTCATCTGTTGACATGTGATTCTTTATCTGTGTACTGGCTGTGGTATTTGTGTCCTGGGAGGTGGTCTTATGTGTGTCCCATGTGGTGAATGTCTCATACAATGACTCAGATACCATCTTGACTGCGTGCAGCCCCTCTGGAGCACAAGGTAGAACCGCTTGTGGTCTCCTGGAATCAGGGTGGGTCATATCTTCAGTTCCTGAAACAATAGTGTTTTATATATATCAATTACTAAGTTTATTGACTATTACCTAAAACTAAAATTTTTCAATTTTTGTGTCCCTCAGCAGTTCCGTTCCTGGTCAGGACACAGGGCTGGGTTGCAGGCCAGGTCCTCAGTTGGGGGTGTGCAACTGATCAATGTTTCTCCCACACATAGATGCTTCTCTTCCAAGTAAACCACTGATCCACATGTCAAAATATTAAATGAGTGGAGATGCTTAAAATAAGTACCCTAAGGCAGGTATAAGAAGTATTTAAGGTGTGATGGATAGTCCTTGGCAGTGGAGAGCAATCTCCACAGTCACTTCTCACAGTCACCTCCAGGCATGGAGGCACCGAGGAAACCTAGCTTCAGTGTTCTGAGGTTCAGACCTGTGAACAAAAAGGGGCCATATACTAAACCTGACAAGTTCAGGGAGGCCCACATGGCCACCTTACAAACTCAGAGACCAAAGTAACCACATAGCATGAACTGAAATGAAAATTTCTAACTAAAAGCAGTTCATGGTGGGTAGTCATGTCCTAGGCTAGAATCTTTCTTAACAAAAGTCAATCTTTACCTTAATTTTGAGTCTGTCTATTGTATTTTTGCATTTGTGATAACATACCCTTTGGAGTGTCAAAGTGTAACAGAACGTCGAGCTATGCAGTTCTGAAACAGATTTGGGGCTCTCTTGCCCATCGCTGAAAATGTAACTCCCAATGCCTGAGTTAGATGAAAAGGAAAGGCATTGTTTATTTAAAAGTTATACAAAGCCCTGGCTGGTGTAGCTCAGTGGATTGAGCGTGGGCCTGCAAACCACACGATTGCGGTTCGATTCCCAGTCAGGGCACATGCCTGGGTTGCAGGCCAGTTCCCAGCAGGGGACCCACAAGAAGCAACCATACATTGACATTTTTCTCTCCCTCTCTCCTTCCCTTCCCCTCTAAAAATAAATAAATAAAATCTTTAAAAAAATAAGTAAAATATTTAAAAAATAAATAAATAAAATAAAAGTTATACAAATTTCACTCTGGCTGGTGTGGCTTGGTGGGTTGAGCACCAACCTGTAAACCAAAGGATCGTCAGTTTGATTCCCAGTCAGGGCACATGCTTGGGTTGCAGGCCGGGTCCTCCCTCAGTATGGGGCGTGTGAGAGGCAACCACGCACTGGTGTTTTTCTTCTTCTCTTTCTCCCTCCCCTCCCCTCTCTAAAAATAAATAAAATCTTTAAAAAATAAAATAAAAGTTATACAGATTTAGAATAATGGCAGAATTCTGCCAATAAGTCCCATTCCCTTTAAAATACGCACCCCCCCAACCCCCCCCACACACACATACACATACTCCTGCCTCCCTTTTGTAAAATCAGACCAGTTTTCAAAATATGCCAGTCAGAAGGACTGTCTTTCAGGAAAAAGAAACAAAACAAAACAGAAGTCCACAGCTCAGCACTCCTCCAGTCTCAGTTCAGCATTCCTGGCTTCTTCCAGTAATCCATGCTTGGCTAGGCAGGTCCCTCAATCCTCAGCACCATCAGCCATGTCACCATGATCTCCAGCTCTTAATCCAAAACTGTGTGGCACCTCCTCATAGCAGGCCAGTTGGGACTCTTCTGCACCCTTTGAACTTGTGTGGCCAAGAGTGTGAATGGATGCCATGCTTAAATATTCACTCCAAACTTCCTATTGTACTATGGTACAGCCAGAGGCCCCCAAATGAAGGATTTGAAATGGGATCTATAACTCAAGGTATCCAGGAAATATAAAAATTTAGGATATCCCCACCCCCACATATCTGGACTGGGGGATGGGAAACATGGAGCAGGGCCATTGAGAGTTATTTTACATATCAACAGTTAGGCAGCTTCATACTGATATGCAAAATAGTTATTTTACATATCTATAATAGCTAGCCAGCTTCATAGATAATGTTAGGTAGGTTTGGCCATCCTTTGAGCCAGGGAGATAGGAGTGACTTTAACCCATGCTGTAACTGGAAGGCAGCTCCCCTTACAACACCAGTGTGAGAGCTTGGAGATGGTTCACTCCACACTGCAGGACGACACCTGCCCAGACTTACTATGGCAGCCCAGAAAGGCTGGAAAAAATATAGGAGTGCTGGCAGGTGTAGCGGATTGTGTGAGGAGTTGGAAGTGGGGTTGCAGAGGAAGATTTGACTCAGGATTTAAACCTGGGCACGGCAGCCATGCACGTTGGTATAGGGAACCAGGCCAAGTGGCAATGGCTAATGTATCTCAGCCCTGGTTCAGAAAACTGACAGGTGTGAGGTGGCACACAGGAGCCAGGCCCACAGATTGGCTCTCCCAAGGGGGACCAGGCCTGCATTATATCTAGGCTGCCTTGAGGCTTGCTTTTGCTAAAACTCCCTCACCCTGAGTTACAACAGCAGATGTTTAATATATATCTTTGAAGCAACTCTCTAAAATCTAAGCAAGAGTGCTCTCTCAATCAGAGAGTGGCCATGTTGTCCCTTTTCTCCACTGGACTTCTGCAGTCTGTGTGAATTTGTTCGTCACAGCCACAACACCATGGACACTACTGGTTGGAGTCAGCAGCAGGTTGGAATCATGTGGTTTGGGGGGGACTAATAATGCAGTTTTAAGGCTCTCTTGACCACACAGATTAGGAAGCAGAAATGCAAGATGTAGCAGGAATGCAGAGCTCTCTCTTAGCATTTGGAAGAATGCAGGAGAGACATTGTGGGAAGGAAAGGGGTGAAAGGACTCTTGGTGGGCCATGAGAAGGTGCCACATGGGTTTGAATTAAGAACTGGAGATCGAGGTTAGGAACTATGGAAGGCCTGCCGGCTGAGCACAGATTACTGGGAAGAACCAGGAGCTAGTTGAGTCACAGACTTCTATTTTTTTTTCCCCTGAGAAACAGTACCCCTGACTGGCCTGGTTGGGCAAAGCAGGAAAGGAAGAAGGATTATGTTTGTGGATGCTTCAAGGAACTTTGAGATTATTAACAATGTTCTGCCATTACTCTAAATCTGTATAAATTTTGAATAAATAGTTCCTTTCCTTCTTACCAAACTCTGGCATTAAGAACCATGATTCCTAAGGGCAGTGGGCAAGGCAAACATAGTACAGAGGGACTCCAGGGGAGGAGGGGTCCATTTTGTAACAGTATCTTGTCCCCCACCACATGTCTGTTCTGTGACACTATGTCTTGTGGAGCCTCCTGCCTCTTATGGGGCTTTCTGCTTTTTGCATATGCGTGGTAAGCTTTCCCATCCCCCAAGCCAGGTTAGTGGGGGATTTCTCCATTTTGGGGGACTTCTAGTTCAGTACCCCATTTCAAAAGTAACTTCCCTTTTTCTGAACCCTTCTGGCACAACCACAAACCCCCTCATTATTATTCTGTTATCGAGTTAACTGTTGACTGTTAACTATCCTGTACCCACCTATGTAAAGAAAGCATGTGTCTATCATTTCACTTTTTTTTATACTTTCCCACAGACATTTTTTTGTTGTTTTTAGAGAGAGAGGAAGAGAGAGAGAGAAACATCCACATGAGATAGAACCATCTATTGGTTGCCTCCCTTTGTGCCCTGATCTAGGGATCATACATGCCTGGACTGGGGATCAAACCTGCAATATAGGCAGGTACCCTGACTGGGTATTGGACCCTTAACTTTTGGTTACATGACGAAGCTCCAACCAAGTGAGCCACACTGGGCAAGGCCCATTTTACTTTTTATTCAATCCCAGATGTTCCCCTTCACCCCCACTTTGCTTTCTCCCTCCTTCGTAATCTATCACCAATGAATTTCATATAACCACCTTATGCCTCCTCTTTTGATTGTAATGTATAAAGTAAGGTGCAAAACTGCCATTTTCTGGTGTGTTTTCTCAATCTGTTGAAGTTTTGCCTCCTGGCAATTGTCATCAATTTGGCTCTAATAAACTAATCAAAAATTCTTACATGGGAATTTTTGTTTAGATATTTCTTATGTTGACAGAATTTTTAAGAGACAAATATGTGTTAAAGGTTTATTTGATGCATGAATGAAGAAACTGGTGAGATTTTTACAACACATTCCAAGGGGAATCCAAGGAACAGACACATTTATAGATTAGGGATATTGAAATGAATAGGCAAATGGAGGCAAAACTGGTTTTTCTCAGGGAAAGGGGTGTGTCTTCCTGGGATAATTCAGTTGCCTGTCATCAGACAAGGACGATTTCCATCACATTCCATTATAAACCATTTACGGAGGTGTAATTCCCAAGAACCACAATCAGATTATAGAAGGTTGTGCTATAGACAATGCATAGTTTTCATTGAAATACAAAATTTCCCCTAGTGAATAATATTATAAACCGAATGTTTCCTCTTAAAGTCCATATATTGAAACTAACCCTTAAGTGATGATATTCAGAGGTGGGGGAGCTTTGGGAAATAATTATATTTAGATGAGGTCATGAGGGTAGAGCTCTCATGATGCGGTTGGTGCCATTAATAAGAGGAAGAGACTAGCACTCTCCCGCCACCTGGTGAGCACAGAGCAAGAAAGCTGTCAGTCCTCTGCAAAACAGAGCCACATCTGCAGCACCTTGATCTTGGACTTCCAGCCTCCAGACTTGTGAGAAGTAAATGTGCTTTGGACTACCCAATCTATAGTGTTTTGTTATAGCAGCCCAAGTTTACTAAGATAACTAGTAAAAGGTTCAGTCCAGAACCTGGAACATCGTCCAGCAGCAGTTTCATAATAATTCAGCAGCAGTTTCATAATAATTTCTGTATAGAAGGATGCTTTTGGTGACAATCTGTCAGATGGAGATATATGTATGGCTAGACTTATTTTGGAGCTGAGATAGCACAGCAAATGTGTGTCTTTATTTGGGGTAGGGATGGGACCTAAAGTCCTGCAGCTACCTCTTATTGCTTCTACCCTTCTCTTGGCCAGTCAGCAAATATTGGCAGTTGTATGTTGGGCACGTTCTAGATAGTGGGGATATAGAGGTGTACAAAGTGAAGTCCCTGCTTATATTAGTGGGGTGAAATGATAATGGAGTATGGGGAAGAATTTGTGCTTCAGAGGAAAATTATGCATGTTCTAGATAGCATGCCATTCAACTCCCTAGCCTTTTAGTGTCTCAGAGATACCTCACATCTCCTTAGTTGTAGGTAACTGACAACTAGACAAACAGCCCATTGTTATTTTTTTTATTTTTAAAGATTTTAGCCCTGGCTGGTGTAGCTCAGTGGATTGAGCACGGGCCTGTGAACCAGAGGATCGCGGTTTGATTTCCAGTCAGGGCACATGCCTGGGTTGCAGGCCAGTTCCCAGCACGGGCCAGTTCCCAGCGGGGCACACTCATAAGAGGCAAGCATACATTGATGTTTGTCTCCCTCTCTCCTTCCCTTCTAAAGATAAATAAATTTTAAAAAAATTAAAAAGATTTTATTTATTATTTATTTTAGAGAGAGGAAAGGGAGGGATAAAAGGAAGGAGAGAAACATCCCATTGGTTGCCTCGAACACCTGACCAGAAGTCAATCGGGAACCTTTTGATTTTCAGGGTGATGCTCTATCCATTGAGCCACACCTGCCAGGGCAAGACATGCAAATTAATTCTATCTGCTGGATGAACAGCCCTGCTGTTCTACCCTGCTGGTAGAAACGCTTGTTTTGTGCCCACTTGCTCATCTGTTACAACATTCCTTTATTCTGTATAAATTTGTCCCTTTTACCTCTGATGAACAGATTATAACATCTTGGTTCCTGCATTAAAAGTTAATGAAAATATGTTTAACACGTGTTCATTTTATAGTGTATGAGAACCATGACTTTTTTGAGGGGGAGGAGAATTACCCCTTAACAAAATAAGAAAACATTTAGTTGATAAGTGTAATGTGTTATGGAGGCAATAAAGCAGAACAAAGAGGGAAGCAGGGTGTGTCATTCTAGGGAAGATTGTCAGGAAAAAGACAATGAGCATGCATTGACACATGCAAAGACACATGCGCATCTTGTGTTTTATCTGGCAGGCCTGCTTCTGAAGGACTGGAGAGCGCTGGCCCTGCGGGTTTGGCTGGACCGGCATTGGCCCGCTTCGACCCCGAGGTGAGGCAGCAGCCACGCAGCACAGTAGCAGGGGTCTGACTGGAGGGCGTGGCCACACCGGGCCCCGCCTCGTCACGTGCAGACCCGCGGCAGCTGCGTTGGCCTCCGGTGCAACCGTATATTTGGGAAAGGTTCTTTTCGCATGGCGGAGGTGGAGATGAATCCGGCCGGGGCGGCAGCCGCTGCGGAAGCCGCGGAAGCCCAGTTTACGGAGGAGTTCCCGGGGCGGGCGGCAGCGCTGGAGCTGTGGCTCAGTGAGTAGGCCCTGTGCCGCACGTGAGGCCTGGTTTCCCGCTTCCTTGTGCCTTTCCTCTGAGGCTGGCCCTGGCGGGGGCCTAGGCCGGAAGCTGAGCCCCTGCAGTCCACGGGGCGGCGGGCGGAGCTCTGGGGCTGGATTTATGTCCACTCTCCAGGCAAGGCGCAGAAGCATTCATGGAATAACTAACGTTTATTGAGCCTTTGTTTAGTGCTCAGCACTGTGCCACCCACTTATTCAGCCGTTGCTAGTCCTCAGTAACGTGCCGAGAGAGACGGCTACCGTCGTTCACCCGGTTTTGGAAATGCGGACTATTAGGTTTCCTGAGACTCGGTCGTGTAAAACGCGCAGCCTCCTCCGCTCTCGGGAGCTGGGAAGGGTCTTTGCTGCTGTCTTTCATGTCAAAACAAGTTCTTTTTTCTGTGTCCTTGTGTTCATAATGGCCGCACTGCTTCTGTGTAGGGTCGCCTCCTGTAAACTTGACACCAGTCGTGGGGGTAGGGGAGTTACTGCCCTCGTGTAACCCAGGAGGAGTTAAGAGAAGTTAAGAAATGCTTTTCTTATATTGGGCTCTTCTAGGTGCTGGGCAAAGAGATGCATGACAGCGTCCTCATTTCCAAAGACAGTTTGTAGTGGGCTCAAGCCTATAGCAACAGCAACTTGCTTTTATAATGGGCAGAGAAGCACATTTGTTTAATCTGTAGTAGTAGGATTTGGTTTGTTTTTTTTCCCGGGGTTTATCTCAGCGGACATAGCACTTGTGTCGACAGTGGAGGCGACAGCATTTCAGAGAGGAAACAGCCTGTGCAAAAGCTGGGGGCGGTGGGGGGGGGGGCGCGGAGGCTGGAGCATTCTGGGAAGGAGTAGGTCAGTACTGCTGCAGTCCAAAACCTGGAGAGTCTGGAAACAAGGCTTCGAAGTTAGCTAGGACAAACTCTTTAAGGGGCTTGTCTGCTGCCCATGGTATGGGGGTAGGGGTGTGGAAGTTTCAGCCTTAGAGATCATGATTAGGTACATCTGTTAACAGCACCACCAGCAGCCATATGGAGCGGAACTGATTAAGCAGATAAAATTTAAGCCAGGGAGAGATTAAAAGCTCTTTTGGTGGAGTTGAGGGGCTCAAGTAGGAGGACAAAGGCTTTGGGATGGAGAGTAGAAATGATTAGCAGGCACAAACAGCCTTGATGCTCTAGAATAGAGGCAGAGACCTGGAGGAATCTACCATGGATCCCAGGTTTCAGACTCTGATAACTGGTTGATTACAGATGCTTCCCCTGTGAGGAAGAGCTGATTTAGGGAAGAGGGAACAGTTGAGTAATGGAGTTTGAGGTGCTTTTGGCACAGTTGGAGAGATGCTGTCTTGTTAGATAGTTGGTCAACCCCAGATCTGGAAAGAGCTGGAGGTCAGCATGGGAATCTTCAGTTCGTTGGCAGTGAGCTTGTGCAGAGAGAGACCGCAGGAGGAGCATGGAGAACCTCATTTAAGAAGCAGATAGGATAAGCAGCCTGAAGATGAAAGGAGAAGCAGATATGGAGGTTGGAAGAGGTGGAACCTGGGAGTTACTAAATGGTGGGAGGTAATGGAGAACAGTAGGTTTAGGCTGGAGTTGCCTAAGGCTTAGAAAGGTCAAGTGGTCTGGGTTAGAGGACAGCAAGTGCTGACCCACTGATTCTGGTGGAAGAGATTAGAGGAAATTTGACTGCCCAAGGCAGTTCTTCAGCTCCTCCTATTTTAGGCCTATGGAGTCCCAAAGTTGCTAGATCTTTCAGTTTTTCATATAGGGCTAGAACCTGTATTTTTATGTGAAAGCTTTTGAGTTTTTAAGAGCTTATAAGTACTTTGAAGTACAAAGTTTTTCTAGTGCAGGCCAAGCAGAATTAATATGTGGGGAGGTATAGCTTCTGGCCACCAGCACCCACATCCCTTTTTGAATAAAGCTTTTTTCCCCCCCAGTAAAGCTTTTAATTATTTATTTAAAAAAATGGTATTTGAATGGAGGAAATAGAATAATAGCCAGAGGAAATTCAGAAGTAAAGGTCTTGAGAGGAGCACCAATGAGCGATTGCCTTTCTACTTGATGTGGGGGAGCTATCCCTCCTGCTGAATTCTAGGTCCAGTGTTCAAATCTTTGGAGAGGTGTTTAAAGGTGCTAAAGGTCAGCTAGAGCAGAAAGGGGTGACCAAGAGAGGACAGACACCTTTTGTTTTCCTGAGTATCTGGGACAGGAGATAAAGACAATGGATGTGCAAATAAGTTTGTTAGTAACAACCCCCCCCCAACCTTCCACTTAGTATTAGGGGTGAGGGAGTTTGAGGAAGGTGGGGACATTTGGGAATGGCTGGTAAGAGAAACAGAAGGGAGCCCACCTGGTTACTTGGGAACAAGGTTTCTCAGTCTCAGCACATTTTGGGCCTGATAATTCTGTGTCGTGTGGGTCTGTACTGTGCACTGTAGCTGTTTAGTGGAATCCCTGGGCTCTACCCACTAGGTACCAATACACACCCTTTTCCCAGTCAACCAAAAATGTTTCCAGGCATTGCCAGAAGTCCCTTAGGGGATAGGGGCAGGATTACCTCTTCCCTCCCCACCTGAGATCCTGTGATCCCTCTTGCCTGCCCCCACCTCTGGAGCAGAGAAGGCGAACTATGGTTAAATCAGTTTTACTGGGGCACGTGGGTAGGGAGGTGGTAAGGGAGAAGGGGGGCGGGGGGCACTTGTAGAGAGGTTGATACGGCAAGGACAGCAGTGTTGTTGAAGGATTGCATTATGAGTGTAGGCTGGATGGAGAATGAAGTCACTTTAGGTAGGGTCTGAGGACTGCTGATGTCAGATTGCTGACAGACCTTGCCTTATCAAGCAAGGCAGCTATGTTTCCAAGAGGGAAATAGTAGTAAAAACACGTCCCTCTTACTCTTAGGTTATAAGGATCGAAGGAATTAATACATGTGAAGCACTTAGATTAGTGCCTGGCACATAGTAAGTGATATCTGTTATTATCATTTGTCTTTTTAGTTGCAAGTAGCAGAAAACTAATGTAGGGTTACTGGAAAAAAAGAAAAAGGAAAAACATTGGGCCTAGAATTCGGGAGGAATAGTTCCCCAAAGTATCATCAGGAAGCTGTTATCAGAAGCTCCTGCTTTAAAAATATACAAAGCAACTTCTGTATATTCCGAGCTTTTCCCACACTTGGATTGTTATGATCAGTGTTTCACATGACTGTATCTGTAACTGCCTCGTTCCTGTTAATGAAAAGTGTCATATGCCCCATTGTGTGGGTGTACTATAGTTTGGCTAACCAGGCCCCGGTAGTGGACATCTTAGGCTGTTGCCTGTCTCATGCTATTACAAGCACACCCGTTCCTCTGGATCTCTGGGATTCTAACCCTGGTAGTGCGGTTAGGGAGGCAGTAGCTTCAAGTCCGGTGCTCAATGAATCTCTTCCACCTGGGCCTACTTCCAGGTGCTCTGTCCTGTCTTTCTCCCAGCCCCACTTTTATGCCTCCCTTAGGAATCAGGAGTGTTTGGATTTCATGAGTTTATATTCTCTGAGCTTTTTAGGGGCTGAGCTCGTTCTCTGCCATGGAGCCCAGCATAGAATTTCCCTGTGGTGGGTCTTGGGCCTTCAGCATATGATTGTCGAATGACTGCTGGAATGGAGGGTTCAGTGTGCACCTCCTGCAGAAGGGTCCCCCATGCAGTGAATACTGTTGATGGATTGGTTTCTAAATGTTTTTTGAGGTGGCTGCTATCCCACCGCCTCAGGGCTCCCCTATAGCACAGGCTGCTTCTAGCAGGCCAGAGGCATGACACTGGCATTTGGGTGGCAGCAGGTGGGAGATGATTTTGCTTCTGTATTAGTCACTCTGGGATGAGCCATTTCACTCACAGCTGTTCTCACCCTGTAGCCTACTTGAAATTCCTACAAACCTTGCTTTTATTAAGCAAAACTGTGGCAGTAGTTTTAACTTGTCCTACCCAAATGCCAGGTAAATAAACCGCTTTGGTGGCAG
Source organism: Sturnira hondurensis (assembly GCF_014824575.4). Taxonomy (NCBI): domain Eukaryota; kingdom Metazoa; phylum Chordata; class Mammalia; order Chiroptera; family Phyllostomidae; genus Sturnira; species Sturnira hondurensis. The sequence goes on from NW_028091508.1 coordinate 888,761, forward strand.
GGTTAGCCATTCTCAGTGCCCTGATGAGGAGCAGGTTAGGGGCTCTATGAGTTACTCTCTGACCATGCCCGCTCAGGCCCCAGGCCATTCCTTGGGGTTGTTGGCATCAGCAAACTGGGCAGTTGCTTTGGCCCATTCAGACCTAGTCTCTGTCCTCCTGGGGGTCAGGTTCTCTGGAGTTGCTCTAGGCTGCTGAATTAGCTGGCAGGCTGGGATTGTGTGTTGGGAGTTGTAATTTCAGAACTAGAATGGCTGTCTCCTGGACTCAGCAATATGTCCAGCCAACTGGCTAAACTGTGTAGCAAAGGATGAATCATTCATTTAGTAAATATTTGTGCCAGTGACTGTTTTAGGTGCTGGAAGATGAATGAGACAGACCTTGCCTTAGGGAGCTGATAACTTAGTGGCAAGAAAGGCAAGGAAACTAGTTGCCAAAGATGTCCTACTTTACCAAGGAAATGAAGACTTTACTGTGAGGAAGTTTGGGCCCTGGAGTCAGGCAGACCTGGTACTGAATTATAGTTCCTGTTGTTTTTTAGCTTTGTGTTTGGGCAGGTTTCTTCACATGTAAAATGGTGAGGCATGCTTCGAAAACACTCAGCACTGTGTCTGGTCCACAGTGAGTTCTTCAAGAAGGCAGCTATGATTATTACTGTTATTTGGGGTTATAACAAACCTTGAGTGGGTCATCGTGATACAAAGAAAAAAATGCTCACACTTTATAGATCTTCCAGCTGCTTGGTCTTGGGTAAGGGTTTGGGACGTGACTTAGGCTTACAGAAGTTTCTTCTCCTTTCTCTGGAAAAGCTGTTGGTACTCTTTCCCCCTGGCTGCAGGGGAGGTTGCTGAGGGCTCCATCTTTGGGTGTGCTGGGGCCTGCCTGCTGTTCTCTGCCTTTAAGTCCATTATGTGTTGAGTGCTGAATGCCTTTGAGGTGTCAGTCTTGACCTTGTAGTTAACTGAAACCCCATGAAGGATTAATGATGTAGAATTATTTCAGATGATTCAGACCCCTTTAGTCAGATTTTCTGAGAATCATTGCTTTAAATACTTTATTTCATGAGTACTTATTACATTTTGTACTTATGGGTAAGGCATTGTACTAAGCTCTGTGGGGAATATATGCCTTCTGTCTTTAGTTTTATTCCCTTTAGGTATAATAAGGCATGTGTACATATTTTTAAAGGAAAAGGCCAAGGCTGTGTGTTAAAATAAGTGGTAAGTTAGCTATCCTTGCCCTGTCTGGGTAGCTGAGTTGATTAGAGCATTATCCTGATATGCCAAGGGTGTAGGTTTTGGTCTCCAGTTAGGACACATACAAGAATCAAACAAGGAATGCATAAATAAGTGGGACAACAGATTGATGTTTCTATCTGTCTCTCAAAAAAATCAATCAATAAAAAAATTTTAGAAAGGTATTGATTGTATGTTAAAAAGATTAAGTGAATACTTAATTGGTTTACTTAAAATCATTTTTCAATAATTCTTTCAAGTAATTGATCCTTTATTGATTACTTAATCTTTGCTGCTGTACTGATCACTTTAGGCACTATTTACTTTAAATCTCATGACTACCTGTTGAGGAAGGCACTACCATATTTTTGCTGTGTGTAATGCACATCCATGTTTTTGTTCCAGCATTTGAGGAAAAAAACCTTTGTTTTGATTTTTAAATTCAATTATTTATTTACTTATATTTAGAAACAAAGCCAATTATTGTATTCCAGGATATTTTGCATACAGATATTATTACTGCTTCTGGAGTTACACTTTTAATGCATAAACATGAATAAAAGAATTAAAAACATTTATATAGATACATAATTACTACTACCCATATATAAAGCACATCCTTATTTTCCCCAAAAATTTTGGATAAAAAAGTGCACACTATATATGGCAAAATACAGTATTTTTCTAACTTTATAGTTGAGGAAACAGGCTTAGAGAACCCAAGGAAATGTAAGGGATAAAGCAATCTCTAACATAAAAGGGGGGCAGGTAGTGCCATGTCTGGTGTGGCTCAGTGGATTGAGCACCTGGGAAGACAAGGGTCTCCAGTTTGATTCCCAATCTGGGCACATACCTTGGTTGCTGGCCAGATCCCCGGTTGGGGGCTGAGAGAGGCAACTAACCTATGTTTCTCTTTATACATTTATGTTTCTCTTTTTTCCTCCCCCTCTCTCTGAAACTAAGTAGATAAAGTTTAAAAAGGGGGGTGGGTAGATAGAATGTGGGACTTTAGAGGAGTAACAGAAAGAGATAGCTTTTGTTTTCTGGGGTGGAAGAAAACAGAGCAAGGGCACCTTCATGAAGAAGGGGCATTTATTTTATTTTATTTTTATTTTTAAAATATATTTTATAGATTATGCCATTACAGTTGTCCAATTTCCCCCCTTCACTCCCCTCCACCCTGCACACTCCTCCCCCACCATTCCCGCCTTTCGTTCATGTCCATGTGTCACAAGTGTCTTAGATCCTGTATTTCCCATACTATTCCTGCCCTCCCTCTGTCTATTTTCTACCTACTGTCTATGCTACTTATTCTCTGTACCTTCTCCCCCCTTCTCCTCCTCCCACTCCCCTGTTGCTAACCCTCCATGTGTTCTTCATTTCTATGTTTCCACTCCCAATCTAGCTGTCTGCTTAGTTTGCTTTTGTTTTAGGTGTGGTTGTTAATAATTGTGAGTTTGCTGTCCTTTCACTGTTCATATTTTTTATTTTCTTTTTGTTAGATAAGTCCCTTTAACATTGCATGTAATAAGGGCTTGGTGATGATGAACTCCTTGAACTTGACCTTATCTGAGAAACACTTTATCTGCTTTTCCATTCCGAATGAAAGCTTTGCTGGGTAGAGCAACCTTGGATGTAGATCCTTGGATTTCATGACTTGGAATACTTCTTTCCAGCCCCTTCTTGCCTGTAAGGTCTCTTTTGAGAAATCCGCTGACAGTCTGATGGGTACTCCTTTGTAGGCGACTGTCCCCTTATCTCTTGCTGCTTCTAGAATTCTCTTCTTCATTTTAATCTTGGCTATTGTAATTATGATGTGCCTTGGTGTGTTCCTTCTTGGGTCAACTTCTTTGGGACTCTCTGAGCTTCCTGGATTTCCCGGAAGTCTCTTTCCTTTGCCAGACTGGGGAAGTTCTCCTTTATTATTTGTTCAAAGAAGTTTTCCACTCATGGCTGTTCCTCTTCCCCTTCTGGTACCCCTATAATTTGGATGTTGGAACGCTTAAAGATATTCTGGAGGTTCCTAAGCCTCTCCTCATTTTTTAAAATTCTTGTTTCTTCCTTCTTTTCTGGTTGGATGTTTTGTTGTTCCTTCTGGTCCACTCCCTTGATTTGAGTCCCAGTTTCCTTTCCATCACTATTGGTTTCCTGTGCATTCCCCTTCATTTCAATCAGCTTACCCTCCATATGTTCCTCTAATTTGTGGCTAAAATCAACCAGTTCTGTGAGCATCTTGATCACCAGTATTTTGAACTGTGCATCTGAAAGGTTGGCTATTGGTCACTTAGAATTACAGGTTTTGGGGCTTTGAGCTGTTCTTGAGTCATAATCTTTGGTCTGTTCGCACCTGTTATGTATGAGGGGCAGAGTCTTACGTGTTCACCAGGGCCTGGCGACCCAGTTGCTGGGTTGTGATGCTGTTTATGGGGGCGGGGTCAGAGAGGGGTAAAAATGGTGCTTTGCTCCGCTCAGCTCTCTCTCAGATTTCTGTCCCGTCTGTGGCTTCCTACAAGCAAATTGAGCCCCTCTGGTGCTGGTTCCCAGGTGTGTGGGCCCGTGTACTCTCCTGGACTCTGTGGATCTCTCCAACAAACTGTCTGTGAGCCTCTCCCGGCCTCTCAACCCTGAGAATGTCTTTCTAGTTGGTGCTTTTAGGCTCTAATTCCCATCGCTGAGGCCCTAGCCTGAGCAGTCTGTCTCACTGTTCCCTCCTTTGCTTGGTTTATCTGTGCGTGAATGTGTGACCCTAGTCAGCCAGCCACCCTGCGCCCTCACTGGGTCCGCCTGTTGCCACCCCACGCCTGGGATCCACCAACCGCCACTGCCTCCGCCTCCGCTCCTGGGTGGGTCTGACCAAAGGATTTAATGATCTTTCTTGCCCGACCCCACTCCACCGCTGACTCTGCCCCTCTTACGTGTCTGGTGGAGTGATTTGTTGTTGTCGGACTTCCGTACAGCTCAATTTTTACTGTTTTGGCTGCGTTTTTGTTACTAAAACTTCGCTATCTTTAAATTTAGTTGTGGGAGGGGGCACAGTGTTTCCACCTATGCCTCCATCTTGGCCGGAAGTCCTCAATTTTATTTTATTTTTTAAAAAATATTTATTTTCTAGAGAGAGGGGGAGAAACAGAGAAAAAGAGGAAGAGAAACATCAATGTGTGGTTGCCTCTCATGCGCCCCCTACTGGGGGCCTGGTCCACAGCCCAGGCATGTGCCCTGACTGGGAATCTAACCAGGCACCCTTTGGTTCACAGGCTGGCACCCAGTTCACTGAGCCACACCAGCCAGGGCAAAGGGCATTTAAATTGGAACTCAAAGGGTAGACAGGATTTTGAGAGGTGGGATGTGGTGGAGGAGTTTTAAGGGGGAAAGGGGGGAGATATATATGAAAATGGATAATCCCATTTCTTTGCTTCCTCTATCACCTTTTTCACTTAGAGTGGAATCCATGGGTGGGAAGATGGGTAATTACATGTCCTTTAAGTCTCACCGTTGAGCTGGGGAGACATGAATGTGACTGCATTACGGAAAAGTTAAACTCTAGTTAGCCATTGAGTCTGGAGTAATCAAAAGGGAGGAGAATTAACAGGAGCTGGAAGAGTAGGGGTGGAGGTTTTGGGGATGAGACAGAAATTCAGATGGTCATTGAGCATATGAGTACATCGGATATTGGACTCTGAGAATTAGCCTGTTTGAAGAGTTTGAAAGAGCTTCTCTGTGAGGACCAGTAAGATGCTCATTGGAGAGGCTGGTAGGCATGGATGATCTGGACAGTGGGGAGGAGGGAAAATGCTATGAAGAAAGTCTCAGCAACTCCTTTGTAAGGGAATGTGGCCTGGTTCAGTCTGGGGTGGGGATACCTGGGTGGGCATCCTTGTTGGGCTGCTGGACAGGTTTTCTCTGCAGTAGCAGCAGGAGAAGAATAAGCTGCTATTGTCTAGCCAGGAAAGATACATACAACCCCGGATTCCTGGGAGATTGAGCATTGCCCCCTCCTTCAGTGGACCATGGTCTCATGTAAGGTTTCCGATGATCCCTCATGCTTCAGGTATCTCCTGTCCGTGCCTGTGCACTGATGCCCTGATGCCCTTTGATGCGCAGTGTCCTCAGATTCATCCAAGTGTGAGTGTTTGGATGAAGGACCCTCGCATGATTGGATTGGGGCCCCTGGGAATGTATACAGTAGCAGAGAGGGACAGCATTATGAAGAGTGAAGGCAAGGAGAGGTCTTCTGGTTGTTTTGGACAAGCTGCAACACACAGAGAAGCTTCTTACATAAGACAGTCAGAAAGGATTTCAGGAAGCGAAGGCTTAGATTTAGGGTACTGCTTTTAAGGAGATGGTGGGATGACCAATTGGAGTCACTTAGAGCCTTAGTATGTTCTTGTCCTTTTGTCACATAGCTATGAAACTTACAAGTAGCCTCCCATGTGCTGGCCCCTGCCCATCGTCATTGTAGGGCCACTGTGGGAGACTCCTACCTGACGAGGGGTGTGAAGAAGACCTTCGAAGGCTGACCCCTGCACCAGAAATGGATCCCCTTTCAGGGCTGTAGCTTGTCAACTAATACGCTCATTCATTCAGTCAGCAAATATTCATTGAGGCCATGTCATGTACTACGTGGTGACAGCACAAGTGTGGTCCTATTTCTTTCAACTGTCTGTCTGATCCCCTAGAGGTATGATTTCATAGCCCTTGGCTGTTACATTTATTTTGGGGGNTTAGAGCCTTAGTATGTTCTTGTCCTTTTGTCACATAGCTATGAAACTTACAAGTAGCCTCCCATGTGCTGGCCCCTGCCCATCGTCATTGTAGGGCCACTGTGGGAGACTCCTACCTGACGAGGGGTGTGAAGAAGACCTTCGAAGGCTGACCCCTGCACCAGAAATGGAGCCCCTTTCAGGGCTGTAGCTTGTCAACTAATATGCTCATTCATTCAGTCAGCAAATATTCATTGAGGCCATGTCATGTACTACATGGCGACAGCACAAGTGTGGTCCTATTTCTTTCAACTGTCTGTCTGATCCCCTAGAGGTATGATTTCATAGCCCTTGGCTGTTACATTTATTTTTGGGGGGGAAGAGGTCTATGTTTCTTTTTATTATGTTTTCTCTGATTTTATTTTTTATTTACTTGGCAGATAAAGCCACAGACCCAAGCATGTCAGAACAGGATTGGTCAGCTATCCAGAATTTCTGTGATCAGGTGAACAGTGATCCCAATGGGTAAGATGACTGTTACGCTTGACTCTGTGGGTACATCAGACTAAGTGCATGCTGTTTTTGTCTTGGGACTATTTAACAGCTAGGCTTTCTTTCATTTTTTCTTCCACAATCTACTGAGAACATTAGTTTTATAGATACAGCAAATTCATGTGGCTTTCAAAAAAGCAAAATAGTCATTTTATAATTGGCAATTATTTAAAAAAATTTTTTTAAAAAGATTTTATTTATCTATTTATCTTTAGAGGGGAAGGAGAGAGGGAGAGAAACATCAATGTATGGTTGCCTTTTGTGCATCTCCTGCTGGGAGTTGGCCTGCAGGGAACCCGCCTGCAACCCAGGCATGTGCCCTGACTGGGAATTGAACCGCGATCCTCTGGTTCGCAGGCCCGCGCTCAATCCACTGAGCTACACCAGCCAGGGCTTATTTTTAAAATTTTTAAGTAGTCTTATGAAACCCTCATACTCTAGAGACCTGAATATTAGGATAGAGTTAGCGAGGTGAAATAGATCAGTGTATTTTCCATAATTTAAATGTAACCTTTCTTCAGGAGAGGCAGGAAGCAGGCAAAATTGTGTTGAATTCTATTTCCAAAGTGTCTCAATAGGAAATGAAGAATCCAGATTTTTTTTGAAGATTTTATTTATTTATTTTTAGACAGAGGGAAAGGGAAGGAGAAAGAGAGAGAGGGAGAGAAACATCAATGTGTGGCTGCCTCTTATGCACCCCACAGTGAGAAACCTGGCCTTCGACCAAGACATGTGCCCTGACTGGGAATTGAACCAGTGACCCTTTAGTTCTCAGATTGGCACTCAGTCTACTGAGCCACACCAGCCAGGGCCCAGATGTTTAATCTGTGTATTACTGACTATTCAGCATTGAGAAATGGGCAGAAAGTTTGATCACATTGTCTACTCTAGTCCTTATCTGACAGCAAATGGGGTGTGTACTGCTCACGTCCTGGCTACCCACAGGCCTGGGTCTGTCTGCTCAGCTTGGAGTTTAGGGGTGGGTGGGTTGGAGAGGGTGATATGCTCTGAATAGCAGCAGTTGCAGGAAAGGTAGGTGGGGTTGGCCTCCTTCAGAGGCTTGTGAGTGGGCTGAGTGCCAGTCACTGTCCATCTCTGGTGGGACCAGAACTCCTGGAAGGGAGGTGACTTTATGGAGCACACTAGCCAGACTGGTTAGTTTTTCCCTGTCCACCCAGAGTCCCTCTGTCTTTGTTTCCCCTTAGCCCCATCCATGCACCCTGGCTGCTGGCTCACAAGATCCAGTCTCCACAGGAGAAAGAAGCTCTTTACGCCTTAACAGTGAGTTTGACCTGTAGCCTCTGCTCTCCTGTCCTGAAGCCAGAGAGAGCTGGGCCCCAGTTCCATTTCGGTGTGGTGGGGAGCCTGAGAGGTGCATCTCCCCAGCCATGAGAAAGCAGATCACAGTGAGGTAGGGCTCTGATTGTCCCACCCTAGGTCTGTTTCTAGGGAGCAGCACTGAGCCCGCTTTGGGAGAAGGAAAAGGTTTTTTTCCCCCCCTTTGTTCTTTAAAAAAAAAAAAGATTTTATTTACATATCTTTAGAGAGAGGGGGAGGGAGAGAGAAAGATAGACAGAAACATCAGTGTGTGGTTGCCTCTTGCACATCCTCCACTGGGGACCTGGCCTGCAACCCAGGCATGTGCCCTGACTGGAAATCGAACCAGTGACTCTTTGGTTTACAAGCTAGTGCTTAATCCACTGAGCCACACCAGCCAGGGCTCCCTTTGTTCTTTATAGTCCAGGCCTGGCAAGTTCAGTGCCCACAGGGCCAGACTGCTGACATAAATGAGTGAGCCACTGGGTGAGGATCACAGTCATGGAGACCACATGCCCAGTTAATGGAGGGTGGCTGCAGTGTGGCACCAGCTAGCTATTGTCAGGTGTGGGTTTGGGCCCATAGTTGTTAGCACTTCCTGTTTTTTAGGAGAAACCATAAATCCAGATTTTTATATGAATTCTCTGAATGTTTCATGTTGGTAACTAATTTGAAATGTTAAACAGTAGTGTGGACCAAAGAAAACATGTGTAGGTCCCACTTGCGTGCCAGTAGGGATCCTGTGGCTTGGCAGTTAACAGGACTTACATACCAAATGTTGTCTCTGAGGGGAGGGGGTTCATCTGCATGAAGGTGGGGTGACCTTCAAAGGTGTGGTGACCTCAGGGTACGTATCTCACTGACCTGTTTTCTGGGCACAGACCTGTTTCCTGGGCATAGGCCTGTCAGATACAGCAAGATCAAATATGTGCTTTTAAAATATTTATTTATTTATTTATTTATTTTTAGAGAGAAAGGGAGGGAAGGAGAAAGTGGGAGAGAAACATCAATGTGTGGTTGCCTCTCATGCACCCCCTACTGGGGACCTGGCCCGCAACCCAGGGATGTGCCCTGACTGGGTATCGAACCAGCGATCCTCTGCTTCACAGGCCAGTGCTTAATCCACTGAGCCACACCAGCCAGGGCTAAATATGTGCTTTTAAAAAAAATCTGAAAATATTCTCCCTTCTCCCAAACTTCAGTGTCCTCATAGTCCTAAGTAAACACTAGCCTTGGTTCCAGCAAGTGCTCATCAAACTTGAGATGAGCCTGGAGCCAGTGATTTCCCCATTCTCATGGGAGTCCTGGGTCTGTGCAGGTGCTGGAGACATGTGTGAACCACTGTGGAGAGAAGTTCCACAGCGAGGTGGCCAAGTTCCGCTTCCTGAATGAGCTGATCAAAGTGTTGTCCCCAAAGGTGGGTACACTGGTCTTGACCCTGTTTACTGCACCTGGCTCAGCCTTTAAACTCCAAAGGCAGGCCCATTCTTGGACAGACCCTGCAGCCTCTCTCAGGGTTGAGAGAGAGATCAGAGAGGAAGCCCTGTGTGGGAAAGTTTTCTTCTCCAAGGTCTAGGATAACCTTGCTGATCCCTGCCCTCCACTGTTAGCATCTTCAAATTATTCTGTTTAAAAATGGTCTTTGGATGGTGGCCTACAGGGGGTGAGGAACCCTAGCTTTAAGCACAGATTTCCTGACAAGAGACAGCAATAAATATCAGGTGTGACATTAAGTTTCCTATCACCTCTTGCCATGTGCTCCGTACCTTTTCTCCTAGCACCTGTCTTAGCTCCGCCATTCTTGGGTAACTGACATGGATGGAGCCTTGCTGCTTCCCAGTAGCAGTTCTCTTGATACCAGCTGAATGTTGTACAATTTAATTCAGTTCAGTCCTGCCACTCACTACCTAGAGCTGAGTGCAGACCCTACATGTTCAGGACTCAGTCATACCTAGACTGTGCCTAATTTAAACATGAGCTATGAGTCTCATTGCTCTTCTGCCTGACCAATTACAATTTTAGGGGTTCCCATGACTGCCTCTACGAGGTTCCATAATTCAACAGAAAGAATCAAAGAACACAGGAAAGCACTGAACTTACTATTATTATAAAGGATACAAATGGAAGAGATACACAGGCCAAGGTCTTAGGGGGGAGGGAAGCAGAGCTTACATGCCTTTCCTTGTGGAATCCAAGCACATTACCTTCCCAGTACATCTGTGTGTTCAGTCAGTAGCTCTGTGAGCTTTGTTTCAGAGTTTTTACCTGGAGTTCTAGTATGAAGGCACGATTGATTAAGTCATTGGCCAAATGATTGTACTCACTCTCCAGCCCCCAATGCCCCACCCCCTCATTGGGGGGTTGAATAAGGCTGCATTCAACCCTCTAGTGACGTGGTTGGTCTTTCTGGCATAGTCATCTCCTCCCTTGAAACTAAGTACCCACCCTGAGTGGTTAACTTAAACTCAGGTACCGTCCAAGGGGACTTATTGTGAATAACAAAAGATTCCTATCACTCAGGAAATTTCAGGGGTTTTTGAAACTCTGTGCCAGGAACTGGAGACAAAGTTCAAGCATATTCTTTTATTATTCCACACTTGTCCCAATCAAAAAAAATGAATGTTCCCAGTGACTCTAACCTGGGCCAGTATATGGTGGGTTTTAGTTTTAGCTGTTTTTGAGCTTGATTCCTTGAAAGCCAGAAAGAGCCTTCAGCTTTGTGCTAGGTGATTTGACCTCTCACTGTGCCTCAGCTTTCAACCAGCCTTGGCATGGGGGGTGGGGGGAGGCTCGCCTCTCTGGGCCTCAGCAGCTGTCTCTTTTGCTCTACTGTGGGCTGGGTGTTCTACTAAATCCTTTCCACTTTCCAGATCTGTAATTCTCTTTCTTGCTTGTTTTCAGTACCTGGGATCCTGGACCACAGACAAAGTTAAAGGAAGAGTCATGGAAATACTCTTTAGTTGGACAGTCTGGTTTCCAGAAGACATTAAGATCCGAGATGCTTATCAGATGCTGAAGAAACAAGGTCTCACTCCATTACTCATACTGCATTGCCCTTCTCACAGTACTTGTTTCTTTTTGCTTTTTTTGTGTGTGCTTTGGAGTTTTTTGGTGAAAATTGGGCATATATAAGACAGAGGAGACTGAAACAAGTAATTTCTGATATCTGGAAATGGGCAAACCTTTCTTTCTGGTGGGCAGGAGCCAAGCTGGGTTTGAAATTGTTGTTGCTGTGGTTACCCTTGCTACACCAGACTTCAGATTCCTCCAACGTTAGCTTGTGTTTAGGGTGGGGGCTGATTTGCTAGATTTTTTTTCTCAATATCTGCTTCACTCTGAGTGTAAGGTCTTTCTTTAGTCCGTACCTTGGAGAGGGTCTTATTCCCTTGCTTTTCCTGACAATAGGTGGCCCATTCTTAGTTGTTACTCAGTAGTGGTATTGTCATCTCTGCTCTGACTAGGCCTCAGTCTTAGGCAGGCATTGTGTCCCTGGACTCATGAGAGACAGAGATAGACACACTGATACCTCCAGAGGTTCTGTGTTCACTTGCAAAGTTACGAATTTGTATGCTATCCATGCCTTTCTGGGTCCTGTGTGGAAGCTGGGCATCTATGTTCCCTCTCCCTTGGGCTCTGTAGAGATAGGAACTGGATTCAGAATGGACTGTTTTTCTCTGTCACATGTACTCAATGTTTTTAGGAGTCTGGGATTCCACTGTACTTTTTGGGCCTTGAGATATGTATCTGCACAAAATGATCAATATTTTTACATCTTAGAGCCCATTTACCACTAGCTATAGGCTCTGGTTCTGCTCTCAGTAGGCTCTGATGTCTTTGTGCTGGTTCCTTGGGTTCTCTGGAGGGGAGATGTGGATTATACCCTGGGTGTATTCATTAAAGCTATCGACAGTGTTTCCTAGCTGGACATCAGGAACCAGGGTCTATACTGGTTTATACTGCTGAAGTCAGTGGGTACCCATATCAGTATCATCAGTTCATGAATCGCATGTTTCAGGAATCATAAAGCAAGATCCCAAACTACTGGTGGATAAAATCTTGCCTCCACCTTCTCCCTGGCCCAAGAGCTCCATCTTTGATGCTGACGAAGAAAAGTCGAAGGTAAGGCGCTCTTCCATGACCTTGGTGGCCTACCTGGAATCTAATCAGACTCCCTCTTTAGGGACTCCCTTCAGATATCCCTGGAATGTCTTCTGAACCCTTGAACCAAAGTGTGGGAGAACATGGTTAAGGGGGCTAGTGAGTTCTTTCTGGAGCAGGTTTTTATGAGTGAAAAAGCATAGGGTCTGGGTATTTTCTGTAGTGTGGATGGTTGGTTATATCCAGTGTGTGTGGTATTGGGGAAGATGTTGGGGAGGAAATAGTCCATTGTATGTTGGTTTAGGTCTTTTTAGTGCTAGTAAGCCCACTTCCACCCATTTTTCTTTTACTACTGCATCCCAGAATCCTCAGACATCAGTAAAGAAAAGGAAGGGAAGGGAGGTGGTCAAAACTCAGGCCAAGACCTGGGGTAACCCAGAGAAGCAGTAGTGGCAGTGCGTTGGGTCATTCCTGGTCTTCCTCGTACACAAGGTCTGTTAAGTATTGTGCTAGGAAAGCTCCAGGTCATATGTGTCTCTCTGTGATACCCATTGCCTTCCAACTGTACCTTTGTCCCCTTGGATCTGTGTGTTCAGTGGCAATGCATCCCTGTATGCAGATGAGCAGGGCTGTGTTAGGTTTTGCTGCCTTTCTTTCTGTCTCCTCTCCTGCTGGTTCCTTGCAATTGCAGAGGGTGGTAGGAGCAAGGGAAGAGATAGGTAATGGACTTCTGAGAAAGAGAAGAATCCTGAGTCACTTTGGGAAAGCTGCTTACATTCTCTGGGGCTCAGTGTCCCCATCTTTCCTGCCATCCATTCAACAAAGATAGAGTGACTCCTATGTGCTAGGTGTTCTGCTGGGCATCGGGAGTCACATCATCGTCTGTTACAATGTAGAGTCCATTGTTCAGGACAACTCGACACTGTTGAACACTTGGGCGAGATAGTTTTCTTGTTGGGGCTGTTCTGTGCACTGTAGGGTATTTATAGCATCCCTGGACTCTACTCACCAGATGCCAGTAGCATCCCTAATTGTGACAACCAGAGTATCTCCAGACTTTGCCAAATATCATCCTCCACGTTCCTACCCCATTGAAACTAGTGCCTGTGGAGGTAGTGGTAGTATATGAATGTGTGACTGCAAGGATTTGGTCAGAATATGCATATGAAATATATGGGCTCCCATTGTTAGCGTTAACTTTTCCATTGCTGATGCCACACACTGGCCATTTGACACAGAGGGGATTAGTTTCTTCTCTTTCTGTTCACCTTCAGCTTCTATCAAGGCTTCTGAAGAGCAGCCACCCTGAGGATCTGCGGGCTGCGAACCAGCTGATCAAGAGTTTGGTCAAGGAGGTGAATGTTTTTCCATTGGGTTCTGTAGAACGAGCCTTGGACAGGAGCTGCACGGTGTGTGTGAGCACATGTGATGGTGTAGACTCATCCGCAGACCACTGGGGAGAAGGTGGCCTCCTAGTCTGAGCTGGTGAACAGCCATGGGCTCCCTTAGGGCAGCAGGTGTTGAATGGAAGCAGGGACCACACTATGTGCTTTTCAAGTGCTTCCATTCAGGAGTGCAAGGCATTTGACAGACATCATTTTCTGTCCCAGTGAAGGTATTGTGTGGGCAGAGTCCAGGTTTGGGAATCTTTTTTGGGGAGTTATGGCTGATGGTACAAAGTCGGGGCTTGATAGGTCCCCAGCTGCACCATCTTCCCCAGGAATCCTGGCTTTGAGGACTTTCTTCCCTTGCTGAGTGAACATTCCCTCCACTCACTGTTTAGTGATTTCCCTGAGCTTGCTCTCCACAGTGCAGTGCCCACTTCTCACCCCCATTCAGGCTTTATCTAGCCCTCTGCCCCTCACTGCTATCCTCTCCTTTCTCCCAAAGGAGCAGGAGCGATCAGAGAAGGCATCCAAGAGAGTCAGTGCTGTGGAGGAAGTGCGGAGCCATGTGAAGGTGCTGCAGGAAATGCTGAGCAGGTACCGCAGGCCGGGGCAGGCCCCACCAGATCAGGAAGCCCTGCAGGTACTCTTTTCTAAACATAAAAAAATAAATAAATAAAAAATTCAAGAGTAACTGAGTATAACCGACATACTAGAAAACTGCACATATTTATAGTGTACTTTATGTGTGTTGATGTGTCTGCCTGTGCAGCCGTCGCCACAATCAAGAATTCTTTAGATCCTGGATGTAAGTCCCTTATCAGACAATTTTCTCCTATCTTTTCACTGTATGAACTGTATTTTGAAGCAAAAGGTTTTAATTTTGAAGTTGGATTTGCCCTTTTTTGTTTGTTGTTCCTGGTGCCTTGATGTCATATCTGACACACCACCACCTGCTGTGTGGCCACTCAGTCTGTCTGGAGCTCTGCTTTCTGCTCTTTGCATTCTAGCTTTTTATGCTTCATCACACAGAAGAGATCTTTCAGAAAGTTTACCTGTCCTTCTATTTCATGAGGCTAGCAGAAATGAACTAGTCTTTTCCAGTACCAAATTCTTGAGAGAAAAATCTGTTTGGCTAGCGTGACTCATGTATCTACCTGGGTTAGTCAGCTGTGACTAGGATTAGGCAGTTATGGAGAAACCTGTGCTGGTCTTCCTTCTGTGGCTGGAGGGGACCGCTCGAAGGGTTGGGAGCCTGGGCCAGGCAAACACTGCAAAACTGATCTGTGGTGAGGTTGTGTTACCAGACCACCTCTGCATCCAGGGTGCCCCAGCCTTGGCACAGCCCAGGACATTTTGCATGTCAGGCAACCTCCAGGTTCTTGACTCCCGAAGTGAAAAATTTAAGACACGAGTCTAAGTGAAAGTGAATTTTTTAAAGCTTAGGACAGTGAGGCAAAAGAAGAGTCCTTGGAGAGAGGATCCAGGGAGAGCCTACGACAAACTGCTGCTGTCCACTGCCCTCCTGGGTGCAAGTCTTGTCAAGACCCTCAGAGCCTAGGATAGAAGAAGCAAAGTACATACCTGAGGAAAGTGGGGCTTGGGCATGCTCAAAGAAGAGCGTGGGCTGGTGTTCTTCCTGAGCGTTTTATCTGTTTTCTGTAGGTGGGAATTTTAGGGGATATCCCAGCGGAGGATCTCAACAGACTATTTGTTATATTTCAGATGTGTTGCTTTGTGTGCTCTGACCTATTGAAATGAGCATGTAGTGGGGTCCATGGTCATTTTCTGGTCAGTTTTACCTCTGTCTCGGTTTAGTGTGGGTCTAACTGGTTTTTGTTGTCTACCTTCCTATGATGGTTTAAACTATCTGCTCTTAGGCATCTTCAGTTAGGGAGGGTAGGGTCTTGTGACTTATTAGCTGACTGTTAATTAATTGTTCAGCCATTCCAGCCCTTTGTTTTAGTCATTTGTCTCAACTTTCCACATTCCACTTGCCGGGGAATTTTTCTTTTCTTTTCTTTTTTTTTTTTTACTAACCTGACTCAGCTGTAACAGAGACCCTCAGGAGGGTTGGCACATTGCTCTTTTAAACAGCACAGTTTTTCCACAGCCAAGATAATAGCCAGTTATGAGGTGGAGAGATGCAGCAGGAAAGAAAACTTCATTTTTATAATGGATAAAACCGATATTGGAAAATGTGGCAAATAAGTGTTGGCCAGTGGCTTCCTGATACTGAACCCTAGAATCAGGCAGGTTACCTGCCACCTAGGATGTTTCTGTTACACCACTGTCTTTCCCACCGGGGTTTCTTCTTTAACACTTAGATCAGGTAGGAGCAGGGCTGAAAGTGGACTTCCTTATACTACAGGCAGGTAGCACTCAAGAGCAAAGCGGTGAAAACAGAAAACAAACAGGAGAAGAGCAAAGTGGGAAGAAGGGGTTCTTTTTTGCTTCCTCTCCCATACTCACCTGTTGGATATATTATTTCACCAGCCCCAAGGAGAGGGGCTCGAGTATTAACTTGGTTAATTGAGCTCCCTTGCAGGGAAGGAAACTTGAGATGTGCAGAAGCTGTATCTCCTCCTCAGCAATATGTGGATGGTGAAGTTGTCTGGAGCACTCTCCCTCTGATGCCAGAGATGAGATTTCTCAGATGTTGGGGATGGGGCCAATCATGGGAGGGAGTGTTGCTGTAAAGGGAAAATTGGCATTGGACAGCAGTTGGGTAAGGAGTCACTGCAGGCTTCCGTGGGGGTGGAGTGGGGTAGGGTGGTCCTCCATTGCTTAAACTGTTTTTGGCAAGGCAAGGGAAGGGAACTTGAAGAAGAGAATGCTTTACACTAATGTGTTGTGTTCTTTCTGAGCTAAGATCTTACTGCCCTTTCACTTAATTGTCTTAAAAAATTCCCATATAATTGTAGCCAAACTGTTTTTGAAATGGTAACTGCCATGTTTCTTCAAAGCTGCAGTCATGAATTTGGGGCTGATTAAGGAGAACTCATGAAGCACAGGCCCTGCTACTTAC
Organism: Sturnira hondurensis; assembly: GCF_014824575.4. Taxonomy (NCBI): domain Eukaryota; kingdom Metazoa; phylum Chordata; class Mammalia; order Chiroptera; family Phyllostomidae; genus Sturnira; species Sturnira hondurensis. The sequence continues at coordinate 905,074 of NW_028091508.1, forward strand.
TTAGGAAGGCCCTGGGCCTCCTCGTGGGTCCTGGGTGTGTGGTAAGCTGAGCTCTGTTTCCCAGGCTGTATATGAGAGGTGTGAGAAGCTGCGGCCCACCCTGTTCCGGCTGGCAGGTGACACCATTGATGATGATGACGCACTAGGTAATGGTTCTTTTTCTCTCGGTGCAGGTAGCACCCCAGGTGCAAAGCAGACATCCTGCTTCCTGCTGTGCCTCTGTGGTGCCAGTAACAAGGCAAAATGGACTTTTGCATTTATGGTGTTGGGCTTAAAAAGATGTGGCCTCGGTTGACTTAGAACTGCTTTCTTGAAGAATCTAGCCTTGAACAAGTCAGCAGCTGGTCTGAAAGCATAGGAAGGGGAAGAAATGTACCATGTAGATTGAGTATGAGGGTAAAAGAAGAAAGAGAAGATACTGCTGATAGCTTGAAGGAAGGCTGGACATCCCACAGAGGCCAAGAAATGTTTGCCAGTGGTTATCTTGGAGGTCCCCCCATCCTGAGTGCCTTCAGGGACTGGGTACATAACCTAAGGAGTCAGGCTGATGAGGGGAAGAGACAGTGGTAGGGAGAGTAGAGAATTTTAATACCTGAACAGGGTATTAAAACATTTAAAGATTTTTATTGAAAATCTGAAAACATATCAAAAGAGGGGACTAATAGAATAAAATTCTATGTACTTTTCAGCTATCAACAATGATCAACTTGTAACCAATCTTTAGATTTTGTTTCTTCTGTACCACTCTCCCCACTGCTGCCATTCAATTTTTGAAGCAAATTCCAAACATTTCAAAGTAATTAAATATTCAGTGTTCAGAGTTCCCTGGCATTTCGCTCTTTAACCATCTCTTGCTGTTTGCTCCCTTCCTTTTTAAGCAGTTTGTTCTAAAGCAGATTCAAAAGAAAAGCCATACTTTGAAAGTGGTTGGTATTTCCCAAGTCTTTTAATGGATAGCTCCCATTCTCTCCTTATTTTTTGCATGAAAAATATATCCTTTGACTTGTATAGTTTCTCTTGGTCCCAGTTTTCTGATGGCATCCCCATGATGTTTAGCATGATACTTTTAAAATAAATTTCTGATATTTCTTATAAATTGGATTGGTAGCTTGATCAAATTCAGGTTCAACTGGGGTAGGAGCAGGGGGAAGCAAGAATACTTCCTAAGTGGTGTTCAGGAGGCCCATGGTGACTAGTTGGGGACAAGAAATAAATGGTCACTGCTGAGGAGTAATCTTCTGGCACTTTGGCCTGCATAGCCCCTGGTCCTGTGCTCGTCTCGCTCTCTCCTGGAATAGAGTTTTTACAGGTAAACCAGACCGTGAGATACTCGTAGTTTTTAAAATCTGGGTATATTTTATACTTTCAGGACGTTTTACTTAGGACATTAAATTTTCCTCAGGAATCCTTTTTTAAAAGAGATTTTATTTATTTTTAGAGAAGAGGGGAAGGGAGAGAGAAGAGCAGGAGAGAAACATCAGTGTGTGGTTGCCTGTTGTGTACCTCCAGCTGGGGACTTGACCCGTAACCCAGGCATGTGCCCTGCCTGGGAATGTAACTGGTGACCCTTTGGTTCGTAGGCCAGCGCTCAATCCACTGAGCCACACCAGCCAAGGCCTTCTCAGGAATTCTTGATCTGTATTTAGATTTTTCTAAAGGTAGATTCATGTACCAGTTTGTTCCCTACAAACTTAAAAGCTTTTTAGTAACTGAATAAAGTACCAAAATTTTTTAATATTCATATTTACATGGATAAAACAGCTTTCTGTTTTAATTTTAGATTAATTAAACTAAAGTTTTAGTTCTTTAGTTGATGGAGCCATCTTTCAACTGTTGGCCATCATGTTGTCCAGTACAGATATAGAAGGTGAAAAATTTGGTTTCATTTCATTTAATTAATTAATTAATTTTCAGAGAGAGAGAGGGGATGGGAAGGAGAAAGAGAAGGAGAGAAACATCAGTGTGTGGTTGATTTTCATGTGCCCCCTACTGGGGACCTGGCCCACAACCCAGGCATGTACCCTGACTGGGAATCGAACCTGTGACCCTTTGGTTTGTAGCCTGCACTCAATCCATTGAGCTACACCAGCCAGGTTGTTTCTCTTATGTCTTTTTTAATGTTTTTTATTTATTTGTCTTTAGAGGGGAAGGAGAGAGGGAGAGAAATATCAATGTATGGTTGCCTTTCATGCGTCCCCTGCTGGAAACTGGCCTGCAACCCAGGCATGTGCCCTGACTGGGAATCAAACTGTGATCCTCTGGTTCACAGGCCTGCACTCAATTCATTGAGCTATACCAGTCAGGGCCTGTTACATCTTTTTTAAAAAAAAATATTGAGGGATTTATATTTTAAAATCATCTGTTTTATTTATTTATTTATTTATTTAATAGCGAGAGGGATAGAGAGGGAGAAAGAGATGGAAACAGTGATGTGTGAATGATACATGGATCAGTTGAGCCTTACAGACAACCCCCTCCCCCAACTGGCTTGCAACCCACACATGTGCCCTGACCAGGAATTGAACTGGTGACCTGTTGTTTGTAGGCTGGCATTCAATCCACTGAGCCACACCAGCCAGGGCTCTCCTATGTCTTGAGAACTGAAAGTGTTGGGGTTCAGGGATTGAGTGACTAGATGTAATAGAGAGGCCTGATCACATGATCTAGGGGTAAGGAGCATGGATATACTGAATTTGGCAGAGCTATGTGATAGCTATATTGTGGAATGGCTTAAAAAAGATTGAGGTTGTTGGTAGCTAAACCTGGGGATTCTGAGTTTTATCTCATTTTTCCAGTGGAGATTCTTCAGGCAAATGACCTCCTCACCCAAGGAGTTCTGCTGTACAAGCAGGTTATGGAGGGCCGGGTTATCTTTGGGAACACAGTGAGCAGCACAGTGGGAGACATACCTGTCTCCAGAGGTATGTGCAGAGAACCTTCCCCTGCCCTCTGCTTTGTTGCAGCCTGCAAATACTAGAAAAGAAATGACTCTCAGAATATTCTGAGTTATGATGTAGAAATGAGAAAAGTTGACCTCTTTTTGTTTTCTGCAAGAACTGCCACGTATGCCTTGATGAGTTGACTGACAGGCTGGACTCCAGCTTTGGCTATAAACAGAGGCAGGTGGCTATATTGCGCCCAAGTTTATATTCCACTTCTCACAGATGCATACTATGGGAGCTGGAGACCAAGAAAGTGATCTTTTTCAGTGGTTCCTGATGCCAGGCTAGCTGCATCAGGATTGTGTTTAATACTGGTTAAAATGCAGACTCTTAGGTCTCTGACTTGGACCTTCTGAATCAGGATTGCTTATAGGTAGGCCTGACATTTGCATTTTTAAAAATTTTTTAAAAAAATTTATTTATTTATCTTTGGAAGGGAAGGGAAGGAGAGAAAGAGAGAAATATCAATGTATGGTTGCTTGTGGTGCATCCCCTACTGGGAACTGGCCTGCAACCCAGGCATGTGTCCTGACTGGGAATCGAACTGCAATCTTCTGGTTTGCAGGCCCGTGCTCAATCCGCTGAGCTACACCAGCCAGGGCTCTGACATTTGCATTTTTATTAAGCACTGCAGGTGATTCTGATTAGCTGTGGTCAGAAGCCATGAAAAGGCTCTGAATTGGAGAAGACAGCTCTGCTGTGTCCAGACCATCAGAGGAGGACTTTGGCTGCTGGGTGGGAAGGCAGTCACTCTGGCTCCCTCACTTTAGATGCCAACTCAGGCTATGTGTCAAGTCTTTCTTCTGAGCGTGTGTTGAGGGTGGGATGATGTGATGTCTTTTGATTGGAAGGAGGCCTGAGGGAAGCTGATAGGCTTTTAAGTGGAGACGTGGCTCTTATTCTGACTGACTGGTCTTCCTAAATCTATTTGTTTCTAGTCTTTCAGAATCCAACTGGCTGTATGAAGAACTGCCTGATGGACTTGGAGGTGGACAGTGGATCTGAGCCAGCTGGAACTGGAGTACCATCTCTACTTCATCATGACCTGGCAGCCTTAGGTGAGGGTGGTTGACTGGGGAGAGGTACCGAATGGTCCTGGCTCCCAGGGATCTTGAGTAAGCTGGTTCCTCTTGAGGAGAATATTCCTGTTTTAGAGGGAATTGGGTGTACTGGGAAGCTCAGAGAGGCCCTTTTTCACTTAGTCTCAGATCTGCCATGGACAAGGTGAATGACTGGCTACTTTGAATGACTGGCAAAGCTTTGCGTAGGCTTTCTAAATGTTCTAGAAAGGTTGGACATGGGGTTGCTCTCCAGGTCCTATCAGGTAGAGTTACTGGTGTGCATCTCTCTCTGTTCCTTCCTTGTAGGAATCAGTGATACTCCAGTTACCAACAAGGTAAGGATGCTCTTCTCAGGGGCCACAGAGGAGAGCAGAGGGGAGGTCCCTTGAACCTAGTGCTGTCTAAGGGAAGAGGGGGGCTATGGCATAGCCTAGGGGGTGCTTGCAGACTTGGAGGCCAAAGCCTCCTCATCTCTACTGTCTAGGCTTGGAACCACAGAGGGAAGTTTCTTCTCATATCCCCTCTTCAGTAGTGCCCTGCTGCTTATTGAAGGTCTACTTGGAGTCATGTTCTCTTGCCCTTTCTTGCCTACCTGTATCAGGCAGTGAAGTCAGCCTGGGCTGGAGTGGCTTTTGTGGGGTCAGGATGTGCTGTCACAATGGCTGGTGGTAATTCATGCCCTGGCCTTGTTTTATTTCATTGTTTATTTATTTTTGGTGTTCTGACTGGGAATCCAACCTGCAACCTTTGGCTTTGTGGGGCAACACCCAACCAACGGAGCCACCCCAGTCAGGGCCTTGCTTTATTTTAGCCATTCCTGGTTTGGCAGGTTGCTGGACAGAGCTGCTGTAAGGAAGAGAGGAATCCTGCCAGCACACTGCCAGGTGGTGGTGTTGAGAGCCCGTCTGCAGAAAGGAGCTTGCTGGACCTCTTCTCCTCACAGCCACCCTTGGGCCCTGTGTGAGTGTGTGGGTGGGGAGGGCGAGGGGGCTCCTGTGTGCAGCTCATGCTCATGGCACCGGGGCTGGGGTGACCCTCCAAGGCAGGCAGAGCCCTCTCACTCTGGAAGGGTTTCTTTGCTTCCCCTCTTCTCCCTTTACTCCCATCATAAGTCAGGGAAGGGCTTCTGGAGGTTTTGTTTAAGCAGTAGCAGCAGTAGATAATGATGTTTTTGTTGTGTATAGGTGGGTTTTTTCTTTTATAATTATAATTTAATTTGAAATGAAGCAAAATTTGATCACAAGAGTGACAGTTAGTATAGAAAGTCCCAAATACCAACCCCTAAGACAATGTTGAATGTTCCTTCTTTGCTTTTTCTCTATACATGTAGTAATGTGTTACTGTCTCTTATTTTTACACAAATGAGGTCATAATTTACGAACTGTATTCCAATGTGTTTTTTTAATATCACGTTAATATCTTTAATACGTTTTCATGTCAGTATATGAATTTGTTTCATTCTTTCCAGTAGGTATATAATAATTCACATATACACATATACATGTATTTAATCATTTCCTTCTTGTGGATCTTTACATAGCTTCCAGTTTGGAGGCATTTGGGTAGTGGTAACAATGCAGATTTCTTAAAAGTAGAGGTGCTGCAAGCTGTGAATATAAATAAATTTCCCAAGATCCTATCCCTCTGCCTCTGGAAATATTGGAGCAGTTTGCCTTCTCTCAACAACCCGAGTGCCCATGACACTGATGAAGAGAGACCACAGGGCTCTGTTGGCAGTAATGTGCCAGGTGGTCATACTTATTGCACCCAGAAGGGCTTTTTCCACTTTACTTTCTCTAATCACTCCAGTGATCATTCTGATTTTGGTGGGTTACTTCTGTCTGGACTTTAGTTTTCCAAAAACACTTTCAGTTTATATTACGAATGGACAAAATGATAAAGAAGTATGAATAAAGTGGTCCATGTAACTTGTGTTACCATTTTCCTGCATTACTTCACCCTGGTGATCACATGAGGGAAACTGAACCTGATGTCAGGGACTGCCTGACAGGGACATTAATTACCTCACACATTGCACTGTTTCTCAAACATTTTTCTCATTTAATTCTTAGGACACCATTAGAAAACTGCGGCATAGGTTAAATTCTTTTTTAAAAAATATATTTTATTGATTATGCCATTACAGTTGTCCCATTCCCCCCCTTCACTCCCCTCCACCCTGCACACTCCTCCTCCACCATTACCCCCACTTTCGTTCATGTCCATGTGTCACAAGTTTCTTAGATCCTGTATTTCCCATAGCATTCCTGCCCTCCCTCTATTTTCTGCCTACTGTCTATGCTACTTATTCTCTGTACCTTCTCCCCCCTTCTCCTCCTCCCACTCCCCTGTTGCTAACCCTCCATGTGTTCTTCATTTCTATGGTTCCACTCCTGATCTAGCTGTCCTCTTGGTTTGCTTTTGTTTTAGGTGTGGTTGTTAATAACTGTGAGTTTGCTGTCCTTTCACTGTTCATATTTTTCATCTTTTTCTTAGATAAGTCTCTTTAACATTTCATAGAATAAGGGCTTGGTGATGATGAACTCCTTGAACTTGGCCTTATCTGAGAAGCACTTTATCTGCCCTTCCATTCTAAATGAAAGCTTTGCTGGATAGAGCAGTCTTGGATGTAGGTCTTTGGATTTCATGACTTGGAATACTTCTTTCCAGCCCCTTCTTGCCTGTAAGGTCTCTTTTGAGAAATCAGCTGACAGTCTGATGGGAGCTCCTTTGTAGGTGACTGACCCTCTATCTCTTGCTGCTTTTAGGATTCTCTCCTTCATTTTAATCTTGGCAATGTAATTATGATGTGCCTTGGTGTGTTCCTTCTTGGGTCCACTTTCTTTGGGACTCTCTGAGCTTCCTGGATTTCCTGGAAGTCAATTTCCTTAGCTAGACTGGGGAAGTTCTCCTTTATTATTTGTTCAAATAAGTTTTCCACTCGTGGATGTTCCTCTTCCCCTTCTGGTACCCCTAGAATTTGGATGTTGGAACGTTTAAAGATGTCCTGGAGGTTCCTAAGCCTCTCCTCATTTTTTTGAATTCTCATTTCTTCCTTCTTTTCTGGTTGGCTGTTCCTTTCTTCCTTCTGGTCCACTCCCTTGATTTGAGTCCCAGTTTCCTTTCCAGCACTATTGATTTCCTGTGCATTTCCCTTCATTTCAATCAGTTTAGCCTTCATATGTTCCTCTAATTTGTGACTAAAATCAACCAGTTCTGTGAGCATCCTGATCACTAGTATTTTGAACTGTGCATCTGAAAGGTTGGCTATTTCTTGGTCGCTTAGAATTATAGGCTCTGGGGCTTTGAGCTGTTCTTGAGTCAAAATGTTTTGGTCTGTTCACACCTGTTATGTATGAGGGGCGGAACCTTAGGTGTTCACCAGGGCCTGGCGACCCAATTGCTGGGTTATGATGTGGTCTGGCTGAATGGTTTGTTGTTGTCGGACTTTCGTACAGTTCAATTTTCTGTGTTTTGGCTGCGTTTTTGTTGCTAAAACTTTGTTGGCTTTAAACTTAGTTGTGGGAGGAGGCACAGTGTTTCCACCTATGCTTCCATCTTGGCCTGAAGTCCTAAATTCTTATATAAAGTCATATACCTCTAAAATACACACACATACCTATGTACATATATATATTTCTTTTTTCCCCCTTCTTGTTCTTCAGAAATTCTAATTACAGATTCCTGGAATTCTTGCTGGTCTTGATATTTATTTTTATTTTTTATTTTTGCAGGAATTATATTCCACAGAAAAATATCCCCAAGGAAGTGCTTCCAGGTACTAAATCATCTCCTGGTTGGTCCTGGGAGGCTGGCCCATTGGCTTCGTCCTCATCTTCCCAGAATACAGCTCTGGCTCAAGTGTTTGTCCCTTTGGAGTCTGTTAAGCCCAGTAAGTGCAGTTTCACACTGTTATTTTCCTTCTCTCTATTAGATGCCTAGCATTATCCCCTCTGGATTCATAGGAATGGCTCTTAAACTGTGGAGAATGAGAGGTGGAAATTTTGCCTCAGGGCAGAGGATAAGGAGGTGACTTCATGTCTTTTAGTTTATATTTTCCTGAATGTTTTCTCTGCCTTGGGGTGGACACAGTGAAGGATATTGGAAGGCAGGATTTAATTAGGGTGCTTGAGTCTTCTTAGGGACATGATGTTCATTCATTTGGAATTCAAGAAGGTAATGTTTAGTGTGGCCTGAAATAACTCAGAAGAGGTGGAATTAGAGGAAGGGGACAATTTGGCTGGCAATTCTCCTCTTCTAGGGATCCTCATTAATGCAGGAAAGTAGATGTTACCCTTTTTTATAAAGGAAAGGAGACTGAAGGCCCAGTTAAGTATGGTGACTGCCTATGCACAGCACTAGTATGTGAGCAGGAAACAAATGCGCTTTAGATCTCTGGCCTGGCCCTCTTCTGTGGGCATAGGCCCCTGTTGTGGCTTGGTGTGGTAAGGTCAGGCTACAGAGAACCCTGGAACCAGGCAGAGGAAGTTAAACAGTCAGTAAGCAGTGGGAGCCCTTTGCATACTTACTTTGTTAACTTTTGATTTAAAAATAATCCACGTTCACCTGGCTGGTATAGCTCAGTGGATTGAGTGCGGGCCTGCGAACCACACGATAACGGTTTGATTCCCAGTCAGGGCACATGCCTGGGTTGCAGGCCAGTTCCCAGCGGGGGACTCACGAGAGGCAACCATGCATTGATATTTCTCTCCTTCTCTCCTTCTCTTCCACTCTAAAGATAAATAAATAAAATCTTTAAAAAAAAAGTTAAGTATTATTAAAAAAAAAAATCCACGTTCAGCCCTGGCTGGTATGGCTCAGTGGTTGAGTGCCAGCCTGGAAAACAAAGGGTTGATGGTTTGATTCCCAGTCTAGGTCATATGCTTGGGTTACAGGCATTAATGTTCCTCTTTCTCTCTCTTTCCCTCCCTTTTCGTCTAAAAATAAATAAATAAAATCTTTAAAAAATAAAAACACTTCATGTTCAATGGTAGTTGATTGATTTTGATAATTGTGCTGTGGTTTTATAAAATGCTAACATTCAAAGAAGCTGGTTGAAAGGGTATATGGGACTTTTTTGTTACCTTTGTAACTTTTTATACATCTTAAATTATTAAAAACAGTAAAAAAATTAAAAACAAAAATATGCATGTTCAATGTAGAAATTTTAGAAAAGAGAATAGACTAGAAACTTAAAATCAACTGTACCATTATCACCCTGAGGTGGAAGTTCTGTTAATGTCTTAGTTTCATTTCTTTTTTCTTTTTTTTCTTTTCATTTCTCTTTTCTTTCTTTCTTTCTTAGCCTCACCTGAGGACATGCTTATTGATTGTAGAGAGAGGGAAAGTGAGGGGGAGAGAGAGGGAGAGAAACATCGATGTGAAAGAGAAACATTTATTGGTTGTTTCTTGAACCTGCCCTGACTGAGGACTAAACCCGCAACCCAGGCATGTGTCCTCACCTGGAATGGAACTTTTGACCTCTCTGTTTATGGGATGATGCTTCATCCAGTTGAGCCATACCAATCAGGGCAACATTTAAACATTTTTGATCTTCATTGTCAAGCTTCCCTCCAGAAAGTTTGCCTTAACCCAGTGCTCTCATCTATGATCCCTTCTAGGTATTCTCAGTCTTTTGATTCTTTGGCAGTTTCATTATTAAACTATATTTTTATTTATTTTTAACTGTATTTGTATATTTTCATTTTGTCAAATGATGGTTGGCATGAGACAAAGACTCATTAAAGTTTTTTTCCAGCTTGTTAGCTAGATGTCTGCTATTAATTGGCCACTAGTTTTGAAATAGATGTTCTTAACATATTAAATCCTCATATTTGGGTCTGTTCTGCATGCTCTGGTTTGTGCCATTTTGCTTGAATATGTACAAAACTTCTGTTTTGTACATATCTGAGTATTCATTAATGCAAATAGCCATTCCTCTCTCTCTTTGTTTTTAATGTCAGTCTCATGGTTCCCCCCACCCCAAATTAGCTTTAGAATCATTTCCTAGCCACATTAAAACAATCATTTTAGGATTTCTGTTGGAATGCCATTAAACCGATTGATTTGAAGAGATCTGCTATCTTTGCAGTTTTGTGAAGTTGAATATAGGAGAGTATGTGTTTAGTCATACACAAGAGATGGGAAGGACAGAGGCTCACATTTAGCAGTGCTTATTTCTGGGTAGAATTAAGGGTGGTTTTTATTTTGTTCTTTGATATCCTGTATTTTCCATAGTGTTCATACATTGTTTTGATCATAATCATATCTCCTTGTTAAAAAGTTCTTATTAAAAAAAACACTTGGTAATGTGCTTAGGATGGTTTGATGGCAGAAGGGTCATAGTTATCCAACTAGAAGCATTGAGGACTTGGATTATGGCAGTGCAGAGGGTTAAGTTTAAGAGCTGTTGTGACCCGAGGAGCGACAGCATTTGGTGAGGATGTAAATGTCTTCTTCAGGTTTGGTTGTCTGGGGGTTGTAGCAGTACTAACCCTTTCGGTTGGCCCTTTTCTACCAGGCAGCCTGCCTCCAGTCATCGTGTATGACCGGAATGGACTCCGAATTCTGCTCCACTTTTCCCAGACAGGGGCCCCGGGTCACCCTGAGGTGCAGGTGCTGCTGCTCACCATGATGAGCACTGCCACTCAGCCTGTCTGGGACATCATGTTTCAAGTGGCTGTGCCAAAGGTGAGCCATCTGCTGGCCAGATTCTTGGAGCTTGTCAATAAAGGCTCTCATTTCTGAGTACCAGGTCCTTTGCTGGGGCATTATGTATTAGGTGTAAGGACAGAATCTTCACTCAAAGTCATGTAAGATAAAATGGGAACTCTGTTGGCTCTTTTTATTGTGGATTCTTGATGCCTGGATCCACAGGTAGGTTCTTACATGATTCCTTAAGATTCTGTCTCTTCCCATCTCCTGACTTTGCTTTCCTCTTTGGAGCCTGTTCTCTGACAGACTCTCCACAAAGGAGAAAAATGGTACTAGCAGCTCCAGAATTACATGGTCCTTAGCCCTTTTCTCTTAGAAAGAAACTTTCCTATGCTTTACACCTAAAACTAATACAAATAATACTGATTATAAACTATGATTGAAAAATTAAAAAAGTATTTTAAAGATTAAATTAAATAGTGAATATAGAAGAAGAAAAAAGAAAGAACGAACCTCTGATCTGGCATGAAGCATGCAGACTGCCCAAGAAAAGGATAGGATTGGCACTGTGGTGTCACCTGCATACATTAGCAATAACTTGGGTTCAGGGATATGAGGTACTCTGTCCAATTTGGATATTAGGTTTACCCCTCTTCAACGGGATTAGGGCCCCACTGAGTAACAACCATACTGGAATCACAAATGGGACAGGGGCATGTCCTGAACGGAAAGGTTCAAGGCAAACAAAGTTAAAGATACACATTTTCTAATCCTTATGGTGATCATGTGGAGTAATGCTGTGGTACTTCTGTTTTATATATTACCAGTCTAAAGCTTGGAAAGATTAGATATTTTGCCCAAGATCATAGAGCTGGTAAAAGGCAGAGTTAGAATTCAACCCAGGATGTACCCTCACTCTGCATGTGCCTCTTTGAAGTCACACTCTGACTCACATCAGACACATTCTGGGTGTGGAAGGAGCGGTCTTTGGGTCCTGTCATCAATGGGTGGGGTGCAGGTCAAGCTTTCCTGTTCACCTGATCTCCTTATTGAAGCTGTTATTTACAAGGAATGAGTTATATGTCGGATTCCCCTGTCTCCCTGTAGTCAATGAGAGTGAAACTGCAGCCGGCATCCAGCTCCCAGCTCCCAGCATTCAGTCCTTTGATGCCTCCAACTGTGATCTCTCAGATGCTGCTACTCGACAATCCACACAAAGTAGGTTCTGGTATCTTTAACACCAGGGAGATGGGGCCCTGAACTGTGGGGTGGCAGCTTGGTACATAGACAGAGGCATATTGAGGTCTTGCTCTGAAGTCTCTGGTGTGGATGGGAGTGGTGGTGGGTTGGTTCCTGCTAGAGTGTGTTTTCTTCTGGGGCTTATTGAAAGAATACCTGTGACCAGATTGTCATATCTGGGAAGCAAGGGAGTGACACAGACTCTCTGCAATAGGAGTAGTCTTCCTAAAGGGAAGCCTGTCTGTTGTCCTCAGCTGTTCTCTGAGCAGTGGTCCAACTTAGGATTGCACAAGTGGGAAAGGACTTGCAGGATGTGTGCCTAGCTCCCCTTGTGTTTTGGTCCCCAGGGGTCTAGGCCAGGCTGTTCTGTCACAGTTGTGTGAAGCCCTCACCTGGCTCAAGTTAACATGAATACACTGTTCTTTAGTGACTGCTGGATGGGGAAAGGCTTTTACTTTGTGCTTGTCTCTCTGTTGCTCCTCACTAATTTACCATCTTATATCTTTGCCCAGGAGCCCATCCGGTTACGGTATAAGCTGACATTCAACCAGGGCGGACAGCCTTTCAGCGAAGTAGGAGAAGTGAAAGACTTTCCAGACCTGGCAATCATGGGTGCAGCCTAACTTTCCACAAGACACATCCTGCCATTCAAGTTTAGGCAGTGCTGCTTGTGCTGTCTAGATAGGATTAATCATGATGACCTAGTGCAAAGTGCCAAGAGTTCTGTCCTGATTCAGGCTCTGGATGCTAACCACCAACCTCTGACTTGTTCTGCAGATTGTGTGTTTGTGTGTGTTGTTGTATGGAGTTCAGGGGAGGGAGGAACAGAACTTGGGATATGGGCAGTATGGGAAGTGCTAAAGCATTTGTGATAACCACCTGCTACAATTGTATCTCTTTCTGTGTGTTTGGACACTGATCTCTCTGCTCTGGTTGGACGTTTTATAAGCCAAAGCTGCTGTTGTTTTCATCTGTTATCTTTCCATTCATCCACTCTGTGCCTTGTTAGCCTTTGAAAGTCTTGGTTGCTTCCAGGCTGCTATTCTCAGGGACCTTAAAAGGGACCTACTTAGTTGGTTTTGGGCCAGAGTATATCTTCTGGGGCATTCTCTTTTAAGAAAGACCTTGTCTCCATTTCCATTAGAGAATGCATCTTGCAAGTATTCCAGAGTATCTTCTCAATGGAATGCTTATTGCACTGTGTTCCATGTGAGGGGCTGCCAGTAGACCAGAGGCCCATACCTGGTAGGCCAGTCATGTCCTTTACCACTGTGCCTTAGAATCACCTTTAGATGGGCCCTCCAGGCCAGAGGGAAAAATAGATCCTAGGCCTCATTCAGGCCTCAGTTTCTGTGGGTTGTGCAGCCTGTCTGGGCCCTGAGGACCCTCATCTCTATCCTTATCCTCTTTACAGGCATTTACCTAGAGCTCTTTGTGACACAGTGCTAGTTATTATAAATCATAGCTAACAGGCTCCCCTGGAATGTTGCCTTCACAACCCAAGATGAAAAACTGGTGCAAAAAGATATGAAAAGAGCTTAGTAGTGATTTAAGTGGTGACTAAATACAGAAAGTCATTGAATAAATACCTGTGTAGCAATATACTTTGTGGAGTTTTGAGTAAGTAGGAGCTGCAAAAGCCATTGCATTTAGAGATGATAGGGTTAAAGGGAACTGTCAACCATTGAGGAAGTAAGGAAGACTTCATGAAGGATGTGAAATCTTAACAACTGATTCAGTGAAGAGAGAAGCCCTGGGGATCTGAACAACACTGGAAAGAGATGTGGATTTTTGTTTTGAAGGAAAATTCAGGTGTACAATCCATACTTAGCACCTACTATGTGCTAGGCACTTAGTGCATGTTTTAGAAGTCCTGCTTGGCCTGATTGTTGGGAGAAGAAAGCTGACTTTGGCTATGATGGCCTGATGAAGGACTTTAAAATCCCAGCAGCTCAACTGTCTTGGCAGGATTCTACCTCAGAAACTGCAGGGCTCCATTTGGGGCTTTTTATTATGAAATCTGGCGCTCTGTAGACTGATCTTTCAATATCTACATTTAGTTGGAAGTCTGCCAACACTAATTGGTGGGAAAGGTGCCATAAAAAACAAGGTATGCTAATTTTTAAGCAAATGTGAAAACTCATAAATGATGGGCTGATTTCTTCATTTGGCCTAATGCACATATGGTTCATTTTAATCTAAAATTACTTTATGTTCACATGCTCTGTATAGCTTTTATAGGCTCTAAGCTATTTCTCAGCTATTTCATAGTCTGTAATGACAGTGTTGGCCTAGGAAGAATGTCCCATCAAAATATGTGAATGAGGCTTACACGTGAAAGACTCTTATCCTGTTGTCCGAGGTAACTTGTGTGTGTCTGAACATTATTCTGTCTTCTGGCAGTGGTGCTCTGCTTAGGTGGAGTTGGATAGGACAAGAGAGTTGGGTGTGCGGTCCTGAAAGTGACTGTGGTTTATGTTATCAGTGCCTTCTAATTACCAAGTTCAGTGACCACTTAATGATCAACTCTTACCCTCTTATTCAAGTATTTGACCAACTACTATGAAGCAGACACTGTTGTAGGCACTGTGGATACAGTAGTAACAGAGTCCTTGGCCCCCTGCATCTTCCATGCTAGTAAGGAGAGGCAAGTCCCTATTACCTGGTAGAGGTAGGTGATCAGTAAGGCACTGATGATCAGTGTTTTTTCCCTGTCCTGAACTCCTCTTCTGGGATTTGTCTTACCCCTAGTTCTTCACCTGCCTCTGTGCCTCTCCATCTGTCCCTTAAGTATGGTGTTTTCCCAAGGTTTAGTCCTTAGGACTTTACTAAGCACATCTGGGCATTTAACCTCTAGATGGGACCTAGACCTCCATTTCAAGCTTCTACCTCTGTGCTGACATCAGATCCATGTTTTAAGCTGACAGTGGCAGTGGGTCTGTTTATCTTGAGGTTCCACTGTTGCCTCAAACTCCCAATGTTTAGAACTTCCTCAAACCCAACCTTCTCATTTCCATCTATATTTTCTTTTATTTGAAAGCATCTATCTGATCATTCCTGCTCCATCCATTCTACTTAATACTCTTGTTTCTAGTGTTTATTTCTACATACAACCACATCTTTCCCTCCCCTGCATTCACGTTAGTCACCTGCCTCTCAGTTCTCTGAGCAGTGATACTTGCCACCACTAGAATTTTCTGACAATCTGTGTCATGGATCCCTTGCTGAAAAATTCTGCATGGTTCTTAATGTCTAAAGAGCCTATTGCAATCAAATGGAAGTTGCTTACAGTACCTTCCTGTAACTGTGCGCCCTACCCACTGGCATCATCTGCGAAAAATAGAGCACACTTTCCACAGCCACAAGAAAGTTGGTCATGTTTTTTGTTTTTTTTTTAAGAATAATTATTGGTTTGAGAGAAACGAAAACATTGACTTGTTGTTCTACTTATGCATTGATTGGTTGATTCTTGTATGTGCCTTGACTGGAAATTTTACCCTCAACTTTGGTGTATTGGGACAACACTAAGCAACTGAGCTACCCAGACAGGTAATTAATAAAACATTACCTGTCATGTTTATTTATTTATTTATTTATATTTTTGTAATTGTTGTTCAATTACCATTGTCCCATTTTTTCCCATTACTTTCCCCTTCCCGACCTGCCTCCACCTCCCATATCCCACATTCAATCCTCCCCACCCCTTGTCTTTGTCCATGGGTCCTTTATACATGCTCTTTGACTTGACTCTTCCCCTTCTTTCCCTGTTATCCACCTCCTCCCTCCCCTCTGATCATTTAGTTTGTTCTTTATTTCCAGTCTCTGGTCCTGTTTTACTTGCTTGTTTTGGTGATTATGTTCCACTTATAGGTGAGATACCTGTCATGTTTTGATGTTTTCTCTTGTCCCTTTCCACACCTGCAGTTCACTCCTCCCTTTATTTCTTCAGTGAATGTAAAATGCTGCTTTATCCGTGTGTCACTGAGAGTAAATGGGCAATGGAGAGAGTAAATGTTGAAAACAGGGTAAATGACTTAAGAACCAAAGAACATGAGTTTTACCTATTAAAGATAATATAAAATGAGAGAATACAAAAGGTAGACAGCAAAAGCGATATTCTAAAATGCAGAGTGCTGGACTACTACAGTGTTTACAAGTCACAACTTTTTTTTTACTCCTCACCTGAGGAGGATATGCTTATTGATTTTAGAGCAAGAAGAAGGGGGGAGGAGAGAGAGACAAATATCAATATGAGACAGAAACATGGATCAGTTGCCTCCTGTACATCCTGAGTGGGGATTGAACCTGCAACTCCAGTGTGTGCCCTGGCCAGGAATTGAACCCTCAACCTTTTGGGGGTATAGAATGATGCTCCAACCAACTGAATTACCTGGCCAGGGCACAAGTCACAAGTTCTTTAGATCTATTCCAATACAGAAGACACCCAGCCCCCAAACTGAAAATTTTGGGGTCAATCAGGGGCCCCCTTTTTTTTAAAGTAAGAAAAGGGTAAGATTGTGTCCTGGAATGCTAGCTGTGATTGGTTGGTTCGTTGTTTTTTGTTGTTGTTGTTTTTTAAGATTTTATTTATCTTTAGAGGGGAAGGGAAGGAAAGAAGGAGAGAAGTATCAATGTATGGTTGCCTCTCACAAGTCCCCTGCTGGGAACTGGCCTGCAACCCAGGTATGTGCCCTGACTGGGAATTGAACTGCGATACTCTGGTTCACAGGCCTGCGCTGAATCCACTGAGCTATGCCAGCCAGGGCTTGGTTGGTTCTTTTTTTAAAGGTATGGTTTGACATGTCATCTGGAAAGAGGTGGAGCCAAGTAGGGACAAAGCAGGGAGTGTCCTTGATAAGATCATACATTTAAGCCCTGGCTGGTGTAGCTCAGTGGATTGAGCGCGGGCCTGTGAACCAGAGTATCGCAGTTCGATTCCCAGTCAGGGCACATACCTGGGTTGCAGGCCATTTCCCAGCAGGGCACTTGTGAGAGGCAACCATACACTGACATTTCTCTCCTTCTCTCCTTCCCTTCCTCTCTAAAGATAAATAAATTAAAAAATATATTTTAAAAAAAGATTTTAAAAAATCATACATTTAAGATACAATGTCAGCTGGAATGAAAAAAGCCAGGCCTTTCTGCTGTCCTTGTTCAAGGCAGTCCCAATTCTACCATGTTTATTTGAATAGAGGTTGCATTTTAAAAAGCATGAGCACTGACTGGTATGGCTCAGTGGGTTGAGTGTCACGCCCCAAACTGAAAGGTCACCAGTTCCATTCCTGGTCAAGGCACGTGCCTGGGTTGCTGGCCAGGGCCCCTGTTGGGGGTGTGCAACAGGTAACAGATCAGTGTTTCTTGCACATTGATCTTTTTCTCCCTTTCCCTCTCTCTAAAAATAAAAATCTTTTAAAAAATCATAAGCATTTTGTTCCTTCCATTTTTATTCTTGAATACTTCATCTCACTTCTAGAGGTTATTTTTAAAATTGATACAAGCCTTAAAGTTGAGGTCTTCTGAAGCCCCTAAGAGTTTATTTTATTTATTTTTTATTTTATTTTTATTTTTTAAAGACTTTATTTTTAGAGGATAAGGGAGGGAGAAAGGGAGTGATATTAGTGGGTTTCCTCTTGCATGCAACTGGAGACCTGGCCCATAACCCACATATGTGCCCTGACCGAGAATCACACTGGTGACCTTTGTTTGGTTCAAAAGCTGATGCTCAATTACTGAGCCACACCAGCTAGGGTTCACGATTCACTTACTATTTGTGCTTGACCTGTCTGCCTGGTTTCCATACAGGAACAGACTTGACTTGCTCCTAAGTATTTAAAGTTTAAAATTTTGGTGAGGTTCAGTTTAATACTGAGACAAAGTAAATACCAAAAAGTTACAATCATCTTGTATTTCTATAACAGGAAACTTAAAATCATTAAGAATGTTCTATTCACAATAGCATTGAAATCAATACAATACTTTGGAATAAATTTATCAAAAGTACAAGACTTTTACAATAAACAACTATAAGATATTGCTGGGAGAAAGAAGAATTAAATTAGAGGTCCTCAACCAGGGGTGACTGTTTAAACTGGAGGACACTTTGAAACCAGAAAAGACACCAGCATTCAGGCTGCCTGTCAGTACCAAACCCAATAAGCAATTACAGCGAATGAATCTTCATGGGCACTTTATTCAGAGGGCCAGCAATCTGAAAAGATGGCGGGTTCATACCCTAACAGGCCATCTTGTCTTCTCTTTCCATGCCAGACTTTTTATAACGGAATAAACAAGGTGTGGTGAGGGGCTTTGAAATTCTGGGAGGACTAGGTGAATAAAGCAGCAACATTCCTGGTCATCTGTGTCTCCCTGGAACATAAAGGCCCAGATGCCTCCAGTTGTCCCCAGGCAGTCATCTTTAGCAGTGCCCCAGGAGGTCAGTTTTTTTCACAGGAGCCAGGACATGCCTTATCCGTAGTTTTTGAAACAAAAGCTTTAACAAACGCATTACTTGGTAGACTTAGAACTTTTTATTTTAAGCTAAAATTTTCCAACTCCTGAGTTCCCTATCAACTTGGCATAGTATGGAGACATTTTTGGTTGTCAAAATTTAGCAGAGGGTTGCTACTGGCTTCTAGTGAGTTGAGGCCGGGATGCAGCTAAACACTGTACAATGCTTTCTGCAACAATTTTTTTGCCCTAAGCGAGTCAATAGCACCAAGGTTGAAAATCCTGATCTCAATAAGTGGGGAGGCATTTCACATTCATGTATTGGAAGACAATATTGTCAAAGATGCTAATTCTCTGATCTATGAATTCAATATAATCCCTATTCCAGCAGCATTTTTTGGTAGAAATTGATAAGCTGATCACATGATGTGCTGTAAGTGGAAATGCAAAGGGTCTCAAGTAGCAAAATAATTTTTTGATAGAACAAAGTGGGAAGACTTACACTTGTATGAACTACAGTGATCAAAACAGCTTGGTATTGGTACAAGAATAGAGAGAAAACAGAATTCAGAGTCCAGAAACCCTTATACTTTTGTCACTTGATTTTGACAAAGGTCTAAAGGCAATTCAGTAGAGAAAGAAACGTTTTCAACAAATGGTCCTGGGATAATTACATGTCTGCTCATACACACAAATGAACTTAGACCTTTACTTCATACCATCCCCACCCCCACCCCCAAAGTGAGCTCAAATTGGATCACAGACCTAAATGTAGGAGCTAAAACTAAGATTTCTGGAAGAAAATTAGGAAAAATTTATGATTTTGTGTTAGGTGAAGAGTTTTCCCCTGCTTGAATATCACTTTTTAAATAATTTTTTAAAATTACAGTTGACACAGTGTCAGTTTTAGCTGTACAATATAGTGATTAGACATTTATATAACTTATGAAGTGATCACCCCAATCTAACACCTACCTAGCACCATAGTTAATTCCCTGTTTTACTTTACATTCCCATGACTGTTTTGTGACTGCCAATTTGTATTTAATCCCTTCACCTTACCACCCATCTCACTACCTCCCTTTAGATACAACAAAAAAGTATGATCCATAAAGGGAAACAGTGATAATAATCAAAGTAAAAAGACATGCATCTCAAAAGACACCACTAAGAAAGTGAAAAGGCAAACTACAGATTGGGAGAAGATATTTACAAACCATATCCTTAATAAAGGAGTTATATACAGAATATGTAATGAACTTTAGCAGCTCAGTAATGTGAAAATAACTCCATTTTGAAATTGGGCAGATTTGATTAAACATTTCTCTAAAGATACAATGATGGCTAATAAGCAGATGAAAAGACAATATATGAGGGAAATTCAAGTTAAAGCAACAATGACAACACTTCATAATGAAATATTGGGGAAGCTGTAGAGAAACTGGAACCCTCTTACATTTTATTGATGGTAATATAAAATGGTATAGGCACTCTGGATAAATTTCATAGTTTGTTAAATTTATCAGTTACACTCCTAGGAACCCAGAAGTAGTGAAAACACCCAAAGACAAGTGAACGTTCATAGCAGAGTTACTCATAAAATTCAGTGTCCATCAACTGGTGAATGGGTAAAATGCTGTATCCACACAGTGGATTACTATGTAGCAGCAGGAACAAACTGCTGATATACAACATGTTCAGTGAAAGAGACCAAATGCAAAAGGCTACATATTGTCTGATTCCATGTATTTGAAATGTCCAGAGAGGTAAATGTATAGACAGCAAATCGGGTTTCCCAGGACTGGGCATGGGAGCAGAGGTTAAGTGCAAATGGGCAGCAAGGAACTTTTTGGCTAATGGAAATGTTCTTATGGAGATGGCACAACTCTAAATTTATTGAAAATCATTGAATTGTATACTTCGGGTGGTTTTTTATGTCCTGTAAATTTATTACTCAATAAACCTGTTTTTAAAGTGTGAGCTGGTTGGGGAGGGAATGGACATATTAGAGTATCTAAGGCTTCTGAGCAAGACCTGGGGCTTGATCATTTTGCACCTACAAAGCTAGGGTACCAGCTTCCCTACTTTGTGGATTTAGGTATTCCAGAAATAACAGAAGTATTTACAACTGTACACCAGGAGTTTTTTTGTTTGTTTGTTTCCTCCTTGGTTGGTGTGGCTCAGTGGACTGAGTGCTGGCCTGGGAGCTGAAATGCCGTTTCCGTTGATACCCCATCAGGGCAAATGCCTGGGTTGTGGGCCAGGTCCTCAGTTGGAGTTGAGAGGCAGCTGATCTCAAACACACATGATGTTTCTGTCCCCCTTACTGCTTTCCTTTTCCCTTCTTTAAAAATAAAATCTCCCAAAAATAAAATTTTGTTTCCTCTGACAAAGTGGAACCTGAAAAGAAGTCATGGGCGTTTGGGCTGCCTGTCACTACCAAACCCAATAAGCAATGACAGGAATTGAATCTTTATGGGCACTTATTCAGATGGCCGGTGATCTGAGATGGCAGGTTCACACCCTAACAGACCATCTTCTTTTCCCTTTCCAGACTTCTTATAATGGAATAAACGAGGTGCGGTGAGGGTTTTTGAAATTCAGGGAGGATTAGGTAGAAGAAACAGCAACATTCCTTTCCTGGGCAGTTAGCAGTTTCCAGGGGCTGGTAGTTGTCTGCTGCTCCCTAAAACACAATGGCTGGGATGCCTCCCCTTGTCCCTAGGCGGTAATCTTTTAGCAGTGTTTTCCCAGGAGCCAGGATGAGCCTTATCTATCTGTAGTTATTGGAACAAAAGCTTCAACACATACACTACTAGCTAGGCTTATAAATTTTTATCAATCTAAAATTTTCCAACTCTCGAGTCCCACCCAATCAAAAGGAGGCCCTCCCAGGTCGTGTCCCTTTTCTGAGGTGTCCACAGTTTTCAACTGGAGGAAGCAGTGATTTGCAGACTGGGGAGTTTTAGTGTGCAGTCTCATGAAAGGTCACGAGGTCAATGTGGCCTGAGTGATGGGACAAGAGTGGAAGAGTGCTGGGCAGAGGCCAAGCCACGTCTGTTCCCTCCGTCCCCTGTAAAGTACCATGGTGTTCAAGGCACCCGAGTTCAAGGTACCCGAGTTCAAATATCCGCGTTGCCATTTTCTAGCTACCTAACCGGCTACCTTACTAGTTCTGAACCAGCTGCAAGCTCCCGCTCTTTGTCTTTACGTAGGGGACAGTGATAGAACTCTCGGAAGGTTTATAATGCTCAACAAGCGCCCAAGTTAGCAGAAGCAGCATTTCCAAGGCCCAGCTCCGGCCCATCCCCGCCCAGCGGCGCTGGCTTTTTGCCGTCGTACAGCCACCTACTTCCGGGGGAAGTACGGCGCGCGGCGAGGGCCATTCTGGGCTGTCTACTTCTGATTGGTGACGGGAGAGGTCTTTGGAGGAGGTGCCGCGCTCTCACAGGGACCGGGGATTTGAGGTGCTTGGCCATGGACTACTCCAGGTTCCTGGCTGAGGACTTCAACGTGAAGGAGTGGATCAACGCGGCCTTCAGGGCCGGCCCCAAGGAGGCGGCGGCGGGAAAGGCGGACGGGCACGCGGCCACGCTGGTGATGAAGCTGCAGCTGTTCATCCAAGAGGTGAACCACGCCGTGGAGGGTGAGCCGCGGGCCTCTGGGTAGTGGGGCCCATGCTGGGCGGTGGGTGTCGGCGCCTCCCGCGTCGGCCTCGACGGACTGGCAGGATCAGAGACTGCAGCCGTCTTTTAAGGTAGTTAATAATAATTAAAAAATAACACCAGCAGCCACTCCACGAACTCCTTTGACGTGATTTTTAAAATTGTTGTATTTTATTAAGCCTTTGCAAGTTACCTTGTTCTTGTCATGTTCTGTTTTCACAGAGAAACCCAGGGTATTTTTCCAACACAGTAGTTTGGGGGGTGACTCCTTGACTCTTTATTTTAACTTTTTATTCTGTTACAGTTGTCCCAGTTTTTCCCGCTTCGCCTTACTCCGCCTAGCCCAGCCCGCTCCTCCAGTCAGTCCTCACACCGTTGTCCATTTCCGTGGGTCATTCATGCATGTTCTTTCACTAGTTCCTCAGTGTGATTTTAATCCACCCTATGTTTTTTAGGTACGTCCTGCAAGCCAGTCTCCCTGCGAGGCTTGGTGGGGAAGACGAGGCCAGCAGGCTGCCTACTGGAATTGGGGCCAGTAAATAGACCTTTTAACAAAAGTTAGGGAAGAGGGACACTTACTTCCCTTCAAATTCTTTATTGTACTTGGCGTCTTTTACTATTTATTGAGCATCTATTGTGTCCGTGTCAAGACATGGACACTGGGAATGAAAAGTGCCCCGATGGAGCTTTCTGCCTTGTGGGGACTATGTGCAAACTGATTACAGTGAGGTGTGGCTTTACTGGGACTGAAACCGGGAGCTGTGGAGGCTGGGAGAGACTCCACCTACTTCCTGTCACTGAAGACTTCATAGGGCAAAGACGGAGGGCGAGCATTAATAATAGCAAATATTTGAGTCCTTGGTATGTCAGTCACTGTTTAAGTGCTGTATACGTATTAATTAAATGGTTCTCAACCAGGGGTGGTAGTGCCTGTCCCTCTCCCCAGTATATTTGGAAATTGGTGGGAAATTTTTCAGTTGTTGAAGTGGGGAGAATGTCGTAAAGTTGGATGGTGATGCTTAATGCCCACAGTGAAGAGCATGTCCTGAACAATGATAAAATGCCCTGGCCACAATGTTTATAGTGCCCCTTTATATAGGCATGATTATCTAATTTAAGCCAAATTTCTACTTTATAGTTCTAGAAACTGCAGCTGACAGAAGTAACTTGTCCAGCATCACGATGCTAATGAATGAAGGAGTCTGGAATTGAAACCAGGTGACTGGTTGCAGAGCCCAGGCTTTTATACAATATAATATTACTTTGGAGCTAGTCCTAGCCAGGCCAGAGAAGGGTGAGAGGTTCAAACAGAGCTTCATGAATATCAATAAATATTCATCATCATCATCATTATTATTATAAGAGCACACTTTCCTGGGAGAAACTTCTGCTGGAGATAAGGCAGGAAAATAGGTTGGGATCAAACTATGAAAGGCCTTTTTGGCCATCCTATGGGGTTTGGGTTTCATCCATCAGCAGGGAGAAGCTTTTGGAAGTTTAAAGCTTTATGTTTAGGGAAGACAAGGCAAGGGCCCAAGTGTGCAGTGAAGAGAAGTCACTGCAGACATTCCAGCAGGAGAGGGTGAGGGCCTTCAGCTGGAGGATTGATTTGCTCATTTACTCAGTCAGCAAATATTCAGTATTTATTGGGCACAAACTCTTTTCCCGGGTCTCAAGACGCACTGTTGAACAAGACCCAGTCTTAGGTTGGAGAGGTTGGTAGGGATCACTCAGGATTTAAATGTCACATTAAAGAGTTTGGATTTTATTTAAAACAAGTGTAATGTGAAGGCAGTGGAGGATTTTTTTATGCAGAGGTGTGACATAGTTTGACGATGTCTGCATTCTGGAGGCTATTGCTGAGGTTCAGAAGAGAGATGAAAGTGGCTTCAACTATGATTATGGTGGTGGTGATGATGAGAAATGGTTAGATTTAAGCCATTTTTAAGAAGAAGAAAAGGGGGAACTTGCTGATGGGTTCGAATGAGGGCAGATTCTTAACCTAAATAACTGTGGGTGGAGGTGCCAGACAAAGTAACATTGAGAGAACTTATAATAAACCTGCATTTACTCAATGTCTGGATGTTACAATGAACATTTTATTATTTTTGCTTTATCAGAAAGCAAAATACCATTTTACCCCTTGATCCATCTCATTTTTTGATGTGCATTTCAAAATAAGTTGTAGACATCAGTACGACTTCACCCTAAACATTTCAGTTAGAACCATAATAATTATTATTAGAATTCAGTATTTGTTTACAGCTTTTTTTTTTAGATAAAATTCACATAAGGTGAAATGCTTGGAACTTATCTGATGAACTGATGAGTTTTCACAAGTGTATAACTAGCATAACTCAGACCTCCCTAAGATAGAGAATGTTACCACCACAAAAAAATGCCCCCATACCTCTTTGCAGTGAAGTCTGACCCTTTTTCTCCCAGAGATAGCCCCTGGAAGTGGTGGTTTTAAAATAGATACTAGAGTGGATTACCTTTTTATGGGCTGTAAAGAGGAGAAATGTACCCAGGGAACCAGCCAGTCCTGAAGTGTGACTCTGAGGCTTAGCAATTGGAGACCAAGTTGGGGCCGTAGCAGTACTTTTAGAAGTCAGTGAAGACTCTGTATGTTTAAGAAATCTTTGTGTGTTCTGTCTTTGTTTTCATAGGCTTAGAACCTTACCTGGGGTCAGTGATGGAAACAGGTTGTTATTTCAAGGCAGAGCTGGATGATGGATGAATAAATAGGTTCCTGAAGTGCATCTTCAAGATGTGAACGTCCATTCAGGCCACTGATGGAGCAGAAGACTCTGGGCTTCTTTGGTTGATTCCTCATTAAAGAGTTAAATGGTTCTATGCCCTTAACTCTTTCTCCCCTTTCATATAATACATCCTGGTCTGCAAATGTGTTCAAACTTTATTTCATACTTAAGACATTAAAAATGTGCTGATTCCTTGGTCTCACTTGATCTATCAGACGTACAAATAGGAATCTCTGGACGGTGGCCTAGGGACCTGACCTTCATTTTAACTTAACTGCAGCTGGTTCTGGTGATCTGCAGGCTTTGTTTATTTATTTATTTATTTAAAGATTTAAAAAATTTATTTTTAGAGAGAGAGGAAAGGAGGGCGAAAGGGAGAAAAACATCAGTGTTTCTGACGTGCCTCTTACATGCCACACACTGGGAACCTGACCCAGAACTCAGGCATGTGCCCTGAGTGGGAATCGAACCAGTGACTCTTTGGTTCCCAGGCTGGCACTCAATCCACTGAGCCACACCAGCCAGGGCTAGACTGAATTTTGAAAAGACTGTGTAAGGCTTGGTTTCGGTTCTGTGAAATCTTGGGCAAGTTATCTAACCTGTGAGTCTCAGTTTTCTTATCTGTAAGAGGTGGCTGCATGCCCTGGCTGGTGTGGCTCAGTGGATTGAGTGCTGGCCTGTGACCAAAAGGTTGCCAGTTCAATTTCTGGTCAGGGCATGTGCCTGGGTTGCAGGCCAGGTCCCCATTTGGGGGTGTGCAAGAGGCAGCCGTTCCATTTCCCTCATACACTAGAGTTTCTCTCCCTCTTTTTCTTTCTCTAAAAAGTAAATAAATAAAACCTTAAAAAAAAAAGAGGTGGCTGCTACTAATTGGCATGGACAGTCAGTGATATAATGTATAAAAGCACCTGTTCCATAACACATTCACCAAATGCCAGTCCTTCATTCTCCTTACAGAATGGTGTGAAAGGAAAGGGTGTTAAAATTGAACTTGGTGGTGGAAAACAATTGATGTTGGGTCAGGTCGATGGTACATTCTGTGTGAAATCACGTGGCCCTTACCCATGAGTCTGGGGAGGACATACATGGTCCTGACAGAAGCCAGCTTACCTTCCACTCTTCATTTGACATAGGTTGGGGAAATGTTGTGGTTACAACTTTCTTCCTGTCATCTGATTTGTGTTGTTCACTCATGACTGCTCTGATTTTCACCTTCAGTACCTATTTCTGTGTTTGGGTTCTTGCTACAGAAACAAGTCTCCAGGCCCTTCAGAATATGCCCAAAGTGCTCCGTGATGTGGAAGCCCTTAAACAGGAGGCATCTTTCTTGAAAGAGCAAATGATTCTTGTCAAGGAGGACATTAAAAAATTTGAACAAGACACATCCCAGTCAATGCAGGTATTTTGGCTCCTGTTCTGAATGTTGACTTGTGGTTTTAGAAGATGTTCATTCTCAGAGTGAGAGGCCAACCTTAACTGAGAATTCTACCAAGCACTCAGAGTACTCTTTTGCTGGGTTCCTTCAGCTTATTAACCTCTGTTCAGCACCTGTGACATTTAGCCTTGTGATTGTGTCGTAAGGGACGCAGGAGCTCCGTAGAGACAGGAACATGCCACAATACTTAGGTTTCAAGTCACTGATGGGAGGTAGTGATAATAAAACAGCCACTTCCTGGTTTTTGATCCATTTCCCTTTTAGGTGTTGGTAGAAATTGACCAGGTGAAGTCCAGGATGCAGCTTGCTGCTGAGTCCCTTCAAGAAGCAGATAAGTGGAGCACTTTGAGTGCTGATATTGAGGAGACATTCAAGACTCAGGTAAGTTTCTTATTTAGGGGTTGTTGTAAAATCTTCAGTGGGAACCTGAGGTTTGGGGAAACTAGTGCAATAGCCATTCCCTCACAACCATAGGGGCAGAAGATGACCATGTACAGATAGATTTAGACATGGGCAGGAAGAGTGAGAGTGCTCTGAGCATTTCCACCCTCTTTAGTTTTTACCCTCTGCTTGACTGAAGCTTCGAGTCCCACAGAGTGAGTTCAGAAGAATCCCCAATAAAAAAGGCAGAGAGAACAGTGTAAGTGACAGCAGGATGGAATGTGGGCCAAGGGGCCTTACGCACCACAGGGCCATGCTGAGTTACTTAACTCCTCCTGGGCTGCAGAGTGTGGAAAATAGTATACTTCTGAAGCTTGCTTATCAGGATGAAATGAGATGATTTCTTATGGAAAACTTTGTTACTTGTAAAGCAAAATGATTTATTTATTATGCTTTGCTATTTTTTAAAAACTTCAGAGTTTTAAAAAATGTTATGAATGTACACAGGAAAAACTTTAATAAACGTGAATAAATAGCAGAACATGTCTTTCTTATAATCTTGACATCCCTAATTTCCTAATTTCTCTTTTCCCATAATTCTGTTACCACCTTAATGCCTGTCCTTCTAGGTACATAACACACACGCAGGTGTGTTTCCTGCCCATATTTTCCCCGCAAGTGGGAGTACACAATGTGAACACTGCTTTGTACCTTGTGTTTTTACTCAATCATCTATCTATTATTCTGTGTCAGGTGTCATTATCTTTACCTACAACAGAGCCATACTCCTCCCCATTCTATTTTAGAGTCCCACAGGGTGTTGACAAATCCAACTGATCTGGCTTTATAGATATAAGTTGCAAATCTTTCTGAATTCCTGGCACATGTATGTGAGAGAGGATGGATTTAAGTATGGTCCTCACTTTAATAGTAGTGAACTACCAATTTTAATTAATTAAAAGTTATAAATCTTGTTTTTTCCTACTCCCATCTTGATATTCAGAACTACCTGCCCACAGTACCACACGCATCCTGCCATACTCCCCCTAGGCTCTTCAAATCTGCCTGGAGCTGCTCCCTGCTTGCTCTTTCTTTTTGCCTCCCTGTCTTGGTTAATGGTGTAATTTTCCGACTAAGTATCTAGGCCAGAGCCTCAGCAGTCCATAACTGCTCCTTCTTTCCTATCTCTCCCCTATTTGTCTTCAGTTATCTGTCCTTTTCATTCTTCTGCTATCACCTTACTGATGCTTTCCTGTTGGTTTACTGCTAGACCGTTGCCACAGCAGCCTATTGGTCTTGCTGGCAGATTCCTCCCACATTCCAATTTATCCTCCACACGGGACCAGGGAGATTTTCTAAAGCATAGAATGACACATTTCATTTCCCTGTCCCTTTTCCTCCCATTATAACCTTCAGCGATTCCCCATTTTCTACCAGATAAATCTTATGCATACTCATAGGCATAGCCTATCTTTCACAGAGGGGTATGTGTGGCTTTTCTGTGGCCTCCCCCTCCAGATGAACTCTACATTTTCATTGCTCTGAATTGTTAACACCATCATTTTACGTCTTCCTCCTCTGCCTAAACTGTTCTTCCTCTTTTTCTTACAGATAGTAGATGTCCTCTCATCCCTCAAGATCCAGCTGACATATCACCTCTTTTCTTACCCTCCCTGCTAGCCCTTCACCTCTCACATCTAACATTAATTGCTCCCTCACCTGTGCTTCTGTAACACTGAGGCATACTTTTTAAACTGTATTGCAGTCTTCTGTCCCAATACTCTGAACTTACGGATGGTAATGTGACCTTCCTCATCTTTGAACACCTCATACAGTGTCTGACATATCATAGATGTGTTGAGTACTGAAGTGAAGTGCAGTTAGTTATTACACTCTTAGTTCTTTTGTAAACATAGCATTTATTTTTCTAGTTACAAACATAATCTATGTGTATCTTAGGAGATTTGGAAAATTTAGAAAAATGCATGGAAGAAAACGAAATGATTCTCATTTTTATCCCCTAGTAATATGTTTTTTATGTTTATCAGGTACTTTTTCTATATATCTGTATTTTTGTACTTATATATTTTGTATGTATGCACATATTATATAAGTTTTTATTTTTTATTTATCTTTAGAGGGGAAGGGAAGGAGAGAAATATCAATGTATTGTTGCCTTTCGTGTGTCCCTGCTGGGAACTGGCCTGCAACCCAGGCATGTGCCCTGACTGGGAATCGAACTGTGATCCTTTGCTTCACAGGCCCGCACTCAATCCACTGAGTTACACTAGCCAGGGCTGTATGCACATGTTATAGGCAATATACATTTATATATGTTTTAATGTCAGTATGCTTTTATATCCTGTTTATTTCAGTTAATAATAACTGGCATTTTGCTATGTAATTAATACTTTTTAAAAACATCTTCTGTGGGCACGTTAAGAAAAAAATGGCCCAAATGGAAGAACAGATCAAAGCTCCAGAAAAAGTAAAACTAAGCGACGAACAGCTAGCCAGCCTATCAGATGCACAATTCAAAGCACTGGTGATCAGGATGCTCACAGAATTGGTTGAATTTGGTCACAAATTAGATGAAAAAATGAAGGCTATGCTAAATGAAAGGAAGGAAAATGTGCAGAGAACCAATAGTGATGGAAAGGAAACTGGGACTCAAATCAATGGAGTGGACGAGAAGGAAGAAAGAAACATCCCATCAAAAAAGAATGGAGAAACAATTCAGAAAAATGAGGAGGGGCTTAGGAACCTCCAGGACATCTTTAAACATTCCAACATCTGAATTATAGGGGTACCAGAAGGGAAAAAGAAGCAGCATGAGTGGAAAACTTATTTGAACAAATAATAAAGGAGAACTTCCCCAGTCTGGCTAAGGAAATAGACTTCCAGCAAGTCCAGGAAGCTCAGAGAGTCCCAAAGAATGTGGGCCCAAGGAGGAACACACCAAAGCACATCATACTTACATTAGCCAAGATTAAAATGAAGGAGAGAATTCTAGAAGCGGCCAGAGATAAGGGGATAGTAATCTACAAAGGGGTTTCCATCAGACTGTCAGCTGATTTCTCAAAAGAGACCTTCCAGGCAAGAAGGGGCTGGAAAGAAGTATGTGAAGTCATGAAAGGCAAGGACCTACATCCAAGATTGCTCTATCCAGCAAAGCTTTCGTTTATTTTTATTTTTTTCAAGATTTTATTTATCTTTAGAGGGGAAGGGAAGGAGAGAAGGAGAGAAATATCAATGTATGGCTGCCTCTCGTGAGTCCCCTGCTGGGAACTGGCCTGCAACCCAGGCATGTGCCCTGAGTTGCATGTGCCCCGCGATCGTGTGGTTCGCAGGCCCGTGCTCAATCCACTGAGCTACACCAGCCAGAGCGCAAAACTTTCATTTAGAATGGAAGGGCAGATAAAGTGCTTCTCACATAAGGTCAAGTTCAAGGAGTTCATCATCACCAAGCCCTTATTATATGAAATGTTAAAGGGACTTATCTAAGAAAAAGAAGATAAAAAACATGTATAGTAAAATGACAGCAAACTCACAATTATTAACAACCACACCTAAAACAAAAACAAACTAAGGAAACAACTAGAACAGGAACAGAACCACAGAAATGGAGGTCACATGGAGGGTTATCAACAGGGAAGTGGGAGGAGGAGGAGGAGAGAGAGAAAAGATACAGAGAATAAGTAGCATAGATTGTAGGTAGAAAATAGGAGGAGGATAAGAATAGTATGGAAAATGTAGAAAAGCTGAAGAGCTTATAAGTATGACCCATGGACATGAATTAAAGGTGGAGAATGTGTGTGGGAGAGGGTGCGCAGGGTGGAGGGTGGTGAAGGAAAAATGGGACAACTGTAATAGCATAATCAATAAACTACTAAAAAAAATAAAAACATCTGTGACAGTACAATTTCCACATGCCATTAAGAGTAATCCATAATTTATATTGTTATAGAAGATTTAGGTTGCTTCTAGGTTTTGTTGTTATAATTCTAACATTGCACTAAATAATTATAATACATTAATATCTTTGTGTGCTCTGATTATTTCCTTAGATTTCTAAAAGAGGGAATGCTAGGTCAAAGGATGTGAATTTTTTTTTAAAATATATTTTATTGATTATACCATTACAGTTGTTCTATTCCCCCCTTCAATCCCCTCCACCCACACCCTCCCTCCCCCACCATTCTCCCCCCCTTAGAACCACGTGTCTCAAGTTCTTTGGATTCTATATTTCCCCCACTATTCTCGCCCTCCCCCCTATCTATTTTCTGCCTACCATTTATGCTATTTTCTGTGCCTTCTCCCCTCTTCTCCCCCTCCCACCCCCCTGTTTCTAACCCTCCATGTGTTCTTCATTTCTATGGTTCCACTCCTGATCTAGCTGTCTTCTTGGTTTGCTTTTGTTTTAGGTGTGGTTGTTAATAACTGTGTGTTTGCTGTCCTTTCACTGTTAATATTTTTCATCTTCTTTTTCTTATATAAGTCCCTTTAGCATTTCATATAATAAGGGCTTGGTGATGATGAACTCCTTGAACTTGACCTTATCTGAGAAGCACTTTATCTGTCCTTCCATTCTAAATGAAAGTTTTGCTGGATAAAGCAATCTTGGCTGTAGGTCTTTGGATTTCATGACTTGGAATACTTCTTTCCAGCCCCTTCTTGCCTGTAAGGTCTCTTTTGAGAAATCCGCTGACAGTCTGATGGGTACTCCTTTGTAGGTGACTGTCCCCTTATCCCTTGCTGCTTCTAGGATTCTCTCCTTCATTTTGGTCTTGGCTAATGTAATTATGATGTGCCTTGGTGTGTTCCTTCTTGGGTCCAACTTCTTTGGCACTCTCTGAGCTTCCTGGATTTCCTGGAAGTCTATTTCCTTTGCCAGACTGGGGAAGTTCTCCTTTATTATTTGTTCAAATAAGTTTTCCACTCGTGGCTGTTTCTTTCCCCCTTCTGGTACCCCTATAATCCGGATGTTGGAACGTTTAAAGATGTCCTGGAGGTTCCTAAGCCTCTCCTCATTTTTTTGAATTCTCATTTCTTCATTCCTTTCTGGTGGGATGTTTTGTTCTTCCTTCTGGTCCATTCCATTGATTTGAGTCCCCGTTTCCTTTCCATCACTATTGGTTTCCTGTGCATCTCCCTTCATTTCAATCAGTCCAGCCCTCACACGTTCCTCTAATTTGTAACTTTGTTCCTCTAATTTGTGACTATAATCAACCAGTTCTGTGAGCATCCTGAGAAATAGTGTCCTGAATTGTGCTCTGAGAGGCTGGCAATTTCTTGGTCGCTTAGAGTTATTGGCTCTGGGACTTTGAGTTCTTCTTGTGCCATCTTTCGGGTTGTTTGTGCCTGTTCCATAGCAGGATCAGAGCCCCAAAATGTTCACTAGAGCAGGGCAACTCAGTCGCTGGGTTGTGATGTTGTAGGTGGGTGCGGGGTCAAAGAGGGACTCTGGCGTCCCGTCTGCCGCCTGCCGCCCTGGCCCTCACCGGTGCTGAAGGGCAACTAAGTCACTGAGTTGTGACGCTGTATGTGGGGGCGGGGTCAAAGAGGGACTATGGCGTCCTGTCCGCCGCCTGCCGCCACGGCCCTCACCGGTGCCGCAGTTGCTGCCGTCACCGGGCCCACGCCTTTCGTCCCAGTGCACGCGAGTGTGCCACCGCCGTCAGCCCTCGCCCCCTGGGGCCTGCGTGCGCGAATCTGTCTCACTGTGCGCGAATATGCGCCCGCGGTCTGCCCCGCACCCCAACTGGTTCCCGTCTGCCTGCGCGCCTGGGTCGGGGGCCCTGTCCTGCCCGACCCTGCTTGCTGCTGGCTCCTCCCCTCTTACCGTCCCCGTTGAACGGTTAGATGTAGTTGGACTTCCGTATAATTCAATTTTCTGTCTTTTGGTTGTGTCTTTGTTTCTCCAAACCTTTGTTGTATTCAAACTTGGTTGTGGGAGAAGGCACAGTGTTTCCACCTATGCCTCCATCTTGGTGGAAGTCAGGATGTGAATATTTTTAAGGCTCTTGATGTTTGGTACTGAATGGCTTTCCAGAAAGATTACATGAATTTATAGTACTAGACAGGTTTTTTTTGCAACCTCACCAAAAATAGCTATTATAATTTTTAAAAACTTTTCCCAGTTTGTTAAGAAAATGGCACTTCCTCATCTCAATTTGCATTTATTTGAATACTAGTAACAGTAGGCACATCTTTATTGGCCATTTTCTTATTTTATGCTTTTTCATGTATTTTGTCCATTATTAACTGAAATAGCAGGGGTGTTGTAAAATGGGTATCCTCTGTTTTTTTTGCAGGACATAGCTGTGATTTCTACCAAATTAACAGGCATGCAAAACAGCTTAATGATGCTTATTGACACACCAGACTACTCAGAAAAATGTGTGCACTTGGAGGCCTTGAAGAACAGGCTGGAGGCCTTAGCCAGCCCCCAGATTGTGGCAGCGTTTACCTCTCAGTCTGTAGGTGAGTCCTGGCTGTTTCTTAACTCTGTGTAGCCCTCTGTACAGAGATAAGGCTTTCTGAGTCTTCAGCCTTTACAATGTCTCAATCTTGATTAAATTATGTATATTGGAAGTAAATTGTAACTTTATTGTGGTTGCCTTTACTTCAACATTTTACATGAAAAACTTCAAAATGCCAAAAAGTTAAAATATGTGTACAACAAAACACCATCTAGATCCTAGCATTAGCATTTTGCCACCTTTGCTTTGTCGCATACCTGCCCATCTGGCCAGCTTTTGAGACTCATCATCTTATTTATTTTTTGTGGGATTTTTAAAGTATATTTTATTAATTATGCTACTACATTTTTTCTCTTTTTTCCCCTTTTTCACCCCTCAGCCCTGCACCCCACAACCCTCCAGTATTACTTTCACTTAGTTCGTGTCCATGGGTTGTGCATACTAAGTTCTTTGAATTCTCTCTTCCCTATACCATTCTTAACTTCTCCCCATCTATTTTATGCTTGCCTATTATGCTTGTTATTCCCTGTACCTTCCTCCCCCTTTTGCACACCCCCCTACTGATAACCTTCCATGTGATGTCCATTTCTCTGATTTCTGTTCTTGTTCTAGTTGTTTGCTTAGTTTTTGTTTTTGTTTCATTTTTAGGTTCAGTTATTGATAGTTGTGAGTTGGTTGTCATTTTACTGTTCATAGTTTTTGATCTTCTATTGCTTAGATAAGTCTCTAACATTTCATATAATAAGGGCTTGGTGTTGATCTACTCCTTTAACTTGACCTTATCTGGAAGGCACTTTATTTGCCCTTCCATTCTGAATGAAAGCATTGCTGGAGAGAGTAATCTAGGTTGTAGGTCCTTGCTTTTCATGGCTTGGAATACTTCTTTCCAGCCCCTTTCCTGCAAGGTTTCTTTTGAGAAATCAGCTGATAGTCTTATGGGCACTCCTTTGTAGGTAACTCTTTTTTCCTCTTGCTGCTTTTAATCTTAAAAGGAGATCAAGATAAGGAGATAATCTCTCCTTATCTTTAATGTTGGGTAACATAATTATGATTTGTCTTGGTGTGTTCCTCTTTGGGTCCAATGTCTTTGGGACCCTGGGTTTGCTGGACTTCCTGGAAGTCTATTTCCTTCACCTGATTGGGGAAGTTTTCCTTCATTATTTTTTCAAATAAGTTTTCAACTTCTTGCTGTTGTTCTTCTTTTGGCACCCTGATGATTTGGATATTGGAACATTTAAAGTTGTCCTGGAGGTTCCTCAGTCTCCCCTCATTTTTTGAATTCTTGTTTCTTCATTCTGTTTCAGTTGGATGTTTACTTCTTCCTTTTGTTCCATATCGTTGATTTGAGTCCTGGTTTTATTCCCTTTACTATTGGTTCCTTTTTATTTCCCTTTATTTCCCTTTGGGTAGTCTTCATTTCTTCCTTCATTTTGCGACCATGCTCAATCAGTTCTGTGAGTATCCTGATTACCAGTGTTTTGAACTCTGCATCATGTAGGTTGGCTGTCATCTCATTACTTAGCTCTTTTTCTGTAGTTTTGATCTTTTCTTTTATTTGTGCCATATTTCTTTGTCTTGGTGCATATGTTATGTTGTAATGGGGTGGGTCCTTAGGTATTCACCAGGATGAGGCAACCCTCTTTGCTGCATTGTGGTGCTCTCAGTCTGGGTGAATGTTTCCTTAATTCCTTGGTTGTCGGAGTTCCATGCAGTTTGATTTTCTGGCATTTCTTGTATTTTATTGTTTTTAGATAGGTTATTATCCTCCTTTCAGTTGTGCAAGGAAGCAAAGGGTTTCTACCTACTCCTCCATCTTGACTGAACTCTCATCATCTTATTTTTTGATGCAGTTTCAAGTAAGTTAGAGACATTGGTACGCTTCACTCTTTTTTTTTAATTTGTTTTTTTCTAAAGATTTTTTTAGACAGAGGGGAGAGGAAGGAGAAAGAGAGGGAGAGAAACATCAATATGTGCCTGCCTCTTGTGCACCATCCACTGGGAATCTGGCCTGCAACCCAGGCATGTGCCCTGACTGGGAATTGAACTGTTGACCCTTTGATTGACAGGTCATCACTCAATATACTGAGGCACACCAGCCAGGGCAGTATGCTTCACTCCTAAACAATTCAGATTCACGTTAGTAATTTGAGTTCAGTATTTGCTTGTGTTTTTTTTTCTTTCGTGGGGAGTAAAATTTACATGTAGAGAAATGAACAAATCTTTTGTTATTTGAAGATTTTATGTATTTATAGAGAGAGGGTAAGGGAGAGACAAAGTGAGAAAGACAACATCAATGTACGAGAGATACATCGATCAGTTGCTTCTCACATGCCCCCAGTTGGGGACCTGGCCTGCAACTCAGGCATGTACTCTGACTGGGAATAAAACCAGTGATCTTTTGGTTTGCAAGCCGTGGCTCAATCTGCTGGGCCACATGAGCCAGGGTGGGTGAGGAATGAACAAATCTTTTTTAAAAAATATATTTTATTGATTATACCATTACAATTGTTCTATTCCCCCCCTTCATTCCCCTCCTCCCACATACTCCGTCCCCTACCACTCCCCCCTCCTTAGTTTATAACCACCAGTCTCAAGTTCTTTAGATTCTATATTTCCCCTACTATTCTTGCCCTCCCCCCTATCTGTTTTCTACCTACTGTCTATGCTATTTTCTGTACCTTCTCCCCCCTTCTCCTCCTCCCACTCCCCTGTTGCTAACCCTCCATGTGTTCTTCATTTCTATGGTTCCACTCCTGATCTAGCTGTCCTCTTGGTTTGCTTTTGTTTTAGGTGTGGTTGTTAATAACTGTGAGTTTGCTGTCCTTTCACTGTTCATATTTTTCATCTTCTTTTTCTTATATAAGTCCCTTTAGCATTTCATATAATAAGGGCTTGGTGATGATGAACTCCTTGAACTTGACCTTATCTGAGAAGCACTTTATCTGTCCTTCCATTCTAAATGAAAGTTTTGCTGGATAAAGCAATCTTGGCTGTAGGTCTTTGGATTTCATGACTTGGAATACTTCTTTCCAGCCCCTTCTTGCCTGTAAGGTCTCTTTTGAGAAATCCGCTGACAGTCTGATGGGTACTCCTTTGTAGGTGACTGTCCCCTTATCCCTTGCTGCTTCTAGGATTCTCTCCTTCATTTTGGTCTTGGCTAATGTAATTATGATGTGCCTTGGTGTGTTCCTTCTTGGGTGTAACTTCTTTGGGACTCTCTGAGCTTCCTGGACTTGCTGGAAGTCTATTTCCCTTGCCAGACTGGGGAAGTTCTCCTTTATTATTTGTTCAAATAAGTTTTCCACTCGTGGCTGTTTCTTTCCCCCTTCTGGTACCCCTATAATTCGGATGTTGGAACGTTTAAAGATGTCCTGGAGGTTCCTAAGCCTCTCCTCGTGTTTTGGAATTCTTGTTTCTTCATTCTTTTCTGGTTGGATGTTTCTTTCTTCCTTCTGGTCCACTCCATTGATTTGAGTCCCAGTTTCTTTTCCATCACTATTGTTTTCCTGTGCATCTCCCTTCATTTCAATTAGTTTAGCCTTCATATGTTCCTCTTATTTGTGACTATAATCAACCAGTTCTGTGTGCATCCTGATCACCAGTGTTTTGAATTGTGCATCTGAGAATTTCGCTATTTCCTGGTTGCTTAGAGTTATCGGCTCTGGGGCTTTGAGTTCTTCTTGAACCATATTTTGAACTGTTTGTGCCTGTTATGTATGAGGAGTGGAGCCCTAGGTGTTCACCAGGGCGGGGCAACTCAGTCGCTGGGTTGTTATGCTGTATGTGGGGGCGGGGTCAAAGGAAATCAATGGCGGGCTTTGCTGTCCGTCTCACTGCTCACTCCTTTGCTGGGTTTATCTGCACTCGCTCTCGAATGTGCAACTGTGCTCAGCCTGCCCTGCAACCTCACTGGGTCTGCGATGCTACCCCGGCTGCCTGCCTCCGTGGGTTGCCTGGGTCTCCTGGGTTGCCTGGTTCGCTTGGGTCGGGGGATCCTTCCTGCCCGACCCAGCTCTGCTGCTGGCTCTGCCCCTCTTACCAGTCCCGGTTGATCGGTTTGTTGTTGTCAGACTTCTGTATGGTTCAGCTTGCTGTTCTTTGGCTGCATCTTTGTTTACTAAACCTTTGTTGCATTCAAACTTGGTTGTGGGAGAAGGCACAGTGTTTCCACTTACGCCTCCATCTTGGTGGAAGTCCCCCCCCCCTTTTTGTTAAGCTTTTATTTACTTATCTTTAGAGGGGAAGGGAAGGAGAGAGAGAGAGGAACATCAATATATGGTTGCCTCTCGTGAGCTCCCCGCTGGGAACTGGCCTGCATCCCAGGCATGTGCCCTGACTGGGAATCGAACTGCAATACTCTGGTTCGCAGGCCCGCGCTCAATCCACCGAGCTACGTACGCCAGCCAGGGCTGTGTTTTTCTTTTAATGGTTAGTTTTGGTGAGTGTCAGAAGAGTCCCCCTGACCCTTCCATGTGCTCTTTAATCAGCTCTCTCTCCTAGAAGGTCAAGGTGCTTCTTTTTTGTTTGTTTTGTTTTAAATCTTCGCACAACATTTTTTTATTGCTTTTAGAGAGAGCAGAAGGGAGAGAGAGAAACATCAATGGGAGAGAGCATTGATTGGTTGCCTCTTGTATGCGCTGGTTCCCAGACTAGGGAGACAACCAGCGACCTAGGCATGTGCCCTGACAGGGAATTGAACCCATTACCTCTTAGGAAGATGCTCCAACCAACTGAGCCACACAAGCCAGGACCCAAGGTGCTTCTTTATCATACAGTTCTTAAAGGGGAAGTTCTGATAAATTCATGCATCCCCAGCACATTACCCTTTTCTGTTTCTCTCCCAGAGTGATAATCTCTAAGTATACATTCCTATTTCATTTTATACAGCCAGTAAATTCATTTGTTCAGTTGAAGTAACTTTCTGTGGCATAATTTTACTTGTAGCAGAAAGATGCATTTAATTAACCGGTCTTATGGAAATAATGAGAATTTTAAAGGCAAATAGTCATTTTCTAACTCATGGGTTCTTGTGCATTAAAGTGGTATCTAACTGGCAGTTCTCACCAGTTTAGCTGGATTGTCTCCGTGGTAGTAGCTATTACAGATTTTCCTTCTCAGCTGTTTACTGGGATTCCCAGAGATGAAGGGGAACAAAGCAGGTATAAAAGGTTGGGCACTTGCCTACTCAGGATTTTTTCCTTCTTTTTCATTGAATTCTAAGATTGTGGCATCTATGCTTTGGCCAGAAGGGGGCAGATGAGATGTGGCAGGGTTTCTACGCGTTCAGGGCCAGCATAGACAGCCCTCCTGGTTTTCTTTCTGCAGTCATCCTGGAATCAAGTGCTTTGTTTAGTCATTTCCTCTGCCCTTAGGGAAGCATGTCAGAAATTACTTGATATTAGACCCATGAGTTGGCTCTTAGAGTTCATTGCTATGAATGGAATGCTGATGTTTACCAAGAGATTTACTTATTCCTCAAGCCACCAAATCTAGGAGTTGAGTTTGTTTGTGTTTTTTATAATTCCTATCTGGTGTGATCGCAGTAAGAATTTTCAAAGGGAAGTTTTTTTCAGGTTATTAATGATGTGAGGAACAGTAGAGAGTATAAAGATGAGTAAGGTAAAGTTTCTGTCTATCAGGACAGATTAATGAAGGTGAGGTTGGGAGAGAACAGTGCACAAATAGTTACAGAATGGAATGTGAGAGTCGCCTAAGCTTGCCCTGAGATGAAGGAAAGGACAAAGGAAAACTGAGAACATTTTTAGGCAAGAGCTGGTATCTGCAGAATCATGAAAGAGAGATGACTTTAAAACATTTAAAAAATTGTTTCTGATTGTAAAAGTAATACATATACAGGTTATTGAGAATTTGAAAAATATAGAAAAGAAAATGATGTAGCAGCAAATTCACCACCTAGAGATGACTGTTTGTGTTTTCTTCCATTTTTTCCCTTGTATACGTACATCTTTTTTTTTAAAGATTTTTATTAGAGAGGGGACTAGCCGGGGAGAAAGAGGAGAGAAACATTGATGTGAGAGAGAAGCATCTATCAGTTGCCTGTCCTATGTGCCCTGACTGGGGACTGAACCTGCAACCCAGGATTGTGCCCCAACCAAGAATGGAGCCAGCAACCTTTTACTCTGTGGGACAATGCCCAACCAACTGAGCCACACCAGTCAGGGCCCATTTGTGTACATATATTTTTCAAGGAAAGTATATACCTTGAGTATATACAAATCTTTTTTTTTCCCAGTTACAGTAAAATATGAGCATTTTCTCCTGGGTGTAAGATTTTCATAGGTGAGGGCAAGCATTTGGGGTAGAGGAAACATCATATGTTTGAATGGTACAGAAGTAGGAAAACTCAGGATCTGTTTTGGGGAATGATAATTAGGCCCATTTTAGTGGAATGAATGTTGGGAAGTGGTCAGTGATAAGGCTGGAAAGGAAGGTTTGGGACAGAGCATAGTTTGCCTGAACAGATTGAGGAGCTTCTCTTCAGGGAATAATGTCATCTCTGTTTAACAACTTCTTATTAAGTCCCCTGAGGAGTGTGGCTAACTGGAAGCAGTGTTGACTTTGGAGGTGGACAGACCTAGTTTCAAATCTCTGGTCTGCTGCATATGAACAATGAGACCTCAGTTTTCCCCTCTGTAAAATGAGTATGGAATAGGACCATACTGCTTTGGGGGGATTAAATGAGACTGTAAGAGCACAGCTCTTGGTCCAGAGAAGGTGTGCAGGGAACATTCTTTCTCTTGGACCTCCTGTTTGGAGACTTTGTAGCTCCTACAGTAGTAGCCCAAGGGAAAAATTTCTGTGAGGCCAGTGAGGAACTCTTGGAGATTCTATTTGAGTGAGAACTACCTCATTTCTAAAAGGCCTGCAGCTCAGCAGATTTACCTAAACTACAAATTGGAAGTGCAGACCCACAAATTAGTTAATTGGCTTTGTTTTTCTTTTTCTTGAATTCAGCTGATTTTTTTTTCTTGTCACCTACAATTTTGAAAAAGTTAAATTATACTGAAGGTCTTTATAGGGAAAAATAGCACCATTTTTTATACCTTCTTATGCCCTACTTCCCATCCCAGGAGTTTACCACTTTTAATTTCTAGAGCTTTTGTTCTCTAGTATTATACTTTGGATTTCTGCATAGTAAATGCATTACTTTATTTCTTTGTATGTCAATTTTAGACATTGTCTATTGACTTCCTGTTGTTCTAGCTAAGGATGTAGCTTTCATAGCTCTCCTCTCCCCTTCCCCCATTCTCTCCTATACCATTATTAAATGATGCTTATTGATGTGTTATTCTGAAGCAGTGTCCAATTGAGAGACATATTCTGCCCTTAACTTTACTTACCATATTTTGCTATGTATAAGGTGTTCCACTGCATAATGTGCACCATATTTTTGGCCCAGACTTTCGTATAAAAAAATCTTTTGTTTTGATTTTTTAATTCTATTATATATATATATATAACGATTATCATGTTCCAGGGTATTATTTTGCATATGGGTATCATTATTGCTTTCTAGAGTTATACTTTTAACACATAAGCATAAGCAAAAGAATTAAAAATGTTTATATAGATATGGAATTAGTACTACCCATGTATAATGTGCATCCTTATTTTTCCCTCAAAAATTTGGGCAGAAAAGTGTGCATTATACACAGCAAAATATGGTACTGGTATTTTTCATATTTATGGTCTCCACTCATGAGTTACATCATTACCTAGGTAGGAACTTCTGAATATTAGCTCATATGTCCACATTTATTTTGATAAATTCTTTCTCTTAGCTTCAACAGAAAACCTGGTAACAGCATATATACTTTTTATATCATTCTCCTTTAGAGCAATCCAAAATGTTTGTGAAGGTGTTTACTGAAATTGACCGGATGCCTCAGCTTCTTGCTTACTATTACAAGTGTCACAAGGTGAGTGGTTATGCTTGTGGAATCGAAGTTTCATGCCCACAGGTAAAAACTGCTTCTTCGCATTGACCATTTTCTTTTCATTAGCCAGCAGGGGGTGCTCTCAGTTCAGCCTGAAGATTTATTGATTGCCAGCTGGAAAATGAATCATCAGTTTTGGTCTCTCTTGTATTTATTTACAGCTGGATTTCATTTATAGGCTGAAAAGTTGTTTTCATTTTTGTCCTCTAAAGGAGATTCATGTATTAAGCTTTATTAAGCTCTCAGCAAGCCATGGGAATTTTACATATTTCCTAGGGTTGTTAAAGTTAAGTTCCTAAAAAACTTGACAGTGTTCCGGGCTAGCTTAATTTCTTTCAAGTCTGATGCTCATGTGTCATTTAAGCAGTAGTGTTAGGACTTGAAGCTAAAACATACGCTCACACCACCTCTGAGGTCTATTCTGAAGGTGGTAGTCTACTGAGTTGGAGGTATATTGGCCTGCTTTTGTACAGGATAAAAGGGGAAAGGGTCAGTTAGAGGGCAGTAGATTTAAGCTTTGATTGATGATCAGAGCAGATACCTCTAAGTGGGTTTTTTCCTGTCTTTTTTGGAAGTGTCAGTGGGTACATGGTTGCTCAGGATAGTAGGCTGCAGTACTTTGCTCGCCATGGTAGGAGGGGAGGGCGGTTTTAGCGAGAAGCATGTGTTGGTGTGCCCAATAAGGCCTCTTTTTATTGCTTGTGCAGGCGCAGTTTGTAGCAGCCTGGCAAGAGCTCTGTCAGAGTGACCTACCCCTGGACCGGCAGCTCACTGAACTCTACGATGCCTTACTTGGAGCTTGGCACACGCAAATCCAATGGGCTACGCAGGTAATAGCTCACTTGGGTTCTGGGGAGAGCAAAGCATTGGTGACCAGGAAACAGGTGACTACTTTGGGAGTTGTCTCTCTCAGCTGGAGAGCACTGCCTGAGAACCTCTCTGTTTGCTGCTGTCATGGAAGGAGTTAAAAGAAAAGCTCCAAACCCAAGGCAATAAAATCTCTAGATCTCATTTAAAACTATTTTTTACTTTCTTAATTAAAAACTTTGTTTTTATTTTTTTAAGGATTTTGTTTATTTATTTTTAGAGAAGAGGAGAGAGGGAAAAAGAGAGGGAGGAGAAACATTGATCAGTTACCTCTCATACATACCTGGACTGGGGACCAAACCCAAAACCCAGGCTTGTGCCTTGACTGGAAATTGAATAGGTGACCTTTTTGCTTTTTGGGATGATGCCCAACCAACTGAGCCGCACCCGACAAGGCTCAGTTAAAACTCTTATCACTTTTATCTATCTATATCTTAAATAGAATCTAATGTGACATTATTACTTGTTGTTCAGGAAGGGAGTCTGGAATTCCTCAAGGCCATTATCTTCTGACCTAAAAGCAGGAGGTTCTTAACCAGGTGCTGTTTGAGTGAACAAGATTGTTTTTATCTTAACTTTGCATAAAATTTACCTGGTCCAAAGTTAGTTTTTTTTTTAATTTTAATAGCTGTTAATATTTTATAAACATTCTTCTAGTCCTGTTTCTCTGTGTCTCACAAATCATCCCCCCTTCCCCACACACATTCACAGACACATGTAATATTACAAAGAGTGAGATCAAGGAACAAGTTTTTTTCCTAACAAAAATATGACATTAGTCTTTTTTGATATATGCCCAAAGGCCCTGAAATCATCTTAATATCAGTTGTGCTGTGTGGTCATTTGTATCACACAATCTTCATTTTTGAACATTTTACTTTTTTAAAAAAATTTATCTTTAGAGGGGAAGGAGAGAGGGAGAGAAACATCAATGTATGGTTGCCTTTTGTGTGTCCCCTGCTGGGAGTTGGCCTGCAGGGAACTGGCCTGCAACCCAGGCATGTGCCCTGACTGGGAATTGAACCAGATCCTCTGGTTCACAGGCCTGTGCTCAATCTACTGAGCTACGCCAGCCAGGGCTATGTTTTTGTTTTTGTTGTTGTTGTTGTTGTTGTTGTTGTTC
The DNA here is from genome assembly GCF_014824575.4 of Sturnira hondurensis. NCBI lineage: Eukaryota > Metazoa > Chordata > Mammalia > Chiroptera > Phyllostomidae > Sturnira > Sturnira hondurensis. The sequence goes on from NW_028091508.1 coordinate 948,090, forward strand.
TCACAATACCTCAAGAGTTATCGAAGAATGTGATTTTATTTTATTTTTTAAGATTTTATTTTTAGAGAGAGGGCCAGGGAGGGAGAAGGAGAGGAGGAGAAACATCAATGTGGGAGAGATATATCAAACATTTGCAGGCCTCATGCAGGCCCCCACCAGGGGACGTGGCCTGCAACTCAGACATGTGTCTTGACTGGGAATAGAACCAGTGACTTTTGGTTTGTAGGCTGGTGCTCAATCCACTGAGCCACACCAGCCAGGGCAAGAATGTGAATTTAGAGGCACCCTCTGACTTGGGGGCAGAGGTGAGACTGAGGAACTTTATTCAAAGTGGAAACTTTTTTTTTTTTAAGATTTTATTTATTTATCTTTAGAGGGGAAGGGAAGGAGAGAGGGAGAGAAGTATCAATGTGTGGTTGCCTCTCGTGAGTTCCCCGCTTGGAACTGGCCTGCAACCCAGGCATGTGCCCTGACTCGGAATTGAACCATAGTTGTTTGGTTCGCAAGCCCGTGCTCAATCCAGAGCTACGCCAGCCAGGGCCAAAGTGGAAACTTTTCATCACCTGCTCTCCCCAAATCTCTAGGCATTTTCAGCCATAAAGGTTATGAACTGTTGTCCCCTTGTCCTGATGCCAGAAGGTGCCATAGGTCCTGTTTTAGAAGGGAAAGGGCTACCTGCCTTCTCAGTGGTGACTGACTGGGTCTGTTTATGGTGTGACTTAAACTTTTTTTTTCAAAATTAGTTGTGAATCACTCTTCAAATGTTTGTCAGTCATTTGCTGGAATTAACTCAGCTGTAGTTGGAGAGAATTTCATACAGTATCATGCCATGCAGGGTGGTTAAATTACTTTTCTTCATCCTCCCTGTTTCTTTCTCCAAATCAACCTAATTCAGACTTCAAAAAAGAAAACCAAAAAACAATGTCCTATAGAAGTTTCACAGTTTTTATGTAATCTTTAGTTTTCAATGACCCTGTCCATCTATACTCATTTATGTACTATCATCCTTTTCTGGTATCATGAAGATGAAAACAGTCCATGTCTATATGTACAAGTGTTCTTCACATCTGAGGAAAAGGATTTAGATTTCCAAGACTTTATCCCCAATTTCGTAAGGCATGCACTTAGGCTAATTCATACTTTGGGCCTGTGATCCCTTCTCTTTTCAGGATGTAAGCATAGTAGGTAGCTTTTCTCTCCCTGAAGCTCAGTTTAGGGTAAAAGAAACCCAGAGGTGCTGGAGTAAATATCTTCTTCAAAATTTTCCCTGGTATGTTAAGAGGAAAAATTTCCAACGTATAAAAACTTAAAAGCATTGTGCATTGAACGTCCATGTACCTCTGAGGTTCCACAGTGAACATCTTTCTGTATTAGCATTATCACAGATCTAGAATCTGTCCATGTGTCTGTTTGTCTATTTTATATTTTTGATTCATTTCAAAGTAAGTTACAAACATTGTTCACTGCAGAACATATGTATTTTTAAAGTAGAGTTTAATGTTTGTTCGTGTTTTTTTTATAAAATTGGGAAATGATTTTAAATATGCTATTCGGTTAGCCTTGACAAATGCAGCTACTGTACAGCCTCATTCCCTATTAAGATGCAGGACAGTTCCATCACCTCAGAAGTCCCCTCATGCTTCTTCGTAGTCAGTCTTTGCACCAATACCCCTGAAGGCAAACTACGTTCTGATTTGTTTCTACCATAAATTAGCCTGTTTTTTTACTGCGTGTGTTCTTTTGGTAACGCTTCTTTTATGCAGTGTGTTCTTTGAGATTTATTCATGTTGTGTGTATTAGTAGTTTGTTCCTTTTTAAACATTTTTAAATTTTTTAAAATCCTCACCTGAAATATGTTTTTTGATTGATCTGAGAGAGAGAGAGAGAGAAACATTGATTGGTTACCACCTATATGCGCTCCTACCAGGGTTTGAACCTGCAACTTTTTGGTGTCCAGTACAACGCTCCAACCAACTGAGCCACCTGGCCAGGACAGTTTGTTCCTTTTTATTGTTGAATGCTATTACATGGTATGAATATACCACAGTTTATTTATTCTTTTATTGATGGACACTTGGGCTCGTTTCAGTTTTGAGCCAACAGAAATAAAGCTGTTCTGAACATTGCTATATAAGTCTTTGTGGACACATATGTTCCTATCTCTTGGGTAAATATGTAGGAGTGGAATTGCTCGGTTATGTAGGGTAGATCCATTTTTAGATTTACAAGAAACTAGCAGACATTTTGCCACAGTGGTTATACTTTTTATACTCCTACAACACAAGTGTGTGAGGGTTCTGATTATTCCATATCCTTGCCAACATTTGGTGTTGCCAGTCTTTAATTTTAGCTATTCTGGTGGATGAGTTGTGGTATCTCATGCTGGTTTTATGACTAGGTATGACTAAGGATGTTGAGCACTTATTCATGTGCTTATGTCTTCCTTTGTGAAGTGTCTGTTTTGTTTTTTTTCCCCCTTAAAAAGTTGAGTTACTGCCTTCCTGTTACTGAGTTGTAGGAGTGCTTTTATATATTCTGGTTAAAAGTCCTTTGTCAGATATGTTTTGTAGGTATTATTCCAGTCTGTGGTGCAAGCAGAGGTATTAATTTTGATGAAGCTTATCGATTATTTCTTTTATAAGTATTGCTTTCTGTGTCCTAAGAAACCATCACCAACCCCCAAGTTGCAAAGATATTCTTCTGTGTTTTCTTCTCGAAGCTTGTTTCACTTTTTGCAGTTTGGTCTGTGGTCCATCTTGAATTAATTCTTGTCTCTAGTGTCAGGTAGGGTCAGATTGTTTTTTGCATGGGTTATTTAGGTTAATTCAGTAGCCCTACTTTCAGTAGGATTTCAGTAGTTGACTACTTTGGTTTTGTGGTCTGCGAACTTTTTGGTTGTTCTTTGGCTGATGATCAAAGAGTCCCTTTTGCCTGATCACTTGAAAAGAAAGGAACACCTCTGAGCATAAGGGTTTTCACTGAAACATGCATAAAACACGCTACTGAAGGTCTACAATAGAATTTTAGAGTTTCACCTGGCCAGCCAGTGAGAACTCTTTGATACAGAGTCATTCAGTCTAATTCTCCCCCCCCGTCGTCCCCACACCCGGGTCATTTCAGTAGGAGGTGAGAGTGAAGTGGACACTCATTGCTCAGTCCTTTCTCACAACATGTAGGGAGAAGTTAGGATTTCTTTTTCTAGATAAGAATAGTTTTCATTTCTTCCTTGGATCTCTTCTTTTTTTATAGTAAAATGTTTTCTTCTGTCAAATGAGGAAGTTGATTGAACTGGGTAATTCTCATGGTCTCTGAAATTCTTTTCCATGAACATGTTTGAGGGATAGTGAGGGGAATGCCTTCCCTGGAGAGGAGGGTTTGTACTTAGGCAGCTGTATGGTTCATGGGGACATAGAATGGAACAAGTTTGAATTCAACACACAGGCGTTCGTGAGAGTGATAGAGTGAATGATGACATTGTTTTAAGAATGACTTTGATGTCACCTATATTGTTTCTCTGTCAAAAGGCTTAACCCTCATACCACTGTGAAGGAACTTGTAAATAACCCAGATTCAGTACTGTTTAGCTAAACAGCTGTCCTAGGCTCTTCAACAATGTCATTGTCATGCATGACAGGAAAAATGTCAGGGATTTGTTTTAAGATGAAAGGAGACTAAGAAAATATGACAATTAAATGTAATTGCATGGTCCTTGATTGCATTCTGCATAGTGACAAAAGACTATTGAGAACATTAAAGGGACAACTGGGGGAATTTGAGCATGGCCTGTAGTAGCTACAGGTGTTAGATGTGATTTGGGTTAGATGTGATTAACCGTAGTGTTGTAATGTAAGATGATACTCTCATTTTTAAGAGGTATATGCTGAAGCCATGTGTCATGATGTTCATGACAGAAATAAAACAAATGTGGTAAACTGTTTATAATAAACCTTACATTATTTAAACACTTAAAATTTAAGTAAAAATTTAAAATAGCATTTAAAAGTAATAAATTTGGTGGTAGCCAGCTCATGAAGAAAGACTGGGGACAAGGTAGGAAGCTTGTCTGGTCTAATGATAGTGGCCTTGTAAAAGGCATCTTGCTCCAAACAAACAATGGTTAGGACCTGGTAGCTGATATAGGCACTGGACAAAAGGAAAGTCAATGGGAGATTTTTTTCTGGTTGAATGGAGATGCTATGGCAAAAATAGGGAAGTTGCAGGGAAACAGGTCTGGTGAGTTTAGTGGGAGAATAATTCTGATTTTGGACACTTAAATTTCAGATGAGAGTGACTCACTTTAATGCTGATATCCAGTAGGTGATGGGAAGATGGTTACTCAGGAAGTATAAATTGCTTATTTCATTGTTTGTTTGTTTTCTTTGGTTCTTTGCCTTGTTTCTTTCTCCCAGACTCAAAAGGGGAGATTTACCAAGTTTGACAGGTGTTCATTGAAGTTTTGTGAATTTTCTGTGCCGATTAAAAAAGTTTGTTTTCCATTTTGATAATCTAAGAAAAAAAATATAAGCATATTTTGGGTCATGTGTGTGACTACCTTATAACAGTTGCTACCCTGTGATTTCTGTGGGTGCACTTGTGTGGATAGTCACATTGCTACACCCATTCTGTTGGGGGGCAAATTGGAAAAGAATAGAGACAAACTGAGTATTCGTGTGATGGAAGCACTGGTTTTAAGTGAGTGCTGTTTAATGCCATAGCCAACTTGATGTTTTCTAGTAGTTTGTAGTTTGAAAGAGATAGGAGCAATACAAGAATTCTGACCCTGGCTGGTGTAGCTCAGTGGATTGAGCGCGGGCCTGCGAACCACACGATCGCGGTTCGATTCCCAGTCAGGGCACATGCTTGGGTTGCAGGCCAGTTTCTGGCAGGGGCCAGTTCCCTGCAGGGGATGCATGAGAAGCAACCATACATTGATGTTTCTTTCCTCTCTCTTTCCCTTCCCCTCTAAAAAGATAAATAAATAAAATATATTTTTAAAAAAGAATTCTGTCATACACCACCAAGTAGGACAGGCCTGCTGGACTTGAGGACCTGTGTTGTAGTAGTCAGAGCAAATTAATGATGGAAAGGACAGGAGAACATCATCTTTATCTGTCCTATTATTTTGTTTTTTAAAGATTTTATTTATTTATTTTTAGAGAAAGGGGAAGGGAGGGAGAAAGAGAGGGAGAAAAACATCAATGTGTGGTTGTCTCTCACTCATCCTCTACTGGGGACCTGGCCCACAGTGCAGGCATATGCCCTGACTGGGAATTGAACCAGTGATCCTTTGATTCACAGGCCAGCACTCAATCCACTGAGCCATACCAGCTAGCTATTTGTCCTATTATTTTGACTTTTATTACTTTTATAGTTAATTTTTTATTGTGGTAAAATATATACAACTTGAAGTATTTTAAAGTGTACAGTTAAGTCACAGTATGTACATTCAAATGTTGATTAACTGTCACCACTATTTCCAGAATTTTTAAAACTTATATCTTATTGATTATGCTATTATAGTTGTCCCAAATTTTCCACCTTTCCTTCCTCCACCCAGCACCTGCCACTTCCTCAGGCAGTCCCCACACTATTGTTCATGTCCATGGGTCAGGTATATAAGTTCTTTTGCTACTCCATTTTCTATACTGTACTTTACATCCCCATGACTGTTCTGTAATTACCTATTTGTATTTCTCAGACCTTTTACTGCTCCACCCATTCCCCCACACCCCTCCCATCTGGCAACCATCAAAACACTCTCCATATCACTGATTCTGTCTCTGTTCTTGTTTGCTTAGTTTTTTACATATAGTTGTTGATAGATAGGTATTTATTGCCATTTTATTGTTCATAGTTTCGATCTTTTTCTTAAGTAAGTCCCTTTAACATTTCATATAGCAGTGGTTTGGTGATGAATGAAGTCCTTTAGTTTTTTATTGTCTGGGAAGCTCTTTATGTGCCCTTCAGTTATAAATGATAGCTTTGCTGTGTAGAGCAATCCTGGCTATAGGTCCCTGCTTTAAAAAAAATTTTTTTTTAGGTTTTTATTCGATTTTCTATAGAGGGGTAGGGAAGGAGAGAGGGAGAGAAATATCAATGTATGGCTGCCCCCAACATGTCCCCTGCTGGGAACTGGCCCACAACCCAGGCACGTACCCTGACTGGGAATCAAACCTCGATACTTTGGTTCACAGGCCTGCACTCAATCCACTGAGCCACACTAGCCAGGGCTATAGATAGGTCCCTGCTTTTTACAGCTTGGAATATTTCTTTCTTGCCATTCCTTGCTAGCTTGCAAAGTTTCTTTTGAGAAATCAGCTGATAGTCTTATGGGAACTCCCCTGTAGGTAACTAACTGCTTCTCTCTTGCTGCTTTAAAGATTCTCTCTTTATCTTTAACTTTTGGCATTTTAATTACAACGTGTCTTGGAGTGGGCCTCTTTGCATCCATTTTGTTTGGTACTCTTTGTATTTTGGATTTGCATGTCTATTTTCTTCACAATCCAGAGAAGTATTCTTTCATTATTTTTTAAAATAGATTTCCAATTTCTTGCTCTTTCTCATTTCCTCCTGGAACACCTATGATGCAAATGTAGGAACGCTTGAAGATGTCCTAGAAGCTGCTTACACTATCCGCCTTTTTTGGATTCCCTTTTCTTTTTGTTCTGATTGGTTGAACACATGAAGAACACATGGAGGGTTAGCAACAGGGGAGTGGGAAGAGGAGAAGGGGGGAGAAGGTACAGAAAATAGCATAGACAGTAGGTAGAAAATAGATAGGGGGAGGGCAAGAATAGTAGGGGAAATATAGAATCTAAAGAACTTGAGACACGTGGTCATAAACTAAGGTGGGGGGAATGATAGGGGAGGGGGTGTGCCGGGTGAAGGGGAATGAAGGGGGGGAATAGAACAACTGTAATGGTATAATCAATACAATATATATATTAAAAATAATAATAAAAAAATTAAAAAATAAAAATAAAAAACAAGTTCAAGGGAAACAAGAGTAAATCATTTCTATGATTCTGCTCCTGATCTAGCTGTCTTCTTGGTTTGCTTTTGTTTTAGGTGTGGTTGTTAATAACTGTGGGTTTGCTGTCCTTTCACTGTTAATATTTTTCATCTTCTTTTTCATATATAAGTCCCTTTAGCATTTCATATAATAAGGGCTTAGTGATGATGAACTCCTTGAACTTGACCTTATCTGAGAAGCACTTTATCTGCCCTTCCATTCTAAATGAAAGCTTTGCTGGATAGAGCAATCTTGGATGTAGGTCCTTGCCTTTTATGACTTGGAATACTTCTTTCCAGCCCCTTCTTGCCTATAAGGTATCTTTTGAGAAATCCGCTGACAGTCTGATGGGAACTCCTTTGTAGGTGACTGTCGCCTTATCTTTTGACACTTCTAGGATTCTCTCCTTCATTTTAATCTTGGCTAATGTAATTATGATGTGCCTTGGTGTGTTCCTTCTTGGGTCCAACTTCTTTGGGACTCTCTGAGCTTCCTGGATTTCCTGGAAGTCTCTTTCCTTTGCCAGACTGGGGAAGTTCTCCTTTATTATTTGTTCAAATACATTTTCCACTCATGGCTGTTTCTTTTCCCCTTCTCGTACCCCTATAATTCGGATGTTGGAACGTTTAAAGATGTCCTGGAGGTTCCTAAGCCTCTCCTCATGTTTTGGAATTCTTGTTTCTTCCTTCTTTTCTGGTTGGATGTTTCGTTCTTCCTTCTGGTCCACTCCATTGATTTGAGTCCCAGTTTCTTTTCCATCACTATTGTTTTCCTGTGCATCTCCCTTCATTTCAATTAGTTTAGCCTTCATATGTTCCTCTTATTTGTGACTATAATCAACCAGTTCTGTGTGCATCCTGATCACCAGTGTTTTGAATTGTGCATCTGAGAGGTTCGCTATTTCCTGGTCGCTTAGAGTTATCGGCTCTGGGGTTTGAGTTCTTCTTGGGCCATCTTTTGGGATTTTCATGCCTGTTACGTAGCAGGATCGGAGCCCGAGGTGTTCACCAGAGCAGGGCAACTCAGTTGCTGGGTTGTGACGCTGTATGTGGGGGCGGGGTCAAAGAGGAGCAATGGCCTCCCATCTGCCGCCTCCTGCCGCTGCCTCCGCAGGTGCCGCAGCTGCCACTGTCACCGGGGCTCGCGCGTTTTGTCCCACTGCACGCAAGTGTGCCACCGCCGTCAGCCCTCCACCACTGGGTTTGCCAGGTGGGGTCTGCGCGGTCCGTCTCACTGTGCACGAATGTGTGACCACGGTCAGTCTGCCCCACACCCTGACTGGGTCCGGGCTGCCTGAGCGCCTAGGTCAGGGGATCTTTCCTTCCCGACCCTGCTCCACTGCTGGCCCCGCCCCTCTTACCGGTCCCGGTTGAATGGTTCGTTGTTGTCGGATTTCTGTATAGTTTAATTTTCTGTTCTTTGGCTGTGTCTTTGTTTACTAAACCTTTGTTGTATTCAAACTTGGTTGTGGGAGAAGGCACAGTGTTTCCACCTATGCCTCCATCTTGGCGGAAGTCCCTTGTTTTTTATTTTATCTAGTGTATCCTTCATTTCTGACTGGATATTTTTTATGATGTTGAGGTCCTCACTAAGTTCTTGAGCATCCTTATAACCAGTGTTTTGATGTCTGCATCTAATAGATTATCTCATGTCCAGTTTGTTTAGTTCTTTTTCTGAAGTTTTGATCTGTTCTTTCCTTTACTCCATGTTTCTTTGTCTCCTGGTTTTGGCAGCCTCCTTGTGTTTGTTTCTATGTATTAGGTAGAGCTGCTATGACTCTGTCTTGGTAGCGTGACCTAATGTAGTAGGTATCCTATAGGGGGCTGGATACAGTGTCCTCTATCACCCAAGCTGGGTACTCGAGGTGTGCCCTTTGTATTGGCTGAGTACACCCTCCTCTTGTAGTTGAGCTTTGGGTGCCATTGACAAGTCAATGGGAGGGATTTACCCAGGCCAGTCAGCTGCAAGGACTGGCTCTGACCATGACTACCAATCTCCACCCCCTGTGGAGGATCGGTTGTGAAGGTGCAGGGTGGTGGTGCTTCAACAGGGTCTTTAGCTGTCTACTAGGTGCATACAGGCTCTGGAGTTTACTGGGTAGTATAGGCCAAGGTCAGCCTCAACCTGTGTTTTGCCTAGGGCTACCCTGACTGAGGTATAAAACAACCGAAGATAGCTGCTACTTGTGCTGAGCTTTGAGATTTCCCGTTGAAGCCAGGCTGTGAATCTAGGCTGGTTGCTGCTAGTGCTGGGCCTGGAGCCACTTAGCAAGAATTGCTGGGGCTGGGGTCTCAGTGAGGCTGACTGTTGCTTGTTTGAGAGGATTTAGGAAGTTGTGAAGCTTGAGCCAAGGCCAGCCAGTCATATAGAAAAGCAGCTTGTCCTGGGCCCATAAGTTGGGTGGTGTGGAGTCTCTGGGGGTCTCCAGGGTGGGGCAAACCATGTTATCCAGGTTGATATAGTCTCATATATGGCACCAGTCTGCTGGCTCTGTGGCTCTGGGGGGAGGGTTCAGAAAAGGTACCATGGCCTCTGCCCACCTTTCTGTCTGGGAGAAAGCTGTCCACCAGCTCTCACTTTGTTGCCAAACACTTGTTTTTCCCTGTATGCCATTGGTGCTTTTCAAGGTGCTACTTGGTGCTAGAGCTCAGAAGATGTGAGTCTAAGTAAGTCCTTGTATGGGTTCTTTAAGAGGAACTGTTTGGGAAGTTTCTTCCACGAACACAATCCCCGCTGATTCTTGCAACCAGAAGTTATCGGGACTTATCTTCCTAGCACAGTAACCTTGGGCTGATGGGCCTGGAGTGGGGCTGGGACTCCTTGCTTCTGAGATATCCCCCCCAAATTTTTATCCACTACGTGTGGATGTGAGAACAGCCTGTTCCATGTCTCTGCCCCTTCTACCAGTATGGATGGATGTGGTTTCTTTAATTCTGTAGTTGTCAGGCTTCCATTCAATTCGATTCTGATGATTCTGAGTGATGGTTGTTCTATATTTTAGTTGTAATTTTGATGTGGTTGTCCCAGAACTTTTGCATCACCTCATTCAAAAACAGTGTGCTCTAAGTAATAGCTCTTCATTCCTCCTTCCATCATTACCTGCTCCTTTAAGTTTTCCTATGGTAGATACCTCATATAAGTGGAATCATACATAATTTGTTACTTAATGCATGTTTTCAGCCGTCATCCATGTTGTAGTATGTAACAGACTTTACCCTTTTTATGGCTGAATAATATTCCATTGTATGCATGTACCACATTTTGTTTATCCATTCATCTGATGGATTGCTTCTACCTGTTGGCTATTGTAAATAATGCTGCTACAATATCTAACATTGGTGTACAGATATCTATTTGTGTCCCCGTTTTCAGTTCTTTTGGGTGTATTCCTAGGAATGGAATTGTTGGGTGATTATGTAATTCTTTGACATTTTGGGTAGCTACCAACTGTTTTCTATGGCAGCTGTATCATTTTTATATTCCTGCCAGCAATGTACGAGTGATCCAATTTCTCCACATCCTTGTCAGCACTTGTCATTTTTCTTTCTTTTTCTTTTTTTCTTTTTATAATAACCATCTTAGTGGGTGTGAAGTGATGTTTATTTTTGGTTTTGATTTTTATTGCTCTTAATGACTAATGATGTTATAATCTACTCACATGTGATTTATCAGCCCTTTTGTATTATCTTCTTTCCAGAGTGCCTATTAAAGTTTTCTCCCCATTTTTGACTTGGGTTCTTTTTATGTTATTGAGTTGTAGTAGTTCCTTATATAACGTGGATAGTAATCCCTTACCAGATTATGGTTTGCAAATTTTTTTTTCCTGTGGGTTGTCATTTTACTTTCTTGCTAGTATCTTTTGACACACAAAATGTAAATTTTTAATAAAACCCTCACCTGGGGACATGCTTGTTGATTTTAGAGAGAGGGGAAAGGAGGGAGGGGGAGAGAGAGAGAGAGAGCAACATCAATGTGAGAGAGAAACATTGATCAACTACCTCCCCTATGCGCCCCAACCGGGGATCAAACCTGCAATCTAGGCATGTACCCTGACCAGGAATTGAACCTATGACCTTTTGGTTTATGGGATGATGTTCCACCCAACTGAACCACACTGGCCAGGGCAAAATTTTAAAACTTTGATGTTGTCCAATTTATATATATTTTTCTTTTGTTGTTTATGCTTTTGGTGTTATACTTAAAAAAACTACTGCTAAATCCAAGGTCAGCCCTGGCTTGTGGCTCAATGGATTAAGTGCTGTCCTGTGACCTGAAAAGTCACAGGTTCTATTGCCAGTCAGGGCACATGCCTGGGTTTTGCACAAGGTCTCCTGTTGGAAGTGTGACAGTTGATAGATGTTTCTCTCACACATTGATATTTCTCTCCACTTGCTCTCTCCCTTTCCCTCTCTCTAAAAAAATTTAATAAAATATAAAAAATTAATAAAAAATCCAAGGTCATAAGAATGTTTCCTGTGTTTTCTTTCACTGTTTAGCTCTTAATGTTTTGAGTTAATATTTTATATAACATTAGGTAAGGATCCACCTTCTTTCATTTGCATGTAGATATCTAGTTTTCTGAGCACTATTTGTTGATACATATATCCTTCCACCTACTGAATGGTTTTGGCACCCTTGTTTAAAAATCATTTGACTGCATATGGGAAGGTTTATTTCTGAGCTGTCCATTCTATTCCATTAGTGTATATATTTATTCTTTTGCTGATACCACACTGTTTTGATTATTGGAGCTTTGTAGTAAGTTTTGAAATTGGGAAGTAGGTGACTGCTAATATTGTTCTTTATTGAGATAGTTTTGGCTATTTAGTGTGTCCTCTAAAATTCCATATGAATTTTAAAATGGGCTTTCTTAGAGAAAGTATATTTTACTGTTTGTACTATTACAGTTGTCTCATTCTTTTTTCTCCCTTTTACCCACCTCCACCTGGTACCTAATTTACTCCAGAATTCCTCTACCCCTTAGTTCAGGTACATGGGTCGTACCTTTAAGTTCTTTAGCTTCTACATTTCTGATACTGTTCTTAACCTCCCCCTGTCTATTTTGTACCTACCATTTATGTTTCTTATTCCTTGCACCTTTTCCCCCATTCTTCTCCCTCCCTCTCCTCACTGATAACCCCTTATGTGATCTGCATTTCTCTGATTCTGTTCCTGTTCTAGTCATTTGCTTACTTATTTTTTGTTTTTAAATTCAGTTGATAGTTGTGAGTTTGTTGTCATTTTACTATTCCTATTGCTGATTTTCTTCTTTTTCTTAGATAAGTCCCTTTAATATCTCATGTAATAAGGGCTTGGTGATGATGAACTCCTTTAACTTAACCTTCCCTATATGGGAAGCACTTAATCTGCCCTTCCATTCTAAGCGATAGCTTTGCTGGGTAGAGTAATCTTGGATGTAGGTCTTTGGATTTCATGACTTGGAATACTTCATTCCAGCTCCTTCTTGCCTGCAAGGTTTCGTTTGAGAGATCAGCTTTGTTTTATGGGCACTCCTTTTTAGGTAACTGTCTCCTTTTCTCTTGCTGCTTTTAAGATTCTCTCCTTATCTTTATCTGTGGTAATGTATTGATGATATATCTTGGTGCGTTCCTCTTTGGGTCCAACTTCTTTTGGTTTCTCTGAGCTTCCTGGACTACCTGGAAGTCTATTTCCTTCTCCAGATTGGGGAAGTTTTCCTTCACTATTTTTTCAAATAAGTTTTCAATTTCTTGTTTTTCCTTTTCTCCTTCTGGCACCTCTATGATGTGGTTATTGAACTGTTTAGGGTTGTCCTGGTGGTTCCCAAACCTGTCCACATTTTTTTGAGTTCTTGTTCCTTCATCATGTTCTGGTGGCATGTTTATTTCTTCCTTTTGTTCCAAATTGTTGATGTGAGTCCAGGTTTCCTTCCATTCACTGTTGGTTCACTGTACATTTTTCTTTATTTCACTTTGTATAGCCTTCATTTCTTCCTTTATTTTGTAACTGAACTCAATAATTTCTATGAGCATCCTGATTACTAGTGTTTTGAATCTGCATCTGGTAGGTCAACTATCTTCTTGTTATTTAGGTCTTCTTCTGGAGTTTTGATCTGTTCTTTCACTTGGGTTATGTTTCTTTGTCTTGGTGCACCTGTAATGTTGTAAGGGGTGGAGCCCTCAGTATTTGCCATGGTGGGGCTCCCACTTGTTGGCATTGTGGTGCTGTATGTGGGAGAGGTGTCAGAGAGGGCACAGTGCCTGTTGCTCGACTCTCACCCCACTTTGAAGAGGGTTTCTTCTGCCACCACAATCCCCACAGGTTTTTACAGCCAGATGTTCTATGCTTTATTTTTCCCATGCTAGAACTCTGGGTTACATGGTCTTTCTTGCTCTCCAGTTGTTCCTCACTGTTTATCTGCATGCAGATGTGGGACTGCCGGGACGCTAGCCACTGCCTTGCCTGCCTGGTGTGCCAGCTTCTGCCGTGCCCTGTGTCCACTTCACCCTGGCCTCCTGTCTCTGCCTTTCCTACCAGTCTGGATGAATGTTTCTTATTTAACTTCTTGGCTGTCGAGCTTCCGTAGAGTTCAATTTTCTGGCAGTTCTGGGGGGTTTTGTTTTTAAATTTGTTGTTTCCTTCTTTTGGTTGTGTGAGTAGGCAAAGCGTATCTACGAATGCCTCCATCTCGGCCAGATCTCAAGATGGGCTTTTTCTTTTCTCTGGAAAATGGGATTTTGAAAGAGATTGCACTGGATCTGTGGATTAGTGTGAGTAGTATTGCCTTCTTAACAATAAGTCTTCCAATTTACGAACACGGAATGCTTTCCATTTTTTTTGTGTGTGTTCATCAATTTCTTTCAGCAGTGTTTTGTTGTTTTTGGTGTACAAATATTTTAGCTCCCTGGCTATGTTTATTTCCAAGTATTTTATTCTTTATTATAAATGGAATTGGTTTCTTAATTTTCTTTTCAGATTGTTCATTGTTAGTGTACAGGGTACACTAACAGTGTACACTAACAGTGCTTTTTTAAAATTTATTTATTGATTTGAGAGAGAGAGGAAGGGAGAGAGGAAAAAAACATTGATTTGTTGTTCCACTAATTTATGCATTCATTGGTTGCTTCTTGTGTGCCCTGACCAGGGATTGAACCCCTAGCCTTCGCCTATCAGGACGATGCTCTATCCAACTGAGCTACCTAACCAGGGCCTTAAAAATTTATTTATTTATTTTAGACAGAAACCTTGATCTGTTGTTCTCATTTATGCACTCATTGGTTGATTCCTACATGTGCCCTGATCAGGGATTGAACCCATGACCCAGGACATGTTGGGACAATGCTCCAGCCAACTAAGTTGCCCTCCAGGGCTCGGGACTGATTTTTGAGTGTTGATTTTATATCTTGTATTTTTACTGAATTTGTTAAATTTTTTATTAGGTTTTTTGCGAATTCTTTAAGGTATTCTACTTATAAGATTGTTATTTGTGAACAGAGATAAATTTACTTCTTCCTTTCCAATTTAGTAGCAGCCTTTTCTTTCTTTGTGTTGCCCAATTAATTACTTGGGCAAAAGTGAGCATTCTTGATCTTAGGGGGGAAAAGCTTTCAGTCTTTCACTACTGAGTATGATGTTAGTTGGGAGGTTTTTATAAATGATCTTTATCATATTGAGGAAGTTCCTTTCTGTTACTAGTTTATTGAGTTGTTTAAATCATGAAATTGTGTGAATTTTGTCAAATGCCTTTTCTGCATTGAGATTATCATGTATTTTTCCCTTATTCTGTTAATGTGCTGTATTGCATTGATTGATTTGTATATTTTGAACCATCTTTGCACTCTGAAGATCATTTTTCACACGGTCATGAGATATCATTCCTTTCATGTACTGCTGAGTTTGTTTTACTGTTATTCTGTTTAGGATTTTTGTATTTGTAATCATAAGGGGTATTGGTATATAATTTTCATGTACGTTAGTGTGCATTTCATCTAAGTTAATTTGTTGGCATATAGTTATTCATACTATTCTCTTATAAATCTTTTATTTTTCTAAAATTGGAAGCATCCCCAGTTTCATATCTGATATTATAAATTTGAGTCTTTTTTTCTTAGGCACTCTCAGGTTTGCATATTTTCTTAATTTTTTCAAAGAACCCACCTTTAGTTTTGTTGATTTTTAAATTGATTTTTAAAAAATTTTTTTTATTTAACTCTTGTTCAAGTACAGTTTTCTTTCTTGTATTCCCAGCCCTGCCCTCCCCCAGTGCTCCCCACCTCCCTCCCATCTCTGCCCCCCACCTTAGTTATTGTCCATGTGTCCTTTATACTTGTTCATGTGAGTACTTCCCCTTTTCCCCTGTGATTCTCTCCCCTCTCCCCTCTAGACCCTGTCAGCACGTTCTGTGTTTCCGTGTCTTTGGTTACATTTTGCTTGCTTGTTTGTTTTGTTGTTTAGATTCCTGTTAAAGGTGATATCATATGGTATTTGTCTTTCACTGCCTGGCTTATTTCACTCAGCATAATGCTTTCCAGTTCCATCCATGATGTTGCTAAATTGATTTTTCTATTCTCTTTTATTTGTCTCTGCACTAATCTTTCTCACTTTCGTTCTTTTGCTGTTGTGTTTAGTTTATTCTATTTCCAGTTCCTTAATGTATACAGTTAGGCTACTGATTTGAGATATTTCTTGTTTAATGTCTTCATCTACAGCTATTAATTTCTCTCTTAGTGCTGCTTTTACTGTATCCCCTGAGTTTTGCTATGTAGAGTTTTCATTTTCATTCATCTAAAGAATTTTCTAATAAAAATTTTAATTTATTGATTTTATGGTTTTTAAACTTACATCTTTTTTGGCCTTAATGTTGCATGAGAAAAATCTTATATCTTGCATCCTGTTTGTGCGTTATTTTTTTAAAGATTTTATTTATTTATCTTTAGAGAGGAAAGGAAGGAGAGAAGGAGAAAAATATCAATGTATAGTTTCCTCTTGTGAGTCCCCTGCTGGGAACTGGCCTGCAACCCAGGCATGTGCCCTGACTGGGAATCGAACTGTGATCGTGTGGTTCGCAGGCTCGCGCCCAATTCACTGAGCTACACCAGCCAGGGCTGTGCATTATTTAAATTATGTTATAATAAAAGCATTTAATCATCAGTGGAGGCCTACGAGAATCCCCCTCTAAAGTCAATGTGTATATGATTCAAGTTTTGTCAAAGATATGTCTTATCTATAGAATAGGCAGAAACCTCAGTGAATAAGTGAATCTGTGATCTAAAAGGCTCTGGATACTTTATTTCTGGTGTTCCTTTCCTTCACTGAAGATCTACTAAGAAGAGGGAGGTGGCTGAGAGCTGATTTGTGAATCTGTTTGAAGGTTCTCTAGCTCTGATTCAGTGAATTGCTCTTCTTTAATTCTGTTTTGTTCTGTTGCTCTTCTTTAATTCTCTCCCTTCCAATTCCTCCCAATTTCTGCATTGTCATCTTCACAGTCCTCTCTCTAGCCAGTT
This sequence comes from Sturnira hondurensis, assembly GCF_014824575.4. Classification (NCBI taxonomy): domain Eukaryota; kingdom Metazoa; phylum Chordata; class Mammalia; order Chiroptera; family Phyllostomidae; genus Sturnira; species Sturnira hondurensis. Next base: position 964,584 of record NW_028091508.1, read on the forward strand.
TTTGGTGACCATACAGGGGTGTCTAACCTGTAGCTCTTGGGCCACATGTGTCCAGGATGGTCATGAATGCAGCCCAAAACAAAATTGTAAATTTACTTAAAACATTATGAGATTTTTTTTTTTGTGACCACGTGTCACAGTGTGTTTAATGTGTGGCTCAAGAAAACACTTCTCCCAGTGTGGTGCAGAGACGCCAAAAGGTTCGACACCCCTGAATTCTAAATACTTCATTTTATAGATTTGTAAATAGTTCAGGACTTGGGGCCAGTGATAGACATGAAGTAGCCAGTTGTTCTGGACAAGTTGCAAGTCCTACCAGTTCACTTGGTTTTCTGAGCATGTTCACCTTAGCTGTGAGAAAAACTTGGGATTCATAGCTCTTGATTAGACCACTTGGAGTGATCTAGGAGATTGCTTCTTTAGAAGGAATGCACCCATTTGATTGTGTGTACTAATGCACATACCCCTCTCCCAACTGCAGGTTTTTAAGAACCCCTGCGAGGTGGTGACTGTGCTGCTGATTCAGATCCTGGGGGACTTGGCACCCTCTCTACCCATGTGCCTTACCTCCAGTGTGGAGCGGGCAGGACCTGAGCTGGAGCTCCCCAAGCTGCTGGAGGTGTACGCTGCCACTGCCCACTTTGCCAAGGGGCTGGAGATGGCACTGCTTCCCCACTCACGTAAACATCTCTTCCTCCATCTCCATCTTGTCTTTACTCACTGTTGTTGAAGCTTCTGTGGTCCTGGTTGGTTTGCCTTTTCAAGCACCTGATTTTACAGAAATGGAAGGTGTCGCTATTCTCCTTGACAGATATGATAACCTTTTCCCTGAAAACATTACCGTTATGGAAATAGTTGCTATTTAATATAATTACCTAACAGCAGTGCTGCCTTGGTGCTTTACTCATTCTGGGGAAGTGATGGACCCTTCTGCAGGGTCTTAGAAGGTACAAGAGACGAGTAGACATTAGTAGCTGCCAGTTGTCAAAGTTTTTTGGGGGGAATGTAGTGTCCTTTTCCTTTGAAGTCATCATTTAACCTCAGGCAATTCAACCTAAAAGTTAAGTTTCAGAAAACAAATGGGTTAGAGGAGCTTTTTGATTTGGAAACAAGTTTTGAGGATAGAGGTGCTGTGTCAGGACTGAAGATGGCCATAGGGAGAATGGGCATCCCGCAGTGCCATCTGAGAGCAGAGCAGTTTCTGTCCCCATTTGGACCCATGATGCTCTGGGGTCTGCACTTCCCCAGTTTTTCCCATCTGTGCTAAAAGCATCGTCAACTTCTAAGTAACGCAGACCTCATGACACATGCTGCTGTCAGATCAGGAAATAACTCCAGGAAGGTCTTTTTCTGCCAGGAGTGGCTGCTGTGTCACCAGCTCAGCTTATTTAATAGTTATTCTCTTTAATTTTACACTCACATATAATTACCTTGGACATTCCAGGGAGTATGTTTATTGTTCAGGCTCCTGGTGATTCATAGGTGTTTTTGGCATACTCAGTGGTCAGGCCTTGGTTGTGGGAGAGGCACAGTGACTGTGGCAGCTTCCAGGGGATGAAGGTGCCCTTCCAAGTGGCCAGAGGGTGTGGAGGCCATGTATCCTGCTGGAGCAGAGGATAAAGGTGCTCCAGGAGTAGGTTACCTTCCTCCCCCTAGACAGTGTTGAAGAGTCAGGTATACAAGTGCTTTGGTTAGTCAGCTATAGTGGTTAAGATTTTTAATGATTCCTATTGCTATTGTCAAAAATGTGTTGGTCTTTTTTTTAAGTATTTTATTTATTTTCAGAGAGAGGAGAAGGGAGGGAGAAAGAGAGGGAGAGAAACATCAATCGGTTGCCTCCTGTGGTCCCACAGCTTGGGACCTGGCCTGAAACCCAGGCCTGTGTCCTGACAGGGAATCAAACTAGTGACCTTTAGGCTCACAGGCCAGCACCCAATCCACTGAGCCTCACCAGCCAGGGCCCATAAAAGTTTTTTTTAATTTAAAAATACTTTGGAAACACTTAACAGAAATTAAAAAGAGAATAAAAATGAGCCTCATCGCTCAGAGTCATTGCAACATTATGTATTTCTTCCCAGTAATTCAAATATAAATAGACATTTTTAATAAATATCTATATTTCATATGCACACACATACATATGTACATATTTTTAAATATTGGTTGAATCTTATATTCTTTTTTTTTGCTTTAAAGAATATAAGGAGAATTTTCTTATGTCATCAAATGTTTAATGACCACTTTATGAGTTGTTATAATTCTTTGTTAGTTCTTGGAACCCTTTGTGTCAAAAGCAAGAAAGCACTCAAGGACTGATAGGGACATATCAAAAAGATACAGGTGCCAACCTGAAGGAGAAGCCACTGACCAAATTTCAAAGGATTTGAACATTGAAATGAATAATAACAATAATGGATGAAACACAAGTAATAAAAAAGAATTCATGAGTTCATAGTAATATTAAAAAGAGAAAGAAAAGAAAATCCCTTCTTTACAAAAGAATGCCAGAACATAGATGTAGAAGGAATGAGAAAATTAGAAAATCTCCCTTTATTGTCAGTAATGTTAAAGTTTATTCAGGCAAGGATTATCAATTGGTGACAAAGTCAGTGAGTAAATGTTCTACCTAGAAGTTGAATTGCTGTGTCATAGAATATTCTCATTTAAATTTTTAAAAAATTTTATTTATCAATTTCTATGGGGAGTAGGGGGAGAGACTAAGAGAGAAATAGTGCTTTGTTGTTCCGCTGATTTGTGCATTCACTGGTGGTTTCTTGTATGTGCCCTGACTGGGAATCAAATCTATAACCTTGATGTATTGGGGTGATCTAGCAAAGTGGGCCAGGGCCCACCCATTTACATTTTGAAATACAATTTTAAATATTTATGTTGTCGAATTTTGGGGATGCCTAGTGTGTTGGTACTCTGCTTCTGTAAAGTTCTGGAAAAGTGTTTTCCTGCAGAGCCTTTTCCCTGTAGTAGTGTTTAAACTTGACTGATGAGTCATTATTTGAAAAGGTTCCTTTTTTCTTTTTGATTTAAAAATGTTTTATTTTTTAATTACAGTATGAAGAAGTTCTTAACTACAATGGATTGTGGGATGTAGGGGCTGGGTGTCTTTAATAGTGCTTTTGACAAATAATACACAGAGTCTAAATGTATCAAGGTATTGACGGAAGTGATTTTTATAGCTTCCATGGGTAGTAAAAGCAGGCCAGAGAATGTAGTCACCCTGAGATGAAATGGGAAAGCCCCAGTACCTGTCCCTTGTTGTTTTCCAGAACCGATTTCTGACTCTGCGTTCATTATTGCCTCTCATTTCTGATTTCCTAAAGATGAGCACAACCCAGTGAAAGTCATGGAGCTGGTGAATACTGTGTATGGTCCATACAAACCCTATCAGCTCAAGTACGGTGACATGGAAGCCAGGAACCTCCTCATTCAGATCAGCACGGTGCCTCTGGTAATGTTGTGACACTTCCACTGGTCACTCAGGGGTCATTCTGTTCAATGGGCAGAGGGTTTGGGATTGATGTGCACCAGAGAATGTGGCCTCGGGTATGCATGGAGTAAGAAGAGCTATGTAAAACCCAGCTCTAAGGCCCTCGAGGGCTCTTGTGGACCAAATATAAAATGAGACCACAGATGTACTTGCAGTTTTCTACTTAAAATCCCCAATAAAGGTCTAATTGAACAAGAAGCTTCCTTCTGGTAGGGATAAGTTAATTGTCTCCCTGATTTAAACATTTCTTTTGGGGGGACAGTCTTTTGTTTGAGGCAGATAAGCAAAGGAGTGCAGCAGCTAGGCACTTACGGACAGGGCTCTAGGGGCAGGTCTACCATCTGGGCATTAGAGGGAAAGAGAGTTCATGCCCAGAGCAGTTGTTAAGATTGTCTGGTGTGAGGTGAGTTGGCATTTAGGAACAGATCATGGAGTAGTTAAATCTACTGCCTGCACCATTGTTCTGTTTTCTAGGTATGCACCCAGGAAGTCTGTTATGCTTAAGTGATACCCTTGCCCCTGAAGGAGGGATTTTCTTTTCACAGCTTTCTTTTGGAATGTCTGATGCAGAGAATCTGATTTCTAGCTTGAGAACTAGAGGGAGAGATGCCATCCTAATCACAGAAAAAGAGGAAAGAGATGAAAAATGTAAGGATGAATGTTAGAATTTGATCATGCTTTTCTGCCAGGAGTTAGTTTCTGTTATCTCACTGGCCACTTCAGCCACCCTCCTCTGGTTCAAGCTCATAAAGAGCTGCCACAGTTGGGGACTGCATTACTGATGTCCCTGTTAAGTGATTTTACTGTGGATGAGGAGGCTTGGAAGTCTCCTGTCTCTGCGTGGTCTGCTCATTTGTTCTAGAGTCTGAGATGGCTTTTGTTTGTGTTTGCTGACCAGGAGCACGGGGAAGTCATTGACTGTGTGCAGGAGCTGAGCCACTCTGTGAGCAAGCTCTTTGGCCTGGCATCTGCAGCAGTTGACAGATGTGTCAGATTCACCAACGGCCTGGGGACATGTGGCCTGCTGACAGCCCTGAAATCCCTCTTTGCCAAGTAAGGCTGGGGAGAGAAGATAGGCCAGCCACACGGGAGGGCAAAAGTTGTCCCAGTAAAAGTGTCTGTGTCTCATATACCTGCTTTGAACCCTGGAGAAGCTCTATGTCCTGAGCCTAAGGGGATAGTTTCTAAGGATGTTCACTGCAACCCTGTGTGTAGTGATAGAGCATTCAAGCAGCCTAACTGCCCATCAGTTTCTGAATGGCTGCAGGAGTTACGGTGTATTCATACAAGGGGGCTCTATGTGGCACTTGAGGTAGTAATTCCATCTACACATACCAACATGGATAGATCTCAAAAACGCTGGGTGAATAAAAACCAGTTGCAGAATAATATGGATATGGAAAGTCTCATACTTTATGTTAAAAAAGAACATACAAAATCTAGGATATGTTTTCTGTAACAGGGTTTAGAAAGTTTTGTGTTTTTTTTTTGCAAAGGGCCAGATGGTAAGTACTTTAGCTTTTGCCCTTTGTAGTCAATAGAGACTATTATGGCACTTGTCTCAGTGTCCTGCCTAGATGACACATTGAATTAATGGGTGTGGCTGTATTCTAGTACAAGTTCATTTACAAAAACCCACGGGTGCTATTTCCTGGATCTTTTTTTATACTTTAAAATGTACTATATGTTTCTATAAAGTAAGGGTTGGCAAACTCTAGCTCATGAGCCATCTGTATGTGTAAATAAACTTTTATAGGAACATAGCCATCCCTTTCACTTACCTATGGCCTGTATGACTCCTTTGTACTATAAAGGTGGAGTTGAGTAGTTAGGACAGAGACCTATGACCCTCAAAACATAAAATATCTGGACCTTAACAGAAAGTTTAGAACCCTGATGTGGAAGGTTAGGCCACAAATGTGAAACACTGGCTATCTTTGGGGAGATAGGGAAGGACTAGTGTGGTGGTCATTTGGGATTTAGTTTTATTTTTTAGCTTTTAAGGAGCTAAATTCATGTACTTTTTAGTTTTTTAAGGAGCATAAATTCATGTACTTTTTTATTTTTTAAAAATATTTTATTTATCTTTAGAGGGTAAGGGAAGGAGAGAGGGAGAGAAATAGCAATGTATGGTTGCCTCTCAAGTGTACCCTGCTGGGACCTGGCCTGCAACCCAGGCATGTGCCCTGACTGGGATTCGAACCGTGATCCTTTGGTTCGTAGGCCTGTGCTCAGTCCACTAAGCTACACCAGCCAGGGCCATGTACTTCTTATATAATTAAAAATGTAAAATAAAAAACATGTAAACATCATGCTAAGTGAGAGAAGCCAGTCACAAAAGATCATGTTACACAATTTCATCTGTATGAAAGGTCCAACATAAGCAAACCTATAGAGACAGAAAATAGATTATAAAATAGTGGTTGCCTAGGTTTGGGGAGAGGGGAATGATTTGGGGAGATGGGAGACGACTGCCAGAACATATGGGGTTTGAGGGTGGTGGTGAAAACGTTCTGAAGTTGTGGCAATGGTTGCACAACTGTGACCGCACTAAAATCCCCTGAATTGCACTCTTTAAGTGGGTGAATTGTGTGGTATGTAAATTATCACAATAAAACTGTTGAAAGAAAGAAAGAAAGTAGGTGAAACTAAAATGAAGTTTGGTTAGGAAGAAGAAAGAGTGCAACATAAGGCTGGATTCTCTGACCTGGGAATTGAAGTGGAAGGGCCCTCAGAAAGTTAGAAGCTCCATTCTCTGGGCTGGAGACAAGTACATTCTTAGGCTCTCCAAGAGACCTTCCTTGGTAGCTTGTGCTAGAATGAAGTTGTTCCAAGTCTCAAGAAATTTCTTTTATTGGATTGAATTTTGTTTGCTGTCAAACTTTTAGGGAGCTCTTGTCATTCCATAAATACTGAGCACACCCCTGTGAGCTCTGAAGGTCCTTGGACCCAGTGCTCTAGTCACTTTGTGGGCAGTCATCACCCCCTGAGGGTGTCTCACACTCAGTGGAGGCTGAAGTCCTGCTGAGGACATGCGTCCTGGTCACAGATGTCTGTGTGACCAGATGAGCTCCTGTAGAAAGAGAAGCACTGGTAACAAGTTTAATGAAGTTGAATTTGACCTCATTCTCTGCCACCAGCTGGAATTTTGTGAATGAAAAGAATTTTTCTAAGATCTGGAAATTTTATTGTAAAACAAAAACTATGCCTTTAAAATAATTTTAAAAAATGAGAACTCTGACCAAATTGCTTAATTAAGAGTGTCGTCCTGATGCTCCTAGGTTGCAGTTTCAGTCCCCCATCAGGGCCCATTCAAGAATCAACCTGTGAATGTGTAAATGAGTGTAACAACAAATTGATCTCTCTCTCTGTCTCCCTCCCTCCCTTTCCCTTCCCCTCTTATGCTCTTTCTAAAAATCAATAAATAAAATGTTTTAAAAAATAAGAAAAGGCACTAAATAATGGAAAGTCTTCCTTTCTGCTGACTCTCAGTCCTTCTCTTGAGGAGTGACAAGTTGTGAACATTTTGCTCTTAGTCCTTTAATTTTTCCCCCCCAGACTTTCAACATATTTTGTTTATCAACTTTGTTGTATCCTGACTCTCACTCTGGAAGACAAGGAACTGAGCTGACTTGAAGCTAGTCCTCTCTTGTGCCCTGCTTCTTGCAACTGTTGTTAGTTCTATTTCAAAATAACTGTTGGTTATTTTGATTTACTTTGTTTTAAAAAATAATAGAAACACATGCTAGAAATTCAAACTGAAACATAGTCACTTGTTTTTAGAAGTGGGGATTTTGAAGCTACCAAGACAGCTGATGTTCATAAAATTAGGGAAATTAGGGTGAAGCTAACTTGCGCAGGGTTTGAATGGGACAATGTTCAGTAGTGGGGCAGGCATTAAAGGAAGTGGAGTATGGAGGGTGGAGCACGCAGGGGTGCTGGAGGAGACTGGCCTAAATTGACCAGGGTGACGCTGTAGAATATATAGCAGCTGACAAGGTGTTATAGAATTTAGGGTTTACAACTGTTACAGAAGCATAGGCTCTGGAGTTAGGGTCACCTGGGCTCAGATCCTGCCTCTTATACTTACTGGTCGGGACCTTGGGTGGGTTAGTGCACCTCTGGGAGTCTGGGCGTCTTTTCTCTGAGTAATCTGATGATGACAATTTCCCCAATCCTGGTGGTTGTGGCTGTTAAGGGAAAGTGTGTAATTAGAGCTGAAGGCAGTGGCTCTCATATGATAGACACACGTGGATATGTTGATTGTGACAGAATGGGGAGGCTTGGGGGCAGATGTGATGTACACTCTGGCTAATTCCCCTCCCCCCGTGCTTTGGGGCCTACTCACCATCCCCAGGACTCTGCCATATGAGTGTCTGTGGAGCATGTGTGTTGTTGGATAGCATATTCCTTTTTTTTTTAAGATTAAAAAAAAATTTTATCTTTAGAGGGGAAGGGAAGGAGAGAAGGAGAGAAATATCAATGTAGGGTTGCCTCTCATGGGTCCCCCACTGGGAACTGTCCTGCAACCCAGGCATGCACCCTGACTGGGAATTGAACCTTGATCCTTTGGTTCGCAAGCCCGCGCTTAATCCACTGAGCTCCACCAGCCAGGGCCATATTCCTTTTTTTTTAAAATTTAATTTTAGGGAAGGGAAGAGGGAGAGTGAAAAGAGACATCAATTTGTTCCATTTCTTTATGCATACACTGGTTGATTCTTGTATGTGCCCTGACCGGGGATCAAACTGGCAACCTTGGTGTATTGAGATGACGCTCTAACCAACAGAGCTACCCTACCAGAGCTGGATGGCATATTCTTGCATGTATTTGTCAGATTTACAGGGTGGTGACACAGTAGTTTAGACTCCTACAGCTAAAGCGCAGTTGTATTCTTCAACATTCCTTTGTCATTTTGTTTTTGAGGCCTTTACCCTCTTCCCAAGGACTGATTCCTCAAGAAAGCTCTCATCTCTTGGTGCCAAGGGAAGGTGCTGTCAGAGGAGTCTTGGTTTTGTAGCTTTCCACATTGAAGCTTGAGGCCTTTGTAGAGGGAGCAGCAGCGCAGCTGTGGTTAGTAGGTGGGTCTGAAGCAGTTTTTGGCACTTGGCTTCTTGGCTGGCCTTTCTTTTCAACACCTGAATGCACTCCTTAGGCTGTGCCTGGGTTATGGCATGCCATTCTCCTCATTTAGAGCATATGGTTTGGGAAGCAAGAGAAGCACAACTTCCTGTGATGCACACAAATGCCATAGGTTTTCAGGGAGCCTCTTGACTTCCAGAGAACATGATGTCCCAGCTTTGTCCGCTGTAGCACACCCTCCCAAGGTCATGCACTCACTTGTTCATGTTCCAAGGATCATACCACCTTAAAAACAATATCCTCCATAACAGCTTTTATTTAATACTTTTCAGAAAATTTCTGTCTATATTCATTTATTTTAACATCATGACAACTCCATGAGGCAATGCAGAAGACAGTATTAAGTCCATTTTTAAAACTTTTCAACAAAATATTTGGTTATAATTCTTTTTGAAATTTTATTAAATTTATGGGGGTGACATCGGTTAAAATTATTATCGGTTAAAATTATCCTAAAATTATGTAGGATTCAAGTGTATTATTCTATAATACATCATCTGCATATTCATTGTGTGTTCACTGCCCAAAGTTAAGTCTTATTTTGTCACCATATATTGATTTTGTCACCATATATTGGCCATTCAAGTAATTTAATCAAGTCAGTAATTAGGTTTTTTTAAGATTACTTTTGCTGCAGGTATATTTTAGAACTATAAAAGTATGAGGAAATTAAGGTATCATGATATTTGTTTAAATACTTTATGACCATGATACTGTCACTTTAGCTCCCTTAACTTCATTATTATTATTTAGAATAAAAATTCTCTGAATCTGTAGTTATTTTGGGGTGGTACTTTGTGGCAACAGTCTAAGGTAACATACTAGAAAACATTAGATACCATAATGTGAGGCCCGGGGTTTGGGAAGGCTGAAAGCCTGAGGCCATTGTATGAAATGAGGTGATCCTGACAAATGAGATAGCGAGAGTAAACAGACCTGTGGAGGCTCTGGAGATCCCTGTGGGCATGATCTCTCGAGCATCTCTTAAGTCATCTCTGTACCAGGTGAGAAGACTTTTGTGGTCAGAGGGTTATGAGGAGTCTCACTTTTGGGTAGGAGCCTGTGAAGATACTTTCAAGGTCATTAGCACTTTGTTCAGTAGACTGTATGATTCCAGGAGTCTTTAGGTTTGAGAAGCGACTACAGCCCTGTCACTTTTTGTTCCTTTCTCCACAGGTATGTGTCTGATTTCACCAGCACTCTCCACTCCATACGGAAGAAGTGCAAGCTGGATGACATTCCTCCCAACTCCCTTTTTCAAGAAGATTGGGCGGCCTTTCAGAACTCTGTCAGGTGATGTGGGAGTTGTAGTTTAGGCACATGCCTCATGCAGTCCACATTGATATGCACAGTGTAGTACGTAAAATGACAAATGTGTTGTAAGGGGTTGCTTTTTTCTCTTACAGTTTTTTTTTTAGGAAATACTCTAGACTTTAAAAACAAGCCCATGAACAAAAACCCAATGCAACAAACACCAAAAAGGCTCCTCTTGCTTTTAAAATATTTTACAAGTTCTTTATGAAATCCTTATCTCCTGTGATAACTTAAAATTTTTATGTTTGATTTAAGATTTTCTCCCCTTAGCCTATAGTTTTTCAGACCTGAAATAACTTAAAGCTTATATTATAGAAAATGCATAGCTGATGGGATCCTGTTTCTGGATCTGAGTGCCATAATACTAAATGGTAAGACGGTGTTGTTTGGTCTGCAAAGAGCCTTGTGAGAGTTTTGTGAAAGGCATTGAGGTGACCCTCCCAGATGGTTGTTTACAGCCAAATCCTCGAGTAGCCTGTGTGACCTCTACACAGCTAGAGGTTCCCTCTACCTGTTGACCCCAGTGGCCTGAGAAGTTTGGCCCTTGATCTGTCTAGTCAGAGAGTGTAGACTGCTGGCCTGTGGCCAAATCTGACCTATAGACATATTTGGTTTGATCACAGCATTTAAAAAATTGTGGATTAGTTGCTAACATTTAAAAACTTGATTTAACATAATCCAGATTTCTCACATCACTTAGAAATTGGAAGCTGTGGAAACACCAGGCCCATATTGCCTCAAGTGCAAGACCCACTGGTGGTGGTAGCCAAAGTTCCCATTAGACCAGGCATACGTTCTCAGCTGTGCCGTGGCTGTCCCACTCCCAGGTGGCTTAACAACTATACCATTAGGCTGAGATAAAAAGCAGTCTAGAAGTTTCTTTTCCTTAAAAATCATTCTGCTTGGATATATACTTGAAGAGAGAACCTGTTCTTTCCCCACACGCATTTTATGCCTGATCTGTAGCCTGGGTGGTGTGTGCAGGGCGCCTGTGACTCGTGTGGTTCTCAGCACAGACCTCTGATGGCTCTGGAGTCTTGGTGGATCTAAGATCTCTCAGGACCATTTATTATTCCCTCATGGGCTCTGATCTAGGCTTTAAATTTTTGGATGAAATTTAATGTTCTAGATGCTCCTTGTACCCCCGTCATCTGTGGTGGCTTGGAATACCAGGAAATATTATGCACAGGTTGTTTCATTGTACCTGAGGTGCATAGAATAGTTCACTTTCTCATAAACCATTTCATGATGGAATGTCTAGATATCCTGGTGATGACAGGCATTTTTAGAAAAAGTTAAAAGTTAACTAGACTTAAGATGTTTTTAATCCTTGGATTTGTCCTTACATTATAGTTTGGTGTTGAAGGACTCAGGAGCTGGAGTTTGAGGCCTAGCATAAAATTACTTGAAAATTAAGGTGGTTAAATACAGATCTGATGATCATTCAGTCTTATCTCTGAGAAACAAGTGGAATATTCTCCATCTGCCTTTCATGTGATGAGAGAGAGAATTTTCTGTTATCAAGATGGTTTTCTATGTCTGGCAAATGGTAGGCATCTAACAAACATTAAATAATGAAATTTGGCTTTTAAATTTTAGATGCAAAGTGTTTCCAGCCCACTTTCTTAAGGATAAAACCCAGAAGTACCTGACTAGTTTGAAAATGTAAAATTATTTGAGATCATATTGGATAGAACTGTGATTCATAGCAGAGGCCTGTGATGTGAGGAATACTAGAAGGGATTATCATTTGCCTTTTACATTAACTACTAATTAATGAAACATTTCAGTTAGGCTCTCAAATGGTTAACTGCTTTCCCAGAACCCATCACACCACCAAAGGAGTGAATAGTTAGAATTTTTATGAATGAGACAATGTTTGTGCTGTAAATGTTGGCATTCCAGATACTTGAACTTAAAGTGCTTTTTGTTTTGTTTAGGATAATAGCTGCCTGTGGAGAGCTCTTGAGACAATGTGGGGACTTCGAGCAGCAGCTGGCAAACAGGTAGGAGAGAGCCAGGGGTGAGACTGTGGGTTCTTTTGGGGGAAGAGCTTGACATAGCATGCAGCACACAGCACCCAGCAGTGACAGCTTGTGGTCAATGTGAAGCCACAGAGTTCAAGGACTATCTGTATTTAGATACAAGGTGTCATTTATTGTCATCATCAAACATTTATTGAGCACCTAAAGTGCAAGGCTCTAACCTACTTGGCAATGGTCACATAATTTTTATTAGATTTGTCTCAGCCTAAATGAGGTTCCAAATTATGAATGGGCTGGGTTCCTCTGCTGGTTTATAAAGTCAGTTATTGGGACTAAAATAAATTTCCGCATAGAAGTGGTGGTCATAAGTGGTGGTGAGTCCCCTGGCCTAGCCTGCTGCATCAAGATTCACCCAGCTAGCCTGTCTTCAGGGTTCTGCATCAGAATTCTGTGCTGTCAAGCAGGAGAGTGTCAATGGAAGACTTGTGGGTTCAGCCCAGGAAAAGTCCCTTTTACCCCCTTTCTGTATTCTGATACTTGCGAGCCTTATAGAACCCCAGTGTACCATTCAGGCTAGTTTTCCCCTCAAAGTGCTCCAACCCCTAAATTTCCTTTTTTCATTCAACTAAATCTCTCATTTCCCTGGCACAGCTGATCTCTGTTCTTCAGGAGTTTGGGGAAGAAGTCGGTTCCATACAGTTCTGCGAGTCCCCTGTTCTCTCTCTCAGATAATACATTATCCTAAAGTGGCAATTTTCAGTCTTTTTCATTTCATAGCACACAAAAAACTAATTGCTGTAATTCTGCGGCATACCAAAAACAAATAAACAAACAAAAATATGTGTATATTTTTTGCCAATTTGATCCCCCAAAATAGGTAATTTTGATTTAGTCACAGCAGACAGTTATTGTTATGTTGGCTGTTGTCATTTTTTAATTTGACATTCTAAGGGAAAAAAGGTCAGTGCCTCTGACTAACTAGACAGGTATTGCATGTTTTAAAAATTCTTGAGGCACAGTGGTTGAAAATCGCTATTGTAAATCTGCGTGGGCAGGAATTTTTTGTAGTGGTACCAGGTGAAGTGGAAGCTGAGGCCACAAGGGAGGAGGACTTGGAGAGGAAGGAGGTCAGACTGGCCACGGAGGCAGTGCCCTGAGTTGGCTATTTTTGTTTCTGAGCCCATGGATTGTCTTCCAGTCCTAAAACTTTCCCTGACGGTTCTTGTGTGGAGCAAGTTGTACAGTGGGGTAGGGTGGACAGCCATTGTTTTCACAACGCCTGCACTGCCCAGCACAGAGATAACACTTCCTAAGTGAAGACAACCCAGCACCACAGACATTCGGTGCATGTGTGTAAATAACATAAATGATGACGTAAACCCCCTGTGCACACACACTGCTCACATGTGCATATGGACATACAGTTGGGGGGAGCTGTGGATGGAAAGGTGAGTAGGTCTGCATTCACAGAAGACCCTAAAAAGGGGTGAACATCTAATAAGTCTTTAAAAGAAAGGCATTTGGTTTATTAAATACAGTAGTAATTACAGCCTGACCCCAGCTCATTGCAAAAATTAAAGCAGTTCACAAGTATACAAAATAAAAACTGAAAATCTACTCACCCTAAAAATTCTTTTCTCCAGAAGAAACACCGTTAACAGCCCCATCTGCCCTGTGACATTTATTGAGCTCTGCTATTAAGGAGTTTACATGAATTAACTTGCTAATATTCTCAGGGGCCAAAGAGGTGGGTACTATTCTTACACCCGTTTTTACAGATGAAGAGACATTGAGGCATAGAATTTGACACAGATATTAACTTTTTAAGTAAAAGACATTATTTGAGGAAATAGCTGTGTCCGAGGTGACACATCTACAAGGCAGTGATTTGATGCTGGACATCAGCTGAGTCATCCAGAGTATGTGAACGTTATCCCCATGCTGTCCTTCCTCACAGATTAGTGTCTGCCCTAAACTTCAGTTTCTCCATATATTTACATCTCAGACATTTTTCATATCAGAACATAGTTTTTCTTAATCTTTTAATGAAAGTGAATAGTACATTCTAAAGGGTAGGGAAGGATCTGGTTAGGAAGATGAATAGAGCCATGAGAGGTAAAAGATGAGTCCTGAGAGGTTGAAAGCCTGACCTGAGCTTTGGTGTGAGATGAGAACAGATATCATTCTGGAAGCACTGAGCCTGGAAAAGAAAAGGAGCAACAGCCCCTGTGTGTGTTCCTGTCAGGGAGGCCATGTGTGTGGCTTGCCTTACCTCCTCACCAGTTTGGCTGCAGAACTCAGACTAGTAACAAGGTTCCTTCCCCTGGGTACAGTGGCAGTAGCTGGAAACACTCTAGACTACTTCAGGGACTAGAGTGAAATTGGCTCTCTGGCTCTTGAGATCACCCGTTGGGAAGGGAATCATTTTGTGATTGATTTATGGGTTGAATAAAGCAGGGCCAAGTTGGGTGTCACCTGAGAGATTTCTCTCCCTTTTTAAAAAAAATGTATTTTTCAATTGTAGTTTATGTCCAGCATTATTTCATATTCATTTCAGGGGTGCAACATAGTGGTTAGACAATCACATACTTTGCAAAGTGGTCCCCCTGATATTTCAAGTACCCATCTGGCACCAGACATAGTTATTACAATATTACCAACTGCATTCCCTATGCTGCACTTTACATCCCTGTGACTGTTCTGTAACTGCCAGTTTATACTTCTTAATCCCTTCACCTTTTTCACCCATCTCCCCAACCCCTCTCTTTCTGACAGCTTAAGATTCTGTCCTTTTTATGGCCAAGTAATATTTCATTCTATACATGTACCACAGGTTTTTTATTCTACTTGTCTATTAATGGGCACTTGGGTTGCTTCCATATCTTCTGAGGGATTTCTCTTACATCGGGCAGGGTCAGTGGTGTCCCTGGAGATTGCACTGGCACCTCTTGTGCTTGTGTGGTGCCCACCACTTCTTTTTGGAACACTGGTGTTTTCACTAGAGTTAGGTGTTAGTGGGACAATTCAGTGGAATAGTCAGTTTGGGGGAATCTAATAGAAACTTACAAGTTTATGCAACTGAAGAGTAGGTAACAACTTTTCATGAAAGGAAAGTGAACTGAGAAAGTAGGCAGAATTATAATATTAGTCCCACATGGGCACATGCTAGACTTCCCCATTAATGCCTGAACTTAAGGGCAATAAATATATTCTGTCATCTGATATTCCCAAGACCTAGCTCAGAGCCCACTACACTTCTGAGAAAATTTTCTTTAACAAATGAGGAAATCTAGTGTTTATTTCGTGTGGCTTCAGTTCACAATCTAGTAAATAACACAGAACAGGAAGGCAGGTTCTCATGATTAAATAGACCACCTAATGGTGTCTGTCTGGATGAGGAGCTTGGGGAAAGATACCATGAGGTACTTGAGCTTGGAGCTATATTTATACATTTTAAAATATTAGATTTGATTTTTATTGTAGAGCACACTATTCTGACATTTCAAACTGTACCCTCTAATACTCGACTTCAACTTGGATGGCATGCTGGGCCAGTTTCCCCAACTGACTGAGACTGACACCCGTACTGTGGTATCCCTGCAGAGGAGAGCTGGCTTCCCAGAGGGCAGCCTCCTGCTCACTAAACCCAGGCTTACCTGGCATTCAAAAGATAATTATTGAGCGTCTGCCATGTGTATGGCACTGTACCAGGTGCTAGGAACTCAGTGATGAAGAACACTCTGTTTTATCCTCACCTTCTAGTGAAAGAGAAATGAGACAAGATGATAAATGCCATAAGAGAGGTGAGAGATTGATGGGAGAAGACTGAGTGCCCTGGAGCTGTGGGGGTCGGGGGAGGCTGGTTAGGACATGGCAGCAGAGAAGCCCCTGGGACCAGGGCTTGGAGAAGGAGTGGGTTTTCCTCAGCTGCACAGAGGAGGATCGAGCATTTCTGGTTGAGGGGTGTGAGCATGGCATGCACATGTGGGACTCACAGAGAGTGGGGTTGGGGTAGTTGCCATGACTAGGATACAAGGGCTACAGAGGTGGAAGGCCGTGGGTGCCCTGCCTAGGCATGTTTAGATTTATCTTGGGGGGTAGAGGGATCTTTGGGAGAAAGACAACATTGACTTGTCTTTTGGAGAGATCATTCTGTTAACCCATAGTAGGACAGAGTAAGTGGAGTATGGAAGGATTAGAGGAAGGGAAGGCTACTGAGGTCCAGATGAGGAACAGTGATGACTTGGAAGTGAGGCAGTGGCAGGGATGGCCATAGGTTGGCAGATAAGGACCCAACCAAAATCACTGGTAGGTCTAAGCATCAGGGAGACTAATTTGATCATAATGGCAGAGGCAGGTAGCTGTTTGTGTTGACAACAGGTCCTCAGGGAGGGCCTGTCCCCAGGATTTGTGTGTAAGTATGGATATTCATTCTTTGACAACTCACAGGATTTGTTTTTGGAAAAAAAGTAGTGAGTTCAACCTAAAAGCTGCCATGTCCAAAGCATTGTTTTTCATAAGAAATTATAGTAAAGGAGGGGTCGGGGAGTATCGCAACATTTGTTCTCCTTGTTACACATGTTCGTATCATTCTGTACCCATTTAAGTGTAGGCTGGGGGATAAAGTTGGGCTAAGGAAAAACCAAGTGGAGGATTTTCAGCGTCCAGGAGGGGAGGCCATCCTTGCTGGAGACAGATCCAGCTTCCCAGCAGCACTAGAGGTTGATCATCACATAAGACCTCCTTGGGGTGATTTTCTTTCTCAGGGAAATTTAAAAGGGCCAGCTTCTCTAAACAGATGTCTCTAGCACCTAAACCACAAAAGGAAACTTCACAATGCTGGTGAGTACAAGCACACACCAGTCCAGTGTGTGTGGAGGCATGCAGCTAGCTGTTGTCAGTGCTCTCCAGGGGCCAGCTGTCCCGCTGCCCTGTCTGGATACTCACATGGCTTTGACTACTACAAACAGTCATGCTCCTATCACAAGGAAGGTCTACATAGAAAGTGCACAGTATTCCAGACTGCAATAAAGTGACAGTGGTCTTGTGTGCTGCATGTCATACTAGGAAGACAGCATGTTCTGGAAGAGCGAGTATTAAATAGGAAATAACAATACCTGGTGTCTCTTGTGTACCTGAGATCCAGCTTATTTCCCAATGGTGAAGGACATCTTCATTTCCTTATAAAATGAACCTTAGATCCACCTGCCTCATGAGAATATCCAGGGATTTATTAAGGAGCAATCTGAATGCTTCAAGAGTAAAGTTCCACATAAATAGCTTGGAGTGTAATGCTCACTACTGTCATTGCAGGATTTTGTCCACAGCTGGGAAGTATCTGTCTGACTCCTACAGCCCTCGGAGCCTGACTGGGTTTCAGGACAGCATCTTGACAGACAAGAAGAGCTCTACCAAGAACCCATGGCAAGAATATAATTATCTCCAGAAAGATAACACTGCTGAATATGCCAGCTTAATGGAAATACTTTATACCCTCAAGGTATGGGACCAGATGAGGACATTCTTGCCAATGGACGCTTTCCCTTATCACTCACCCTTTCCTTATCCAGGCTTTCTGGCCCTCTGTGTGGCTGTCCTGTTGCCACTTCTCTGTCTCATTAGTGTTGTGGTTTTAAGGGGCTAATCAACTAGACTGGTTTGGAACCATTTGCAGTATAGATGTAGGAGTCAGGTAAATGGAGCAGTGCTAGTGACCAAAGGTAAGTTGGAGAATGTGGCTTTAGGTCTGCAGCCAAATGAGCTTGCTATATTTCCCTCCAGAGTTAAACCTGTCACCAGGGCCTGGCATCCATGCGGAGACAGCCCCCTTTTACTGAATGACAGAGGGGACCAAAATGTGTAGGCCTGCCAGTGGGCAGAACCAGAAAGGTGGATCCCAGCCCATCAGTCAGAAAAGTGCCTCTTTCCCAGGGAGGAGCAAGGTGGAGGGGCCCAGACCGCCCCTCCATTATGAGTTCCTACAGGAGGCAACTTGAGGACTTGGGGACAAGTGTGCCCTCCTAGCTATTCCTTTAGAGTCTTAGTTTCTCTTCCATAAGGCTGCCCTTGACATTGAGCTTAAACTCTTGGGGTCCAGGGATAGAAGGACTTCCCAACAAATGGAATGAATCACACAGCTTCCTGGGAATGGCCCCTAGGTTCCAAGAGGGCCACAGGCATCCTTTCCAGAATCATCCTCAAACTCCCTTGGTCTGGTTTGAGGTTCCTCTTTCAGTGATAGGCAGAGGAGATATTGCTCCCAAATCCCTGAACACCATCTAGATTTATCCTGATGGGGCTTAATCTCTGGGGAGACGGCCGTGTGCTTCTGGACCTGTCTGCAGCTTCAGTGTTGCCCTCACAGGGCCTCCCCCATTCCTCTGCACACTGGCCCACCAAATGTCTGCATTTGAGCTTGGCAAACCCTTGTTAAAGCAGTTCCGCAAGTTCACTCACCCATGCTTCTGTGATTAGAGCAAAGCAGCTCTGTTTATCTTTATTGCTAATCTGATTTATTTCTGTTTGTTGTAATCGGTTCATTTATAATAGCAAAACTAAGGTTCCATTTTCCATCTCTGAGTTTTCTCAGGCTGTTTGGAATTCCTGGGCACACACGGGTTGCACACTCTGGCATACAGCCCAGTGTAATTGACTTGACCTCACTGGGGATCAGGGCTTTGTCCATTACTCTTGCCTGTACATGATACTTAACGATTGGTTTTCCTGTTCTTATATCCCTGAGGGACAGTTATAGGTCAGTTTTTTCTAAACTGCCAACCCATGAGCTTGTGTTTGCTCAAATGCATCAGAATCACTTAGGAAAGTGAATTAGAAATAAAGATTCTTGAACTCCAGCATCCTGCTAGATTCCAATTCAGTAGTTCTAGGGTAGAGCCAATGTGTCTGATATTTGGCATGTGCCCCAGGGGTCCTGTTTTGGGAACCACTGTTGTCTAGAACACCCCCCTCTCCCCGCCTGCCCCCAATGTTTTCCTCTCAGTGAGTTCAAAATATGTAAGTAGTCAATAACCTGGGTTGGATTTAGGGCCTAACAAACTGCTCTTTGTATTTTCTTGTCTTAGGAAAAAGGGTCGAGTAACCACAACCTGCTGTCTGTGTCCCGAGCTGCCCTGACTCAGCTTAACCAGCAGGCCCACCAGCTGGCCTTTGACTCTGTTTTCCTGCGCATCAAACAGCAGCTGCTGCTCCTTCCCAAGATGGAAGTGAGTTTCCTACAGCTCTGCCTCCTTCCCAGCCGTGTTCTCCCTGCTCCTCCCCTCCCCTCCCGCCCGCCCCACCCCATGCCAGCAGTTCTACCACACAGAGGCCCTGTCCCTTGCAGTTCATTGCTTAGCAAGAATTTTTTATCTTACAGTTATTGTGATGCTGTATTTTCAGGCCCTTTCTTGGGATTATTACTATTGCTTGATTAACTTCAGCCATCAGGAACAGCATAGCTGTGCCCTCCACAGGGCGAGTAAGGGAGATTTCATGCTACTGGGTGGGTAGGGGCGTGTCAGAGGGGATGATTGTCTTGTGAAATTGTTTTCATACTACAAACATTTCTAGAGAGTCCGTTCTGGAACTTTACTCGGGAGAGTGCCTTCTCCAATTTGATCTAGGATTTTGGAAGCGTGTTGGAAGGGTTCTACTATGTTCTGTCTTTGGTACCTTTTTTACTTGGCTTTTCCTGAAGTGCCTCACTTTCCTTTCCTTGCATCTCTTCTCTTTCTGGTTGTCCAAATTCCTTTTCAAGGAATTGCCCACCAGGCATATATTCTCTGCTGGCTTAGTCTCCCCTTGTCCTAATCTGTTCACTTTTCCTTCTGGATTCCTGGGACCATCCCCAGGTTAATCCTTCTCATTGACTCCTCAAGTTTATAGGGATTTGGCTTCTTTTGAAGACAGTCTTATGGGAAAGATCCAGTTCTGGGCCTTTAATAACCAGGAGATCCTTTTGGGACGCAACAAGAATGAGTTTGGCATAATTACAAATTCTTTGCTTCTTACTGCCTCCCTGAAAGTTTACCAGGCTGGGTGTCAGGGGCAATTCACTGTTCACTGTGTAACTTTGGTCATTCTCAGCCCTTCTGTTCATCTCAGTCTCCATCTATAAAATAACTTGGTCGAACTACGTGATTTCAAGGTTCTTTCTATCCTTGGAATTCCATGATTTTCATTTTCTATTGATTTTTCCATGAAAAATACCATGATATCTATTCCAACCAGACTCTGCATGTCTAGTGTGGTTGGGGGCAGGGTACGTTTGGAGGAGAGCCACTGATGTCCCAGCGCTGTACCTGGGCACCAACTGTACATGGTTTTTGTTTTTTTTTACCTAAAATTCAAATTTTTTAAAACATTTTTTAAAAACATATTTTATTGATTATACCATTACAGTTGTTCTATTCCCCCCTTCACTCCCCTCCATCCTGCACACCCCCTCCCCCACCATTCCCCCCTTTAGTTTATGACCATGTGTCTCAAGTTCTTTAGATTCTATATTTCCCATACTATTCTTGCCCTCCTTCCTGTCTATTTTCTACCTACTGTCTATGCTATTTTCTGTACCTTCTCCCCCCTTCTCCTCCTCCCACTCCCCTGTTGCTAACCCTCCATGTGTTCTTCATTTCTATGGTTCCACTCCTGATCTAGCTGTCCTCTTGGTTTGCTTTTGTTTTAGGTGTGGTTAATAACTGTGAGTTTGCTGTCCTTTCACTGTTCATATTTTTATCTTCTTTTTCTTAGAAAAGTCCCTTTAGCATTTCATATAGTAAGGGCTTGGTGATGATGAAATCCTTGAACTTGACCTCATCTGAGAAGCACTTTATCTGTCCTTCCATTCTAAATGAAAGTTTTGCTGGATAAAGCAATCTTGGGTGTAGGTCTTTGGATTTCATGACTTGGAATACTTCTTTCCAGCCCCTTCTTGCCTGTAAGGTCTCTTTTGAGAAATCCGCTGACAGTCTGATGGGTACTCCTTTGTAGGTGACTGTCCCCTTATCTCTTGCTGCTTCTAGGATTCTCTCCTTCATTTTAATTTTGGCTAATGTAATTATGATGTGCCTTGGTGTGTTCCTTCTTGGGTCCAACTTCTTTGGCACTCTCTGAGCTTCCTGGATTTCCTGGAAGTCTATTGCCTTTGCCAGACTGGGGAAGTTCTCCTTTATTATTTGTTCAAATAAGTTTTCCACTCGTGGCTATTTCTTTTCCCCTTCTGGTACCCCTAGAATTTGGATGTTGGAACGTTTAAAGATGTCCTGGAGGTTCCTAAGCCTCTCCTCATTTTTTTGAATTCTTGTTTCTTCCTTCTTTTCTGGTTGGATGTTTTGTTGTTCCTTCTGGTCCATTCCATTGATTTGAGTCCCCGTTTCCTTTCCATCACTACTGGTTTCCTGTGCATTTCCCTTCATTTCAATTAGTTTAGCCTTCATATGTTCCTCTAATTTGTGACTATAATCAACCAATTCTGTGTGCATCCTGATCACCAGTGTTTTGAACTGTGCATCTGAGAGGTTCTCTATTTCTTTTTCACTTAGAGTTTTCAGCTCTGGGGCTTTGAGTTCTTCTCGACCCATGTTTTGGACTGCCCGTGCCTGTTATGTATGAGGAGTGTAGCCCTAGGTGTTCACCAGGGCGGGGCGACTCAGTCCCTGCGTTGTGACACTGTATGTGGGGGCGGGGTCAAAAGAAAGCAATGGCGGTCCCCCAGTGCCTTGGGGTCCGTCCCACTGTGCTCGAATGTGCGACCGTGGTCAGCCTGCCGCCTTGCATACTCACTGGGTTCGCCAGCTGGGGCCTGCTCGGTCCGCCTTACTGCTCATTCCTCTGCTGGTTTATCTGCGTGCAAATGTGTGACTGCAGTCAGCCTGCCCCGCACCCTCACTGGGTCCACGCTGCTACCCCAGCTGCCTGTGCGCCTGGGTCGGGGGATCTTTCCTGCCCGACCCTGCTCTGCTGCTGGCTCTGCCCCTCTTACTGGTCCTGGTTGAACGGTTCGTTGTTGTCGGACTTCCGTATAGTTCAATTTTCTGTTCTTTGGCTGCATCTTTGTTTACTAAACCTATGTTATATTCAAACTTGGTTGTGGGAGAAGGCACAGTGTTTCCACCTACACCTCCATCTTTGCGAAAGTCCCGTACATGGTTGGACTGTACATGGTTTTGGATCCCTCTACTGAGGCTGCTGCTTCCTCTGTGACATCATCTCATCTTTCAGATGGAGACATTGTAATTCTCACAATACAGATGTGTGAGGATTAAATAAGATTTTATATATGATAGAATTTAGCACAGTGGCTGCTAAAGTAGTAGATGCTTCATAAGGGTGATTTTCTTTCTTTCTCTGGTTCTCATTTTTTAAGAGGAATGAGAATTTTTTAAAATAAAAAGTATATATATTCATTTTCAGAAATCAAGCAATATAGGAGAATAGGAAGGAAACAGCAATAAATCCCTTCAGAATTCTACCAGGTAGAATAAGCAGCGTGAACAATTGTTTCTCCACCCAGACTTCTATTCACACCAGCTCACATGTTGAAATCTGGATGGGCACCACTGGAAGAAGGTGCAGTTGTACAGCACAGGGTGTTTTAAACAAGACACATGCCATATAAATTTTATTTGAATTTAACTAGAAAAAGAAAATAAATGAAACCAAAGGAATGGTTGAACTTGAGATACTAGTTTCTTCATCGCAAGAACTTTGTTCCCTGATCTCTCCAAGGTTAAGAAACATTATGGAAACTATTAGAGATTGCAATCATTGTCTTTGCTGATCATGTTTCCATTGTATATGTATATGTGTTTTAAGTCTTCATCCAAGGACATGCTTATTGATTTTTAGAGGGAAGGGAGGAAGGGGTATATCAATTAGTTGCTTCTTGTACTTGTACCTACTGGGGAACCAAACCCACAACCTAGGCTTGTGCCCTGGTAGAGAACCGAACCTGTGACCTTTCAGTTTACAGGACAGTGCTCCAGCCAGTTGAGCTACACTGGTCAGGGGTTTAGAAAGATATTGACACTGGTTCATCTATCCTCAGAGGTGAGGGGAACAGCATCCTTACTGCCCTTGTCCCCCTTTCCTACCTCCAGGCTTGGTTCCTTTTATTATTTTCATTTAGTCAAAGCTCAAAATCTTGACCATCTTTTCTGAAATCTTAACTCTCCTGGTCTTAGTTCTACATGGAACCAGGCATGGACCTCCCACCTGTCGTCACCTCCACTTCAGCATTACCAAGCTCATTATTATTTTTTTTATTTTAATTTTAATGTTAGTTTTTAAAATTTTTTTCCTTTATTTAATTCTTGTTCAAGTACAGTTTTCTGTCTTATATTCCCAGCCCTGCCCCGACCCCGTGCTCCCCACCTCCCTCCCATTTCCACCCCCCACCTTAGTTATTGTCCATGTGTCCTTTATACTTGTTCATGTGAGTCCTTTCAACAAATGGTATTGGGAGAACTGGACAGCTACATGCCAAAAAATGAAACTCGAGCACCAACTTACACCATACACCAAAATAAATTCAAGGTGGATAAAAGACTTAAATATAAGCCGTGAAACCATTAAAGCCCTAGAGGAGAGCATTGGCAGGAAAATCTCAGATATTCCACGCAGCACTATTTTGACTGATATGTCCCCTAGAGCAAGGGACATAAAGGAAAGAATAAACAAATGGGATCTCATCAAAATTAAAAGCTTCTGCATGGCTAAGGAAAACAGTATCAAGATAAAAAGAGAAGCAACAGTTTGGGAAAACATTTGCCAATGATACCTCAGACAAAGGTTTAATCTCCAAAATATACAAAGAACTCACACGACTCCACTCAAAGAAGACAAGCAGCCCAATTAAGAAGTGGGCAAAGGACTTGAACAGACACTTCTCCAAGGAGGACATACAGAGGATCCAGAGACACATGAAAAGATGCTCGATATCGCCAGCTATCAGAGAGATGCAAATTAAAACCACAGTGAGATACCACTTTACACCAGTCAGAGTGGCCATCATAAGCAAAGAAACAAACAAGTGCTGGAGAGGTTGTGGGGAAAAGGGGACCCTAGTTCACTGTTGGTGGGATTGCAGACTGGTACAACTACTATGGAAAACAGTATGGAATTTTCTAAGAAAACCAAGCTCATTATTATGGTTTGGTTTTTGGTTGCCTCATTCTGGCCTTCTCATTTGCATCTTAGCACAGCACTTGGGGTGTGGGGAAGGAGGTAGCAGCTCTGCAGGTTGGGGGTGTTCTCCGCCAGTGCCAGCACGAAAGCACAGCACAAAGGCAAACACTCAGTTTTTGAATTTGAAAATTAAGCCTTGGTCGTTAAAGGTGTGTTTTTAATGTTTGCTGGTCAGTTGTACCACCCTTTTACATGACAGGAGTATACACTCACACTCTATTCCATTTCAAGATAGATTATTGAAGTTCACCTGTATTACCTGGTGACAGATGGATAGAAAAGCCCATTTGAGGGAAACTTTAAATAAATTTTGAGCAACTGAAAAGTAATCTACAGCATTTCCCAGTTGCCCATTTCAAGGCTACCTTATCTATCTGCTAGCTATTTGCTTATTTACATGTTTTTTTATTAGAACAACTCAGCAAAATAAAATTCCGGTTTATTGTTTGACAACACTGTTTCACACATACATCAAACAGGTTGAATAAATAAATGAATGAATAAATAAACAAACAGCAACTTCATAGACAAAAAAGGGTGGGGGAAGCAACCTTTTGTCTTTGGCCTTTTAAGCCATCTCATACAAGCCAACTATTATAATATAGCTTAGTACCTACACAAAAAGTTACTGGAATTCTCAGGATAAGATTTTTTGCTGCTGTTGTTTTTACAAGGTTTTTTCCTGCTTTGAGATTATAATGAACATGGTCGCTTGAACAAAATCAGAACAGAGAATATTCCAAAGGTTGGGTTCATTATCCCAAGATCATTAAAAATAGCTGATCCCTAACAATATGTACAAAAATATAACATGTTAGTATAAAATACAAGCAAAGTTTCTTTTTTAAAGTACTTTTAAGAAAAAAAGCAGGGTCTTGGAAGTTTGGGTTTTCCTGCTCCCCTGTTGCAAATTCACATTGTGGTTTTGGTTGGGTGGTGGAGAACGGCATGTCACCTGCAGGTGACCCTGCCCATGGGGGGCAGGCGGGAGGGGTGGCAGGACTCTACTGGAAGGCTACCATGTATAGATTCTGAGATGGGAAGTGGAGAATGAATAGGTCATGGTGGTCTTTTTTTAAAGTTTAACTTCTCCTTTTTTGTTGTCTGGTCATCTTTATTGGTCGTCTCCTTGGTGTTAGCATACTCATCATCTTCAGCTGCCCGTTTGCCTATAGCTGCCTCAGCCTCTTCATCTTCATCCCCATCCTCTTCCTCACCACCTCCTTCTTCCTTCTTCCTTCTTCCTTCTTCCTATCCCCTCCTTCTTCCTCCTCTTCATCCGTTTCATTTGTCACCCTCCTGCTCCCCATTTTCCTTATTAGCATTCCCATTAGCAGGTTCATTTCTTCCATTCTCTGTCTCCACCACAATTTCCTTCTTCTCCTTTAAGGCCTTGGTGGTGATCTCAGAGCTGGCATCCACGGCCGCTTCTGACATGGTGGGACATCCCAGTGATCTTATGCAGTAGATTTAAAAAAAAAAAAGCGAGAGTTTGAGGACTCTGGTGAAAAAGCTGCTGGAGTCCACAGTGGCTGATGAAGAGGCTGTGGCAGAGGTAGTTGGGCAAGTGGAGAGACAGACACAGGAACAATGCAGAGGTGGCTTTTCAGAGCAGCCGGTGGACTCTCTGCCTGCTCTTCAAGACCTTCCTAATTCAGTGAGCTCTCTTGGGCCCTAGTTCCAAACTACTTTTTTTCCCTCTCCACCTGATCACCTTCTGACATTGCTGTGCCTGCTTCTTCTCGGAAACCTTTCCCAGGGCCTCCCATCCACTGTGCTGGTCCCTTGAATCCATGCCTGTGACACTGGTCTTTCCTGATAACCAGCCCTTTTGCTTAATCCTGCCCCGTGGTGCTGCTCCTTCTAACCCTCTGTGTCCCTCTCTGCCAATGACTTTATCACCAAGGTGTCATTGTTCCCTCTTTTTAACTATGGCTCCCATCTGTTTCCATGGCCACTGCCCCAGTCCAGGTTCTCATGGTCTCTAAATTGTTTTTTTAGCTTTCTATCTGCCTCCCATCCTCGATCCTCCTCAGAGTTTGCTGCATTAATCTTCATGAAAGATTGCTCTAATTTTGTCTCTCCCTACTCAAAACGCTTACCAGTCCTCCCAGGGCCAGTATGATAGTGTATTTAAAACTTTTTTTATTATGGAAATTTTCACACATATGCAAGAATAGAGGAGAGAAGTCCATATCCTCATCACCGTGCTTCAACAGGGCCAACTCCAGCCATCCGAATTCATATACTTATATATCTCTTATCTAAAATAGAAAAACTCCTATTTAACTAGAAAAAGAAGATAAATGAAACCAAAGGAAGTGTTCAAATTTCCCATTATCTTATAAATGTCACAATTTAACTATTTCAATCAGGATTCAGATTAGTTCTGTGCATTGGAGTTGATTGATAAATATCTCATGTCTCTTGCACTATAGGTTCCTTTCCATAGGTACCCAGTCTGTCTGTCTATCTCTGTTTCTTCCTCTCCCCCCACCCCCTTTGCAATTTATTTCTCAAAGGTAATGCCTTATCTTAGCCTGGTATTCAAGGGCTTCTTTCTACACCTCACACATCCTGTGGCTGGCCCCTTGTCTAATCACTGAGTTCTTGTTTCCCTGAACATTGATTGCATCTGCCTCTGAGACCTCCTGAAGTAGAAGACTGCATGTATGTGTGTGGGGGTAGCGATTTCTTTGTCTCCTCTGTAAAAAAAGCCTAGTACGTCATGGGTACTTGGTACATGTGGGGTGGGAGTTGACTGAAAAAAAAATAGGACATTTTGAAACAAAAGAGGATTCTTGGCAAGAACAAAAAGTTTAGAAAATTGTAGGGGCAAGGATGGAGAAGAAAAGAACTTGTCTAAGAGCAAAGAAAATTAGGCAGGATCACACTGTGCTAGAGAGCTTGGGGAGGATGGCTGAGGCTTAGCCTGGACCAGAGCCCAGTCGTGGGTGTGGTCAGTACCTTCTCAGAACGCTACTTAAAGGATCAGGCATCCAGGTTGGGCATCATGGCAGAGCTACAGCGTGACCTCAGGAATCCAGCCAGAAAGGGCCTTGTTTTCCAGGCTGGCTTTAGGGTGACTCAGGTTGGAATTAAGAAACTGGATTTACGTGTGAGGGTGTGCCAAGCTGAACTCTAACTATGTGTGTGCTGGCAGTTTGCCTAACTCTGTAGAGAATGTGGAGAGGCTCACAGTGACATCAGAGACATTCCCACTTGAAATGATGAAAAAAGACATGTTGGTGCTGAAGGTCTCCTCCGGCAGAGGGCTGACAAAGGGGCAACTGGGGGGCAGGGTGGAGACAGCTTCCTTTCCCATCCCCTCTGAGTTCTGAATCAGTTGAGAAATGGATCCAGAAGGCAAGTAGAAATGAAAGCAGTAGCTTACTTAATAAAGTGGTATTGGTGAGTGTGGTTTGGGTATTCCTACAGCCAGAAAGGGTTTCCTAAGCCTTCCTCCCAAGATTAAGGATTACATGTGGTCTCTGTGGTGGAGTTTGGGTGTTCTAGCCTTTGCAGAGCACTAAAGACACAGGAGTTAGTGTGGCTACCTGCACCTAGCAACTTTTTGCCTGTTGCCTGTACTTCAGAGTAGAGGAATCCACTTTTTCATTTCCTGTGCTGAGGAAAAACCAAGAACTTGACTCCCACAGAATAGTTCAGCAGAGTAGGTAGGAGCCCTCTTTTGTGGATCTGCAGGAATGCAGAGAGAGTTCATTCCTCTGTGTCAGGCTTCAAGGTGATAGTTTAAAGAAGAGAAGTCCCTAGTCTGCCAGCTTGGAGCATATAGTGCCTTTAGGAACTCCACCTTTGCGTGGTGCTCCCCTGTGCCGCCTGGTGCTGTGACATTGACCCTCTTCTCCTTCCTCCCCCAGAGCTGGAGCACAGCAGGCATTGGAGAAACCCTGACGGATGCCCTGCCCACCTTCAGCCTCACCCCTCTTGAGTACATCAGCAATGTAAGAGCTGCCATGTGCTTCCATCCTGGTGGTTACAGCCTTTAGGCCTCACCTTGGGTTTTGATTCTGGGTCCTTTGGGCAAACTAGTCATTACCCCAGCAGTATTGTTGGACCTCTGCTTTTGCATGGTCTCCATCCATGTCCAGGACTTTAAGGAAATTCAGTCGAGTTCTTTAAATCAGCTGGGGAAGCATGCTGATATCAGGACCCGAAAACCTACCACCCTTCTCCCACCTCCCTAATATGAGGAGCAGTTGGTCCTGAAAGCATCAGAGTATGAGTCCAGTAAGAAATTCTGATTTGGGAAGACTGGATTATCAGTCTATATACACAATGATCAGAACCATGTGTATGTAGGTTTGATTCAAAGCAAGCAGACTTTTTTTTTTTTAAATCCTTTCCTGAGCACATATTTTCATGGTGGAGAGAGAGAAAGACAGAAAGACATCTGCTGGTTGCCCTCTTGTACACACCCCAGCTGGGGATTGAAAAGTGATGATGTTTTATTTTGAGTAAAACTGGGTCTGTGAATTTAGCCAAAGATGTGGCTACCAATGAAAGGTATACCAAGTACAGGAACATGCCTGGCATCTATGCACATAGTAGGTATTCAGGAAGTGCTTGCTAAGTGGAATTAAGTGGAATTAAGCACTTCCTGAAGGGAGAATTCCCAACACCAGAAATTGGCACCTTATCTTCCTCTGAACTTGTGGGAAAAAATAATCTATTGCCATTTTCAAGCAGAGATGTGCAGTGGTTATTAGTGAGGTACGTGGCCACTTGTCTTGTTTGAGTGAAAAATCATACTAAGTAAATGAAAGAGGGAGATTCGACTTCTTTAAAGGGAGACCAAACTGTTTTTTGTGGGGATGGGTAGTATGATGGACAGTAAGATGTTTAGACTTACTACAACCAGGGGAACAAGGATGTAATCGTGTAGATCTCTGGACTGGGTAGATTTTGGAGTCTGTGTAGACTTCCAGATGCTGTACTTTTAGGGGGACCTGCTACTGGATGTACCTGTGAGGCCAGGCCGAGAGGCCCCAGACCTTTAGCTTAGAGTTTGTATCAGCTCTAAGTTGAGATGAATGTCTGAAATGAATATGGAGCCAAAAAAAGCAACAACAGGTTCACAGACTTTTAAAAAATATATAGATTATGTTGTCGTAATCTGGAAATCAACCTTATTATTTTAGACTTACCCTAAAACACAAAGCAGTTTCAAGTTATGAAATAGGTGTCTGGAATACATTCATGATGATAGTCACCTGTCTGACAAACAGGTGACAAACACTGTGTTATCTGTGGCTTGTCCAAAGATCTTACAGACTTACCTTTTGTGGTTCTCACTGGCCAAGCAAGTGTTGTGTTTATTTCCTAGAGTTTATATTATGAAAACAATATAGTTTTCCTCCAAATTATATAATTACAAGTGGGTTTTTTTCTAACAAAATTTCTCCCTTTGCTTGTTTAAATCATCAGAAAGGAGAGACCAAGATTCAGATCCAAAAGACAGTATTTGCTTGGCCATGTACTTGTGGACTTTAACTTCTTATTGGTGTTTTGGTCTGTGAACAATGATAACTTACAGTTAACACAAGTTCTGTAAATTGTACAAAGTATTTTGATATCCATTACCTCATTTGAGGTAGACCTGGTGTTGAATGCCTGCCAAAGATATTGAGGCCATCAGTGAGAAGGATGAGTCTGTGCTCTACATGGGAACCACCACTGAGTATTTATTTAAGGTGTTGCCATAACCAGTATTAGCACACACTGGAAAGCTCAGACATGGGGCTGCCCCTGGTGTAGCAATTTTTTTGTCATTTGCCACCACACAAGTACTGGTTATATTTCATGAAATTATCTGTGTGCATCAGTGTCAGACTGAAATGCTTGCTTCTGTTTCAGATCGGGCAGTATATCATGTCCCTTCCCCTGAACCTAGAGCCATTTGTGACTCAGGAGGACTCTGCCTTAGAGCTGGCATTGCGTGCAGGAAAGCTGCCATTTCCTCCTGAGCAAGGTGAGCGTGACCTGCTGGAAGGGGAGTAGTGGCTTCAAGGTGTGATACATGCTCACTTTAGTACCCTGTCCCCCATTGCACATAGCTCTCCAAAGTCCCACAGCTAAGTGTATAGTAGTCACTGATGCTCTGGCGGGTGTGGCTCAGAGAATTGGGTTTCGGGCTAGGTCCCCAGTAGGGGAATGAGAGAGGCAACCAATCAGTGTTTCTCTCTCACACATCATGTGTCTCTCCCTCTGTTTCTCCCACCTTTCTCCTCTCTCTAAAAATAAATAAATAAAATTAAAAAAATAAAATAGTGACTGAAGAAATTGGGGTATACAAAATAATACATGTAATATCCCTTATGTTTTTGAAAAAATCCAACTCTGTGTATTTCCACATATACATAGGCATGGAGAAACCTGGAAAACAGGTCTCAAGCATAGATGCTGGTATCAGTGGGAGGAGTGGGAGGAAAGGTGTGAAGGATGCTTACTTTTTACTCTGTATTTCTTTATTGTCTGAAATGCTTTATAAGAATATATTTCTCTATTGTATGTAAAAAATATAGTACACTAAACTTTTTCTTTTTGGTTTGTATTTATTTACTTTTTAAATTATATATATATTTTAATTTATTTAACTCTTGTTCAAGTACAGTTTTCTTTCCTGTATTCCCAGCCCTGCCCCCCCCAGTGCTCCGCACCTCCGCCCCCCACCTTAGTTATTGTCCATGTGTCCTTTATACTTGTTCATGTGAGTCCCTCCCCTTTTCCTCTGTGATTCCCTCCCCTCTCCCCTCTTTTATTGATTACGCTATTACAGCTGTCCCATTTTTTTCTCCCCTATAATCTCTCTACCCTGTACACACACACCCTCCAGCATTCCCCCATCCCCCTCAGTTTGTGTCCATAGGTCGTACATATAAGTTCTTTGGTTTCTCAGTAGCTTCTCTGTTTTCTATACTGTGCTTAACCTCCATCTGTCTATTTTATACCCACCAATTATACTTCTTATTCCCTGTACTTTCTCCCTTTCCCTCCCTCCCCTTCCCCACTGATAACCCTCCATGTGATCTCTATTTCTCTGATTCTGTTCCTGTTCTAGTTGTTTGCTTAGTTTGCTTTTGTTTTTGTTTTAGGTGTGGTTGTTAATGATTATGAGTTTGCTGTCATTTTACTATCTATATTTCTTCTTTTTCTTAGATAAGTCCTTTTAACATTTCATATAATTAGGGCTTGGTGATGATGAATTCCTTTAACTTGACCTTATGTGGGAAGCACTTTATCTGTCCTTCCATTCTAAATGATAGCTTTGCTGCATAGAGTAATCTTGGATGTAGGTCCTTTCCTTTCATGACTTCGAATATTTCTTTCATGCCCCTTCTTTCCTGTAAGGTTTCATTTGAGAAATCAGCTTATAGTCTTTTGGGCACTCCTTTGTAGGTAACTGTCTCCTTTTCTCTTGCTGCTTTTAAGATTCTCTACTTATCTTTAATCTTGGGTAAGTTAATGATGATGTGCCTTGGTGTGCTCCTCCTTGGGTCCAGTTTCTTTGGAACTCTGAGCTTCCTGGACTACCTGGAAGCCTATTTCCTTTGCCAGATTGGGGGAGTTTTCCTTCATTATTTTTTCAAATAAGTTTTTAACTTCTTGATCTTGTTCTTTTCCTCCTGGAAGCCCTAGGATTCAGATGTCAGAAAGTTTAGTTTTCCCAGAGGTTCCTATACCTCTCCTCATTTTTAAAAATTCTTGTTTCTTCATTATGTTGCAGTTAAATGTTTATTTCTTCCTTGTGCTCCAAATTGTTGATTTGAGTCTCAGTTTCTTTCTCTTCACTATTGATTCCCTATATATTTTCCTTTATTTCACTTTGCATGGGCTTCACTTCTTCCTCTATTTTGCGACCATACTTAACCATTTCTGTGAGCATCCCGATTACCAGTGTTTTGAACTCTGCATCTGATATATTGGCTATTTCTTTGCTGGTTAGTTCTTTTTCTGTAGTTTTGATCTGTTCTTTCATTTGGGCCATATTTCTTTGTCTTGGCACACCTATTACATTGTAAGGGGCAGAGCCTTAGGTATTTTCCAGGGTGGGGGCCACCCCCTTTGCTGAGTTGTAATGCTCTATGTGAGGGAGCAGTCAGAGAGGCAACAATGCCACTTGCAGGGCTCTCGCCCCGCTTTCGGTCACTTCCCCCACTACCCCCAAGCAAATTGGGCCCTTCTGGTGCTGAATCCTGGGTGGGTGGGTGGGTGTACATTCTAGGACCCTGTGGGTCTCTCCATTGAACTCTCCTATGAGGCTGAGAATTTCTCCTGCTCCCTCAGCCCCCACAGGTTTTTTTTTAGTCAGAGGTTGAGGCTTTAGTTTCCTAGCACTGGAACCCTGGGTTGCTTGGTCTGTCTTACTCCCCAGTTGTTCCTCCTGGCTTATCCTTATGTGAATGTGGACTGCTCAGTCCTCCAGCCACCCCCTTGCTTTGCATCCTCTCCACCCTATCTCCACCTCTCCTACAGGTCTGGATGAATGTTTCTTCTTTAACTTTTTGGTTGTGGGGCTTCCATATAGTTCAGTTTTCTAGCAGTTCTGGTTATTTTCTGTTTTTAAATTTGTTGTCCTTTTTTTTGGTTGTGCGAGGAAGCAAAGCGTATTTGCCTACACCTCCATCATGGCCAGAAGTCTAAACTTCTTAAGTTCAAAAAGTTTTTTCATAGATATTTTCACACACATATGTGTGCACCAGTGTGCACACACATGTAGTGGAAATAGTGTGAAACCCCAGACACTCATCATCTGCTTCAAGAATGGCTTCTGGTTTCATATATTCCCATCACATTCTTCACTAGAGTATTTAAATCAAATCCCAGATGTCACCCTATTTTACCTATAAATATTTCATTTATGTGCCTCTTATTGCAAGGATTAAATTTAGGTTCAGATTTTTCAGCAAGAAGATGTGGTGCTGTCTAATCATGTGTTGCCTCAGACTCAGAAGCTCATAACATCTCACTCTCCCTTGCAAAAAAATATGCGTAGATTAATGAGCATGTAACAGTTTTCATTTGGTCATTCATTCAGTTAGGAAACGTTTATTATTCGTTTATTGTAAGAGAGGCACTGGGTTGGTCATAAACTCCAGCTATAAAGTAAAATTGTAACAACTGTTGAAAGCATCACCACCATAAGAAGCCAATCTGTATATTTACATCCTTGTTTATTTTCTCTCTCTCCATTTTCTTTTTTTTTTCTTTTTTTAAATTTAATTATTTTTCAAGTACAGTTTTCTATCTATTACTCCCATCCCATCCCACCCCCCCATCCTCCCCCCTCCCTCCCATTTCCACCCCTCTCAGTTGTTGTCCATGTATCCTTTATATAGGTTCCTCTAAATCCCTCCCTTATTTCCCCTGAAATTCCCTCCCCTCTCCCCTCTGGTCACTGTCAGTCTCTCTCCATTTTCTTATGAAGATTTCCAACCGCAGAGAAAAGAATCACACAGTGAATATGCATATATAATCTCAGGATTTCCAGTATTTTAACAATGCAAGTTTTCATAGCCAGATGGTGAACAGCCAGCGGGAACTTTTTGACGTAGATAAACAGTTTTTTCTAAACAGTGTGATAAGTAGAAGGGAGTTTTAAGTCTTTGTGAGTGTTTTTCCCATGAGGAGATTAAACTTTGGGAATCCTGAAGTGGTGTTTGGGAGGGTCGCATGTGAACAGTGAGTTCTGGAGGCGAGTGTGCGGACTGGCCTTTGCCTCTCTCCTCTGCACACCCTCTTCCCTCATGCACTTCCACACATGGGCCATAGTGGGGCTGGACTCCTACAAAGGTGCAGATGCTGCCCTGGACTTGTGATTTGGGATTGAGGATGAATGTGCTGCCTGGTGTGGGGCTGGGCTCTGTGGAGGATCTCCTGTTCTCCTGGGCCTGGGTTATGATCTGGGTGATCAGGCTCCAGGTGGGTCACCTCACAGGCAGGTGCGTTCTTTCCAAGGAGCTTCTGCTGTACGTGGCCCTCAGCGAGAACCAGCCTGCTGGGATTGCTGCTCAGGTACAAGCTGCCCAGAAAGCATTGTGGCTGGACCATTCCCAAAGTCCCATGCAAAGACACAAGTGTTGAGCCAAGCATTCTATCTCCTTGGCCTTTTTAAAAAAAAATATTTTATTTATTTATCTTTAGAGGAGAAGGGAAAGAGAGAGGGAGAGAAATATCAATGTATGGTTGCCTCTTGTGTGTCCCCTGCTGGGAATTGTCCTGCAACCCAGGCATGTGCCCTGACTGGGAATCGAACCGTGGTTGTTTGGTTCCCAGGCCTGCACTCAGTCCACTGAGCCACACCAGCCAGGGCTCTCCTTGTCCTTTTAACACCCTTCTTGACATTTCTTTTCTCTCCTGCGTTTTCTGTTTTGCTTCCATTTCCTGGTTCTTTTTCCTCCCTGGCCTTAAAAAAGTATATATTTTACTTTATTTATTTTTAGAAATAGGGGAAGGGAGGGAGAAAGAGAGGGAGAGAAACATCTGTCAGTTGCCTCTTTTGCACCCCCAACTGGAGACCAGGCCACAACCCAGGCATGTGCCCTGTCGGGAATCGAACCAGCAACCTTTCTCTTTATGGGACAGTGCTTAACCAACTGAGCCACACAGGTTAGGGCCCATTTCCTGGTTCTTGTTCTCATCCGCTGACTCATGAGTCTTGCCTGCTTGAAAACCTTGGTAGCCCTTAGAACCTAGAGGGAAAAATCCAAACTTATGTCTTGCCTGACATTTGGGACCCTTCTTCGTATGCCTAGTAAGTGCTTGTGGCCTCATCTTCTCCCTTATGTCCTGTGCACTCCCACATGCTCATACTTCAGCCACTCAGAAGGACTTTCTTCAAGTGAAAATAATTTTTCTGTTTATCTCTGTCTGTTGCTCTGAGCTGGTGAAGGTGACATATGAGGGACTACTGTCCCATGTGCCTTTCTCTTTATAAACGGGGTCATCTCACATATGCTCTGTGCATTGAGGGCACTGTTTAAAACAATTCTTGTGCTCTCTGCTCAGATACTCTTTTTCTTCATGTACATTTGGCCAACAACCCATTTGTCCAAGTGCAGCACCAACACTTGCTCCTGGTATGGGGCTCTGGTAGTCTCTGAGTGCACCTTGCTACATGGCTGATGTAGCTCTGTTGAGAGCCTTTCCCCCTGGGCCAGACAGGGCATGAAAGGGCAGGGTCACCCAGCACCAGCACCCAGGGGAGTCCCAAACCCAGCGGGGGATTCCATTTCTGAGTCCTTGTTGTCCTTAGTCCGTACCTGTTGGCCTGAGTGGTAACTGTTCTGTTCCCTGTGTCTCCCATAGAGACTAGTAAGTGCCTTGGCACATCTGTGTGTATAGCACCTGCTGTGAGCTGGGTGAGCACCAGCTCACCCAGAGGGGCTTTGTGAAAGCTGTTGCTGATGGGTTTTCCTGAGCAGGTTCTGTGTTTTGGTAACCGTCTCTCCCTTTACAGGGGATGAATTGTCTGAACTGGATAATATGGCTGACAACTGGCTGGGCTCGAT
The DNA here is from genome assembly GCF_014824575.4 of Sturnira hondurensis. Classification (NCBI taxonomy): domain Eukaryota; kingdom Metazoa; phylum Chordata; class Mammalia; order Chiroptera; family Phyllostomidae; genus Sturnira; species Sturnira hondurensis. The sequence goes on from NW_028091508.1 coordinate 1,000,239, forward strand.
CGCCAGAGCCACGATGCAGACCTACTGTGATGTGATCCTGCAGATCCCTGAGCTTACCCCGCACTCCACCAAGCAGCTGGCCACCGACATTGGTGGGTCCCCTGGGGCAGGCGCTAGTTGGAATAGCTCTGGCCCATGGCGACTGCCAATACCCTCCCCTCTGGAAGTCTCCTCTCAGGTCACCTCTTTATATCAGCTTCAGAAGGGGCTCTGAAGCTTGTTAAAAATGCAGATGATTCTCCAGGCCTGGCCCCCAGAGTTTCTGACTTATGAAACTGGGTTGAAACCCAGTTTCTGGGTTTGAAACCCAGACATCTGTATTTTGGAAAGTGTGTCAGGGCATTCTGACAGGCTGTTGAGGGTGAAAACATTAAGGGAAATTTCAGTGAGTTGGGTTGAATGATCAATGCAGACTTGTGTTATGCTGCCTCACCTGGCCTGGTGTGCTCCATTTATATAACAGTCTCCCACACTAATATTGGTTAAGTTCTTTCTATGCATCAGGCATGCCAGGTGCCAAGCCAAGCACTTATACCCTGTGCCTTATGCAATCTTCAAACTCTCCTGTGAGGTTGCTGCCCTTGTATCCATCATGCTGATAAGAAGTGGGGGCATAAAGCAGTTATGTAATGAGGCCACCTGGAGTCCTAGAATGCCCACCTGCTTCCCAGGTCAGAGAGACATAGGCCCACCTGCTCCTGCTGGCACTCATCAGTGGAGGTGGTGCTCTGAGGCTGGGGTGCTATTGGCAGGGAGCTGGAAGTGTCCTCAGTCTCATGGTATCATTCCACTGACTTGCCTGTGGCAGCTCTTCAGGTGCTCATGGGAGAGGGTGTCAGGGGCCTTAAAGGTCAGCTCTTTGGGGACCCAACAGAGCTCTGATCTGGATGACCACAGGGCTAAGCCAAGCCTCTTGTTTTGCTGAAGAAGAAACAGAAATGAGAACCTTTCCTCTTGGCCCCAGAGCAGTTAGTGGTGGAGCTAGGCCTGGAACTCAGCCTCTCTGGTCCCCTGAGTGGTGTATACTTGGTAGTGAGCCTCAGCAGACACAGAAGGATAGCAGCCTTGTATCATTTCACTGGGCACGTGTTCAGAGAAGAGAGTTAAGGGGATTCCAGTGCTCCTTGGTGTTCCCTGTCAGTATAGCAGGAGCACTGAACAGAAAACTGGCCAGAACTAGTGAGCCCCAAGTCAGATGTGGGGTTGCCCCTAGGTATCAGTTGTCCACACCATTTCTCCCTCCCTGTTAAGCTTCCTCCTGACCCATCTGTTCCTCATTAAGTGTTGACTGAGCATCTGCTATGTTCTAGCCACAGTGCTAGGAAATGGAGTGTAGATGGTTTCTGTGCTACTGCATTTGTACTGTGGGAAGTGTGCTTGTGCTTAGAGGCTGGGAAGAAAGGGCCAAGGTGTGAAGCTCAAGCTGTGGGATGATAGAGATGGGTGAGGTCTTGTGTCAATACATGGCCCCTTAAAGATGTTCAAATTCAATGTTAATAGTAGCCTCAAACCATTCTGCTACCCTAACAAAAAAATGTCATGGTGGAAAAAACTACTTGACCTAGTAAGTGAATTTGGCAAAACAGTGGAATACAAAGTCAATATTCAGAAGTCAAAGGCATTTTTGTACACCAACAATGAAATATCAGAAACAGAAATCAGGGGAAAAAATCCCATTTGATACAGCAACAAGAAAAGTAAAGTACCTAGGAATAAACCTAACTGAGGAAGTAAAAGACCTATACTCAACTTTACAACACTGGTGAGAGAAATTAAGGAAGACACAAATGGAAGCATGTACCATGTTCATGGACTGGAAGAATTAACATCATCAAAGTGTCCATACTACCCAAAGCAACTTACAGATTCAATGCAATCCCTATTAAAGTACCAGTGACATATTTTACAGATATAGAACAAACATTTCAAAATTTTGTCTGGAACCATAAATGACTCCAAATAGCCACAGCAATTTGGAGAAAGAAGAACAAAGTAGGAGAGATCATAATACATGATATTAAGCTGTATGACAAGGCCGCTCTAATCAAAACAGCATGATACTGGCATAAGAACAGACACATGGACCAGTGGAACATAATAAAGAGCCCCAAAATAAACCCAAGTCTATGGTCAGTAGTATTTGACAAGGGGGCAGAAGCATAAAATGGAGTAAAAATTGCCTCTTTAACAAATGGTGTTGGGAGAGGTGGACAGCTGCATGCAAAAAAAATTCAGCCACCAACTTACACCATACACAAAAATTCAAGGTGGATAAAAGACTTAAAAGTTAAGTTGTGATACCATAAAAGTCCCGTAGGCAAGAAAATCTCAGATACTTCACGCAATGATATTTTTATTGATATGTCCCCTAGAGCAAGGGGCATAAAGGAAAGAATAAATGAGATCTCATCAAAATAAATAGCTTCTGCATGGCTAAAGAAAAGAGCATTAAAATGGAAAGAAAACCAACTATATGGGAAAACATTTGCCAGTGATACCTTGGACAAGGGTTTGATCTCCAATATATATAAAGAACTCAGACAGCTCCACTCTAGGAAGACAAAAAACCCAGCTGAAAAATGGGCAAAGGATTTGAACAGATACTTCTCCAAGGAGGATATACAGAGGATCCAGAGATATATGAAAAGATGCTCAGCATCACTAGCCATCAGAGAGATGCAAATTAAAAACCACAATGAGATACCACTTCACACCACTGAGAATGGTCGTCATAAACAAATCAACAAGTGTTGGAGAGGTTGTTGAGAAAAGGGAACCCTAGTGCATTGTTAATGGGAATGCAGACTGGTACAGCCACTTTGGGAAAGAGTATGGAATTTCCTCAGAAGACTAAGAATGGATCTACCTTTTGACCCAGCAATTCCACTGCTAGGATTATATGCTAAGAACCCTGAAACACCCATCCAGAAGAACCTATGCACCTCAGTGTTCATAGCAGCACAATTTACAATAGCCAAGTGCTGGAAGCAACCTAAGTGCTCATCAGTAAGTGAATGGATCACCAAACTGTGGTACATATACACAGTGGAATACTACACAGGAGAAAGAAAGAAACTCCTACCCTTTGTGACAGCATAGATAGATATGGAGAACATATGCTAAGTGAAATAAGCCAGATGGTGAGGGACAAATACCATATGATCTCACCTGTAAGTGGAACCTAATCAACAAAACAAGCAAGCAAAATAGAACCAGAAACAATGAAGTTAAGAACAATCTGACAGTAACCAGAAAGGAGGTGGGAGGGAATAATGTGGGGAGGGGAGGGGTTTCAGGAACAACTGTAAAGGACATGTGGACAAAACCAGAGGGAGGTAGGATTGAGGGTAGGAGATGGGAGTGGCTGGGGTGGGGGAGTGGTGGGAAAATGGAGACAACTGTACTTGAACAACAATAAAAAAAATGTCGTGTTGGGCCGTGGGCTTCTACTTTGCAGTTCCTAGCTTGCAGGTGAATGGGGCTCAGTTCTATGCATAAGCTTGTGTAGGAGACAGGTGCCTGACTGATGATGGTAGCACCCTTTCTGGGAAGCAACTTCCCCTGAGTTGGGCCTCAGAAGAAGACACAGGGAAGATGCAGGACATGGCTGGCATTCCAGTCTGCCTGGGAGAAGAGATTAATCTGGGCCGTAATTGGAAAGGAAGGAGGGACCTTCTGGGTGCTGCTGTCTTCCAGGCCTTTTGAGCAGGAATTTATGTGGAATGGTCTCTTAGGTTTGTCCCCACCCAGGAAGGAGGAAGGAAAGGCAGCACCCATTTATCCACCACCTACAGCACATCTAGTGCCTTCATGGCTTTTGTCTTAACACGCAGTGTGGTGGTATTAGCTGCACCAGCAGGTGGGAGTAGGGATACAGAGAGGCTGAGGGACTTTACCAAGGTCTCTGTTACTCTGCTAATGTTGTCCAACTTGCCTGTTACTTAGAGTTCTTGGACTGTCTCATAGAGAATCTCACCGATGTGGTCTGGGGTGGGCTCAGTAATCTGTTAACTAGTACCCCAGTGGGCCATCTGGGAAGTGTGGAAACCTGTGCTGTGTTAGGCTACCACTCCCAGCACTGTCCTTGTCTTCATGGTGGAGGTTCTGCTGGGAAGACTGGTAACTGCTGTGATGAGCTCATGTGTCTCAAGAACCCCAGGGGTCAGTGCAGGCCACTGGGGAGCAGGACCAGGAACCCAGGAATCCCTAGTAGGAGCTTCTGGATGTTGCTGGTCCTTTACTAAATTGGAATTCCTGGGCTGGGGCCTAACTCACAGTCAGGTCTGACCCTCTTGGAAAAAACCTCAGAGTAAAGGCCTCCTCCTGAGGGCAGAACAGGCACACCCAGCATTTGGAGCTTGGGGTAGCATCCCTGTTTCTTACTTAGAGACCTATGGGTCCTGTACTGCCTGGTGCTGAGTCTCTGTCCCCTACTCTACAGACTACCTGATAAACGTGATGGATGCCCTGGGCCTACAGCCCTCCTGTGCCCTCCAGAACATTGGGACACTCCTGAAGACCAAGCCTGAGGACTACAGACAGGTTAGCAAAGGACTGCCCCGGCGCCTCGCCACCACAGTGGCTGCCATGCGGAGTGTGGACTACTGACCCCATACCTGGCTGAGAGGTGGGCCGGCTGGGGCTCTGGGATTGTGGCAGCTCTCCAGAATGGCTTTGCTCTAAAACTGCCCAGGATTGGGCAGAATTGGTTTTAAAGACTTTCATTCATGATTTTTTAAAAAAATTGTAAATTAGAGGTATATTATTTGAGAAGAATTTTCAAATGACCTTTTTAAATGATGCATTCTTGAAAAGGGATTAATAAATACAGTGAAATGCAAGAACTTTGTTTTCTTTCCTCTTTCCTTAGTAAATGGTTGGGTTCTTGCCATGCACCGTGCTCTTTGCACTGGGTACACTGGGTACACTGTCAGAGAAAGAGAAGGAGGGAGAATCAGCAGGTAAACCAGCAAAGATAAGTTGAGATGTCAGGGAATAAGGGCATCAGGGTGGAAGGCAGCCTGGGGTGAGATGGGTGGGCAACCCCGAGACCTAAAGGATAAGAATTGCTGTGAAGAATAGCGACAGCAGGAATGTTCAGGTAGTGGGAACAGTGCAGACTTGGCCTGGGGCACATCTGCAGCCAGCAGGGGAAGCCGGAAGTGAAGTGGGGTCAGAGAGGAAGAGGTGCTGGTCACAGAGGGTCCTATAGGCCATTGTGAGTGTGAGGACTTTGCTTTTTCCTTTTTTAAAGCTCACAGATGGTGTGGAATCTGTCTTTTTTGCCAGTAGCTTCTGTATCTGTTAAGAGTGTACTTGGCTACAACTAATGGAGTAATGTAGTTTGAGTAACTGAAACAAATAGTTGATTTTTCTCAGTGACAAGATATCAAATGGTGGCAGCCTTGGGCACTGATTCAGTGTCTGGAAGACCAGTACCAGCCTCACTGTGACTGGGACCTTTCGTGAAGAGCAGTTCCTGCAACCACCAGAGCACAGCCGAGCAGTTCTGTCCCTGCCGCCATAGAGGCAGAGGCCTTCCCAGAAGCCCGCTGACTTTCTCCCAGGCTTCCTTGGCCATTTTCCTGCTCACCAGGCATCCACTCAACTGCAGGGGAGGTTGGGAAGGTGGGGACAGGACAGCCTCCCCCGGGGTTTTCAGCACCAGCAATGTTTGGGCTGGACAGCTCTTTGTCATGGGGCCCATCCTGCGCACAGTGGATGTTTACAGCATCCCTGGCTTCCACTCACCAGCTGCTGGAGGTATTTCCCTAGTTGTGACAGTCAACAAGTCTGTAGACATTGCCCAAGGGGAAAAAATCACCTCCAGTAGGAAAACTCTGGCTTAGACCACTCAGGATTTCTTGCCTGGGCTGGGCTATTACAGCTCTGAAGAGGCAGTTTTGTTAGCAAGGGAGAGGGGAGGGCAGTGGTGTCTTGCAGGGCACCTTGTTGGAACTGGATGTGTGCTGTGTTCCCAGGACTATTTACCTTTCCTTCTCTAACCTGTGCCCTCCAACAGCCTTGGAGGCAGGAAACATGGTGCCCATTCTACACAAAAAGGAACTGAGGTTTGGAGAAGTTTAGGGAGCTTGCCTGCAGTCACTCAACTACCACATGGCAGGTCTAGGGTCAGAGTGAGCCTGGTGACACACCTGTGCTCCTGACCTCTGGGTGGGAGGCACACAGCAAAACACGTAATCCCAGCTGGGACATCTTGCTTGTGCCTCTGAAGGGGCACCACCCAGCCCAGGGCCTCTCAGGGACCAGCCCTACCAGGGAGCCAGGATAGTGTCTCACTGGGCTGCCCAAGGGTTCTTGGCACATTCTGTTCTTACAACCTCGGGACCAGTTTTGCTGGCTCTGGAACAGCATCTGCTATGACCCCTCACCAAGAAAAGTATTTTGTTTTCTCTTGTGGTGCACCCCAGACTGTGCCCGGCAGGGCTCGAGCCTGGCTCCTGCCTTGGAGAAGGGAGGGCCAGAAACCTGGAGGTGCAACATGCTGTCCTAACGCGGGAACCTGTGGTGATCTCTGTGCCAGTGTCTATGAGAGCCACTGGGCTTGGAGTCCCAGCTTTGCCACCTCCCAGCCTTAGCAAAGGCACATTGCTGAGCCTCATCTTCTAATCTGAAGGACAGCAGCCTAGTGGTCCCTAACTCACAGGGTTACTAGAAAAGCCATTGGGATATGGCAGGGGACAACAGCATAGAGTACATTCAACCTACCTTTTCTTTGTGGTGGAGGTGAGAATTAAGATTTTCTGGGCAGTTTAATTTTTGAGCCCTGAAAGGCTCTGATGGGTCCCAGGGTGGGGAGAGTGGGGACAGTGCATCTCCCCACTTTGGGTACACCTAATTGGAATCCAGCTTGTTTGCTTTCTCCAGGTGTCATAGACCAGCAGCAGGGCTGGGCCGTTAACACCAGGCTCTAAAGCCAGGGCTCCTTCACCACTGGGACCAGCAGGCGACAGACAGGCCTTGCAGCAGCCAGCTGTCTGCTTCTGCTGACCCACTCTCCTTCGATAACAGCTCCCTGACCTCTGTGGTAGCCACAGAGGTTGCCATAATTAGCAATAAAAAATACAGGATGCTCAGTTAAACTTGAATTTCAGAAAAACTAGAGAGTTATTTGTATAATATATGCCAACTATTACATGGACATATTTCAACAAGAATGAATTTGTTGTTTATCTGAAGTTCACATTTAACGTTGTGACCTTATTTTATCCAGCACCCTTGGGAGCCATGGCCCCGCCACCTGGAACCATGTGATTCCACTGGGGGCCAGCTGGCCACACTGACTGGTTCAGAGGCAGGCATATGATCCAATCACTGGCCAATGAGAGTCTACCTGGGAACTTGCGCTCACAGTTGGGGAAGAGGGGAGTTCTCCCAGCTGTGTTTGCTGAGTTTGGAATTGACCTCAGCTGCAGTGTGGGGACAGCCTACCTGGGAAAGCAGAGAGAGACCAAGATGTCTTGTGAGCTGCTGAATCAGCAGCTAGCCTGAGGATTCTTCCTCTCCTCTCTGCCTTCCTCACTCTCTGTCTTCATAGCCCAAACAAGTAAGTTGGGTGGCATTAAGAAAGTCATAAAGCCACTGCTGTGGGGACAGCTGGAAAGGGACTTTAAATGTTACTTACCTGCTTGAGGCCTTTCCTTGGCCTGGCCTAGCTCTCAAGGCAACATGGATGTCCTTCTGCTCCAGAGATGCGTCAGGGCGTTGTGGCTGCCCCAACAGACGAAGAACAAAGCTCAACTCAGGGTTTTCTCCTTTTATTTTCTAGAATAAAACACATGCCACCTAGCAGCCCCCCACCCCCACCTAATGCTCTTCCTGCTCAGCATAGCCACTGCCCTCACCAGTCCCATCCGTAGAGGCCAGTCGAGGCCGGGAAGGAAAAGGCCACACAGGTCTGGGGACTGACAAGCACGGTGTGCCCGATTGTTCGTCTCTGCAAGAGATGGTGACTGGCACTGAGGGAAGTGGCCTGCCCCAAAGAAAGGGTGTTCTTGGGTCTCTGGGGCCTGGCTGGACATGTCCCAGGCCAAGGCTCAGGTTGGGTTAGGAATGGGCAGAAATCAAATGTGAACACAGTCCCCATATTCATACAAGCACCACAACCCTATGGAGCCCTTAGTCTGGGACTGGCTAGGAGCTACTGACCTCTCTGTAGAGAGGCATGGACTCTGGACTGGGACATCTATCATCCCAGCCCTTTGGAGAGGATGCAGTAAAGGGAGGCCGTGGGCACTGGCTTTGCTTCTCAGGTCTGAGCTCTTGGGCTGCCCAGGGTGGGCAGGGACAGGGTCTAGATGGCATCATCCTCACTGTCGGACTCCATGATGTCCAGTGGCTGCAGACGTAGGGAGTCATAGTTGGGGGGTGGGGTGCCTGGGATGGGCAGGGTCTGCTCACTGGGGTAGGCCCCGGGGTTGGGGCTGTGGTTGACTGTGTCAGACTGGAAGGCGAAGTTGGTGTGAGCCTCTACCAGCTCAGCCACGGTGGGCGGTGGGCCAGCGTAGCGAACCTGGGCCTGCCTCTGCCGCAGGCTCTTGGAGAAGGCCACCAGCTTGATGACAGTGATCCAAACAAAGTCGATGATGATCTCCGCAAACTCGATGAGGCACAGCACTGAGCCTCCCATCCAGAAGCCAAACTGGCCACCCAGATTTGAGAGCAGCCAGACAATCTGTGGAGAGCAGGGGGCTAAGGCCCTGGCAGAGGCAGGGGTCAGGCTACAAGCTGCTGCCTGAAGCCCAGCCTCCTGGCTTCCTGTGAGGTGTACTGTGGACTGGGAAGGGGAAGGGTAACCATCTCAGCCCAGGGAAATAGTTTGTCTTAGAGACCTTCCTAATTTGTCTATGGGGCTGGTGTCCTCCTGCCCCTCAGGGTGCAGAGCAGAGCTGTCAGGAACCCCCAAACTCACATTATTAGCTGCCGACTCCTCAATGGTACGATAGTTGAATTCTTGGAAGAAGATGTTGAGCTTCACAATTCCCTTCCTGCAGGAGGCAGCAAGAACTGGTGCTGTTTCCCCGAGACAGACAGACAGACAGACACACACACACACACACACACACACACACACAGAGAAAAGGCAGCCAAGGGGCTTCCCCAGCCCTCCTCTGCTCAGGTTTCTCAGGCAGAAGAGACCTCAGGCCCACCCCCATGAGTGGTGAGGTCCAAACAAGAGCAACCAGTGCTTGCCTTCCTGGTTGCTGTGTGCTTTGAGCCACAAAGAGCATCTCTGCCTAGCACCTATCCTGTGGGCCCCTTTCTGAACCAGCTTCCTAAGGGATACTCTGGCCAGAGACAGCCCCTGAGAGCTCCCCTCTCTCACCCTCAAAGTGGCCCAGCCCATAGGACTGCATAGAGTCCTAAGCTTCCTTCTCTGTCTGGAAACCTGAGGCAGAGAAAAGAATGGCCAAGTGCGTGTCCCTCTTATATCTGCTGGTCCTCAGAAAGGCTAAGCTCTCTCATGTCTGAGTTTCTGCCTGGACATTTTTACCTCCTCTTTTTTTTTTTTTTTTGAACAATTCTTACTCCTTGGAGAGATGGCTCAAGTGCCACCTCCCTATACAGACCACCCTTAATGTCTTAGGCAGATGGTGGCTCCTTCCACCATCTGCTATGTTTCCACAGGGTGGGTCTGCTACAAACTCTTACAACCATANTCAGGAAACCTGGGGCAGAGAAAAGAATGGCCAAGTGGGTGTCCCTCTTATATCCGCTGGTCCTCAGAAAGGCTAAGCTCTCTCATGTCTGAGTTTCTGCCTGGACATTTTTACCTCCTCTTTTTTATTTTTTGAACAATTCTTACTCCTTGGAGAGATGGCTCAAGTGCCACCTCCCTATACAGACCACCCTTAATGTCTTAGGCAGATGGTGGCTCCTTCCACCATCTGCTATGTTTCCACAGGGTGGGTCTGCTACAAACTCTTACAACCATAAACTCTGATCGTATCTCTGTCTCCTAGACTTTCCTGACAGTGTGGACCTTGTGTCTTTGTTCATGCTCAGTGTATGTTTGTGTTGAATGGATGGAGGACGGGTGGTTGGATGGATGAGTGGAATGATGGAAGGGGGGATAATGGAGGGATACATGGATGGGAGATTGGAAAGATACATGGTGAATGAATGGATGGACAGATTGGTAGATAGAAAGAAGATTGGAAGGATGGATGGGTGGATGGATGGGTGGATGGATGGGTGTGTGGGTGTATGTGTGAACAGGTGACGGATGGAGAACAGGCTCTCCCTTAGGGAGCAGTAGACTCTGAGTCTCCTTGGCTGCTTGTCTTTCACCACCAGTGCTTCCTCTTCCAGGCTTGTTCCTGGATCTGACCAGTGTGAGAAAGTGTCTGAGGAGCTGCACTGTGTCCAAACTCCTCTCCCAAAGCTCTTGTTCCTGCCCTTTCCTGCCTTCCCCAGCCCTGCCCCTACTCTAGGCTTACCTGCTTACGGTGATATTGGTGCTTTGGTCCCGCTCCTGAGACAGGACATGGAAAATCCAGTCCTGCGAACCAAGAAGGCAGCTGAAAAAAATGGCGCCTGCAGTATTCCCTCGCAACCATGGGCTCTGCTCCCTTTAGGTGACAGACTACAGGCCTATAGCTTCCTGGAGCCCCCTGGGGACCATGTGTTCAGATATGAAGGAGAAAGAAGGTAATAGCGTACAAAGTGGCTGCTCTTATGGGGAGAAGGCACTCAGGTCTCCAGACTCTTCCCTCAGGGCTCAACCAACCTCTGGTTTCTCTTTCCCACCTCCCACCCTAGTGCTGCCTGGGCCCTCCTCCCCAACCCTGCCCAGGGCTGGCTCTGCTCTATCCTCTGATGTCAGCTGAAGTGTCACAGTGTTAGGGAGTCCTTCCCCCAGTTACTCTCTCATCATCTGGTTTACTTCCTACACAATCGTCATCATACTCTGACATGATCTTGTTTCTGTATGCTGTCTCTCTGACTGGAATGTAAGCACTGTAAGGACAAAGGACTATGTCTGTCTGGTTCACTGCTGTGTTCCCGGCGTAGTGGCTTGGGGTGGAAGGAAAGGGGGGGAGAAGGGGCAGGAAGGAGCACCCTCTCCAAAGTCCCAAGCAGCCTGCAGACCAGGCCTCAGCCCAAGGGTGGGTGGCCAGGAGCTTGGCCACGCCACCACCTCACCTCAGAGGCCTCAGAAGGCCAGTCGGCCATGGAGATGGTCATCTTATACTGGGTGTCACTGGAAGAGAGAAGGCAGCCCCGTGGCTGTCCTGCCCCGTCGTGTCCACACCGCCCTGCCCCATGGACTCTGCCACATCCATGCCACACTTACTTGCAGGACTCCTTGCACATCTTGATGCAGGTCTCCCTCTGGCCCAAGCTCCTGCGCAGCTCTGAGTAGCAATAGACTGAGCAGGAGAGGGATGGGACAGAGGATTTGAACCTTTGAACCTCTGGCTACCCTCTGCCCTCCTGGCCCTGGGCCACCTAAGGTCTGTGATTGGGGGGGGGAGTTGTCTCAATCTGAAGTCCCATCATGGAGAACCATCCATCCCTCTGCCCTCATCTAGCCATTTTGGCCCAGCCTGGCCTGGGGGATCCTCTCCCCAAACATCCATACTCAGCTCAACAGGATCAAGGCAGCTTCCCTCTGCTCTTCATCCTCATTCTTATTGGGGACCAGGGTGACAGGGTTGTGTTGAAGGGGTGAGTGATAACAAGAGATACAGTTTTCTTGTTCCCACATTTTGTTGGTTTTAAGAGGCGGTGGGACTCTCTCTGCTGCCCCCAACATCCTTGGGCGTTTGGACTCTGGGCCATTAGGACTCCAGCTCAGTGTGAGCCCTGCTCACAGGAGTGGCTCCTCTTCCTTCTGTGACTTCAGGTTTCAAGACCTTGGAGGCCGCTTCCTTGTCCCCTCGCCCCAGCACTCCACAGAGAGGCCAGGTGAGCCCACACAGACATGGACACAGTGCTCAGGCTGACACACATGGCCTTGCACGTGCACGCACACTCAAATGTACACACAAAGCAGTGGGCGCAAATACAGACGCTGGAAGCACAGGCTAGTGCACAAACACCAGCTCACTGGCACCGCAGTCCTGAGTGTGGCTGCGCATCAAGACACAAACACAAATGATGCCCTTTCACACGTGCATACGTGGGAAAACACAAATGTGTGCACATGTGCCGTCACCAGAGTTGCATTCCCAGGCCCACACAAGTGAGGGTGTTCATGTGGCACACAGGCAGGATCATCCCCACACAGACATAGTTCAAGTGTGTAAGTCATGGAGTCGAGGTGTGGTGGGGAGCTGGGCTCTCCTGAAAAGGGTACCTGGGAGGGAGGGGCGGTAGACTGTGCATATGGCTGAGCAAGCCTGGGTACACCCCTGGGCCCTATTGAGGCCATGCAACCATGCCTCTCCCTGGCAGGCAGAGCCTTGGTGGATAGTGGCCAGCTGGCTAGGGTGCCAATGGCTGGTCCCACTCACCCCAGTCAGGGAACTCCTGGTTGTTGCAGTATTTCTCTCCATAGGGCAGTGGATATAGGTAGTGGCCACAGCTACAGTTATGGATCATGTGTTCTTGGAAGCATGAGCGAATACAGGCCTGGAACAGAGGGCAGGGAGACCACACACATGACCAGTGATGCCCTTCCCCAATCACAGGGCAATGGGCCCAGGGAACTTAGTGCCTGGACCCAGGGAGCTGGGGGAGCCAGAAGAGGTGACCTTCCCTTTGAGACGTGGTGCTGAGGTTGCTGAGCTGCACCTCCTGTCCTTCCCTCTACCTGACCCTTGTAGAGGGATTCAGGCCAGCTCGCCCTGTTTGGCACTGGGGCCCCGCAGATGACTTGGGAAGGGGTGGCTTGTTGCAGCTAAAGCTAGTGCTGGGATAAATCACTCTTGTTTCAAGCCCTTTACACAGAAAGGCCCAGAAGGCCAGCTCTGAGGGAGACAGGCAGGCTGGCTCCAAGTGCCTTCTTCCTGGAGGGACCCACTCAGGGACTGCAAGAAGAGGCTGATCTCTGAAAGCCCAGTGATGACCAAAGAGGGTGACAGCTGCAGCGTGTCCTCTACGAGAGGGGCGTGGGAGAAGAGTGGGCTCAGCCCCCTCGGGATGAAGCCGATGAATCTCTATTCACACCGGGTTTTCAGGTCACTCCAACCTGGTTTTGGTCCACTCAGAGATCTACTATGTGTGCTGCAGCGAGTCATTAACCTTGGGGCCTCAGTTTACTCATAGGTGAACAGGTCGGTAGTTGCCCTGTTGGCTGGGTTCCGGAAGGCTGGGCTTGGTCTCTCTAAGCGCTTTGTCTGCAGCAGGAAATGGGGTGGCAGACAGAGGACACGCAAGCCTGGGAGGGACAGAGCTGAGGAGGAGGCATGTGGGGTTGACGAGGAGCTCAGAGTTTGGGCAAGCATATTAGGTACTTCCAGACCTCTTGTCTCAACTGGGAAGCAGGTATTCTCTCCAGCCCCATAACTGAGGCTGGGGTAGGGCAGGGCTGGGTGGACAGAGGACATGACCAGGGCCTGGGTCTTTGCCAAGGTCTCTGGCCAGAGTGGCTGTTGCACTGAAAGAAGCAAGAGGTTTTTCTGGAACGGGGTCTTGAGGGCTGGGCCCAGTGCCTCCGTGCCCTCCTGCTTTTTCCCTACCTCCCCACACTGTCCCTCCAGAAGGGGTGACCAAACCAGCCAAGCAGAGTGTGGGGTGAATGGAGTCAGCTGGATGGGGTGGGCAGGCAGGTGGGCCCAGGGGAGGGTCAGTTTCCTGTGACTAAGGCAAAAGGGAGGACCCCCTATGCTTGCAGCACTCAGACACGGGGGTGGGCACTGGGCTGCCCTCTTGTGTCTCAGTTCCTACATCTGCCAAGGCAGACTGGGCTGGGAGAGGAAGTGTCAGCAAGTGGTTACTTTTGTCACCTTTGCAAAGATTCAGTCTGTCCCCTTCACTGAGACTGGGTCTGGGGACATGCCTCCTGGTCTGACTCTGGAGATCAAGACCAGAGAGAAGCCTATGGCTGCAGCAAAGAGGTTTGTGGCCGGATACAAGGAAGGGAATTCTCCAGTAAACTGGCTTCTCAGGTAAACAGCCTTGCCAGGACCAGCTGTCCCAGAGATTGAAGCCTGGAGCCGTTGACGTGGACAGGGCGCCAGGGGCAAAAGGCCTGCACTGTCTTCCTACCTGGATGGAGTAGGTGGTGTTGTGGTCCCTGTAGAGGTTGTGGACGGGGACGTCAGAACCATTCACAGTGCACTGGCTGTAGGGCTCACCCTTGCGCTCCAGCTTGTCCTGCATCCAGACAGCACGCTTGTGGGGCCCCTGGTTAGCCCTGGGAAGCTGCTCTACCCCTGCCTCCCACTGGGAATGTGGCTCTAGGAGCTCTGAAAGGGGATGGGGAGCAGTAGGTCCCAGCAGGCATTGGGGTGCTCGTCTTCCCCGAGTGTGGCTGCCATGGTTGGAGTGCAGCCGGAGGGCAGGATGGGAGTGGGCCGTGAGGGAAGGCCAGGGTATAAAGAGGCCCGACCCTCTCCTCTCGGGCCAGGGGACGGTGGCACTAGGCGGGTCAGCTTCCACCCTCACCCCCCTCGGGCTTCCCTGGGACTGTAACCGTACCACCAGCACCCCGATGGACGTCTCCGTCCCTGACATGGCATAGATGCCCTCGTCTTTGACGAAGGGGTACGACCTCTGCTCATGGAGTAGCAGCCGGACCCCGGCTGTGGACGTGAGGAAGGGCACGTAGTCTTCCTGGCCTATGTCCAAGATCAACTTCAGGCCTGTGGGGAAGGGGGACCAAGGGCTCCCTGAACTCACTCTCCAAAGCTGAAGGGAGACCCACCACCCCCTTGTCCACACCCCCTCCATCCAGGGGGACCTCCAGGGCCTGCCCAGGAAGCTGGCTCCACTTTGTGAAAATTGGACTCCTTGTCTTCTCTAAGGCTCCATCCTAGTCCAAGCCACCATCACTTCTGCCCTGGGCTCCTCTTGCTTCCCCAGCCCACACATCAGGTAGATTGAGAGGCATACACTATGTGGCCCTGCCTTGCCTTGCACAGGTCCTCATTCTCTCCATTCAATCCTCCTTAGATCCTGTGCTCCTTCCTGATGCTAGGCCTTCAGGAATGCACTTCCCACACTCACCTTTCACCTAGAAAATCCTGCTCTTCCTACAGATCTCTGCCCAGAAGAAGAGTGATCTCCGTCACTTCCTCCAGAAGCCTTCCCTGACTACCTAAATTAGGTCTCAAGATCTTTGTTATATCCTCTCCCAGCTCTGGAACTTTCCTTCCTAGAACCTGCCTCAGGTTCTAGGCACAACCTGCCTCTTGTGATTCTTCCTTTCGTATCTTTCTTTCTTCCGCACTCAACTGTTCCATTCTCGAGGGCAGAGACCAGACCTGATGTTCTCTGTACACCACAGGACTATCTATGCTAGGTGCTTAGGACAATAAGTCTGGTGTTCATTGAGCATTTGCTACATGCTGAGTGCTGTACTAAGTGATTTTTAAAATATGCAATTTCACTGGTGCTCAGAAGGTGCATATGAGGTAGGTACTGTTATCACCCCCATTTTACAGATGAGGTAACCAAGGCAGAGAGGTAAAGAGACCTGTCTGAGGTCATCCAGTGAGGAAGTGGGGTTGCTGATGTCCTGATACAGGCAGATGGTTCTAATCTGCTTCCCCTGTAGGGGCATTGATAGGCTCCTCTCTGGTACGCAGTGCATTTAGGGGCCCAGGGCTGGTGGAAGGGCAGTCAGCCCACTCTGCCCCCTTGACCAGCAGCCCTGATGGCTACTGAATGACAACTCACTTCTTGGTGGCTGGCTGGGGGGGTCAGAACCCGAGAGGGGAGGAAGGCTTTGCTCTCTCACCTGTCCTCATAGCCGGAAAGGCACAGCCATCCTAAGTTTACCAGCTTGTCCCTGAGACAGGCCAACGCAGCAGCCTCTGTCACTGACCACCTCCCACCTCCTCACACCCACCTGCTCCTTTGTTCTTTCTTGGTTTGTGTGATTTGCTCTAAGAATGGCATAGGGATGAGGCTGAGTCAGGGCTGCCATGTGTTAACTGGGTGGTCTTGGGCCAGTTACTAAAATTCCTAAGGATCTGGCACAGACTGAACATTACTGCTTGCAGGGCACTGTGGAAGCAGTTCACCTGCCTTATGTCTCGGTGACTCAGTGAGGCATGAACTGTAAGCGATGCTATTGTAGACCGCCTTCAAGTGGGGAAACCAAGGCTCTGAGAAGTTAGGTCTTGAACTCAGGATCACTCACTGAGCGAATGAATGGTGTAGCTGGGATTTCATCATACATAGGAACTTGAGCCCTAACCACTATGTTCTACTGCTCTGAATCCTCATTGTACTCATTAGCAAAATAGAAACATGGTTGCTCCCCCGGCATTTACAGGCGTGAGATAAGAAAATGGCTGAGAAGACCCCTGGGCCAGCCTCCCCACACACAGGACAGGCTTCCCATGGCCACTCTTCCTTATGCTGCGTCTATCTAGCCCAGATCCTGCCCTTTCACTCTTGATGGTAATTTAGTCTTTGAGCCCCACATGGTGGGGTGGGTAAAGCCTCAAGGTTCTGGCCCCAGGAGGAACCAAGACTTACCGAACTCAACTCCAGGGTTGGCAGAAGGGAGTGCTCTCTCTGCCATGCCCCAGTTGAATATGTAACAGTTGCCATAATCAGGGTGGAAGAGGGAGGTGAAGTTTCTGAAAGAAATACCAGCAGCTGGAGGGCAGGGCCCAACCTGGCCAGTGCCCCATCCCCGACTGGGTGCTGTCCAGGGCTCATGGGGAGGACAGCTGCTCTCTGCCCTTCGCTGACTGCTCAGAGGGGCCCAGAAAGGGACAGGTGAGCAACAGGTCATCTGTCCAACCCCTGTATCTGAGCACAAGCCAGAGATTCCCAGTCTCCCTGGGAAGGAGGGGAGAAGGGAGTCTTTCTGGGGTTGGTCACCCAGGAATTACAAAAAAGAAGTTTCTTTCATGTTTTTGAAGCAGCATAGTTAAGAAGCTGGGGAAATTCCCTGACAAGTGGAATAAGGGAAACTGAGATAAGATAATTAAACAAGGCCAAAGCATTTGAGCAATTTACAGCCAGCTAGTGAATCACATGGTTTTATCTCCCTAAGCAAGGACACTCAGGAGCACATGGTTTGCACATTCCAGACTGTCAGGGGCAGACTTGGCCTCAGTGCCTCTTTGATGATGTTCTTTGAAAATGAAACTAACCAGAAAATAACCCTGACCCCTCTCTATGCACATTTTGGTTAATCAACATATTGAAGGGCACACCTGAATGAATATTCTGTTAAGACCCTCCCCTGAGGCCTCCTCTAGGGATTCCTGCCAGCCAAAGAAAGAAAAGATAAAAAGATTCAAGACGAAAGACTCCCAGTGCTCTGGTTAGGGCACACCCATGCCTTGTATATCTGCTCTCTTTCTCCGGAACTCTAAGGGTCCCTGGGAGACTTGCAACTGGGAGATCAGTGGGCAGTGGCAGCTCATTCGAAATTAACCCCTGATTGTCTTCAAGGACCCCCCCTTTTAAAAAAAGATTTTATTTATTTATTTTTAGACAGAGAGGAAAGGAAGGAGAAAGAGAAGGAGCGAAACATCAATGAGCGGTTGCCCCTCACATGCCCCCTACTTGGGACCTGGACCAGAACCCAGGTACATGCCCTGACTGGGAATAAACTGGCAATACTTTGGTTTGCAGGCTGGTGCTCAACCCACACCAGCCGGGGAGGCCTGCTTTTCCCTTTGACTTCCCAGTGAGCTGACAGCAGCCCTGTCTGGGCTCAGTTCTTTTCTATACATTTCTAAACAGTCAAAGCAGCCCCACCTTGGCTCTTCCCTGTTTCTTCTTCTACCCTAAGGCATTCCTTTGTTTCACTGTCCCCGGTTTAATAAACATATTCTAAAATCACCCGGACTCATGAAATCTTTCCTGCACCAAGTCAAGAAACTGTACTCTAGTGACCAGCTGGAGACAGACCCTCTCCAGGCCAGGTCCCCATCTGGTGACATTTTCATCTGTCTCATCGACAGTGTCTGGTAAGCCATTTAGTAGGTTAAGCTGTGGCCCACAAAAGATATGTTCACGTCCTAAAGCCAGGGACCTGTGAATGTGAACTTATTTAGAAAAAGAGTCTTTGCGGATGTAATTAAGAATCTTGAGATGAGATCAGCCTGGAGTACCCAGGTGGCCCCAAAATCCAGTCACAACGGTCCTTACAAGAGCCAGGTGAGGAGAAGACACTGATGCAGAGAAGGCCACGTGAAGACGAGGCAGAGGCCGGAGTGATGCAGCCACAGCCCAGGAAGGACTCCCGGCCTCCTCTGTGAAGAAACATGTTTCTGTTGTTTTAAGCCACTCTCTCTGACGGAGTCCAGAGAGGTGGATTGGATGACCTTGGGAAGCCAGATAAAGAGGGCAGTGGACTGGGTGGAGGGCCAGAGAGGGACTGTGCGTCAGGAGAGTGTCTAAGCAGAGGCTGAGGAAAGGGTGAAATGAGGCTTGAAAACGACCCTCTATGGGGTCCTATCTCATGTCATGGGAATGTTTCCTAAGGAAATAATCCAACAATAAGAAATGTTTCCATAAAGGCGCTCACATAAATAGAGACAGTGTAATGTAGTTCCTAAGAGTTTCGTTAAAAAAATTGTTTTGAGATCTTATTTATTTATCTTTAGAGGGGAAGGGAAGGAGAGAGGGAGAGAAATATCGATGTACGGTTGCCTCTCATGCGTCCCCTGCTGGGAACTGGCCTGCAACCCAGGCATGTGCCCTGACTGGGAATCGAACCGAGGTTGTTTGGTTTGCAGGCTCGTGCTCAATCCACTGAGCTACACCAGCCAGGGCAAAAAAAATTTTTTTTGATATGGAACATTTCAAACATTTAAAAGTGCAGAGACAAAGCCCACCACAAGCTTCAGCAGTTGCCACCCCCGGCCAGTAACGTTCCATCTCTACTTGCCCTTCACTCTCCTTTTCATATTATTTTGAAGCAAATCTCAGACATCTTAATTTGAAATACTTCATATAGATTTCTAAAAGAAAGAACTAAAAAATAATGCTACTACTATGTTAAAAATAACTAACAAAAATCCCTTCATATTATTAAATATTCAGTTCAAAGTTTCAGTTGTCTTGTAAAATGTCAATTTTGTTTTCCACAGTTTGTTTGTTTAAATTGGGATTCAAATAATGTTAACATGTGATTGGCTGATATGCCTTTTAAGTCTCTCTTAATCTATGCTATGTGCCCTCCACATGACATTTTTTTTCTTGCAATTTGCTGTAAAAAAAAAAGCTCTGGTTTGATCCCACTGATAATTGAAGATGGAGTGATACAGCCAGGAGAGCAGCCTCTTGCATGCTGATGAATGGCGGATTTGGCAGCTGTGCTGGGATGACTGCTACTGTGTGTCTCTGGCCAGCAGAGCACAGGCTCATGAACAAGCGCTTTTGCCAAAAACATCAGCACCGAACAGCACTGAGTATCTGTCTCTGAGTGCCACTTGCAACAAATACTAGCAATAGAGGAACATGTTCAAAGGCACCACAGAGAGTCAATCTGTGAAATTCAGACTGTGGGGAACTCAAGATAAATAACGCAGTTTCTTCAACAAGCAAACTGTGAGAGAAGGAAAGGGAGGCAACCTGTCGATGAACAGAAATGTGAAAGACTTGGGTTACAATTGCAATGTGTGGACTATAACTGGATCCTGATTCAAACAAGCAAACAGACGAAAAAGTATGACATTTATGAGAGTGAACACAACTAAACTGTTGATGATATTGAGGAATATTGCTAATTTTTTTCAGGTGGGATAATGGTATTGTGGTTCTGTTTTTTTTAAAAAAAGTCTTTTCTCTTACACGTGCACTCTGAACTCTGGCAGATGGAGGAACGGGGCTGCCTTGGGAAGGTGCGAGTCCTGTTTGCTGGGGCTGGGCGGTAGCTCCCCACAAGATAGCCCTGCTCTGTACGTCTGCGTCTGTGTTCTCCAGTTTCCAGAGAGAATAGAAATGGCTTTAAAATGTCTTCGGATGCCTTTATATTGCTTTTCTTATTTTATTATAACAGGGAGGAATGGAGCTCAGTGCATTCAATGCACAGACCTATCGAGAGAAGCACAGAATTGTCCTCTAAGTCTTACGTTCCACAGCAGATATTTCCACTGCTTTTTTAAAAAAAAACAAAACTTCTATTTTTTATGTAAATGGGCTTTTAGAGGGAATTTTAAAGTACAATACATTCTTTTTAAAAAAATTTTATTGACTTTTAGAGAGAGAGAGAGAGAGAGACATCGATTGGTTGTTCCACTTATTTATGCGCTCATTGGTGGCTTCCAGTATATGCCCTGACCGGGGGATTGAACCAACTTTGGCATATCGAGATGATGCTCCTACCAACTGAGCTACCCAGCCAGGACTCCACTGCTTACTTTTTGATAGGATGCACCAAAATCTGAAACTGTCTTCTATTATTTATTTGCTTGCTTAAAGCTGCCTCCTGCTTTAGAATGTAAGCCCAGTGAGGGTAGCTGTCATGTCTATCTCGAGGGAGAAAGAACTGCGAGGCCGAAAGCCCAGGCCAGGGAGCCAGCCTGCGTAAATTCAAATTCTGGCTCTGCCACTGACCAGCTGGCTATCTTGGAGAAGTTACTTCACCTCCCTTAGCCTCACGTGCCTCACCTGTAACACAGGTAATAATAGCAGCACCCATCCAGGGGACTGAGGTGAGATCTGGAGGTCGAGCTTACTGAGGTACTCCCCAGATGTTGGCTGCTAGTACTCAGTGCTCTCTCCTCAGGGCTGGACTCACAGGAGAGACAGACACTCAGTAAATATTTGTTAATATTATAAATTATATATGATAGGGCATCTACAGAGATAAGCATGAGGATTGACACCTGATTCCGCTGGGTATGGGGTGGGGTGTGGAGTAGGTCAGGGAAAGGTTCTTAGTGGAGGTGAGGCCTGAGGTGAGACTTTCAGGATGAGTGAGAGGTGGCTGACCCCAGGGAGGGGAAAAAAGGAAGGGCACACCAGACAGGGAGCACAGCATAGGCAAAGGCCTGGAGGGAAGAAATAGCTTTGTGCAGACGTTGTGGAGTCTGCATCCTGTGTGGGTTCAGGGCTGTGGCCACAGGCAAAGAACAGAGAGGGGCAAACCAGCTAAAGCCGGGCACTGCTCTGGAGGGCCAGACACCGCCCCAGGGGCGCGGGGACACAGTGTTCCCAACTCGTTGTCTCAGACATCTACAGCACAGGAGCAGGAGGCTGATCAGGGTGTGGCCAGATCCCCTCCTGCCCAGAATTACACTCCTGGTCTCCCATACCTGCTTGCCAACTATTTGCTTGCTGATAATGTTCTTTACCCAGAGAGGCTGTACCCAGTACTAGCCATCTCCAGCTCCAGAAACAGGTGTTTCCCTCCCAAACCTTTCCTGGGATAGGGGCCAGGTGTGCAGACAGAGACCAGCAGCCTCCAGAGGAAACCAGGAAACAGAATCCTAGCAGGAAGTAGCATAACAATGGCAAGTGCTATGTGGCAGGGGTCAGGGCAGGCTTCCCAGGGAAGAAACTAGCTACCCGGTCTCCGATGTAGCAGTAATAGTAATAATAATAATAGTGATACTGATTATCTGTGCCTAGGTCCTGGTTTCTGAATGCCATTCTCTAATAAAAGGAACCAGGGGTCCTCAGAGCAGCGGCTGATTCTGGGCCCAGGGCACCTCACAGTGCCAGAAAGTAAGGGGTACTCAAAAATAAGTAAACAAACAAATGGATGGGGACATGCCAAAGTGACCGGAAAAGTTTCTGTGGACAAAAAAGGGTGTCTGTAATAAAACTGGTAAGTCCACTGGTGGAAAGTCACCTCCCAGGGTGATCTGATCATAAATTCCTAGCTGGGCAGGTCATGGTGGGTAGTCACGCCCCAGGCCTATAACTTCTTCAGTGAAAGGTTTATCTTTGCCTTAAGCAAGCCCTGTCCATTGTTCTTGTGCACCAGGTGCACCTATGAAAGGCCAGAGTCATCCTCCTTTTCAGACCCTTCAGAGGCTAACCTCCCTCAAGGGAGAACATAATCTTGTTAGCTGTCCTGTCCCTTACTTTCTCCCACCTTCCTGTGGTCGTCCTTACTGTTCCCTCCTTAATTCCAAATGTGTAAAAGAAACTGCAGACTGTCACTTTGCGGAGCATTTTGAGATCTGCTTCCTGGCATTGTGGTCAGTTTGGCTCAAATAAACTCATAAAAATTCTCTTCAGGTTTGGACACTCCCAGCAGCCAAAGATGGATGGATCGGAGCAGAGAATAAATAATACGCTATTGGATTACAACCCAAATACACACCAGCCCACACCGGTAGAAATAAATGATTCCGGAGATGCACAAACGGGGCCCAGACAAACCCGCCTTACAGAAGGGTTCCAAACCGTACATGTCCCTGCTCCCCGGCTCCCCACCCCGAGAGCATGGGCTGGACCTGGTGACTCGGCTCACGATACAGACCACAGGAAGGGGGTGTGTGGTGACCTTGCAGTGGAGAAGCCCTGCATGCAGTGCGCACCTCCACCAGGTTCAGGAGGTCAGCACCACAGGCAGGGTCGTGGCCGCTGTGTGTGATGCAATGAGGAGGGCACCTCACTTCTGTGCTCTGCTTTCCCAAACCGTCTCGCCTGTGTGCACCCACATGGAGTGCTTTCTGTGAAATGCCTGGCCAGTGCTGTGAAACTGCCGCAGCCCTCCAACACGATTGGAAGTCTGAGACACATCACAGCCCAGAAGAGACTAGGGAGAGATGGTAACCAAACACAGTGTGGTCTCCTGAATGGAATTGGGAACAGAAAAAGGTCACCAGGAAAAAAAAAAGATGAAATATGAATAAAGTGCCAATGTTGGTTTCTTAATCGTGACAAATGACCATGATGATGCAAGATGGCAACAACAGAGGAAACTGAGTCAGGAGGATGAGGGAACTAATTCTGTATACTATCTTTTTGCAACTTTTTTGTAAGTCTAAAGTGATTCTACAATAAAAAGTTGATTTTTAAAATGCTCATATGGTTCTTACCAGGTTCCTCGAGGAAACATGACCTAAGTAAGACACGGAGGCACAGAAAATTGCAGTGCAGACAGCTGGGATGTTCCCAAGCCAGGACATTCTCTGGAGGCGGGAGGCACCTCTCACCTGTAGCTGCAGGGCTCAGCCCCGAACAAGCAGGCCAGGATCAGCTGCTCGCCTGGGTAGCCCATCTTCACCAGCTCCTGGGTTGGCACCTGTGAGAAGATGTTGGTGGCCTGCAGGGTGTACCACTCCGTCACGGCCTGGGTGGCACTGGTGAAGTTTCGGAAGGTGCACATGGTTCCATTAAGGCAGCACTGCAGAGACCAAGAAGAATTCCTGTGGGTGTGGGGCTGCTGGCAGGGCCCCCTAGTCACTGCCCCAAGGTCAAGGGCTGAGAGTGCTGGGCCAGCTGCCCTTCCCCTGAGTGTGCCCTGGGGCTGGGCAGTTGGGACCCATGTTTACACTCATGCTCACACACGCTCAGGGGCTGCCCCTCATACACAGCAGCACAGTCACAAGGACTCATAGACACAGTGCCACCCCAACCCCCCAGTGTATCCTTAAGCATGAGTGAACACATGCACACACGTGTACCCTTATATGCACACGTTTGCACACACATATACAGAGAAAGACATCCACTTTCTGATAACCCCAGTCACATGACATCATGGTCACAACTATGCACACACATATCTTTACTTGCCCACAAGCCCATATACCTAGATTCCTAGCTCATATACACATGGCCCCACACTCATGCTCACTTGAGCACCCATGCACACAGACATTCTCCGACCCTCCGATTCCCTGACTCCTTTCCAGCCCCTTCCCAAGACTTCCAGGGGCAGCTGCCTGGAGGCCATGTGAACCACAGAGGACTTCAGACTCTGCCTCCCCCTCTGCTTCGGAAGGACCTGGGCCTTGTCAGTCTCAGCCCACTGAAGGGTGCAGGGCCCTTTACCTTGCTGCAGCTGGCCCACCACGAAGTCATCACACAGACAGAACAGGCTTGGTTCTGGGACTCTGGTCTTGGCCTCTCTGCCCCTATTCATTCTCATCTCATAGTGAGCCTTCTTTCTGAATCTCAGAGGCCAGAAGAAGCTTCTCCTTCCCAGGGCTGGCCTGAGGCACTGTCCTCAGGTCCTTTGCTGGAGGCCTCCTTGTCTCCCCTTAGGGAGGCGATAATATCACAACATTCACTCTGGCTCAGGTTCTGTTCTCAAGGCTTTAATTTATGATGCCTTTCAATTTTCACAGCAACCCTATCTAACCAGCATGAAGAAGCCGAAGCCCACCCAGAGAGGTTAGTAAGCTGTGACGACAGCAGACTCTCACTCCCACTACACATGGGNCCACCACGAAGTCATCACACAGACAGAACAGGCTTGGTTCTGGGACTCTGGTCTTGGCCTCTCTGCCCCTATTCATTCTCATCTCATAGTGAGCCTTCTTTCTGAATCTCAGAGGCCAGAAGAAGCTTCTCCTTCCCAGGGCTGGCCTGAGGCACTGTCCTCAGGTCCTTTGCTGGAGGCCTCCTTGTCTCCCCTTAGGGAGGCGATAATAACACAACATTCACTCTGGCTCAGGTTCTGTTCTCAAGGGTTTAATTTATGATGCCTTTCAATTTTCACAGCAACCCTATCTAACCAGCATGAAGAAGCCGAAGCCCACCCAGAGAGGTTAGTAAGGTGTGACGACAGCAGACTCTCACTCCCACTACACGTGGGCACAGGCACAACATACATACACATGTATGCGCATGCACAGAAGGGCTTGCCCTGACAGCTGGTGCAGCCATCAGGGACAGGCCTGCTTTACACGGGCAGCTAGTTACCAGTGAGGACTTTCTATGGGAAGTAGAAAGTAGTAGGGCACTGGGTTTGAGCTGGCAGCAGGACTCTGCAAGCCTGGTGCTGTGTGCAGGTTCACATGGAGATGAAGGCGAGTCCTGACCACATGGTGGCAAGGGAGGCAGTGGCTTCTCTCTGGGGGGTGAGTGGCCCCAGACTGGGCCCCCAGCCAGGGCAGATTATCAGAATCACCAGAGAGCTTGTTAACAGTACAGATTCCTGGGCTCTGGCCCAGAGCTGCCCATTCAGATTCTACAGGAGTGGGGCCCAGGGGTCTGCAGTTACAGTGTTACCCAGGGCATCACCTAGCACCAACAGGTGCACTGCCTCCCAGGGCAATGCAGCTGTGCTCCGGCACCAACTGTGCTGCGTAGCTGTGGTTTTTCACCTGCCTGAAGTTTACGCCCCTGTCTTTTGAGAATAGGACTTAATTCATCCTTGAGAGAACCACCTCTTCTCCCTCGCTCAATCCCTGTGGTCTCACAACACAGGGAGCTGAATCACCCTCAGCTCCGGAACACCTGACCCTAGGACTGGCCAATCGTGACAGCCTGGCCTTCAGCCCACAGCCATTGGTTGAGGTGTGAGCTTGTGACCTGATGATCAGGCCTGGGACTTCTGATGTGGTCACTGGAAAAGAGAAGCTTTCTGGGAGAGTGCTATCTGGTGGGATGTGTGTCTGGGATTGTCAAGGCCCTTCACTCCAGAGAGTGAAGTTGACTGGGAGAAAAGTACAGATAATGCATTACAGAATTGTGCACTTGATATCTGTGTAACTTTATTAACCAATGTCACCCCAATAAATCCAGTTAAAAAAGCTGAGCCAAGGTGGAGAGCAATAGAGTCCTGATGACAGCATCTGAACACTTGGGTCCAACCACACCTGAACTCAATGTACCCATGGATTTCTTAGTGTGTGAGCCACTGAATCCCCGATTTTGCTTAAGCTAGTTTGCGCTGAGTCATTTGCATCCAAAAATGTCTTGACTGATATACCAGTTATTTCTATGTTTAAAATAGCTTGGCAAACATACAAAATAGGCACTGGCTTCCAGCCTGCCTTTCCTCCAGTGAAACCCAGATTATTAAAGGAAAGAAACTCCCATCAGCCTCACTGGATAGGGCCCATTGATGGACACATGCCTGTGGCCCACTTACCAGTCTCATGGCTATTTTGCACTCCTGGGCATTGCAGGTCCTTCCTGATGCTGGGCTGCTGCTTGATGAATCATTGTGATTGTCCGCAAAGAGGTCGAAGACCACTGGGTGGTGGGGGTTCCGCTCATCGATAAGGACCAGGGGTGTGTGGTTCCAGATGGTGAAGTTCAAGGTCTTGGTGGCATTGGCATGGGTTGGCCCAGAAGCCACAATCCTTTCTAGAACTGCTTCCATCAGTTGATCCAGGTCCCTCAGCAAATGCCTGACTTTAGAATACCTGGGTGGAGGAAAGTCTCCGTAAGAGGGGCAAGAGCAGCTGAGAAATAGCTGCAGCCTGGGACCCCTCCAACTCCAGCACAGCTGCCGGCATGTTTGAGAAGAACACCCTGCCCAAGTGCCCATCTCCCTATCCACCCACCCATGTGTCCATGCATTGACCCATCCACCCACTCACTCTCATTCATCGTGTATTGAATAAGTACCCACTATGTGCTAGGCACTGTGAAGGTACAGAGGGGAAATTCATATTCTAGTGAGGAGAGCAGTTATTGACAATTTACCATGTGTCAAGTGCTAGGTGCTTCCTATGTCTTATTTAATTTAATCTCTTCCACAATTCTCTGATCATCTCCCCATAAAGACAAGGAAACCCAGGCTGAGGAAGTTGCTGTGATGTCCTGAGCTCACAGAGCTGACCCGGGAACCCAGAAGCGGTGGGCTTCAATGGGCATGCTGTTTTTGTACAGGGTGGAATAGAGGGGTCTCTGCCACCTTCCTTCCAAGAGGGCACAGGAAGTGTGGGGAAAAGAGGAAGATCTGTGTCCCTGGGGCCCTTATTTTCCAGCAGTGATTTTGGGAACAAGAGACAGTTTCAGGAGGAAGAAGGTGGGTGGGACTGTGGGGCTGGGCTCCAGAATCTGCTCTGAGCCCCTGGAGGCTCCCATATTGGAACTGGTGACCAGTTAGTCTGGCAGAAATGTGTCCATACCAGAGACTGTTCTGTGTGGAAATCCTGGGCCTTGTACCCTGGTCACTCCATATCCAGTTGATTCAAGATCTTACCCCAGAGTTGTGGTCACCAGGGTATGTCATCTCTGGCTAGGGGACTTCCTGCAGGACAGAGCATTCAACCCTGGGCACAGGCCCAAGTTCTGGCATACAAAGGTGTACAGTAGCCTCAGACACTGGCACTGCCTGTCCTCTGACTATTAAACTAGCCCCCTGAGTGCATGTGGGAGGAGGAGAGTTTGGAAGGTGGTAGGCTGTAGTAGTGAGGGCTGTTGTTACAGCCTGCGTGTCCACAGCTGCTGCTGAGCTTGGTGGCTTACTGCATGGGCTCTGGACTCAGATTCTGACATTCCGCTTAATGTCTCTGTGGCCTTGGACCAGTAAACCCCTCTCAGGCTCTGTTCTTTCATCTACAAAATTGGGATTAAAATATTTACCATAGAGGCCTGTTGGGAGGATTCAATGAGGTGTTGCTTACAAAGCACTTGGAACAGTGTTGTTTTAACATGATTGCTAAGGGCTCTGTTGAGTAGCTGCAAGGACCTGAAAAAACAGGCAAGAGACCTATTGCTAGAAAGAGGGGATTTTCTGATATCTGAAAATGTAATCAGGAAGTATGAATTCCCTTCTAGCACCTTCTTGTGAATGAGAATGTTCTCCATGACTCAGACACACTGGTCCTTCTTTCAGTTCTTTAAAAGTTTTGTAATTGATTTTAGAGAGAGAGAGAGAGACAGACAGACACACAAGCATTGATTTATTGTTCCACTCACCCAGGCATTCATTCATTGGTTGATTCTTATAAGTGCCCTGAAAAGGGATCAGGTGCAACCTTGGGATGTAGCAGGATGACACTCTAACCAATTGAGCTACCCAGCCAGGATGGTCCTTCTCTCACTTCCTTGAATGCACTGAGGTCTGTCCAGGACCTCTGCATATGCTGTGCCCTCCGCTTGGAATACACTCTTCATCCGTGACTAGTTTGGCTAACTTGTAATCATTCTTCGAGGCATTTTTCTCTGATTGACCCCTTGCCTCTCCTCAGCCCTGACCAGGTTGGGTCTATTTGTGCATCCCCTTCAGAGGCTTTGCCATCAGGTGGTTAAACAGTGCCAGCTCTGGACTCAGATCAGGCCTGAGTTCAAATGTCACCATGGTCCACTGTGTGTCTCTGGGCAAGTTCCCTGACCTCTCTGAATCTTCGTTTCTTGATTTGTAAATTGAGGCTACTACAGGAGTGCCCATCTCTAAGGTAATTGCATGAATTAGAATTACATTAATTACCCAAGAACACTCGACTCACTGCCTGGTACTTTATAAGCACTTGATGTATGTCTGTTGTATATATTTTTATCATCACTTTGTAGTGATTGGACTATTATAATCAATTTCACATTGAAGAAAAAAGGTTAATATCTGTTTTCTTTGTTAGGCTGTGAAGAGGGCAGGGACTTTTCCTCACTGATGTATTCCCAAGTGTCCATGCACTGCCTGACACATAGTACGTGTTCAAAAAACATGTGCTGAATTGATAACCAGGCACTGGTATGTCTAAAGGCAAGCACTACTAGATATTTCTGAGGCTCTCTTTAAGTGTAGGATGTTTATGAATTTTGAATCTTGCTTGCTGCAAAGAGGTGAAAACAAAGAGGTAGTTGTTTGAAAACAAAGAGAAAGAAGGGAACAAAAGAAAAGGAATGGAGAGAAAGGAGGAAAAGAGGGGGTAAGCAAAAGGTAAGCAACCTTTTTTGAGAAAGGGAAAGAAAAAGGTAGGGATAAATGGAAAGGTGGAAAGAAGTGGGGGGTGGGTGCGAGGGGAATAAAGAAAAAGAAAAGGCACTGTGAAGCCAGCCTTCCACTCCAGGGACCACCTACTGGAAGGGGCTGGCGTTGCAGATGGTGACAGCAGGGAAGTCCATGGCCTTGAAGCCCACAGAGAGGGAGACGCTGACCTCCCAGCTCAGGTAGGTCTTGATGAAGACGCCCCACTGCCAGAAGACAATGGAGGCAAAGAGCAATGTGATCACAAACCACATGGCCTTCTTCTTGGGCCCCTCGCAGATGATACGCTTGGGACCATGTGTGTTGGTATTGTCACAGTACCACACCAGCAGCTCCTTGTACGTGTAGCCAGGGCCCTTCTGCAGCCTGTGCAGGCCCTTCAGCAGATACTTCTTCACCTGCATTGTGGCACCTGCAGAGAGACATGGGAACGCCATGTCAGATACGACACTAGCCTAGTGTCCGAGGATGTCCTAGTTGTGGCCAGAGCATCTAAATGAGGCAGGCAAACAAGGCTACATGAGGCAGTTGTCCCTCCCTCCCTGCCCCCTCCCTCTTTTCTTCCTTTTTTGCCATCTATCATCCATCTATCCACCCATCCATCCAACCAAAAAGTATTTATTGACTATCTATGTATGCCAAGCACTGAATTAGTCCCTCTGGACTCAATAATGAGCAAAATGAACATGGTCTCTGCCCTCTGGGAATTTTCAGCCTAGTGGACAAGTTACTTAAACTCTCCACTCCTCAGGTTCTCTATCTGCAAAGTGTGGATAATGGTACCTAATTTATAGGACTGCTGGGAGGGTGAAATTAGGTAATGCATAAAAAGTGCTCAATACAGTGCCTAGCACAAACTGAGTGCTCAATATGTTAGCTACCATCATTACAAGATGTTAGCACGTGGGGAGGATATTAACCAAGTAATCCATCCAAAATGCGTCATCATGAAACATGATCAGGATGGGGACCCTGTGCTGTAAGCTCCCAGAGGCAGTGCCAGTGGCAGTTAAGAATGAGGACTCTGGAGCTGAAATGTCTGGCTTTGAATTTGGCTCTGCCACTTTCTAGCTGTGACTTTGGTGCCTCAGTTTCCTTACCTGTAAAATGGGGATAATAATAGCCTCTACCTCTTAGGGTTGTTTTGAAGACAATGAAAATACAGAGTGTAGTTAATGCCTGACTCCTACACCTCCTCCAACACTGAGAGTCCCTGGAGGAGCTGGAAGTTAACAGCAAGACTAATGGGGTGAAAAAGTTGGAGGGGACACTCAAGTGGAGGGGACAGCAGGAGCAAAACCTTTGAAAGAGAGGGAAGCTAGACAGGGATCTGGGCTATGTGGGCCACATTAAGGATTCGGGTTTCAATACCAAGAGAACTGAATCTTTGGGGGGTGATACCATTCAAATTGCCTTTGGAAAACAGCCCTCCATCTGCTCTGTGGACACACACTGGAATGGGGTCAGGAGTCCAGGAGAGGAGGGTGCTAGGTGAGGGTGACTCACTGAGGAATGCCTAACCTTTTTGAGACTGTTTCCCATCTGCATGAGGAGACAGGGTTCTTATGAAGATTACCCAAGATACTGAGAACTGGGCACAGGATGGCTTCTCAAAAATACCTGTTCCTCTTCTCCCCAGATGCAGAGCAGGGACCTGTGGCAGGAGAACCCTCACCCTATCCCTAGAGCCCCAACTGGCCACATAAGGCTGCCCCTACTCCCTGGCTGAAATGACCCTCTCTGAGAGCCTCTGTCTTTCTCGGGGCACTCTGGTGGGCAGTGAGGCGTCCTTTCTTCCTCACTCTGGGGTTCCCTCAGGGGAACTGCCCCTCCCCCAGTTGCAGTTAGTGTAAGTTGCCAGGGTGACCTCCACCCCAGTTTGGACAACTGGGATTCAATGCTCTTACTTTATGCTGGAATAACTACAGAAGAGACTCCCTTTCAGCTAAGTGAAGAGACTGCCTGGGAATAAAGCCAACACAGAGGAGCCACAAGATGGAGAGACAGATTTCTGACATCATTGAAACACCTGGATGCAACCATTCCTGAAGACATTTATTCCTGAATTCATCAGATATGGGAACCAATACATTTTCTTTCTTACTTTTGCTGATCCAAATTGGGTGTCTGTCATTTTCAAGTATTAGAATCTTAATGAACAAGAATTCATCTTTTTCTATCCTGTGTCACAGTTACTTCTGCTGGCAGCTTTTCACCCCCTATGAAATCAGAAACCCTTTGAGAGTAGCAGTATCTCCAACAAGCTCAGCACAGTGTCTGGAATGCTACCAAGTGCCAAATGAATAAAGCCAGAGATCTCAAACTTGCCTGAGCATGTTTACTCCTGACCTCATTTTATGACCCAGCAACGCCCCTCACCTTCCTAGTCAGCTTGCTAAAGGCTTTCCCCTCGCACCCGGGCCTCTGCTCGCTGATGGAGATGGAGTGGTACATACCCAGCCAGGCTGTTATGACAGAGACAACTGTTCACGGACTAACCCATCCCCTCACCCTTCCCCAGAGGCCCAGGCCCTGCTCTGGAATAATAAACTAACGATAATAATAATAACAACTACAAGAGCAACATCAGAGTAGTAAGCGTTTGCCGTGATCGAGGCACCGCAAGGTGTTTCTGATGATATTTCATTCTTACACGTTGTTATCCACAACCATAAACCTGGAAAGAACTGGGACTGTGGTTGTCCTGTGTAGTCCAGAACCCTTGCACATTAGGCCACCATAAATTGTTGTGGAGGACATAGACAAAGGGCTTCTCTGATGTCTACTTTCTCCATTTTCATGTAATCAATGTTTTAGTCAAGGAGAACTTCTCAGCTCACTCCAAGCAGGTCCTTAACACCTTTTAAATCTCCTAGTTGAACAATGAGGCCTCAGGCTCAGAGTCATACCAGGCAACAGTATCTAGTTAGAAGTAACAATTCTGTTTTCCCTGGGTTTATTTGTAAGAGGGATCTTCTATTTACGTCAAGAGATAGTGGCTTGGGCCCTGGGCTGCTAGCTCAGTTGCTGAGTGTGTCATACCCATAGGCCAAGGTTATGGGTTCTATCCCTAGTCAGGGCACATGCAAAAATCAGTCAATGCATGTGTAAATGGGAGGAACAACAAATCACTCTCTCTCTTAAATCAATGAATAAGAAAATTAAAAAATAAACGAGATACTGGCTTTTACTTTAGGTGCTTAAATACAATTACTTAAAAAAAGGAAAGAAACATACTCAGTAAACAATAACATGGTGGCCGCGAAAACTGTGACAATGATAGGCCCCAGTGTGTTGCTATTAGCTTACCTCCTAATTGTCATTAGGCCCCTCGGAGACTAGCCAAGTAAGAATCAATGAATGTTATAAACAATTTTACGTCAGATTTCATCCCCAAGGTGATAAATGGTCTGTGTTTGGGATGTATACACAGCTTGTGTACAAAGGTCTAAATCTGTTTACAGCTTAAACTAATCCAAACAAGCGGAGTGGAGATGGGGTCCCTGACATGGGTGCAAGGGGAGCGGGTGCCACCATGCCTTGCCTAGTCACAGACCACCGCAAAAGGTTCTGTCAGCAAGTTCAAAAACGCACACAGCAAGTTCAACGTGTGCGTCCACTTCTGACTTCTTCTAAGAGAAAATGTCTACTCACTTTCAGAGATAAATGTTCCTTGAGATTTGACTCAGTCTCCTGGAGGAAGAGAAATTGGGAGCCCAGTGTGGGTCACTACTGATTTTGACCAAAGACGTGTAAATGTTATTCATAAGGTCAATTCTTCTGGGTCTTCTGAATGAGAGGTTGCAGATGGGTGACCCAGGAGCTGTATTAGGTTTGCCCCCTGAGGAAATCTGCCCTCCCATCCCCCTCATTCTGACAATCCCGATTTTCTTACATGTAGCCCATTCTGCTCACTTTTTTAGTCACTGTTTTGGCGTATACAGACATCTGACTTAGTGACCCTTGTAAATTGTAGGTTAGCTGCTTTCATTAAAATCCCCTGTACTTATTTTTGCACCAAAACCTCAATTACCTAAGGCTATCAGGGAGTAAATGCTCTGGGTAGCTGGATTTTTATACTTAATTGAAGGGTCAACTGAAAATGCATTTGACTCTGGTTATTGAAAAATGTTTCTGTCTCTGCTAGGGCAGCCCCAGAACTGACTGTCCTCGAACAGCTGGCCAGGGTCAGAGCTGCAAATGGGGCTCGCTGTCCCAGGCTGGAGGTGGCACAGGAAAACGTCAGGAGAGTGGTCAGAATCTCTCCAGGAGCCAAGACACGCACTGGATGTCGTCTCTATTTATAAATGCAAACATGTGCATTGCAGGCAGACATCCAGTGTTTGGTCTTCAGGTACCATTCCTGACCAAGAGAAACCAGGGCTTCTTATAAAGATGGCTCTTACCACCTTTGCTGCAGGAAATGTACTAGATGAACTTGGGATGTCTTATGCCAGAAAGCAAAAGAAGGTACCAAAGAGTACAAGGGTCACTCAGAAGGACTCCTTGAAGGGGTTTTCACTGGCAAAGGTGGGACAAATTGAGCACCTTAAAAACAAAAACAAAAACAACCCGGCAATAAAGTGAAACATTAAATGCATAAAAATCTGTGAGGTCATAATAATAATGAAAAATGAGGAGTAAGGAAAATATTAATGTTATTAATAAATGGGTCCCACTCAAGTTGTTTTTACTTGTATTTGAGGCAACTATTATGCTCGGTAAACTGCTTAATTTCCTGCAAGAGCCTGGAAATTTCAACTCGAGATCTAGCCCAAGGCCTATTTTGTGCAGCCCTTGAGCTAACGACAGTTTTTATATTTGTAAAGGGTTATGACAAGAAGATGACATGACAGAGACATGTGCGGCCTGCAAAGCCCAAACTATTAACTGTCTGGATCTTCACAGGAAAAGTCTGTTGGCACCTGATCTACTATTGTGCCCTGCATATTTGCATTAAATAAAAAGAAATTTTGAAAATGGGTTTTCACATCAGTATCCATGAATTCAATGTTTCCCAAACATCAGCATTTGCATATCACCTTTACAATTTTTGCTAAATCCCTGTAGCACCTGTATCATTATTTACTTAGTATATAACATCACTTCAACTCACTTTTTTACTTAAAAAAAGCTCAGCCTTGTCTGAAGTAATACTATGAACACTTAGCAATACTATGTCTGTGAAATATGTTAGATGTGCTAACCCATTTTTCCTAAAAATAACATGAAAATAACTTCAGTATTTGAAAAACTGTTCCTCTGTGTACCATTTAAGTTATCTTGATTACCACCCTTCAGGAAATTGTCTGTTAATTATTTTCTACCTGGCATAAGCATGCGCTGGTCCAAAGACATAGGATCTCTTCCAAGTGCTTCCTCCTATGTCTTCCTGCTGCCCTTTTAAGTCCATGGGGGTAAGCAAAGTGTGTTCATTTTGCAGAGAGGTGACTAGAGCACAGTGGGACTTAACCATGGTCACAGTGAGTCAGAGGTAGATCTAGAAATGGAAACCAAGTCACCTGGTTTCTGGTCTCCCCTTCCATGGGCATACATGCACCTCATCTGCTCAAAGCTGTGCTTGCCAACAGCTATAGGTCCTCCCATAAAGTCAAGCCCAGTGTTACGAAGGGAGGCGCTAAGGAAAGTGGCTCCCTCCAAGTTCTCCTGGACCCACAGTGGTCTTATTGGAGCTGACAAGAGAAGGAGAATTCTGCCAAGGTATATATACAGTTAAGTGGAAGAAAAGAAAGGTCAGATCAGTATATAAAGCCTGCACGCATTTGTGTAAAGAACAGAAAGTGTAGAGGCATTTACCTCTCAGGGGCCGCTCCAGAAAGTGGTCATGAGAGTGGCCTTCAGAAGGGAAACTAGATGCCCAGGGGAATTTAAAAGTGAGTTACTTCTTCTTTTTGTACCTTTTGTATTTTGGACCATATCAATGTTTTTTATTTTTATTTTTATTAGATTTAGTGGCATAACATCAGTTAGTACCTCTCAATGTTTAACCTATTTGTTTACTCAGTCAGTAACCAATGAGCCTGACTGTGTGCTCAGCACTGTTCCAGGTGCCAAACTTCCGCCAGTCGTCAAACAAAACAGAAACGAGACTTCTGGCCAAGATGGAGGCATAGGTAGACACACTGTGCCTCCTCGCACAACCAAAATAAGGACAATTTAGAAACAAAACAACAACCACAACTGACAGAAAATTGAATTGTGTGGAAGTCGGACAATCAAGGAGTTGAAAGACAGACACATTCATCCAGACCGGTAGGAAGGGCAGGGTCGGGTGGCCAGGCAGAGAGGGATCGTGACACAAAAAGCAGTGGCACTGGCACACAAGGCACCCTGGGCACGCACGATGGCTGCAGGAGGACCCTGGGAGTGCAGGCAGTAGCTGGCAGGCCCTGGACACAGGGTGGCAATGGGCAGACCCAACGAGGTGGTGATTGGGAAGCGAGGCACTGTGTGCAAGGCAGCTGGCTGACCAGGTGGTCCTACATTTGTGCACAGATAAACCAGGCAAAACTGGGGAGTGAGACAGACAGTGCAACCCAGGGTCCCAGTGCCGAGAAATAAAGCCTCAAAACAGTGATTGAAAACACCTGTGGGGGTTGAGACGCAGGGAGAGACTCCCAGCCTCATAGGAGAGTTCATTGGGGAGACCCACTGGGTCCTAGAATTTACACAAGCCCACCCACCCAGGAACTAGCACCAGAAGGGCCCAGTTTGCTTGAGGGAAGTGGTGGCGGGGACTGAAATCTGATGTTGAGCGGAGCAAGCGCCATTGTTCCTTCTCAGATCCTGCCCCCGTATACAGCACCACAACCCAGGGACTTGGGTTACCCCGCCCTGGTGAACACCTAAGGCTCAGCCCCTCACTTTGTAACAGGCACAACTAGATCCCCCCCAAAAATGACTCAAATGAAAGAATAAATCAAAGCCCCAGAGCCAATACTTTTAAGCGACCAAGAGATAGCCAACCTATCAGATGCACAGTTCAAAATACTGGTGATCAGGATGCTCACAGAACTGGTTGATTTTGGTTGCAAATTAGATGAAAACATGAAGGCTACACTAAGTGAAATGAAGCAAAATGCACAGGGAATCAATAGTGATGGGAAGAAAACTGGGACTCAGATCAAGGGAGTGGACCAGAAGGAAGAAAGATCCAGTCAGAAAAGAATGAAGAAATAGGAATTCAAAAAAATGAGGAGAGGCTTAGGAACTGCCAGGACATCTTTAAACGTTCCAACATTTGAATTATAAGGGTACCAGAAGGGGAAGAGGAAGAGTAACAAATGGAAAACTTATTTGAACAAATAATAAAGGAGAACTTCCCCAGTCTGGCAAAGGAAATAGACTTCTAGGAAGTCCAGGAAGCTCAGAGAGTCCCAAAGAAGGTGGACCCAAGAAGGAACACACCAAGGCACATCATAATTACATTAGCCAAGATTAAAATGAAGATGAGAATCCTAGAAGCAGCAAGAGATAAGGGGACAGTCACCTACAAAGGAGTTTCTATCAGACTGTCAGCTGATTTCTCAAAAGAGACCTTACAGGCAAGAAGGGCCTGGAAAGAAGTATTCCAAGTCATAAAATCCAAAGACCTATGGCCAAGATTGCTTGGCCAGCAAAGCTTTCCAGCAAAGCTTTCATTTAGAATGCAAGAACAGATAAAGTGCTTCTCAGATAAGATCAAGTTCAAGGAGTTCATCATCACCAAGCCCTTATTTTATGAAATGTCGAAGGAACTTATCTAAGAAAAAGAAGATAAAAAACATGTACAGTAAAATGACAGCACACTCACAATTATTAACAACCACACCTAAAACAAAAAGAAAAACAAACCAAGCAAACAGCTAGAATAGGAACAGAACCACAGAAATGGAGATCACATGGAGGGTTATCAACTGGGGAGTGGGAGGAGGAGAAGGGGAGAAAAGGTACAGACAATAAGTAGCATAGATGGTGGTAGAAAATAGACAGGGGGAAGGCAAGAATAGTATAGGAAATGTAGAAGCTAAAGAACTTATGATATGTGGACATGAACTAAAGTGGGGAATGTGGGTGGGAGAGGGTGTGCAAGGTGGAGGGGAGTGAAGGGGGGAAATGGGACAACTGTAATAGCATAATCAATAAAATATATTAAAAACAAAACAAAAACACAAACAAACAAACCCTGTCTTTGTGTTGCCCACATGCCCACAGGAGACAAAAAACATTTTAAAAAGCAATTTTTAATTGATTCTGATTGAAATTATTATTTTTTAAAAATTGTGATATGAAATTAGGATCTGATAGCTGTAATCAAGTTTCTAATCTTTATGAAAGATGAATATGTGCGAAGTATGTTTTCAGTCTTTGTATACAGGCATTATTGTCCTGGCTCATGGGAATATCTTTCTGATTAATCAGTGGATGTGTACTTATATGTGTGTGCAAGCATGTAAGAAAGAGAGAATGGAGTTATGTTTAAAAATTCTGTATGGCAGCCATCAGATTCACAAAAATTAAAATATTGGCCAAGCTTTGAGGAAAAGCACAGCTCCACATGCTGATGGGGTGTAAGATGGTGCAGTCATTTGGAGAATAATCTGCCACCTCTACTGCTTTTAGAATGTGATGATCAGGACCCAACACACTTTCACTTCTTGTTTATGTTGTGCACGCGACCTCGTGAGCATAGGTGCATGCATGCCCATGTGAGCACGGTAAGGATGGCGACTGTAACATCGAAATACTCTCAGACTGGAAACAACTTCACCGCCCAGAAGGCAAAGGCTGCTGTGAGGTGATGGGGTGCAAACCACAGTTACAAGAGCTGTGGGAGCAAAGCAAGGAGGAGGAGCTGCACTTCAGGCTTGCTGGGGAGTGTGGGGAGCAGCTCCGATAGGTGCTTCAGGTGAGCGGAGCTGTTCAAACGCTGGAGGCTTGGGTGACCAGTCTGTGTGGGCTGGTCTGGGCTGTGGGGGCTCCTGCCCCTCTGCTATCAGCATGTGCTGCCCTGTCCCTTGACCACAGTGTGTGCCACAAATATGCTCATTCTCTGTTGGTTGTGACTTGAGTGGATGAAAGGCACTGGTTTAGAAGTATTTTCATGTTCATTTTGACCCTGGAATGCTAAGTATTTTGTGGTAAACTCATGCTGACATCACCACAGAGTTCTCTGTGGTAGGGTCCATCGATGGTTCACTCCCTTCTGTCTCTATGGTGTCCAGACAGTGGCCGCACTCTCACATCCTATGGAAGTGTCTTTTGCAGTCATTGTCCCATGTTTTGGGGTAGTGTTTGGGGGTGATGTGAGGCACATTGGTAAGTATCCCACTGTTTCTCTCAGTGTTGGAGTGAGGGTGGAATCACCCTCTCATTCTATGGGGCAGGGAAGCCCTCCAAGGGCAGTGAGGAAGTCCGGGCCACAGCACAGAGGGGTGCAGCCCATGGCCTTTGACTAGCCACCAAATGCCCTATGTGAAGGACTGAGAAATGCATTCCCACTGAGGGGGAAACAGGGTGGGGCTTGGAAGCCAGGCCCCAGTTGGGATCCAGCTCTCCTGTTTCCTCAAGGGAGGGCCTCAATTCATGACAACAATAGGTTGGTCTTTTGGAGTCTCATCTATAAAATGTGGGTAATAGTACCCATGTCTTCTAGGTTGTTGCCAGGACTCAGTGGAACAATGCACAGGAAGCACTTTGCTCAGTGCCTGCCTATAGTGTGTTTAGATACATGGTAGCCGCTATTATTATTATTTTATGCAAGGAGCAGAATCATTCAAAACGACCCTGAGTTGTTGGGACTGTCATTCCTGGGGAAATGGCCAGCGGAAGAAGGGGCACCCAGGCTCTGCTCCTTGTGGGACCGAGTCCTTTGCTGGCAAGGAAATCCCATGGTTTCCAGGTCTTGAGTGGTGGGCAACTGGCTTTCCCAGAGAACCCCTGTAAACAGCTACAGCTAACCCCAGCCTGCCTGACACCAGCAGCTGTATATGCAGCCCACGTGTGTTGGCTGCTGATGAGGCCACTTCCTACACTTGTGAAGAAGACCCATATGACGGGAGACCCAGAGCAGTGGGCCAGGGGTTGCTGCCTGGGAGTTGCTGCCCTGTGCACTTTTCTCCCTGCACCTCCTTTAAGACCCTGGGAAATCTAGTCATGACTCAGGTGCCAGCACTCTCCCTTTGTCACTGGGCAAAACCAAACAATCTTTCCTGAAGAGGCCAATTACGGTATACATTTTGTAATCTGGGGTGCTGGGAAAGGAAGGGAGCTGGTTAAGCCAAAGCAGCAGGCACTGACTATGATCAAGGAGAGGTAAGAACAGAGCTGTCACCACAACAGGAGCCAGCATGGACAAAGGAAGTGGGGCAGGGCCTGCTTCCATCTTCACTCCAGCCCTAGGCCAGGCTCCCTCCTGCCCCCTGCCCCTTGCCCCCTTGGAGCAGAGCAGCATGCTGTGCCAGTCTGGGTGAAAGATGAGTGACAATGTCAGGCAAGTGCTCAGAGCTGCTGCCACTGGAAAACACTGGCTATATCTTGCAGAGAGCATGCAACAGGGGCCTTGGAAAACCTGGCCTGGTCTCTAGACGTGAAGCCGAAATCTGCCCCACAATGTCCTCCCTCCCCACAGTCAGCTCAGTGGAGGCCTGGGGCATAGGAGATACCCCTGCTCAGAGCTCAGCACAGCACACGCCTCTGCCCCTTGGGCACTACATGAAAAGCAGGCTGCAGGGTCCACAAGAGACAGGCTTTTTGGAGGAAAGAATCTGTCACCACTTCTCAGTAGACTGGTGTTCCTGGTAGAAACAGGGCCTCCATGGCCCCAAGAATGGCTGCTTCCACCTGCTTCGTAACTTACCATGGGGGCACCAGGAAAGATTGTACTGGGTGTGCCTGTTCAGGCTGGAAGCTTTGGGATGGGAGCCAAAGTCCAACCCCACAGGGGTGCCCATGTGGTGGTCCCACAGGGCCTGCACCCACACACAGCGTCATCTTTCTAATTTGCTCCAAGGCACCTTCTGGGCGACCAGGGGTGGTCCTGCCAAACATTGGCTCTGCCTGTATCCACCGACTTTTAGCTGAGCTGGGCTGTATTTTCAAAAGAAGAGTCATCTATCTCTTGGCTGGAATGTTGGGGTGAATTTCCCCCAGTACAGGAAGAAATCCAAAAAAGGCAGAGCACGCAGGAAAGGCTAACCCAACTCCCCATGTAGGGGAGAGGCTCAGGGCTTGGGTGCTGGAGCCAACCTTGAATCCAGGTGGGCTGTGCAACCTGGGATAAGCTACATGGTGTCTCTGGGCCTCCATTTTCTCATCTGAATACTGGGGACAATACAACACCTACATTTGCAAGTGTTTTCTAAACATTGTTCTACAATGCTTGGTTTACAGCAATATATGTATACTGGCTTTTACTAGCTTTTATTTTCCAAGGGCTTATGCAAGTGATAAAAATGACTATTTTCCAAATCCAAATGGAACACTGCAGTATTTAAAATGGACAGCTAAATACATGTTTGTTACATGGTGCCCACCAGACAAATGCCACTCAACTCTTAGGTGGTAATATGCAAAAGGACATGGGAACAAATTTTTTTTGATAGTGAAAGCTATAAAGATTACAAAAGAAACTGACACAGAATGAGGAAGCTCTGTCTGCACTTTCTTTGACTTTTAGGACATCTTGAGGACACAGAGCCTGGGACTCCCTTCCTGGCGATGATCCAACAACACCCACCTCCTGAGTCACTTTTACTAGCTCCCACCAAGTGCTGAGAGTCAAATATATATATGTAACATTTTATTTGTTTGTTTTTAGAGAGAGGGAGAGAAACATCAGTGTGTGGTTGCCTTTCCTACGTCCCCCAACCAGGGGCCTGGCCCACAACCCAGGCATGTGCCCTGACTAGGAATCAAACCAGCAACCTTTTGGTTCACACTCTGACTCTCAATCCACTGAGCCACACCAGCCAGGTCCCATTTTATATTTTTAAAGACGGACACATACCTAAATAGGATCATCCACAGTACTGGGAGATCCCTGGGACCCCTTTTATGCCAACATGATCATCTAGAGTCTAAAGAAAAGCTGAAATACATAGACTCATTTTTAAAAAATCTCACTTCGAAAAGAAACAAACGCTCAAGTTATGGTGCAGGTGGCAACACCAAGGCCCAAGTTCAGAAGCATTTACTACAATGTTGCAGGACGGGACCTCTGTGTTCAAAACTGACCAGACCAGCCCAGCTTCCTGCTGTTGGGAGCACAGATAGTGAACCTATGCTGACTGCTTGTTTCCAGTACCTTCTGGATCCTTGACCCAGCTCACACTGCAAGGTGGAGAAGGTCCAAGGAGCTGCCTGTGAAGACAGGGGCCTGAGTACCAAAGGCAGGTCAAGGATGGAGCTGATGGTGATTGGCTGGCTTTGTGTTCTCAGGGACTAACTCTTGACCCGCAAGGACAGACCTTGAGGGCTGTCTTCTCAATTTGGGCTGCAACTGGGTACCAGCTACACTCTTATTGACTCAATATCTTTCTTTACATTGACTCACTCTTGTTTTTACTTAAATACCTACTTGAACTTTGTCCTAAGCAACGATGTCCACAAAATCACAGGTTCGAGGTTACTAATTATGTATGTTTTTTAATACAACACAAATAGTTGCTAGTGACATGAAAGACCTTTATCAGCACACCATCAAAAAACCATCTCCACATGCCACACTGCACCAGGAGGCAGATCCAGCCAAGATCCTCCCTTGCCTCACAAACTCACCAGATTAGGTAAAATACCTTGCCACTTGCAACTCAAGGACAACCTGCCCCTTGGCCACCAGCTGCTGTGCAAGGCAATGTTCTCACAAAACCTGTTCTGTGGGTTTTTCTACTACTGGTCTAAGATGACATCAGTCTCCATCCTAGTCTGACACATGTCCTGCCACCCCAGCCCAAAGACCCTAAACTTCAAAACATCACCTGTGGCCAGAGCTGCCAGAAAAACCCTTTCTTTTTTGAATGGCATTTTAAAGGAGAAATAAGCACCTATCTGGCCTCTGGCCAACATGCTAAGCCTCATCAGGAGGCCAGAGTGCTCCTGGTTTGTCACTTCCCTGTTCACCTGGTGGCCGAGTGCCATGGGGAGGTTTGAAAGGTGAGCACATCTTGTGCCAACAAAACCCTCACTGCCTGTCTCTCTGCATGGACACAGATGGTCATGGCAAGGAAATCTAAATGTACAACAGAGCAGAAGGATGCAACAGATACAGGCGCAAGATGAAATATTTAGGAGCTCTGAAGAACAGTTAATTATTTTTGTTTTAAAAAACTATAAATTTATAGGTATTTACGTACGTAAGAAAAAAATGTATATGGAATTAACCAAAATATTTATACTGATTATCTTCAGGTAGAAGTATCTGTGGTTATTTTAATTTATCTGTGCTTTGTATCTTTTACTCCACTAGGAATGAACAGCTATTGCTTATATGATTACAAATAATTAATGGAAAAAATCTATATCAACATGGAAAAATGTTTATGATAGAATATTACTTGATGAAAATGAGATTAAGCTTCATGGAAAAATAAACTGTCCGGGAAAAATGGTTGTTAGGCAGTGAGAATTATAGAAGAATTTTTTTAATGTAGGCTTCTTTAGAATTGTATACCTGAAAACTGTATAATTTTATTAACCATGTCGCCCCAATAAATTCAATTAAATAAATAAAAAAATGTAAGCTTCTTAGAATTTAGATGTGACTTTAGAAAAAGGGGCACAGGAAATGCTAGATTGGTTGGGATTAAGTGTCTACTATTTGGAAGAACAAGCTTGAAAGAGAAGTTCAGATTATTTACCTCTTTATTCATTTTTTCAGAGAGAGGGGAAGGGAAGGAGAAATAAAGCGAGAGAAACATAGATTGGTTGCCTCTTGTGTACACTCTGACCCGACCAGGAACTGAACCTGTAACCCAGGCATGTGCACTGATGGGGAATCGAACCAGCAACCTTTCCCTTTGCGGAACAACACCCAAACAGCTGAGCCATACTGGTCAGGGCAAGAAGTTCAGATTAGATATACTCTTCAGCCTGTGTTCTAATATTGGCAAGTGTTTTTTTCCAAAAATTTCTGTTACTTTTTAAAACAAATAAATGTTTTAAAAAGCCCCAAAGAGAATGATGCTAACTGAGAAAATTTGCCTGGGGTCTCAGTAGTGCAACAATTCTTTCCAAAATTGAGGCAGGAGTACCTTTCCTTTTCTCTTGAGGAGAGGGTGAACCAGAGATGGATTTCAGAGTTGGCGGCAGCT
Organism: Sturnira hondurensis; assembly: GCF_014824575.4. Lineage (NCBI taxonomy): Eukaryota > Metazoa > Chordata > Mammalia > Chiroptera > Phyllostomidae > Sturnira > Sturnira hondurensis. The sequence continues at coordinate 1,043,439 of NW_028091508.1, forward strand.
TCAGAACTTGTATTTCCTGGAGGGCTCCTGCCTTCCAAGCCCTTGTTGACAGAGCCTTGAAGCTGTGTTTATTTCCTCATTGCCAGGGACTCAGCTGCACCAGGCTTTATCCTGTACAATCACATTTACATGGGAAAACACCTCACCCACCAGGCCTGATGCCAGAAGCCATGTCATCGCTTCCTAATGGGCAGGCAACTTGGGATGCCGACGGTGAGCACACCATCCTCCCCTCCCCAGCCATGCAAGTGGCCACTTGCCCAGGGTGGGTGGTATGTGTTGACAGCCAGCAGGGAAGAATGCAGCCAGTTTCAGTTGCTCCCTCCCTCCCTTCCTCCCTCCCTGCCAAGGCTGGAGGCAACTTGGAGTGGAGAGTATCTGTGAGCCTTGGAAGATGCCACCCGGGAATAAAATGAAGTGTCCCTAACTAGAGTCAGAAAAATAGGGCCAACCTGGTAAAATTTCGAGGCCCATGTAGTAGGTCGAGCTCTCTGTTTTCCACTGGGAAGCATGAATTATTCTATAATTATTCCAAGTGTGAGCTTGGGAGTCAGACAGAGTTGGGCAGAGGCGTGAACCCATCACAGCACCTCCCCGAGCCTCCGGAGTCTCATCTGTAAACAGGCCAGCAATAACACCTCCCGCCCTGGGCCTTTATTTTCAGGGAGGATTAAAATGAGATAATGCACGTAAATCTCTTAGCATAGCATTGAGTAAATGTTGACTATTATTATCCTTGTTGGGGAAAGAAGGATGAAAATGTGTAGGTGGCTGGGAAGTTTTCTCACTTACCTGCAATTTAGAAAACACCGGTGCGGGAAGGGGAATTTCCCAGCTCAGTAAATGAACGCTTCAGGTTTTGTGCTGCACTTCCCAGAGGCTCAGCTGTCACCACAGCACACTTCAGTCAGAAACTTTCAACGGTTCCCTGTGTCTGCAGAACAAAGGCAAAGCTTTAGCTGGTGTTCAAGATACCTTTCAGTGTGGCCCCAACCCACATGTCTCCTTTTATTTCCCTCATTCTCCTTTAAAATAGGGTAATGAATGCTTAAGAACCTGGGTTCAAATCCTAGCTGTCACTTATTTGCTGCGTGACCTTGTAGAATAGACTTACCCTTTCTGTGTCCTGGTTGTCCCATCTGTAAAATGAGGGAAAATAGCACTTACTTCATTTCCCAGTCCCCACTGAACCAAAGTCATCCTCTCCTCTTCCTCCTCCCACCCCTGTAGCCCCATGATATTTTCTGTAAACCAGCTCCTCTTTTATTTGCTCCCATGTGCCTCACATCATGGTTATTTTTTATCCCTCTCTAATCTGCCCTATTGGGTGAGGAGATCCCAGGACAGATTTCCTGATGCTTGAGCTTGTAACTTGCGCACAGTAGGTGTTCCGTAAGTATGCATGACCTTCAAAGCTGGGGGAAGGTTTGAAATTCAGCTGGTGTTCATTGGTTTCGTTTCAAGGCTGGAAACCTTTCCAGTTGGAAGGTGCCTTTTACTTAAACATCCAAATGTAGCTGCTGCTTGTATGTGTGTGTGTGTGTGCTGTGGGATGAGAAAAGCACCTGGTTTCCTTCTGTCCACATGCCACTTAGAGGTGAATGGTGTCCCCGCCCTCAAGTTTATATGTTGAAGCCCTAAACACCAGGACCTCAGAATGTGACTGCACTTGAAGACAGGGTTACTAAGGAGATGATGAAGTTAAGTGGGGCTAATAGTGTGCGCCCCAATCCAATTTGACTGGCCTCCTTATAAGGAGAGGATGTTTGGACACCCAAAGAGACAATAGGGATGTGCCCTCTCGGAGGAGAGACCGTATGAGAGCACAACAGGAACAAGGCCAACTGAGAGCCAGGAAGAGGTCTCAGTAGACACCCTGACCTTGTATTTCAACTTCCAGAACTGTGAGAGAACAAGTTTTTGTTGTTTAAGCTGCTCAGTCTGTAGTATTTTGTTATAGCAACCTGAGCAGACTAATAAAAGCTGTCAAAGAGAAGGAGCCAATAGGCATTAGGGTGAGATGCCCCCAAGGATGGGAATGAGGAGAGAGGAGGCTGAAGGACTCCCTCCTAAGGACAGAAGGAAACCAGGTGCTTCCCTCCTAAGTCTGAGATTGGGAAGACCAGGTCAGTAAGCCTGTCATCCCCCATCCTTCAATCAACAGATTCCATACCCTTCCATGGAAACACACCCATATTTCATATTTAAACACCTACCTTGGAAATCCTTCCCCATTACCAGATTAAAGGCAATAATACATGGCACCTTAAACCTATTACTATTATTTGTCATTGGCAAAGAGTATCCAAAATTTTTGTCCAGAAGACCTTGCATTTTCCTGTGATAAGTCCCACAAAAACTTTCTACCACACTTAGAATGTGTGGTAGAAACATTCTACCACCCAAATTCTTTACCATTGTCTCGAGGGCCGGTGAGGCCTGGCTGCTGTTCCCCTCCATATGCCCCTCCTACCCTGGTCCTTCCTCATTCTGCTCCTCTAATATGCCAAGATCATTTATTTCACCACTGGTCCTCAGCAGCTGCCACAGCTCTCATGGCTGTGCCTCAAATGAACTCTTTTTTTAAAAAAGATTTTATTCATTTATTTTTAGAGAGAGGGGAAGGGAGGGAGAAAGAGAGGGAGAGAAATATCAGTGTGTGGTTGCCTCTTGTGTGTCCCCTCCTGGGGACCTGGCCCGTAACCCAGGCACGTTCTCTGACTGGGAATCAAACCAGCAACCATTTGATTTGCAGGCTGGCACTTAATCCACTGAGCTACACCAGCCAGGGCTCAAGTGAGCTCTTAACACACACACACACACATACACACACACACACACACGCTGAGCCTCACGCTCAGCTATTCTGACTCTGCAGGTTGATGTGGGGCCTGGTGTCTATAAACATATTTTTAAACTTCCACACAGAATTGGATGTATGGGCAGAACTGAGGACCACCACCCTAGATCTTCATGGAGCTGGCTGCTTCTTTGAAGTCTTAGCTCAAATGCTACTCACCCGGGCCCCCCACGCGTGGAGCACCCTAGCCCATGGCCCTATTTGTAATCTGTAGCACTAATATACCATCAGAGACCATCTGATCTCTATTCACATGTTTTCCATCTGTCTCCCTCCACTAGACTTCTAAATCTCCTGTGGGTGTGCACTGGCCTCTCATGCCCATGTTTGCCCCAGCAGAACTTCTCTGTCTAACACAGAAGCCACTACTCACATGTGGTGATTACTTAGTGATAGACTTGCCACTTGGTGGGCTGGGATGTGCCCTCAGTGTAAAACACTGTCCAGACCTCAAAGACATTGTATGAAAGAGAGAGGCAGAAGCTACTGAGAAAGTTCTGGAGATGGATGGTGGAGATGGTTGCATGGCAATGTGAATGAGGTTAATACCACCGACCTGTACACTTAGAAATGGTTAAGATGGTAAATTTTTTGGTTTTTTAAATTGTTTACCACAATTAAAATTTTAAAAAGATGTGTCGACCATAAAAATATCATTAATAACTTTTAATATTGATGACACGTTCAAGTGATGATATTTTGAATATAGGGGTTCCATGAAATATATTAAAATTATTTTCACCTGTTTCTTTTTTCCTGTCACTTAAAAAATGTGGCTTTCAGAAAATTTGAAGTTGCTTATGTGGGTCAGACTTGGGCTTGTGTTATATTTATACTGAATGTCACTGGCCTAGAACCATGGCCAGCACATAGTAGGCACTTAAACAGGAGTTGACTATTTGTGGCCAAATAGGTACTTTTTTGCACATAAGCAAGCTGTTCTGTCTACCAGGCTGCAGAGAATGGGAGGGAGGCTGGGGTAGAGCAGTTCACATAACTAAATAATCATAACTAATATCTATTATTATGTTGATAGCAGCACCCACCATTTGTTGAGCACCTAATGTGTGCCAGATGCTGCCTCAGCACTTTACCCACACACCATCTCATTTAATCCTCCATTCAGTCCTGCAAGGTGTCATTATCGCCCCTCCACAGAGCAGCCACTGCCGAAGGTCACCCTGCTGGTGCGTGGAGGGCTGGGGCTTGCAAAAGGGCTGCCCAAGCCTCGCCACCTCAGGGGCCAGGCCCCACATGCCATTCTGTCGCATGGCTCTGCCAGGGGTGGCCAATGGGCAGGGACTTCTCGAGCCAACTCAGAGCCCCTGTGAGGCAGCTGGTCTGCCAGGAAGGGTCCAGGAAGAGAATTAAATAATACATAATCTCTGATCAACACTAGTTCAGCCATCCAGATCCAGCCACCTGGATGGAGCCCTCTCAGGTTCAAGGACTCTGGGAAACTGGTCCTGGCCAGGGTGGTCATTCTTGTTCAAGGCAGTTGCAATGGATGGCATTGGGCCCAGCCTGACCCTCAAGAGGGCCTTGCCAGTGCTCTTGAAGCTGCAGCAGCCACAGATATCTCCGGGGTGTGGCCTCTTCCCACCTGCTCTCTGGCTGGAGGCCTGGGCCCACCCAAGACCCCATATCTGGGGTTCAAATCTGTTTGAGCAGTGCCACCTGTAGTATCTAATGTGAGACCTCCGTGGGGGAGAAAATCCTGCCATCTCCAGGCTCCAGTTGCATTAAATTGTGGGTTTGAACTTGAAAGAAACTGCTTGACCAGTCATGGAGACAGTTGACTGAAGAAGCCGAGAAAGGCCTGACTTCCTTGGCAACAGAAGGGCTTCTGACATCGTTGGATGGAATAAAGACCCTGCTGTCTGGGAGATCCTTGAGCCCCCTGCCCTAGGTGTGAGCCAGTGGGTCAAGCACACAGCCTAGAGCAGTGGTTCTCAAAGTCTGGCTCCTGACAAGCTGCAGCAGCATTGCCTGGACACTTGTTACAAAGGCTAATCCTCAGGTCTCATGCCAGGCCTCCTGAATCAGAAACTGAGTTTGAACAACCCCCTGGGAGACTCTGGGCCATACCAAATTTGAGAACCATAGTCTGCAGCCTAACTACTCAAACTACCAGGCCCTCCAGATCAGCATCATTTAGCAGCTTGTTAGAGATACAACATGTGGGCCCACATGACCTGCTGAATTGGAATCTAAGCCCCCAGGAACACGTGTGCATGTTAAAATTTGAAGTGTGCTGGGCTAGACTTCCTTACTGTTAAGTCAGGGTACTTGAACTCAAATGCTTTCAAGGACCAAGCGGGCAATGTTAAACAATGAAGCTGAGTCAGATCCAGAGGATTATTGCCACTTGGAATTGGGGGCTTCCAGAATATCTGAACCCAGATGCCATAGTGAAATTTCCAACTTTAAAAATTACTGCATGGGCCCTAGCTGGTGTGGCTCCATAGATTGAGCACTGGCTTGCAAACCAAAGGGTTACTGGTTTGATTCCCAGTCAGGGCACCTGCTTGGGGTCGGGCCAGGTCCCCCGTAGGGGGCACAGAAGAGGCAACCATACACTGATGTTTCTCTCCCTCTCTTTCTTTCTCCCTTTCCCTCTCTCTAAAAATAATAAATAAAACCTTTTTAAAAAGAGGCAAATTTATTGTTTAAAAATTACTGTGTGGGTCACACAAAATAAGGCCCCTGGGGGCCAACCTACAACCCTGCCCACAGGCCTTGGAGCAAAGAGGTACTTAAATTCTGGGCAAGCTTTCTGAGCTTGGTTCAGCCCTCCCAGGAGAGGCAGGAGGCACACAGTAGGGGCTATGACAGAGGTTCCCAAACTCAGCTGCATAGTGGATCTCATGCCTGGCTCAACCCCCACAGAGTCTGACTTACTTTGTTTAGGACATGACCTAAGCATTAAGCTTGTAAAAACTTCCTGGCAGCCCTTGCCATTGTGGCTCAGTTAGAGTGTCACCCCATTAACCGAAAGGTTGTGGGTTCAGTTCCCAGTCAGCGCACACACCTAGGTTGCAGGTTCTGTACCTGATTGGGGCATGTATGAGTGGCAATTGACCCATGTTTCTCTTTCACATAGATGTTTCTCTCCCTCTATCTCTCTCCCTTCCCCTCTAAGTGTGTCCTCGGGTGAGAATTAAAAAATAAAAAATAAAAAACAAATAAATAAAATAAAAAACCTCTTTAAAAAAGTTCCCGGTAACTCTAACATGCAGCAGAGTTTGGGAACCATGTGCTAGAGTAGGGGTCAGCAAACTGTTTAGTGAAGGACCAAGCAGTAATAGTTTAGACTTTGTGTACCACATGGTTTTGGAGGCAGCTGTGTGCTGCCACTGTAATTCAGAAGCAGCCACAGGTAACATTAAGTGATGGAGTGTGGGTGTGCTTCCATAATACTTCATTTATGAAACCTGAAATTTGAACTTCATGCCATTTGCATGTGTCATAGAATATTATTTCTCTCCTGTTTTTTTTTACCAGCCATGGAAAAACCATTCTTAGCTCATAGGTTGCACAAAAACAGGTAGAGGACTGCACTTAGCCTGGGAGCTACAGACTGTTGACCTCTGGTTTAGAGGAAGGAATTGAGGGCATGGAAACCTGGGACTTCAGGCCTTTTCCTTCCCAGCATTGGCCCGCACACTCTCCCCCACACAATCTTTGAAACTGTAATAGCACCTGATTATGAAAAAGCTATGTTGACAAATTCCAATCAAACACTGGCTTGATCTGGCTCTGGGCCAAAGACTTCAGATTGGGCCCCAAATCCTTCATTGCCCAGGCAGGGTTTCAGAGAGCTGCCTTCCAATGGGCCAGTCTAAGCCCCACCTCCCTGGCTGGTGATGTCACTGACCGTTAAGCGAAGTGACCATTTAACTACCAAGTGTACACTATGCTTAGAGCTTTACCTGAATCACTTTTTTTCTTCTCACGGTAGCTCCACCTGAGAGGCAGGACTAGGGTATACTCATGCCCATTATTATAAACCCATTTTTTAGATGAAGAAATAGGCACAGAGAGGTCAAGTGATTTGCCCAAAGTCACACAGTGAAAGCATTAGAGCTGAACTGAACCAACGTCTGCCTGTCTGACTCCAGTGCCTGCTCTTATAGCCACTATGCTACATTGTTTCTCAATAATCTACGTTAAGGACAATCAGTAATCCATCTCCATCACTGGTCACTGCGATCCCCAGGTACAACCTTTTCAATGACAAGCCTTGGACAGCAAGGCTCTCTCTGTCATGATTGGCAGATGTTGTTGCTCAGTCTTCTCTGCCTTGAATGCATCCAGATCTGGGGCACCCAAGATCTATTCTGTACTGTCTCCAGGAAGAAGGAGGCTTACAGAGCTACCCCACAGGGCTGTGTACTGCACAACTCTAGGGGATACCATTCACAATGTATTCTGCCTGAATGACACCCCTGGAGCTGTGCGGCACACAGCCCACACAGTTGTTCGTGGCAGCCCTGGAGCCTGGAAGTGAAATGATCAGGGTTGACTGACGTAGGATTGTAGGATTGACTTTAGGTACCCACCGTTATTGCTGTTCAGAAACCTACCAACAAAAAGATGGAAGGGCCCAGAAGGAAATGGCACAATGGACGGTGGAGGCCTGGGCTGGCAGTTTTGGAAAACCCTTTGGGTCAGGAGAGGGAGTGGCTGGCTCTTGCTGGAACCTCCTCTATCCAGCATGGAAAAAGATCCTGTTTCCCTGGTCTCACCCAGACTGGACAGGTAGAAGCTCCAGCTCTGAACTCTTATCCCTGTTCCAGGAGATAGCTGTCCTTCACACCCCTCCACACGCTGGCTTTTTATGGAGGAAAAATGGGCCGCTGAGTGATCTCTTCAGTCCTACCGCCAAGCTGCCCTGTGCTGGCCCTCCATGCTGTTCTTACACTGGCTGGGCAGTACCTGCCACTCAACATTCAGAGGGGCTGGGAGCTCCCCACCAAATGTCCCAAGCTCTCCCCTTAACTGTGGTTCCCCTTGCTAGAGTGTTCTCCTGTGTTTATTTCCTTTTATGATTTGAGCTGGGCCCAGCACTTTGCATGCACTAGCTCCTGTGACCCTCATCACAGCCCCATGATGCAGGGATTGTGATCAGCCTGATTTTACAGATGTAGACTCCGGTCACTTGCCTGAAGTCACACAGCTAGAAAGTGTCAAAACTAAGAGTCAAATTTGCATCTATCAGACCCTAGAGCCCAAACTCTTAATCTCTCTAGAAGATGGATGTGTCATGTCTTCTGGGTCTGTCTTACCATCTGCAGATTGGACATTGGGTCTGGGAAGTCACGTCCATAATATTGTGGCTGCAGATGGTGGGGATGTTGGGGATGGCAGTGATGATGAAGTTGGTGGTGATGGTGAGGGTAATAATGTTGATGGGGGTGATGGGGATGATGATAGTGGTGGTGATGGCAGTGATGATAATGATGATACCAATCATGTTCCTACTTGACAGAGCTATTGTCCAAATTAGACGAGATAATAGGCAAAACGTGGCTCACCATGCCTTTTTCTATTAGTGTTGGCTCAGCTGGGCTCCCTGTGCCCTGAACTTCCAGAGTGGGTTCCACGGCATTGGGGTTTATTGAATAAACCCTTCTCCCACCACTTCTGGACCTTTTGGCTAAGATGAAGTGAAAAGAAACCTTCCTCTTTCAACACTAGGTGAAAGGTGTGAATCAGAGAAGGAAGAGAAAGAGGATGAAGTTTTTCTCCCTTGATTCCTGCTTCTTGCCAGCCTCTGAAATCCAGCTTGGCTGTTCTGAGCCTTGGCCTCAGGCTCTGTGGATGGCCATCTCCCTGGCCCCCAGGGAAATATGGAAGCTGAGAATCTGGTGTCCCAGAAGGTGAGGGGATACTGCCCACAGCCACATGCAAGAGGGGCACTGGCATGGCCTCACTGTTGGGGGCAATTAGGATCTTCACCCACACAGAGACAGGGCAGGTCTTGAGGCAGGGAACAGCTGAAACTTTATCTGTGGCCACACGTGGACCAAGGCCGTCAAGAGCCCTGTCATGGAGTAAACCTTTCCTCTCTTCTTTATAGTCACCTTTCAGATGACACCTGGCAACTGGGAGGCGGGGTGAGCAGAGTGAGCTCTGCTTGGGTTAGAATCCCAGCCCTATCATTTGCAGCTCTGTATGACCTCAACAAGTTATTTAACCTCTCTGAAACTACTTCCTTATCTGCAAAATGCAGACAATTGCATGCACTGTTTCACTGGACTGTTGGAGGTATACAGCGAGATGGTGCCGTGAAAGAGCTTAGTTTCTCTGTGTGTCCCTGGGGGAGAATATTTGAACCTAACCTTCGTGATTGCACAAAGAATCCCATAACATAACACACGTGCCTGGTAGGTAGCATATACTTAAAAAAACACTTCTTCTTCTTCTTCTTATTATTGAGAAAGCCACATGCACCCCATGAGCATTTATTTGATAAACTTTACTAGAGGCTGAGGCTGTTCATTGCTGTGTGTAAGCAAACAAAATGACATGCAGTGGCCACACATCCTGGAAGGAACAAGATGTGGCAGGGAAAGATCTTTAGGTCAGGGGTTCAGCCAACTACATCATAAGATTCAATAGGAACACTGCTCAGCCACCTCAGGCCTAGCGCCATTAGTGGGCCCCAGTGGAAGTTCAGGAGTCAGAATGTGGTTGGAGAGTGTGTCTCAGGGTAGGGCGCTGAGGAGTCTCCCGGTGGCTGAGACATGTGGCTTGCTCATCATTGCTGGCACTCATCTATGCAGCTATTCACCACTCATTTGTTTGACAAATATTCATTGAGCATTACAGAGAGCTGGGGCTGCAGAAGCAGCCCTGTTTTGTTCCCTGTGAAGCAGGGAACAAAACAGAAAAAAAAAATCCTTGTTCTCTAGGAGTTTAAATTCCTGTGAGCTAGTGTTGCAGCATTCAGGAAACAGTCCCTTAATAATCCCTGATGCAGGGAAATGGGCCCCATACTGCCCCCCCGCACTACCATGCTTTGCCTTCTGTGCTTAACGCACCTGCCTAGCACCCCTTGGCCAGAGTATCATCTGTCTTCTGGTGTTGGACAGGCTCCTTCTCCAGCGGCCAGCAAGTTGCAAACCCAGTATGCTCTCCTCTTGACCATCACCCCTCCCTTGACACACACACCCAGGCCCTGATTGCCATCTTTAAACTTTCTCTGAATTCTACAGGGGCAAGTGTTTGTGTCTTTCAGCCCCAGGCCTCTCCTCCTATGGCTCCACCCTCAATCCTTTCTCCAAGTGGGGCAAGGACAAAGCAGCATTCCTAGAGTTAATCAGAGCAGTGAGACAGGTGGGGTCAGTAGCTGGGGGGTCAGTTGCCAGCAGCCACTGAGCTCAGGTGGTGTGTCTTGAGCTTGCTGATACCTCAGCAGGCACGTGAGGGAGGTACTATCATTGTCCCCGTCCACAGGCCAGGATTGGGGTTCAAAGGTTCAGTGTCTTCTTGCACAGTCACACAGCTGAGCTCCAGCTCCAGCCTGTCTGACTCCCAGATTCTTTTTTTCTAAAAGATTTTACTTATTTATTTTTAGAGGGAGGAGGAGGGAGAAAGAGAGGGAGAGGAAACACTGATGTGGGAGAGGTATATCAATGGGTAGCCTCCTGCAATTGGTGGGGACCTGGCCTGCAACCCAGGCATGCACCCTGACCGGGAATCAAGTCAGAGACCCTTCGATCTGCAGGCTGGCTGCTCAATCCACTGAGCCACACCAACCAGGGCACCAAACTCTTAAGTTGTTAACATAAATTCCCTAAGAAAAATTATGGAATCTGGGAGGATTTAAACCCTTAAACCTTGGCAGTAATGTTTTGAGGACTAGAATTGTCTCTCCAGGGACCCACTGGCTCAGTAAGTGGCCCCTTCTTCCACTAGGGAGCACCAACCCTGTGTCAGCCACACGTCTAAACATTTCACATCACCCCAGTGTCTAAAACAGTCCTTCAAAAGGGTCCTTCGGTCAACAGCCTCGGATGCTGAAAGTTCTCTGCGGCTTCTCTCACTGACCAAACTCCCCAAAGTCTCTATCCAAATTCTTATTTATGTATTATTTATTTATTTATTCATAGAGAGAGGGGACGGGAGGGAGAAAGAGAAACATCAGTGATTGGTTGCCTCTTACGTGCCCCCAACCCGGGACCTGGCCCACAATCCAGGCATGTGCCCTGACTGGGAACTGAACTGGAGACTTTCCGGTTTGCAGGCTGGCACTCAATCCCCTGAGCCACACCAGTGAGGGCTCTATCCAAATTCTTTTCACTCCCTTGCAAACCACTGAGAAAGGACCAAGGTGATACCTCCTAAGTTGGGGGTGGTACCTTTCAACCAGGAAAATCAACAAACGTCACACATAGACATAGGTGCAAGATCCACAGCGGAATTTCAGGAATCAGCTTGAGGTAGTGGGGAGCTCATTTTGGGAGATTGCAACCCAGCCCTTGCTTAAGGCCCTTGATGGAACCAGGTCAGATATAGCTCCTGAAGGGGGGTGCACCTGACTTCCCAGATCTTAACCCTCCTTTCGGATCTCTCTGCTTGAGAGTGAGCTCTCTGGAGCAACAGGAGGAAGCAAAGCTGTCTGAATTGTCCCTGAGGTCTGCAAGTCACCAGCCGTGATTCCCAGTTAGAGAGGCCCGGGGGAGGAGGAGAAAGTTGGGGCTGAATTCACATTCTGTTGTAACTGTGTGCCGTCTTGGCAAGTTCTCGAACCCTTCAGAGCCTCAGTCTCTTACTGCTCCCCCTCAGCTGGGCACCCCTTTCCTCACTTCAGACTCCTCAAGCCACCTGCCAGTAAACCCACCCCTGGGAAGTCCTGCAGGTTCAGCTTGGCCCCATGACTATGTCTTGGCTAGAACACTGTCTCCTTACTGTAAAAAATAAATTCATTTTAAAAACAAAATTGGTAAGGCTTTCGGGTTTATTTCAATGAATTTAACAAACATTTATTTAGGACTCACTGCGTGCCAGGAACTCTTCTAAGCACTTGACACATTTACTTCTTATAACACCCCTAATGAGGTAAGAGTTTGTATCATCTTGAGTTTATAAATAGAAAACACACACACACACACACACAACAGAAGCACAGAGAGGGTAAGTAATTTGCCTGAGGTCACACAGCCCATAAGTGACAGAGCCAGGATTCAAATTGCTCTGTAGGTTAGCAGGTCTCAGGTTAAGAATCACTGCACCTTTTGTGCATTCCCAACAGCCAAGAAAAATGTGTCTGACACTGCATTTTGTAAGTTACATTTGGAAACAAATGATTTTTAAGTTTTGCAAAGACAAAGTGATTGGGGTGTCCAACCTGTGGCCCATGGGCTGCATGCGTCCCAGGATGGCTATGAATCCGGGCCAATACAAAATTGTAAATTTACTTAAAACATTATGAGACTTTTTTTGTGATTAGGTGTGGCAGTGTATTTAATGTGTGGCCCCAGACAACTCTTCTTCTTCCAGTGTGGCCCAGAGTCACCAAAAGTTTGGACACCCCCGAAAGATGATGCTTTACAAACTCACTAGACACTTGTCTCACCTGAATGTGGTCTTTTTAAAAAATTTTATTTTAAACACTGTGCCTCCTTCTCATGGTTTCAGGTGCTCTACATGTTCAGAGAAACTTCTCTAGTAATGAACTGTAGAAACGATCCCTGAAAGGACAGTCTTTGAGTCTGCTGGTCTTAATATTTGGTCCAGTGGCTGTTCTAGCCTTCTTACTACGCTAATCCTGACCTCCTGTAGTAGTTCCAGCGGCACATGGGTAAAGTTCCTCAATCCTTGCAGGACTCCTGTGAGCTGGGCTCTCCGACAGCCCCATTTGCTGGTGGGAAGTCTGAGGCTTAGAGAAGTACATGCACTTGATCAAAAGTACACGCAGCTAAATGGTGGCAGAACCAAGGACTAGAACCCAAACAATCTGACATCAAAGCCTCTATTTTTTGGCCATCTCTCACTGTTTTCTTTGTGGCAAAAGATACAGCATAAAATTTACCATTTAAACAACTCTTAAGTGTATTTTTCAATGCTGTTAAGCACATTCATATTTTTGTGCAACCACCACCACCATCCATTTCCAGAACTTTTTCATCTTCCCAAACAGAACGAAACACTAGACCCATTAAACACCAACTGCCGATTCTCCCCTCTCCCAGCCCCTGGTAACCTGTATTCTATTTTCTGTTTCCCAGAATGTGCCTAGTCTAGGTCCCTCATGTAAGTGAAATCATAATATTTGTTCATTTATGATCAAAGTCATCCCTTTTTAAGAGCTTAATTTATATTCTACTTGAAAACACAATTTGTAATTTGGGTAGTGGTCAATGTAGAGATTAGCCTTATTTCAAAACTTATGCTTATTTTGAATAACGTGGAAGATGTGTGTGATATAATTATAACAAACATGTGGATGGAAAATGTCTAAAGAATACCAAATTGTGTGCGTTGAAGAGTCACCCTCTTTCTCACATAAGATCGTTAACTTCCCTCCCCAAAGTCAACCACTATCACCAGCTTCAAGGGTGTCCCCAGATTTTAATGCGCATATACTAATATATACACTATATATGCCACCTAGTCCCCTTTAAAAATACACACACAGCATAATCCTATACACTGTTCTATATTTTGCATTTTTGCTTTAACAGTGCATTTGGGAGGTATACTTTCATAAAGAGCGTCTGCTTTCTTTTTTTTTAATAAAAAATTTACCAGTGGGGTAGAGTGGGGACATGAACCTGCAACCCAGGCATGTGCCTGGACCTTTCATTGCAGGATGATGCCCAACCAAGTGAGTCATACCAGTCAGGTCAACAGCTACTGCTTTCTTTCTTTCGTTCTTAAAGAAGAGGAAGGGAAGGAGAGGGGGAGAGAAATATCAATGTATGGTTGCCTCTCGTGGGTCCTCTGCTGGGAACTGGCCTGCAACCCAGGCATGTGCCCTGACTGGGAATCGAACCACGGTTGTTTGGTTTGCAGGGCCACACTCAATCCACTGATTGAGCTACACCAGCCAGGGCTACTGCTTTCCTTTAAATGGCTGCATCATATTCTCTTGTGTGGCTGTTCTGACACATACAGGACTTTGTTCTTTTCTTTTTTTCCTAAACTTTTAAAAAGTATTTTTATTGATTATGCTATTACAGTTTTCCCAATTTTTTCCCCTTTATCCCTCCTCCACCCTGCCCCTCCAACCCTCTAGCATCCACCCCCTTAGTTCATGTCCATGGGTTGTACATATAAATTCTTTGAGTTCTCTGTTTCCTATACCATTTTTGATCTCTCCCCATTTATTTTATGCCTACTAATTATGCTTCTTCTTCCTTGTACCTTTTCCCCCCTATTCCTCCCTGCCTCCTTCCCACTGAACTCCCTCTACGTGATCTCCATTTCTCTGATTCTGTTCCTGTTCTGGTTGTTTGCTTAGTTTTTGTTTTCATTGTTTTTCTTTTCTTTTACATTCATTCATTGATAGTTGTGAATTTTTGTCATTTTATTGTTCATATTTTTTTATCTTCTTTTTCTTAGGTAAGTCCCTTTAACATTTCATATAATAAGGGCTTGGTGATGATGAACTCCTTGAACTTGGCCTTATCTGAGAAGCACTTTATCTGTCCTTCCATTCTAAATGAAAGTTTTGCTGGATAAAGCAATCTTGGCTGTAGGTCTTTGGATTTCATGACTTGGAATACTTCTTTCCAGCCCCTTCTTGCCTGTAAGGTCTCTTTTGAGAAATCAGCTGACAGTCTGATGGGAAGTCCTTTGTAGATGACTGTCCCCTGATCTCTCGCTGCCTCTAGGCTTCCTTCCTTCATTTTAATCTTGGCTAATGTAATGATGATGTGCCTTGGTGTGTTCCTTCTTGGGTCCAACTTCTTTGGGACTCTCTGAGCTTCCTGGATTTCCTGGAAGTCTATTTCCTTTGCTAGATTGGGGAAGTTCTCCTTTATTATTTGTTCAGATATGTTTTCAATTTCTTGCTGCTGTTCTTCTTTTTCTGGTACCCTTATAATTCAGACATTGGAACATTTTGGGTTGTCCCAGAGAACACTCAGCCTCTCTTCACTTTTTTGAATTCTTGTTTCTTCATTCTGTTCGGGTTGGATGTTTTTCCCTTTTGTTCCAAATTCGTTGCTTTGAGTCCTGGTTTCCACTCTGTCACTGTTGGTTCCCTGAATATTTTGCTTTATTTCATTTTGGGTATCTTTCATTTGTTTTTTCATTTTTTGACCAAGCTCAATCAGTTCTGTGAGCATTTGATGACCAAGGCTTTAAATTCTCCATGAGATAGGTTGGAAATCTCCTCATCACTTAGTTCTGAGGCTTTGCCTCTTTCATTTGGGCCATATTTCTTTGCCTTGGTGCAGCTCATAGGTTGTAAGGGGGCGGGGCCTTAGGTATTCACCCAGGCTGGGCAACTCTCTTTGCTGCTTTGGGGCTGCCTGTGTGTGTGTGTGGGGGGGGGGGGGCAGCGGCCAGAGAGGGAACAATGCAGCTTGCCTGCTGGTCCTAGCGTTCTTTCCAACAAATTCTCCTGTCAGACTGGAAGTATCTTCCACTGCGGCAACCCCAGCCTTAGCCCAGAGTCAGCTTTGAGTTTCAGTTTTCCCCTTAAGTCAGTCCCTCCCACACAGCTCTCCCTAGCTAGGCAGTCAGCCCCGCCCCTCAGCCAACTCCCCGAGGTTTTTCTGAGTTGGTTTGGGCTGTCGGCCTTATCGGTCTGGTTGTTCTGGTTGATTTTTTCTTTAATTCCTAGGTTGTCGGGAGTTCCACGCAGTTTGATTTTCTGGTGCTTCTGGGTGTTTATTGATTTTAGATTGGTTGTTATCCTCCTTTTGGTTGTGTGAGGAAGTGAAGGGTTTCTACCTACACCTCCATCTTGACCTGAACTCCCTTAGTTCCTTTCTGATGGATGTTTAGACAATTTCTAATCATTTGCTCTTAACATACTATACTATCTCTGTTCCAGCACGTTGTGTTCCATGCAAGGACATCCATCTGCTGGGGACAGTCCTAGATGTGAAATGGCAGAATCATCCCACATACTGACAATGCTCTTAACTCCCCCCAAGGTTACCCAAGTTTGTGCTCCCACTAGCAGAGTTGGAGAGTCCTGGTTTCTCCACTGACACACATGTTACCCAGCAATCTGGAAGGGGAAAACAGAACCCAGGTGGTTTTGAGCACTTCTTTTCTTGGAGTATGGTTGAGCATCTCTTCATCTGTTTGTAATCCACCTGTTCTTCTCTCTATGTAAATAGCCTAATTCATATCCTTTACTCTTATTTTTTCTTTTTTGATGGGGTGGTTGGTTTTTGATTTGCAAGAGCTCTTTATCCTTGAAATTGACTCTTGGTTGTGAAAGTGGCAAGTAATTTTACTTGTTTGATATGCCTGTGTTTATGAGTATTTTTGTTTTGGGTGGTGGAAAAATATTAATTTTTATGTAGGTAGACCTAGCAACTTTGATCTTTAAGGCACAGCCTGTGCATCTACCCAATAGGCTGTACTGCCTCCTCACTCCTGATCAATTGTTTGAAGGGGCTGAGGCTGCTTCTCCACTGAAGATCCTCCGGCAGGATGTGACTGTCCCCAACCTGGACTTAGCTCCTTATCAGTTGATCTGGGACCTCCTTAATGGTCCTCAATGCAGAATTATAGGATTGATCATCCCCACTGCCCAGGACCTGCCTGAACACACATTCTCATGGGAGTTGAGGATGAAGAGCCTGACCACACAGGTGCCCAGGCACAGAGAGCCTCTAATAACAAGCTTTTAATGAGAGTGATGAGTCCTCAGCTGCCCAGGGAATTCTTCATCCAGAAACAGCTCCTTTGAAAATGAAATGTTGCTCCAGGCCCTCAAGGTGGGCAAACTAGAGGCTGCAAGAAGAGGAAGGAGAGCAACTTCTAAGGAATGAAAACCCTGGTCCTCCACTAGGCCCTCGGTGACTTTCCTACCTGTAAAGAAATGAGTCTGTCCAGCCTCCAGAGCAGAGGAACATGTGCCCTGTCTTAGGACATTGCTTCCAGCTTGGGTCTTTGCTGAGGACACAACTCTCACCACCCACCCACTCTTATAGGGAAGTGGATACAGGTGTCGAGATATCTCTTTTGAAGGAAGCCATCTAGGCAGTGATTCCAAAATTTTAGCAAGCATGAGAATGATGTGGAGGGGTGGTTAAAGGACAGATTGCTGGGCCTACCCCCTAGTCTCTGACTCAGGAGGTCTAGAGTGGGCCTGAGAATCTGAATTTCTAACAAGCTCCAGGTGATGCTGAAGCTGCTGACCTAGGGGCCACACCTGGACACCCTCTGGCCCAGGTCACTTGCTGTCTGGCCCTGCTTCCCTGTCTGAGGCTGGGCAGTAGTGTGAGTTAGACTGAGAGGCCTCATTCCAATCAAAGAAACAATAGCAACTTCTAGGTGCCAGTGACTGTGCTCACAGCTGTGTGCTTCTAATCTAATCCTCACAGCACATCTCTGCAGTAGGGTGTACTAGTCTTGTCTCCCATTTACAATGAGAAAACTGAGGTTCAGAGAGAGTGGCTGGGCTTTAGAATCAGACAGAGCTGGGGTCTGACCCCAGCTCACTGACCCACTGTGTGAGCTCTTGGGAAGTGACTCACTCTCCCTGAGCCTATGGGGGATTACAACACCTGATTCCCAAGGAGCATGTGAGGACTCCAGGGGTGGTGATTATAACAGCACCTGCCTGCAATAGTTGCACGGGACATATGCATCCCTTTTCCTGCCACAAGCCCCATCATGATTGTAAGGTCCCTTTCTGTCTCCCCAGATTCATCTTCCACCTCTCTCTACATGCTGAGACCTCACCTGAAAGCCGCATTGGACTACTTGTCACTTCCTAAACATGCTTCACTTGGTCATGCCTCCAGGTCTTTGTAAAGGTTGTTATCACTGAGTGTCTTTTCCACTCTACTGCTCCAGAGAAACTCCTATTCATCCTTCAAAACCCACCTTAGAAGTTCCCTCCTTTTGCTTCTTTGAAATGTCATCCTCTTCCTGTCCATGGGCAGAAGAAAATATCTAGGGTTGAAGCCTGTTATTTGAAGAAGGAGCTCAAAGTGTTACTTTCCTTCTCTCCCTTCCTTCTTCCTTTACTTGTACTTCCACAGTATTTTATATGGAGTACAATTTGGACTACAAATTACCAGGCAGCTAATACCACCACTATCAACATTAACACTAAGACAGTGTTGACCATGCACCAGGCACTGCTGTAAGAGTTGTTGACTCATTTCATGCTTAAAATAACCCTTAGAGACATGTTACTTACTACCCATCTTTTACATATAAGGAAACTGAGTCACAAAAATGCTAAGTAGTTTGCCTTAGACCACATCTGTGTCAGAGCTGGGACATAGAAGCTGGCTGTGGTGTTGGTGTTATTAATTTTGACATTATACTGCTCTTTAAGAATGAGGAGTGGGACACGTGGAGACCGAGGCGCTCTGGAAAGTACTACCTGCCCCATCAGAGTGGGGGGCCATGTGTTGAGCCCAGAGTTGTCAACTTTGCTTGTCCTCTTTTCTCAAGAGGACCTAGAAAGAGTTTTATATGGCATCTCTCATTTTTTAAAAAATCTTGGGAGTAAACCAAAGTTTTTAAAGGTGCATAGTTCTCATAAAAGCTGCCCACAGGTCCTTTGTGACTTCTGCTGTTTCCTGTATCTTGAAGGTGGGAACTTGTCTGACTTCATTTTTGTAGCTTGGCTTAGGGGTGGACACACGGTAGGCCCTTTGTAGGTGCCCTGACAATTCTGGACTCAACTGAGAGCTGGGCTTGGATCTCAACAAGTGAAACCCTCACCCTCAGTCCCACTCAGCACTCAGGATTCTCTGCCTGCACTTGGGGTGTGGATGAGGTCCCAAATGGTGGCTCTGAGCATCACCTCACCCCAGGGCCATCTCCAGATCTGCCCTGTCCAGGACAAGACTTCCTGCTCATTTGGTGCTGACAATGTTCTAAATGTTGTGCTTCCTCATCTCACTGACCCTCTCAACGTTTTGGGAAGTTGCCATTGTCACCACCCCCATATTGCAGATGAGAAAAATGTGACTGAGGCAGGGGAAGGGAATTGTCCTAGCTGGGCAGGGGTGGAGCTGGCATTGTGATACTGGTATCACAACCAAGCATCTCTGACTCCAGCTTTTCTCCAGCTGGCTGTTACCAGGCATTCCCATAAATATTTCATGGACCTGGCACACATTCCAGAGCAAGCAGACTCTCCTGACACAGCCTGGACCTGAGCAGTCTGCAGTACACCAATGGGACTCTGGATACTCCTGTCTGTCACCATGCTTCCTAACTCCTCAGTCTCCTGTTGGAGGGCGGGGTAACATGAGGAGTATCTAGAGAGAAGCCGGGGATGTGATACCTTACGGGAACTCTGCTTACTGGGGCCCAGACCGGCAGACCTTGTGGCCTGGCTGTCTCAGGGGCTCACCTAGAGGGACCACAGCTAGAGGGGCTGTTGTGTTTGTCCTTGTCCATGGCCAGACAGGACAGAGGTATGTGTATGTGCACCATGAATGTGTGTGTAGTGCATACAGGTATGGATGTGTGCACGTGTATATGTGTAGGCCTGGGAGTACACGTGTGCATGTATATATACATGTATACATACATGTGTGTGTGCAATTGAGATTAGGAGATTTTGTCCCCCAGATTCAGACCTCATGGTGTTAGTTTAGGACGAAGAGCAAAGAACTCTTACTTAACTCAGAGGTATCAGTTATACAAAAGGCTGAAATAAAAACCAGTTCCCCCATTTTTATGACCTTAAAGCCCACTGGGAGGCGCAGCCAGGGTGGAAACCTACGCAGCAGTGAAAATAAACAAGCTAGATTTACATGCAGCAACATGCATAACTTGCAAGGAAATGATAACTGGGGGGAGGAAGAAGCCAAGTTGGCAAATAATATGGATGGATTAGGCCATTTCTATCAAACAGCCACGCACAACATTCCTATGCCATTCACATGCTTTCTATGGGAGTACGAAAGGTCTAGAAGGTTATAGACAAAGGCACATGGATTGATCCATGCATTCCTCATGGAAGTGTACAGTCTGTAGTTAGGAAGGTTGGGTCACTTCTGGATGTCATATTGTCAGGGCCACAGGGATGCCTAGGTCTGGGGGAGCCTTCACAAGCCCCCTCATTCTGAGGGTTCCCTGCTGAGGGTTCCCTGCTGGAGTAGTTCTCCCTGCTGGAGGACTACTATTGTGTTTTCTATGGTTAGGAGAGGCTCTGCTGCTTCCTCCCTAAACTTCTCCATGCTTCAGTTCCCCCACTAGAAGGCCCCTGCTCCTTGCTGCGCACCCTGTCCCAGCATGCCAAACTAATGTGACATCGTCTGGACATATCCTCTCTGGGGAACAGACGGGAAAGAGTTCAGATCTGGCCTCCTTACCAGCACTCCCAAGAGGGGGCACTCAGAGAATACAACCACATTTCCCCTGAGGTGGCTTCACAGGTAGGCTCTGGCACCAGACTCCCTGGGCTAAATCTGGGATCCAGTGACTCTTCTGCACCCTCTGACTCTCAGTGTTCCCCTCAATACAGTGGTCAAGGCCACCACTGTATTGCACAGTGATGCTGTGTGGTGAAGTCAGTTCATTCCAACAAAGAGCTGTGTTTCACGGCGCCTAGCACGAAATCCGGCTCCCAAGTGTCCCTCTTGTCATCCTCCTGAATGACGCTTGACCGCGCCCCTCCTCCCTCTCTGCCGCCCCAGAAGCTCCTGGGAGTCGCCGCTTCCCTCACCCCACACTCCAGGAACTTGTCTCACCCCGCAGTACACCTCCCGCACCCAGATTCTGGGTCCCCGCAGGGTTTGAGAGCCCCCGGATTAGAAACTGGAGAGCGGACAGGGAAGGGCGCGAGCCGCAGTTGCTCAGGGCCAGGGGCCACACCTGCGCTTGCGGGGGGCGGGGGGGTGGTGTTTGCTGTCATACCTGCTTCTCGCGGCAGCTGGAGGTGGCTAGGATGCGCACGCAGGGCACAGCAGCAGCGAAGTGGATAAGGACAGAGGGCTGGAAGAGCTCGGCAACAGGGGCGGAGAGCTAGCAGGAGAAGGGGCGGGGAAGCCCGGGAGCGGCCATGGGCGGAGCTTGGTGGAGCCCAAGGCCCAGCCAAGGGCACTAGCCAGATTCCCCGGCCTCCTCCTTTGGCCCCTCTTTCTTCCCCTCTTCCCCACCAAACTGTGGTTCCACACACTAACCCGCATGCTACATCAACGCACACTCAACACTCCAAACTGTACCACCAACGCACACATTCCCATTCTTCCCCTCGGCACATTTGGATACCTACACGTTCCACAACTGTGCGCACAGGGGACCCCTCATCCGCATGTCCCCTAGACAGACCACTCTCCCCCACATTTCCCTGCGGCTCATCACATGCCACCTACAACACTCCAACCTACCTGGAGGTGTCCCTGAACACATACACCCGTGCAACTGCACACCCATCACATACACACCCCCACAGGCACAGATGGTTCTCTGGGACAGGTGGGGATTTTAGAACAGGCTCCTACCCCTGATTTCTCCAGAAATATCCCTGTGCCTCATTCCACCTCTGAGTTGGCTCACCTCTGCTCCCCCCCCACCCTCTCTTTCCCTTAGCCTCAGTCACCCCTCCAAGGTCCTTCCCAGATCCCTGTAATCCCTAGAGAGCCCCACCTCTGCATCAGGAATTCAATCAGCCTACCTGGTGGTTGAATTCCTGACTTCCTCCCAGTGACTCCCACTACACTCTTGGCTTTAGTGCATTGCTGGGCCCTCCCCTTTCCTCAGACTCACTTCCTTCTTCCCTCTCTTAACTCCATCAGGTCAAGTTTCCATGGACTATCATTTCAGCTATTTTCCTGCCAGTATCTGTAACACATGGGTTTTCGTGTTCTACATGCACAGCAAACCCCAAATGTCAGCCTTCTGCATTCTGCCGTTGAGAGACTGTTTCTTTTCACTCATTGCCATAACAAATGACCACAAAGGCACTGGCTTAATATGCACAAATTTATTATTTCTACAGTTCTGGAGGTCAGAAATAAAGAAATGGTAGGAAGGACTGTGCTCCTTCTGGAGGCTCCAGGGGAGAATCTACTCCCTTGTCTTTTCCAGCTTCTAGATTCTGCCTGCATCCCTTGGCTTGTGGCCCCTCCTTCTATCTTAAGAGCAAGCAATGTTGTGCCAAGATTTTCTCACATGCCATCTCTCTGCTTCTCTCTCTTCTGTCTCCCTGTTCCACTTAAAAAGTTCCTGTGATTGCAGTTGGCTGACCCAGATAACCCAGATAATTTCCCCATTTCTAGGTTAACTGATAACCAACCTTAGTTCTATTTTCTTGAAATCTTAATTCCCCCTTGCCATGTAACTTAACATATTTCAAATTTTGGGAAATCAGGACATAGACATTGGGTGTGTGTGTGTGTGTGTCATTATTCTGTCTACTGCAGACACTGAGCCTGTGGGAGGCTGAGCCCTGCTGAAGAAAATTTGTCAACCCCTTACATGTATGAATCTCTACAACTACAATAGAAAGAAGTTTATTATTGTCATTTTCAGTAGAAAAATAATAAAACAACAAATGGTTATTTGTTGTGATACTATACAGCACTGAACAAGAAACATATTCCATCTATGTACACGGATGTTCCTAGAGTTCAAAATTGTGAGTGAAAAAAGCAAGAGATTGGAATAATGATAAGAACATCCAGGGTTTACTTATTTAACTATTTTTTACTTTTTTCACTGCTTCTCACGGCAGAGGATATTTTTTTCACTGCTTTTAGAGAGAGAGGAAGGATGAAAGAAAGGGAGAGAGAGAAACACTGATGCAATACAGAAACATCAATTGGTTGCCTCTGGTACACACTCGGACCAGGGATTGTATGCACCTGAACTGGGGTTGAACCCTCAACCTAGTTATGTGCTCTGTCAGGGAATCAAGCCCCAAACCTTTCAGTTATGGGATGACGCTCCAACCAACTGAGCCATGGCAGCCAAAGCAGCAAATGCTTTTATTGTGCTTATTCTAAGCTGCTGTTCTAGGCACTTACATTAAAACTCACAATAACCTATGGGATAGGTACCAGTATTGTCCTTGTTTTATTGATAAATAAATTGGAGTATGGAGAGGTTGAGTAACGTGCCCAAGGTCATACATACAGGAAGCATCAGAGTTGGGATTTGAACCCAGGCAGTCTTAAGCCAGAAACCGTGCACTTAAATGCAGCAGATGAATTTGTACAACATGAATTATTTCAAGTAAAAATTTAAAGCGCATAAAAATTATATATACTGTAAAAAATTATAACTAAAGACAGTGGAAAGAAACCATTGAAATTCACAGTAATAGTGACCTAGGAGTTTGGAAATGGGATGGGGACCAAAAGGATTCTAACTTTGGCTGGAAGGCTTAATTAATTAATTCATATAAAGAATAAAAGGAAATATTACAAAATGTTAACATTTAGTTGTGGGTTGTGAGGTCCTGAGTGACTATTATTCCATTACTTTTGTATTTAAAGAATTGATCTCTCTAAAAAAGACTGTGATCTTTGAACTCAGCGTTGTTGCCACATTTTTATGTGTCTTCTTATTGTTCCAATTGTTTTTACTTTATTTCATATATGTTTCTCTGAAGAACTCCTAATATAGGAGTTCTCAAAATTTGATCTTTTGGCACTTTTAAAAATTATTGCAGACCCCAGACAGTTTTTGTTTATGTGGGTTACATCTATTGATGCTTACTATATTAGAAATTTAAATATTAGACACTTTCAAAATATTAAAATATAATAATAATTAATCCATTTTATGGTAACATAAACAAAATGCCTTTATGGAGAATATTTTCCAAACCAAAAAAATTAGTGGGAAAAATGGCATTGTTCAGCATTTTTGCAAATCTCTTTAATGTCTGGCTTAATGAAAGACAAGTGGGTTCTCACATTTTCTTCGGCCCCCCATCTTGTGCAGTACATTGTTTAGTTGGAATAAAGAAAATCCAGCCTTGTTGAATTTTACCCACCGTTGCTTTGTCAGTGCAAAGGTCAACATGATAAAAAGGCATGTATTATTAGTATTATTAGGAAAATAATTTTGACCTCATGTTCTTCTTGAAAGATCCTTCTTGAAAGTGTCAAAATAATTTTGACACTCCCTCTCCCCCACAGGATTCTGTGGGCCCCACTTTGAAAACCACTGTCCTAGTATATCCAGTTGTGATCATATGAAATTGTTGACATTAGACTATTACTAATCTATAAAAATGGCAATTTAATATGGTTCTACCCAGTGCATGTTACTTGGAGGGTTTTCCTTTTGGTTCATGCACTGTTTTCCTGTCCAGGCCCTGTCATTGAACATTATTAGGGTGCATCTCCTTGTGGACTGTGTTGGCATGAGCAACTTTATACAAATGAAATGTCTTTCTTTGTGCCATGATTTCCAGCCTTGGGGAACTGGGGTTTGGGGAATGTGTGGGAAGTATGGACTAATTGATGCCAGGGCAACACATCTTAAGGCATATATATTTTATTTTATTATTTTTTTAAAAGATTTATTTATCTTTAGAGGGGAAGGGAAGGAGAGAGAAGGAGAGAACTATCACTGTATGGTTGCCTCTTGTGAGTCCCCTGCTGGGAACTGGCCTGCAACCCAGGCATGTGCCCTGACTGGGAATCGAACTGCGATCGTGTGGTTCGCAGGCCCACGCTCAATCCACTGAGCTATACCAGCCAGGGCAAGGCATGTGTATTTTAAACAATTGTGAACAAGAAGAGGTGTGTTGTCTCAGGGTAGGCTTGGCTTCTTACAGCTTGAATTCTCTTCTTTTTGTCTTTTGATAGGAACTATGGTCTGAAAGATGTCAGTTTGTGTGGACTTTTGGCCAGGTGTTTTGAACTATGGACTATTTGGCCAAATTAAAATGAAATCTTTCTAGATGAAGACACATGGGCTGAATTATGCATAGTTAGACAAATTCGTGTCTGGGTAGATTCTTGCCTCGTTTTGGAGATCTCTCCGTGTTAACAATAAATATTCTAGTGGGCATTTACATATCATTATAAAAGAATAGTCCTCCTGCTTTCTTTAATCAGGTTAATGCAATCTAGGAGATGATGAGACTTAGAAGGGGATTCAAGAGCCAAAAGGAAGCCAAGCGAGCGCTGGCGATCAATAGGGTGTTAGAGGCTGTACTTTATAGCCACTACTTCAATAATACTTTGCATAAAAGATAAGGTGAGGTTTTTTTCTTTATAAAGGGAAGGGCACCAAACATCCATTCATTCTAATTCAGGTAACTGCACCTGATTTAGCTCTGGCGTCTCCACTCCTTCCTTATAACTAGTCTGTATTTTGATTCTGGGACATTGATTTCATTTACCGCTACCCTATGTTCAGGGTTGATATTACCCCAGCCTAGAAATCAGCACATTATATTGCTATCAGGGTATTAGTTCAAGGGAGGGACTATGACCTAAGTCTGCTTAACCATAGTCAGTGAAACTCTGTACAGGGATGTTTTCTCAGGACACTTTCTTTGAGCTCTTAGGGGGTCCCCACCTGCTTTCGAGTTGTTTGGGTGTGGAGCTGCAGCTGGGAAGAGGCTGTATAAGGATGGATCTCATCTGCAAAGATGACAGAGAGAAACTAGGTTCTAGTTTCATCATTCCATCAAGCCATAACTGAAACCAGCCCTATCCCTGGACATTTTGGGTGCACAAGACTATGAATTTCCTTTTTGCTAAACCACCTTGGGTTGGAGTTTCTGTTGCTGCAACCAAAAGACTCAACTTATCCTGGTGAAAATGTTATCCAAACTACCAAAGAAGAAACTCAGAGGGACAGTTAACACATTGATTATAGAATCTTGACAGTCGGAGTGTCAGGCCCCAAACTTTGAAGATAAATTACAACAAGCAAAGATATTAAGTCCTACAGTTAGGCTCAGATGGATAACCCCTGTATTTAAGTACAGAAAGGGAAGCCCTGGCTTGGGACCTGTGCTACCCCCTAAGATAGAGAATGCAGTGCCACCTGCAGGTCTGGAGGCCCTGGGGCACCGGGTTTCTGGTTTGTTGGCAGAATCCTTACCTGGGCACGTTGATCAAAAGTGGGATCCTGGATCTTCAGTCTCAGCACCCCAGGCAATAGCAAGCTTAGGTGTTCCCCTGCCACAACATACCAGCTAACTACATACATGTCCTTTTGTTATTCCTCTTTCTCTCCCCAATATTCCCCAGACTCTTTGCTTCTTCCTCCCTCCCTCATTACTACAGTGAATACTATTTGTCAGGCACCCGCTAACTCTCTCCAAAATGAGCTTATGAGGAGGGTTCTATTTTTGTTCTCATGTTACAGATAAAGAAACAGACTTGCACATGTCAAAGAATATCCCCAAACTGTGGCAAAGCCAAGTTTTTCTGGAACCAGAGTTCATGTTCTTAAAATTTTTGCTTGATTGCAGAGCCGTAAACTGGTCTTCCTGGAGTGGGATACATGGAGGATGGGGGAGAACCTAGTTTTCAAAAGTGTATTGTCAGATCACATGGTATTTTCAAAAATTTTGAACCAATGTTTAAAAATGAGGAAACAGTGCCTAAAATCCAACTTCCTGATTCTCTGGAAAATAAGTAGTCACATGGTTTGGCAACATAGGACTTCCATTCCTGCTTGGTCTGAGTCCCCTGGTTCTCTGTGATCCCCACAGGTATCCAGTGTGGGCACATGTAGCTTTCCAGTTCATTTCTGCCCATGGGCATTGCAGTGTGGGCATTGCAGTTCATTTCTTTTTTTTGCTGCCAGTGTGTCCTGGCTACCTCCTCTTGTCCTTTCCCACCACCTGGCCAGTCTGCTACAAAAGCTTCTGGCCACTGCCAAGCCTGGTAGTTTGTACTTTGTTCCCAGAAATCCAACCACAGGGCCCAGATACCACAGGGCACAGCCAGGCTGGCGCTCAGGCTCACGTAGTCACTCAGAGCACATACCTTCCCAATTTTATCTCCCTACTGGTCCAGACAGAAACTTTAATCAGCTCCCTGGACTTGACCTTGGAAAGAAGATCTGGAAACAAACTTTGCAACTTTGCTATTGGGCTTTCAGTTGCATCCGGGAACACTGAGAAAGGTCAGGTTAGGGCTTGGAGATTTTAAAACACTCTAACATTCTCACATTCTATTGAGGAAATACAGTAAACCAAGCAAAATAAAGGTGGAATCTTTTAAGTGGTAATAAGAAGAAGATGGGGTGGTAGTTTAATTTTCAATAGGGTAGTCAGCCTAAGGGAATGAGAAAGGTAGTCATGCAGATATCTGGGATATGTGGGGAGAGTGCCTGGCATGTTTGGGGAGCAGTAAGGAGCAAAAGTGAACAAGAAGAGAATAAGAGGGGGGCTCAGAAAGGTAATGGGGATGGGGAGTTGGAGAAAAATATTGGTGAGGGGCTTGTAGGGACTTCAGTCTTGAATCAGAGTGAGGTGATGCATGTGACTGGAACATTTTTCTTAATTGTGATAAAATACACAAAACATGAAATTTATCATTTTAACCATTTTAAGTGTACTGTTCAGTGCCATTAAGTAGTATATTTGCGTTGTTATTCAACCATTACCAACATTATCTCCAGAACATTTGCATCCTCCCAAACTGAAACCCTATACACATTAAAAAAAATTAACCAGTTCCTCTTCTCCCAGCCTCTGGTAACCAATATTCTATTTTCTGTCTCTGTGAATTTGATTACTCTAAGTATCTCATACCAGTTTAATCATACAGTACTTGCCTTTTTGTGACTGGCTTATTTCACAAGGTATAACGTCCTCGAGGTTCTTCCATGCTGTAGCATGTGACAGCATCTCTTTTCTTTTTAAGCCAGTAATGTTCCATTGTATATATAGACCATACAATTTTCTTTTGTTTATACATTCATCTGCTGATGGACACTTAGGGGTTTCTCCTTTGACTATTGTGAATAACACTGCTATGGACACTGATGTGCGAATATCTGTTTGACTGCCCACTTTTAATTCTTTTGGGTGTATCTGACTGGAAGATGAAAAAACTCACTTATAAGAATTTTGAAAACAGACCACAGGGTGTCAAAGACTGAAGCAGGGTCAAGGCTAAGTAACAGGAGGTTGTCAGAAGTGCTTAGGGTCTGAAGATGCTCTGCAGGGATAGCTGGCTTCACCTGCCCAGCAGTTGGATGTGGAGTGTGAGAGAATTTAGGACCAAGTCTTCCCAGATGACTGATATTTAGTGAGTCCTATTTTCTTCTGAAGCTATTTTAGCAAGCTGCAGAGTAATGTCTCCAACATAAACATTATTCACATGAAAGTCATATAAAACAATAAAATAGATTTGAATGGGTACATAAGTCTATGTAAATGCAGGGACAACGTTTGAGAGGGATGCATAACTGTGGCAACCTCTAGAACAAAAGGGAGAAAACAGAGATAAGAAGTAGTCAAGGAGAATTTTATTCTTAGCTGCATTATTTTTTTTTAAAAAAGGAATATATTAATATATTACTTATGGAATTAGAAACTTGAAAACCATAATAAAAATGCTTTCACTTTAAAAAAGAATAGGAGGGATGTGATTTAATTTAGGACTAAGTGCTCCCAGACAATTGGGTGTTTCGTGAGTCAGACTCAGTTTTGAAGCTATTTAATTGCTGCTGAATTGGCCTGAAGTCACTGGTTCATGCTGGGAAGGCAAATAGGAGATTTATTTGGCTCAGTCTAGTGAAAGAGAAAAACCTTTCTAGCTAGTGTGGGCCCACAGTCCATGATGGGCCAGGTGGCCTTACAGAAGTCAGCAATTACGTGGTCTTAAATTAATTCAATCACTAGAGTAACAATAATCATGTCAACAATAATAGAGTAGCCTCAGCAACCACTTACATTTCTGGGGCACTCGATGTGGCCAGCTCCAGCCCTAAACATTATACACTAACTCATGTAATCCTCACAGCAGGCCTGTTGGCTCAGTACGCTTACCCTCATTTTATGGCGAGGAAATGAAGATACACACATTGCTGCTGGTGTTGTATTCTGGAGATTGAAGATGGCTCCTGTTGTGACTTCCTAGTATCTTTCTTGCCTTTTTACTTCACTGGTGAGGTTTGGAACATATAGAAATATTTAGTGCTGAACTAGCAAACAAGGAGTCTGTGAGGGTGCTTGCAGAAGGTCAATCAGCTTTGCTTTCTGGGGGGGGCGGTCAGTTAGCTTTCATCCACAGCAGCTAGAATAATCCTTTTATCTCTGATAATCTGAGTTATGCTGAAGAAACAAAAAAATAAAATTTGGCAGTCCTTTTGGAAGATAATAGGTATGGCAGGGCAACTGTAAGATAGTCCCCAAAGATCCCACCTCCTTGTGTTAACACCCTCCCCAACAATATCAATGACCTCAGGAGCAAATTTCCCCAGTGGAGCCTTCCAATGAATCTGCATCCCTGACCAACACCTTGACTGCAGCCTGTGAGAAGAGAACCCCAGCTAAGCCATGCCAGGGTTCTTGACCCACAGAAACTGAGATAATAAGTGCATATTATTTTAAGCCACTAAGTATGGCAATTTATTATGTGGCAATAGAAAACTAATAAACTAGGGAACTAATTCATTAACTGAAAACATAAATAAAGAGAAAGTGTCAAGCATGTAATCTGCTACATGATGGGGAAGTCCAGAGTATACAGCTGTGTAATATGAGAAATAGAGACATTTACTGAAGAAGATACAAGATACAAGAACCAAAGTACATAAGACAGTGACTCCTCAGTCTTCTTCAAAGTAGGCACCTCACACAGTTCTCCCAATAACCATCAGTTGCACCATCTCATTTTCCTGAATCTCATTGTTGGCCTGAAATCTCTTCCCTTTCAAAGGTGATTTCAGTTTTGGGAAAGGCCAGAAGTCACAGGGCACCAAATATGGGTTGTAGGGAGGCTGAGTCACCTGGGTGGTTTGATGTTTTGCAAAAATCTGCATGAGATGAAAGGCATGAATGGGCATGTTGTTGTGATGAAGCTGCCAATCACCAGTTGCCCATAGCTGCAGCCTTCTGAATCATCTGAATAGTTTGCACAGAGGAATGTCCAAGCTTAATGCAAAATTTGATGCACATTATTGCTCTATCACTTAGTCATTTTGAATGTGACAGCCACACAGTGCATGCACTCACTCACTCAATGGCGTCTACTGCCCCCACTGACTAGTACAGTGAAGTCCTCATTGTTCACACATGTGCATTCCAGTCCTCTCTCCTTGGCTGCCAGGTTATGTTGATATAGTGCAAACCATTCTTTTTATATTAACAATGATTGGACTTTTTCTGGAAAGGCCATTAACTAACTAACTAACTAACTAACTAACTAACTAACTAACTAACTATATACACATATACATACATACATATAGATGGCTAATAAAACAAGAAAAAAATGTCAACACTTTGAACTTCTAAAGAATTCATGGATCTAGGCAAAGATCCATTTGTGGCTACTTATATCATGAGATCAGGGACAAACATTTTGTACCTCCCACTGAAAATGCCCAACATCATCTAAGAAGGACTCTTGCCTCCTCTCCAAAATGAACTTGAGTCCAATCAGGTTTTTAGATATAGCTGCCAATTTACAAGAAATCTAGGGAACAGAGGTACATGCTAAGTGACACCATGGGAATGTAACTAGCATTTTTCATTGTGAAAAATTCTATAGGAGAAATGACCCAGCTTCTTCAACAGAAAAATTGAAAGATAGAAATAAAAATTGAAGATAGAGATTAAAAGACTTTGAACTATTTCAACAATTGTAATTCATGAATATTATTTGGATGCTGATTCATATAAACTCTAAGAAAGTAATTGTAAGACAATTGGTGGCATTTGCACACTTAGTTTAAGATATTTAGGAGTTATTGTTAATTTTCTAGGAATGATAATGGTTTTGTTGTGAATTTTCTAAAAGAGATCTTTTTTAATGTATATTTTATTGACTATGCTATTACAGTTGTCCCATTTTTTCCTCCCTCTTACCAACCTCTGCCCTGAACCACCCCTCCTTCCAGCATTCCCCTCCCACCCTGGCTTCGTTCATGTCCATTGGTTGTACATATAAGTTCTTGGGCTTCTCCATTTTCTATATTATTCTTAACCTCCCCCTGTCTATTCTGTACCTACCAATTATGCTTCTTATTCCCTGTACTTCCCCCCCAATTTCTTCCCCTACCCTCTCCCCTTTGATAACCCTCCATGTGTTCTCCATTTCTGTGATTCTGTTCCTGTTCTAGTTGTTGACTTAGTTTGTTTTTGTCATTTTTTTTCAGGTTTGGTTGTTGGTAATTGTGAGTTCATTGTCATTTTACTGTTCATACTTTTGGTCTTCTTTTTCTTAGATAAGTCCATTTAACATTTCATATAATAAAGGCTATGTGATGATGAACTCCTTTAACTTGACCTTATCTGGGAAGCACTTTATCTGCCCTTCTATTTTAAATGATAGCTTTGCTGGATAGAGTAATCTAGGTTGTGGCTCCTTGCATGACTTTGAATACTTCTTTTCAGTCCCCTCTTGCCTGCAAGTTTTCTTTTGAGAAATCAGCTGATAGTCTTATGGGAACTACTTTGTAGGTAACCATCTCCTTTTCTCTTGATGCTTTTAAGATTCTCTTCTTATCTTTAATCTTGGGTGATTTAATCATGATGTGTCTTGGTGTGTTTCTCCTTTGGGACTCTCTGAGCTTCCTGGACTTGCATGTCTATTTCCTTTGCCAGATTGGGGGAGTTTTTCTTCATTATTTGTTCAAATAATTTTTACACATTGTTGTTCTTCCTCTTCTCCTTCTGGCACTCCTATTATTCAGATATTGGAATGTTTAAAGTTGTCCCAGAGGTTCCTAAGCCTCTTCTTATTTTTTTGAATTCTTGTTTCTTTATTCTGCTCTGATTGAATGTTTATTTCTTCCCTCTGTTCCAAACCATTGATTTGAATCTCGGTTTCCTTTCCTTTACTGATGGTTCCTTGTGTATTTTCCTTTATTTCACTTTGTATAGCCATCATTTCTTCCTTTATTTTTCGACTGTGTTCAGTCATTTCTATGAGTATCCTGATTACTGGTGTTTGAACTGTGCATCTGATAGGTTGGCTATCTCCTGATTGCTTAGGTCTTTTTCTGGAGTTTTTTTTTAAAGATTTTATTTATTTATCTTTAGAGGGGAAGGGAAGGAGAGAAGTATCAATGTATGGTTGCCTCTTGTGAGTCCCCTGCTGGGAACTGGCCTGCAACCCCGGGCATGTGCCCTGACTGGAAATCGAACCGCGATTGTGTGGTTTGCAGGCCCATGCTTAATCCACTGAGCTACACCAGCCAGGGCTTTTTCTGGAGTTTTGATCTTTTCTTTCATTTGGGCCATTTTTGTTGTCTCAGCTCACCTGTTATGTTGTAAGGAGTGGAGCCTTGGGTGTTTGCCAGGGCAGGGCAACCCACTTCTCCGCATTGTGACACTGTACATGAGGGAGGGCTCAGAGGGGGAACAGTGCTGCCTGCTTGGCTCTTGCCCCACTTTCAGTCACTTTCCCTGCTACCCACAAGCAAATTGTGTCCTTCTGGTCCTGATTTGGGTGTGTGGGCTTGTGTACATTCTAGGACTCCTTGGGCTCCTCCAACAGACTCTCCTATGAGACTGGGAGTTTCTCCTGTCACCACAGCCCCCACAATATTTTACAACCAGAGGTTTTGAAACTTTCCTTTCCCGGTGCTGGAACCCTGGGTTGCATGGTCTATTTTCTCCCTGATTTTCCCTCCTGCTTTGTTCACATTCAAATGTGGGACCACCCAGTCCACCAGCTGCCACCTTGCTGTGTTTCCTCTCCATCTGTGCTTGTCCATATCCACCCCTCCTACCAATCTAGATGAATGTTTTTTTCTTTAACTACTTAGTTGTTGGACTTCCATACAGTTTAGTTTTCTGGTAGTTCTGGTTGTTTTTTGTATTTAAATTGGTTGTTATCCTTCCTCTTGTTGTGTGAGGAAGAAAAGCATATCTACTTATGCCTCCATCTTGGCTGGAAGCAAAGAGATCTTATCTTTTAAATATAGATACAAAACTATTCAGAGGAGAAGTGATAAGATGTTTGGCATTTGCATCAAAAGAACCACTTGGGTGATGTGGAAGACACATTGGCCATGAGTCAGTGTTGAAGCTGTGTGATGGGTACTTTAGTGTTTGTTATGCTAGTCTCTCTACTTTTGTATGTTTATAAGATTTCATAAAATAATTGAAAATAAATAAGTCAAATCACGTCCCCCATATCAGAATAAGAACTGACATGGCCTGTATGTTTCCCAGCACCTGCAATACTCCATCTCCTTCGCTACTGCTCTGTGCCCATTTACTACCATTCTCCCCCTGCTCATTCCACATGAACTTCATTGGCCTCCTGGTTGCTTCTTGAATACTACCAAACCTGTTTCTACCTCAGGGCCTTTGCACTTGCTATTTTCTCTGCTTTAAAATCTTGCTCCCAGTGGCTGTTTTTCTTACTTATTTTTTAATCCTCACCAGAGGATATGTTTTATTGATTTTAGAGAGAGAGAAGGGGGAGGTAGAAATAGAGAGAGAGAAACATTGATGTGAGGGAGAAACATCGATCAGTTGCCTCCTATGTGTACTCAGAATAAGGATTGAACCCACAACCTAGGTATGTGCTCTGACAGGGGACCAAACCCGCAAACTTGGTGTATGGGATGATGCTCCAACCAACTTAGCCACCCAGTCAGGGCTTTTCTCACTTTTTTAGGTTTCTGTTTAAATATCAACCTCTCAGAGAGGTCTTCCTTGGTTATCCCACATGAAAGACCAATATCTACCCATTATAGATATTTTTCCTGTTCTTATTTTCTTACCCTATCTTTTCCAAGTAACTTGTTACTTTACATGTGTGGCTTACTGATTGTCTTCCTTCTTCAATTGGATATAATTCCAGAAGAGCAAGGACTTTTTAAAAAATTAAGTAGTATAAACCCAATGCCTAGATCAGTTCCTGGTACATAAGAGGTGCTCAATAAGTATTTGTGGAATAAATAAATGCTTGCTTAGCCTGTACTTGTCTTGTTATTTATTATGAATAATTTCCAACATACAGAAAATCAGAGAAAATCCTATAATGGACATGCATAATATATCACTTAGATATAACA
This sequence comes from Sturnira hondurensis, assembly GCF_014824575.4. Classification (NCBI taxonomy): domain Eukaryota; kingdom Metazoa; phylum Chordata; class Mammalia; order Chiroptera; family Phyllostomidae; genus Sturnira; species Sturnira hondurensis. Next base: position 1,077,589 of record NW_028091508.1, read on the forward strand.
ACTGTGAACATTTTGCAATATCTGTTCATCCAGTTTTTCTTTTTTGGCTGCAGTATTTTAAATTATTTATAGTCAACATGATATTTTGTCCCTAAGTACTTCAGTATGCAACCTTAAAAAATGAGAACTTTTTTGTTAGCCACAATGTTATTATAACATTTAACAAAATGAGCCCCAAATCTGTGATATCATTGAATTCCTCCATATCTACATGTCCCCAACTGCTCCCAAAATGTCTTTTGCATTTGATTCAAACCAGAAGCCAATCAAGTGCACAAGTGTCATTTGATCATATTTCTAAAGTATCTTTAAGTCCAGAATCACCTCTCCTCTCCATCCTCTTCCCTTTGTTCCAGATAATTGACTTATAAAGAACCAAGGTCATTGTCTTACTGGTAGAATGCCCCATTTTCTTGATTTGTCTGACTGCTGCCTTGTGGTGTATTTAGTGTGTATTTCTATCTCTTGTATTTCCTGTAAACTAGAAGCTGGATATAAAGGTTTGATATAATTTTGGCTAAACATTTTTGATGAGAATTCCTTCCAGATGGTACTGTGTGTGTCTTGTTGCATCAAGGCACAGGTTTGTAATGACTAGTTGTCTCATTAATGAAGTTCAGATTGATCAGTGGGTTCCACCACGGTGACAATTCATCAGTGGTGACAATCTGACTCCTTCATTGTAGAGTCATTTCTCCCGGTAAGTTCTCTATGGGCTGATGATTTCACACATATGAGTACGCAGTCTTCCTTAAATCTTTCACCCTGTGGTTTTAGCATCCATTGATGACTGTTGCCTGAGTCAACTATTGCATTTGGGATTGCAAAATTCTAATACAATCCTTCCTTTAAGGTGCCCTTCTCTACAGAAGAGGGTATTTTTCTTCATTGACTAGGTCAGAATAAATTATTCCCCTTCAATTACTACTTTTTTAGAGTAAAGATACAATAGCTTCTTTTTGATACAATAGCTTCTTCCAGTGGTGACAAACTGTTTCTTTTTTTTTTTGAGTATTGTTAGAAACTCATTAATTTTTAAAAAATAAACATTCTTTTTATTGTTGTTCAAGTACAGTTTTCTGCCTTTCCCCCACCACCCCAGGCCTCCCCACCTCCATCCCCTGTTTCTACCCCTCTTTGTTATTGTTCACGTGTCCTTTATAATTGTTTCTGCAAACCCTTCACCTTTCCCCCTATAATCCCCTTCCCTCTCCCCTCTGGTCACTGTCAGCCTGTTCTCTATTTCAGTGTCTTTGGTTGTATTTTGCTTGCTTGTTCATTTTGTCAATTAGGTTCCTGTTAAAGATGAGATCATATGGTATTTGTCTTTCACTGCCTGGCTTATTTCACTTAGCATAATGATCTCCAGTTCTATCCATGCTCTCACAGAGGGTAGAAACTCCTTCTTTCTTTCTGCTGCATAGAATTCCATCGTGTAAATGTACCATAGTGTTTTGATCCATTCGTTTACTGATGGGCACCTAGGTTGCTTCCAACACTTGGCTATTGTGAATTGTGCTACTATGAATATTAGGGCACATAGGCTCTTTTGGATTGGTGCTTCAGGGTTCTTAGGGTATAATCCTAGCAGTGGAATTGCTGGGTCAAAAGACAGTTCTATTTTCAGTTTTCTGAGAAAATTCCATACTGTTTTCCATAGTGGTTGCATAGGTCTGCAATCCCACCAATAGTTCACTAGGGTTCCCTTTTCCCCACAACCCCTCCAACATTTGTTGTTTATTGCTTTGTTTATGATGGACATTCTGACTGGTGTAAGGTGGTATCTCACTGTGGTTTTAATTTGCATCTCTTTGATAGCTAGCAATATTGAGCATCTTTTCATGTGTATGTCCTCCTTGGAGAAGTGTCTGTGGAACTCATTAATCTTTAAAAATAGAGTTTGGAGTTTCATTCAATTGCATTAATTATTTTTGAAATGAAGTTTTCTTTAGGAATAATTTTATTTTATTTATTTACTTTCAGTAAATATTTTATTTATTTATTTTTAGAGAGAGGGGAAGGGAGGGAGAAAGAGTAGGAAACGTGGATATGTGAGAGAAACATTAATTGGTTGCCAGTAGTGCACGCGCCCCCCACCTGGAGGTCTGGCCCTTCAACGCAGGCATGTACCCCAGAATCCAACCAGTGACCCTTTGCTTTGTGGGGTGATGCCCAATCCACTGAGCTACTTAGGAATAATTTTAGATTTATAAAAAAGTTGCAAGACAGTAGAAAGACCTCCCATATTCTATTATTCAGTTACCCTAATGGTAGTATCTTACATTATCATGACAGAACTGAGAAACCAATATGGATACATTACTACTAAACTCCAGACTTTCTTTAGATTTTACTAGTGTTTTTGTTTTTGTTTTTTTTGCTGAAGTCCTTTTTCTGTTGTAGGATCCATTCTAGGATCACTCATCCATTCTTTCTTTTTAATGCTTTAAAATGACCCAACTTAACCAAGGTGACCAGTGGAAAAACAAGTGATCAACTTAAGCAAAGGGATCCCGGTGAGGCTGTTTCTGTGTTCTATTGATATGACCATGGCCCCAGGTAGTCTCTAATAAGTTTCTTTTTGGCCCTACAAGATGTCCCAAACTCATCTGGATTTGACTTCTTCCCTAACATTTAAAAGTCAATAGATTTAATTCAAAAGTCAGGATTGTTGGTTTCTCCTGAAAAGTCAGCAATTCAGGTGACACTGAACTTGCATTTCTGCTTGGCAGAAATTGGCCACAGCTAGTAGGGCTGCCCCATTCAGACAGGGCGTGCACTCTCAGGTTCAATCCTCACATAACCGGTTAGTGCTAGTGCCATGCCTTTAACGTGAGCTGCCTGGTTTCTGCAGGCACTGAGGTTGCTCCCTCTGGATTAGAAACTGACTTTGGTGTCTGGCTGTCCTTCTCCCTCCCTCCCATCTGTCTTTTCTCATCATGAAGTACTTTCTATGTGCCAACCACTGTGAGGTGTTAGGCTGTCTCCAAAGGCAGATGTGACAAAGATGCAGGTCACTGGCCTGTTTGACCTTAGATCCATTCATTCCCCTCCTCCTTTTTCTTCTGCAAACTACATTTCCCAAACTACATTGCTAACTGGCCAACAGGCTTCTAGCTAAGTTGAGTCAGAAAGAGGCTTAAGAGGCTTGAGAATGGATGATGAGACAAAGGGAGGAGCCAGGGCGGTCCCTGTCCCAATTGCAGAGGCTCCCTCTATTGTGGGGTTTAATTCAGCACTGGGCAGCACCCCTGCTGTGGTTCTTGCTCCTCCCTGAGGACCCCAGGGAGGGACCTCATTTCCTTCCTGTGGCCCAGAGGTGGTAGGAGGTGCCCACTATTGCTTAGGGTTGCTTGACCATTGCCTCTCTGACTTCTCAGCTGTTAACTCATTTGTGTAATTAATTCCTTGTATGTAGTTCGCTCTGCTTCAAAGACCTAGAATGATTTTTGTTCTGTTACAACTGACCTGCCTCTGACTTAATGGAGCATATATTGGTTCCTTCAAAAAAAATCTGAATTTACTTGCTTTGTGGCTCTTGGCAAACTACTTAATCCCCCATAGTCCCAGTCTGAGAAAATGGGAGAGTGATGGTGTTCATCTCATACTGCTGTTATGAGGATGAAAATGCGGTGATGCATATAAGGGGCTTAGCTCAGTCCCTGGGATCTAATCAATGTTCAAAATTGCTACCTACTCTTTTTAAAAAATTAAAAATATGTATTTATCTATTTTTTAGAGAGAGGGAGAAAAATATTAATGCAAGAGAGAACCATTGATTGGTTGCCTCCCCACCAGGGACTGAACTCACAACCTAGGCATGTGCTCTGTCAGGGAACTGAACTGATGACTTTTTGCTTTGTGGGACAACGTCCTACCAACTGAGCCACACCAGGCAGGGTGAAAATGCTACCTATTCTTACTCTAGGCTACTGGATACAAACTGTACCTGAGCCCACCAGAGGACAGCCAGGTACTTTTTTTCTTTAGGTTCATAGACACACAGTGTAGGAGCCCATTCTGTGTGGAGTGGGCCTAGCCCTCAGTGGCAAACATTTACTGCAAAGTAACTTCCTAAAAACCATGCTAAACCTTCTAAGGACCAGTGTAACCTGTTCAACCACTTTTGCCTTTTCATTTGCAAATATCCCTCTTCTGTGATGTGATTAGTGCATTGGCTCCTTTGTTTTCTGTAAAAGGTAACCACCTAAAGCAACCTGTGTATAGTAAATGAGGATCATCTTGTAATGTACCGAGAAACCCAATAAAGGCCAGTCATGGCAAGGGCCAAGGCTTTTGCTCCCCTTGAGATAAAAAGCCATGCTCGCCCTTTTCCTCCACAGGACTCGGTATTCCATGTGAATGTCTCATTTCATCCATAATGATGTGAAACTGCGGGCTGGTGTCCCCATCAACACAGCTAGTGTTTACTGAGCACCTATATTACAAACATCTTAACATATTAATCTTGATAAGTATCTTTAAGGTGTAGGTATTAATAGTCTCTCTATTTTCCAGATGAGGAAATGAACACAGAGAGAAGCTGAATAACTTGCTCAGGGTTTCACAGCGAGTCCAGAAGTAGGGGCAGTGTCTAAACCTGAGCTAGCTGCCTGCAGAGCCTGAGCCCTGAACGTGAACCTCCTCAATGTGTGGGGACTCCTTGTCTTAGATGTCAGAAAAGTTCTCTTCCTAAGCAGCCCACAGCTTGGCTGGAGAGGCAGGCTTGCTGATTACTCAGCACAATGCAACACCACACAAGTTAATCATTCTTTTGTGTACTTATTCATTCAATCATTCATTCATTCAGCAAGCTCTAGACTCTATGTGTCAATCCCTGCTAAGGGCTGGTGAAGAGGCTCATAGTGGTTTGGGGGACCCAGACCTGTCCAACTTTTCTAGCTACTGAGTGCTGACTGGTTGAATGGGAGGCTTCTGACATTTTCTGTTTTTCATTCCTCTCAGACACAGGAATTTAGAGGCAGACGTATCTGAGTTTGCCTCCTGCTTTATTTGTTTATTTGATGTGTAACCTTAGGCAAATCACTTCATATCTCTGTGCTTGCCTATATACGTAAAACTGAGGCTAATAATAATAATACCTACCTCACAGGCCTAATTATTAGTTGCCACTATTTGATGGTGATGGTGGTTAATTGCCTATGACCACCAACAGTGGAAGACTGTTTGTGTACACACTTCATCTGTCAGTTTGACAGAGTTTTGCTGGTCTAACCAATGGGATGTATTCCTCTGGCTCTTCTACTGACCATTCTCAACAGGATGGAAACAGTGCTAGCAAGCACAACAGACAGATACTTATAAGAGACACAAAGTTGGCGGTTGGTTTGCAGGTCCTGCATGGACACTCTGAAAAGCCTGGAGTGCCACAGCCTCCCCGACTTCCTGGCAAGCCCCCCCTGCCTGTCTCCGGATCAGTCGTGTGTGGGTACCTTTACAGAGCTGCAACCCGGTTCTGATGGAGACAGCATGAATTCCATCCCAGGAACTTGGATGTATGCCACATGACATTGTGTACTTTTCTGTAACAATGTAATTTCTACCACTGACCTCTTCTTCCAGGAAGCAGAAACTTAATATCAGCCAAGTACAAATTAAAAATGAGCTATCTTCTATAGATTCCCAACTCCTTCCAGCATATTCCCTGACACCCAAGTACACATGTGTGTGCTTGACAATCTCACTTGGATGTTCTGTAGGGGTCTCCAAATTAACAGGACTCTAAAACTGAATGCTGGGACTTTCTTCCCAACTCTGCTCCTCCTGGAGTCTTCTCTACCTCAGTGGATAGCAACCCATTCTTGGAGTTTGCAGACTAAAGGCACTGGAGTAATTTTTAATTTTTATTTTTTAAAAATATTTTGTTTATTTTTAGAGAGAGAGAAAGGGAGAGAGAAAGAGAGGGAGAGAAACATTGATTGGTTGCCTCTTGTGTGCCCCCAACTGAGGACCTGGCTTGTAACCCAGGCCTGTGCCCTGGCTGTGAATCAAACACGTGACCTTTTGATTTGCAGGCCAGTAGTCAACCCACTGAGCCCATTGAGCCAGGGACAGAGTCATTTTTTAAAAAAAAAACATTTTCTATTCAGGTGAAATTCACATAAATTAATGATTTTAAAGTAAACAATTCAGTGACATTTAGTTCATTGCTGATGTTGTGCAGTCACCACCTCTGTCTAATTCTAAAACATTTTCATCTCCCCATGAGAAAACCCTGCACCCATTAAAAACCTACTCCACTTTCTCTGTACTCCTAAACCCTGGCAACTACTGCTTCACTTTCTGTCTATCTGGCTCTACCTGTTCTGAGTAGTTGACACAAATGGAATTATACAATGCATGGCCTTTGGTGTATGGCTTCTTTCACTTAGCAAAATGTCTTCAAGGTTCATGCAGGTTATAGCATAAATCAATCCTTCATTTCTTTTTATTGCCAAATAATATTCTGGAGAAATTCTTGATGCCTTACTCTTATATTCCACAAACAACAAGCCAGCTCCTCCAGCTGGTTCTACCTATAAAATATTTCTAGAATGGCTTCACTTCTCACCATCTCCACTGCTATCACCTGCAGTCCCATCTGCCACCTCCTCTCACCTGGATTATTGCCTTTTCTTACTTCTGACCTACAGAAACTCAGTCTCCTTTTCTGCTCTGATCTTTTCTCCATACAGAATCCAGAGTGGTCGTTAAAACCTAAATTACATCATGCCTCTTCTCTGATCAAACCTCTCCAGTGCCACATGCCCATCTCATTCACAGTCAGAGATGAAGTCCTCAGCCTTGGCTGGTGTCCTCATTTGGTGGGAGAGTTGTCCCACAACTGAAAGTTTGTGGCTTCAAACCCTGGCCTGGGAATGTATAATCCCCAGTCAGGACACGTACAAGAGACAACCATTGATGTTCCTCTCTCACATCGATGTTTCTTTCTCTCCCTTTCTCTCCAAAAGTAGTGAAAACAAAACAAAAGGTTGTCCTCAGATGAGGATAAAAAAAGTCTTCAGTGTGTTCAAGGAGGTTCTACAGCTCCTGGGCTCCTGTCACTTCTCTGACTTCACCTCTGCCTTCACCCCTTTGTTCTGCATTTTCTGGTCACTGGGGTTGGCATCTTTGCTCTGCGCGCACAAGGGCATCTCTCTCCTACTTTAGGGCCTTTGTATTTGTGCTATTTCTGGAACACCATTTGATGGTTTTTAGGCCTTAACTTACTTTATCTCTGTGCAAGTTTTACGTGATCCACTGATGCTTTCATGAAATTATTTCATTCCTTGATTTTTATGGTGCCTTGGCTCATTTCCACCCCACCCCCACCTTCGAGGATGTGGCAGTTTTATATCAGATGCCTGGGTGAAGTCCACTCCTTCTGCACCCTTAAATGTTGGCATTTCACAGGCATTTCACAAGGTTTCATCCCAGGCTCTCTTCTCTTCTTTCTCCTCTCTCTGGAGTGAGCCCTTCAACTCTCATGCCTACACACACAGCCTAAATCCTTTTCTTAATCTTTAGATCCATATGTAATTGACTGTATGCCATCTTTCTCTAAATGTCCCATGGCACCACAGTGAAATTAACCACAGTAAAACAGCGGCGTTGGCCTTCATGGCAAATGGAATCACCAGCCACTCAGTCGTCCAACTTGGAAACACAGCCCTGATCCTTGATTTGTCTCTTGCTTAGCACCCCAAATCTCTGCTTCTTTCCACAGTTGTGCCTGTAGTTCAGACTGTCAGATAGCTGGCCTGGCACCTTCTCTGGTCCCTTCCAATCTATTTTCCACACAGAAGCCAGAGAAATTTTTCTAGAAGACAAACCTCTTCCTCAATTGATAAACCTTCCTGGGCTTTTATTCTTCTTGGGATCAATTCCTTAACCCTTCCAGACAAGCAGAACTTCTTTCCTCTCCTCCACATGCCATGATTTTCAGGGTTCTATGTTCTTGCTTACATTGATGCTTGCCTGCAACACGCTGCTTCCTACTTTGTTCCGCCTCCCTTCATCCGGTGACTCTTTTGTATCCCTCACTCATCAGCTAGAAACTGCTCCTTCAGGAAGTCTCCCCCATTTCTCAAGTTTGGTGCAGCATGGACTGCTATGTATTCACCAAACTGTGGCTCTTTTTCTTTTTTGGGCTCAGAGCTTGACCACCTTTTCCAGGCCCTCATGAAGATAGATGGGGCCATGTGACTCAGTTCTGTCCAGTGGAGAGTGGGCAGAACCTATTCAAGGCCTAACCATTAAAAACCTTCCATGTCATCCTCCACAGTTTCTCATTCCTTCCTCTGCCAGATGGATGTGGCTGGGGGGTGGGGTTGGATGGAGAGAACTCTGACTCCCTGGGAGAGGACAATGGAACCATTAGATTGAAGGAGCTTGGGTCCCTCAATGACTGTGTGCAGCAGAGCCCCGCCTGCCCTTTCCCCTGCCAGCTTCAGATTGTTATGTGAGTGAGAAATACTTTGTTGTATTAAGTCACTGAGACCTGGCCTTGTTTGTTATAGCACTGAACTTACCCTGATAAATGCATTCCCTCCCCCACCCCATTCTCCCATAGAATTCTTTACCTCCTACCACAGTTAGCACTTACCATATAAGCAGCAATATCCTCTCACCTGACTGTCTCTTCACCTGACCAAGTGGTTGTGGGAGGACAGAGATGGCTTTGGATCTGCCTGTCTCATCCTAGGTGTAAACTGGCATCAGTTTAACACCTGGCTTGTCACAGCTACTAAATAAATATCCATGCAATTGTTTTGTGGTTGTTAATTTTCTGTTCCTGAGTGCTGATTTGGGTAACTTGTCGAGGTCTGGGATTCCTCTTGCCTCTCCCCAGTGCTCTCCTAATACCACAACCTGCCTTTGAACCAGTTTGATGGCTGGGGCTCCCTGATGACACAGCTCCGAAGCAGGCCCACCTCCTGCTGGTGGAGGGGGCAATCACTAGGACATCTTGTTAGCAAAAAGAAGTCAGGATACAGGATATTCAGTGTGCAATCATTTGTGAAAAAGCGAAATAGATAAAGATATACTAGCGTTGCAAAAAACATCTAGAAGAACACGTCAGAAACAAAACAATGTACGTGAAGGGAGAGTAGAGTCCTGGGAGTGGTGGGAAGGGGGCTTTATTCTTTACTCCTTTGTACTTGTGGTAGGCGGAATAAAGGCTCCAGCTCCTCCTCTGCAATTCCCAGGGACTGTGAATTTGTTGCCTTGGCAAAAGAGATCTTAAAGATGAGATTTAGTTAAAGATCTTGAGGTGGGTAGATTATCCTGGATTATCTGGTGGCCTCAGTGTAATCATGAGTCCTTCCTTATAAGAGGGAGACAGGAGGATGAGAATGAGAGTAGATGTGAGTGGGAAGCAGAGCAGAGGAGGAAGCAGGGAGAGAAAGACATTGATGTAAAGAGATGCCATGCTGCTGGCTTTTGGCTCTTTTTTTTTTTTTTTTTGTCTCTGCCTGTTCATGTTTTCAGAATCCAGGTTCTTTAGCTCCAAGTCTGGGACATAAGAGGCAAAAAGAAGACCCAAGGCACTCAACATTGTGTGTCCAATGGATCCTTGTGTCTCTAGTGTGTCGGCCCACTTCTTGCCACTTGGCAATCTTCCAATGTTGGTGTTATACAGTGCTTAGTTTTTCGTTGTACTTGGCAGGAGGAATAGAAGAAAGAACTTCTACTCTGTCTTTCTGAAAGTAAGTCACCAGGATCTTTTTAAGGCTTACGGGGTGATTAAGGCAGCCAGAGGTCAGAATCACTGTGATAAGTGGGGGTTGGGAGGAGGAGCTGATTTCAAAGCAGCATGTACAATGTAATTTATAAAATGCAAATCTATATGCATAGCAAGAGTCTGGAAGGGAAAATAACAAAATGTTGAATGGTATGATTCTAAGCATTTTTAATTAAAATTTCTTATTTTGAAATAGTTTAAGGCTCAGAAAAAAATGGGAAAAGTAGCACAGAAATCAGCTCCATACCCTCCATTAAACTTTTTCGATGATAATATTGTTACCAGACCCATTTTTTTTTTTTTTGCGTGGGGGCGGGGGGTTGGATGCCTGCCTGCATACACTGGCCCAAAGAAATCATGAGCAAGAATTTGCAGTATACAAAGAAAAAAATAGTGTAACATTGAATTGGCTAATACAAATGCAAGGAGCTTATGGTCTAAAAAACCCTGATTCCCTGAGACATGTAGGTTACAGATTATACTGGGTGAATACACAAGACACCATGGGTCAGGAGTTCCAGTTGTGGTGTGTACTGATTGGTCGGAGGGGAGTTGAGTGTAATGAATGATTTCTTCTTGTCCTGAGGAGAGTGTTTTCAGATTTGTACTGATATCCCTGTCTAGCCTCATGGAAAAGTGGCCAGTGGGTCCATCCAATTTAGGGCTCAAGAACTGAAATGTAACTGAGGTAAAGGTGTTATCTTTAACCTGCCAGAAGTATACCCTGCAGGGACCATTAGTCAGGTCCAGTCTACTGTATTCTACGGCCGAGGGGGTTGCTGGTTATCTAGGGGAAAGGCTAGTTCTCCGAGGGCTATAGAGAGGGCTGGGGGGAGATGACTTCTACAACTAGGATTCAAAAATAAATTTAAACAAAGTCACAAAAACCCTCGGTTTCAGTATCTTGCATACTATTTATTATGATACTGTTAACTCAGGGACAGATATTATTCAGATTTCATCAGATTTGACGTTATAAGTATTAAGTAAAAATTCAACCAAGTATATTTGAAAGATCTAATTGGCTTTGTTGAACGGCTAATGAATTGGGCAGCATCCCATCTGGCAAGTAGAAAGGAGCTCTGAGGGAATATACAAAATGGAAGTATTTTGTAGAGAGATGAAAGAAAGGGGTAGATTGTGTCAGGCTTAGGATATTTATCTTTGGGGGACAAATAGGGTCTATGTGGCAGATTGCCTCCTTGGTGCTGACCAGAAAATCCCAGACTGACTGGTTAAAATTATATCACTGGGTAGGTTGAAACTGCAACTAAGTTAGGTATTAAGTCTTGGTTTTAGGGCATGGGGCTTACCACAAAGGACTCCATTTTTGGCCTGTGGTCTTTTTTTTTTTTTTTTTAAACATAGGCACTTTATATGTATTATCTGTCTTTTTTAAAAGTTGTATTTTATTGATTATGTTATCATAATTGTCCTGATTTTTCCCTTTTTGTCCCCCTCCACCCAGCACCCCCACTACCTCAGGAAATCTCCCCACTATTGTTCATGTCCATGGGTGATGGGTATAAGTTCTTTGGCTAATCCATTTTCTACACTGTACTTTACATCCATGTGGCTATTCTGCACCTACCTATTTGTAGTTTTCAACCCTCTCACCTCTTCACCCATTCCCCAACACCCCCATCTCACCTTGCAAACGTCAAAAGTGCTCTTTGTATCCACGATTCTTTCTCCGTTCTTCTTGTTTGGTTAGTTTGTTTTTTATTTTTATTTTTTATTTATTTTTTATATCAATTTTAAGCAGTACTTTATATACAGTGGGGAAAAAAAACACATGCATAGTCCAAATACAATGTTGAAAACAGCATTTTCATAACAAAAAACCCCAAACACTGTGTTAATACCATATACATGAATTCAAGAAGGACCACCCTTTTTGTCTGTTGCACACAGTTTATTTAACAATATGATATAAGAAATGAGTTGGTACTTTACTCTTCTATACAGTGATTGAATCTTCTTGAATTTTCTTATTTATAGTAATTATAGAACTTGCATGATTTACACTAGAATTGCTTTTCCTCATTTCAAGTTTCACATAGAAGAAAGAAAAGAATGCTCTTCTCTATTAACATTAGCATGGTCTAAGAGAGTAATCATCCCTATTTTTTGTCTAAAACCAATTTTATCAGAGAAACAAAGCAACAATTTCTACATCTGCAAGACAAGAGTTTGGCTCAAGCCAGTATGTATAGGTGTTGGTTAGTTTGTTTTTTAGGTAGATATGTATTTTTTGCCATTTTATTGTTCATGGTTTTGATCTTTTTCTTAAATAAGTCCCTTTAACATGCCATACAATAATGGTTTGATGATGACAAACTCCTTTAGTTTCCTCTTGTCTGTGAAGCTTTTTATTGGCCCTTCAATTCTTTTTTTTTCTTCAATTTAGATTTTTTAATTTTTTTAAATTTTATTTTTTTTAATTGTTCGAGTACAGTTTTCAGCCTTTTACTCCCATTACAGCCCACCCCAAGTCCTCCCCACCTCCCTCCCACTTCCACTCCCACCTTGTTTTTGTCCATTTGTCCTTTATATCTGTTCCTGCAAACCCTTCCCCTTTTCCCCTGAAATCCCCTCCCCTCTCCCCTCTGGTCACTGTCAGCCTATTCTCTATCTCAGTGTCTTTGCTTGTTGTTTTGCTTGTTGCTTTGTTGATTAGGTTCCTGTTAAAGGTGAGATCATATGGTATTTGTCTTTCATGGCCTCGCTTATTTCGCTTAGCATAATGCTTTTCAGTTCCATCCATGCTGTTGCAAATGGTAGAAGCTCCTTCTTTCTTTCTGCTGCATAGAATTCCATTGTGTAAATGTACCAAGGTTTTTAGATCCATTCATTTACTGATGGGCTAAGTGATATCTTTGCTAGGTAGAGCAATCTTGGCTGTAGGTCCCTGCTTTGCATGACTTTGAATATTTCTTGCCATTCCCTTCTAGCCTGCAAAGTTTCTTCTGAGAAATCAGCTGACGGTCTAATGGGAACTCCTCCATAGGCAACTACTTCTCTCTTGGTGCTTTTAAGATTCTCTCTTTATCTTTAACCTTTAGAATTTTAATTACAATGAGTCTTGGAGTGGACCTCTTTGCATCCATCTTGCTTGGGACTCTCTGTACTTCCTGGACTTGCATGTCTATTTCCTTCACCAAATCAGGGAAGTTTTCTTTCATTATTTTTCAAATAGCATTCTAACTTCTTGCACGTTCTATTCTCCTTCTGGCACCCCTATGATGCACATGTTGAAACAAGTGAAGTTGTCCCAGAGACTGCTTCACTAGCCTCAGATTTTTGGATTCTCATCTTTTCTTCTTGTTCTGATTGGTTGTGTTTTGCTTCCTTATGTTCCACATTGTTGATTTGATTCTTGGCTTCATCCATTCTACTGTTGTTTCCCTGTAAATTATTTTTTATTTCAATTAGTGCTGTCTTCATTTCTGATTGGATCTTTTTTATGCTGTTAAGGTCCTCATTAAGTTTTCTGAGCATCCTTATACCAGTGTTTTGAACTCCGCATCTGATAGATTGCTTATCTCCATTTCCTTTAGCTCTTTTTCTGGAGTTTTGGTCTGTCCTTTCAGTTGGGCCATGTTCCAGGCCACTCCTCATGGTTTGGCAGCCTCCTTGTGTTTGTTTCTATGTGTTAGGTTGAGCTTCTTTGACTTTGTGTCTTGGTAGTGTGGCCTAATGTAGTAGGTGTCCTGTAGGGTCCAGTGTCACAGCCTTCCCTATCAATCCAGCTGGGTACTCAAGGTGCACCCTTTGTGTTAGCTGAGTACACCCTCCTCTTGTAGTTGAGCCTTGGTTGCCACTGGCAGACCAATGGGAGGGATTTACCCAGGCCAGTCAGCTACAAGGATTGGCTGTGACCACTGAACACCAACCTCTGCCCTCCATGCAGGATCAGCTGTGCAGAGGCAGGGTGGTGGTGCTCCAATGCGGTCTGTAGCTGTCCACTGGGTTTGCAGACCCTGGGTTTCCTTGATGGTACAGGCCAAGGTCAGCCTCCACCTGAGTTTTGCCTGGGACCACCCTTCCTAAGCTATAGAGCAATCTGAAATGGTTGCTACTAATGCAGGCCTTGGAGATTCCCAGGTGAATCCAAGCTGTGAATCTGGACTGGCTGCTGCTAGTATTGGGCCTGGGGGCTCACTGAGGCCAGCTGTTGTCTGTTTGATAGGATTTAGGAACCAAGACCAGCCATTCATATGGAAAAGCAGCTTGGGTGGACCTGTAAGTTGCTTGGAGTAGAGTCTCTGGGGATCTCCAAGGCAGGTTAAACTGTGTTAGCCAGGTTGGTGGGGTCTCAGATATGGCACCAGCTTGCCAGCTCAGTCTTGATGGATGTGGTTTCTTTAATTCTGTAGTTTTCAGAGTTCATTCAACTTAATTTCTGACAGTTCTGAGTGATTGTTGTTCTGCATTTTATTTGTAATTTTGGTGTGATTGTCCAAAGAAGTAAACCCCCTCTCTCTTTTTTCTTATATAGCAACAAAAATTTTTATAAAAATTAATTTCTCCTTTAGTGTTGACTGAAGTCCTTCCCTTTTGTCCCCTGAAGTCTTTCCTGATTTTACTTCTGGCTTCATCTCTGCACTCAGATCATAATCATCCTCCACAGGACAGTCATGGGAAAGAAGGTATGTAGGACAGACCTTTATTGTTCTGAAAATTCATTCATTTCTTAATTTTTTTGACATGTCTACTATGGGCCAGGAACTGATAGAAAGTAAAACCCAAAGCAGTTTTGTATTATATTTTTATTTTAAAATTTTTAAAAAATATTTAAAAAATTTATTTATAGAAAGAGGGGAATGGAAAGAGAAAGAGAGGAAGCAAAACATTGGTGTGTGAGAGAGACATCAATTGGGATTGGTTGCCTCTTGCACAACCATAACTAGAGATCTGGTCTACAACCCAGGCTTGTTCCCTGACCAGGAATTAAACCTGCGACCTTTTCATTTGTGGAGTGATGTCCAACCCACTGAGCCACACCAGTCAGGACTACTTTTTAAAAAATTTATTTATGATGCTTTGACATCTTAAAAAAACTTCTGGCTGGGACTGTTCTTTTGGAGCTGGCCCATTCTCAGGGATAGCAGGGCTCTCTGGGCATGCCTTTGACGTGCACACTAACCAACCCAGATGTATATCCTCAGCTGTCCCCTGCACCCTAGGAAGACTTAATTATCCCAGGGCCAGATAGCAGGCCACTAGTGACCACCCATATAGCTAAGTGTCTGCTGAAATTATTCAAAATAGCAAAGCCTAGCCAAGCTTCCCCTTGGCTCCTGCTTTTTGCCTCTGACCATGCTGCAGCTTCCCCACATGATCTGCATGGCATGGAGCTCCTCATGTTTCTAGGACCCATGATGAAATAAACCTTGTTTTCCTGAGCATCTCTTGTCACTGCTCTTGAGTGACCATCACGTATGAGAACCTAGAAACAAGCTTCCTTCACAGGAGTACACACTCAAGTGCATGAGATAGATGTTAAATATCCATAAATGTAAAATTATAACTACACAGAAATTCTATGACAAAGAAGATTGGGGTGCTCAAAAGTTGACCTAGGGAAGGTTGACCTAGGCTTGGGTGATCAGAGGAGGTCTCCTGCAGGAAATGACACGTGGGTGAGATCTGAAAGGATGATAAATAGAAATTAACCTGAGGAGTGGAAGGAGGTTTCCCAAGCAGAGGGAATGGGGTGTGCAGAGACTTCTCAGCTGGAGCCAGTGTGTAGGATGTCCA
Source organism: Sturnira hondurensis (assembly GCF_014824575.4). Taxonomy (NCBI): domain Eukaryota; kingdom Metazoa; phylum Chordata; class Mammalia; order Chiroptera; family Phyllostomidae; genus Sturnira; species Sturnira hondurensis. Next base: position 1,093,097 of record NW_028091508.1, read on the forward strand.
GGCAGAAGCTGATGCGGTCTTGAGGCAGAACTTCTTTTTTGGGAAATCTCAGTTTGTGCTTTTTAGGCTTTGAACTAGTTGAAGCCCATTCATATTACTGAGACTAATCTCCTTTACTTAAGAGTCAACTGATTGTAGATGTTAACCACATACCTTCACAGTCACAGTTTCATTAGTGTTTGATTGAATAACTGGTTACTATAGCTTAACTAAGTGGACACATGAAATTAACTATTACTGTGCTCAAGCTAGTGACCCCTGTGGGCAATGGGTTGAACCCTGCTGGGGCACACTAAGAAGCAGTGCGGAACACACATTAGAATGATCCATCCCAGTGGATGCCCTTGGGTATTTGCAGCCAACTCCCACCAGATACTTTCTGAGGGCTGCAGGTAAACAGGCAGTTGCAGAGACCACAGGAAGCACTCACACAAAACAGATCAAGCAACAGAGCAAACGCTGGGAGCTGGAGGTCAGCAGACACGCTCTGAAGGAGTTAGGATGCGAGGACAGGTGGCATACCTGCTATAGAAGACCTCTGTGATGAAGGCAGAGAGTGAAGTAGAAATGGGCTTGGCATAAAGCAGTTTTTATTTTAAGAAGAGTGGAAAGGTATTATTTCAGGGGGAAAGGCATAATGATAGATTTGTGATTTCAAAAGATTGTTAGGCTGCGGTGATAAACATGTCTTGAAAAGGGACAGAGGGGTTGTGGAGCCACTAACTGGGAGGATCTTGCTGGAGTTCATGGGGCAGATGGTGGCTTTAGGGAGTAGAATGGTAACAGAATGGTAACAGAAGGGAAGAAAGACTCTAGGGCCCTTCAGGAAACCAATAGTTCTCAGTTATCAATCTGGGATATTGGCAGTGGGGTAAAGAAAGGGAATGAAGCCGGCCCCATCCAGGAATTCTTAGACTTATAATAATACTTTTTGTTGTTGTTGTTGTTAGCTGGGGCCTTAGTGTGGATTAAACAGCCAAGAAGTTGCCTGTACCAGTTTGATCATGAAAATGACCTTAAGCTGACCTTGCCTGCTGCTGGACCTGTTTCTACATCCTGAGATGCTTATTGTATAACCAGAAACCTCCTGTTGATAATACAGCTGGGTGATATAGTGTGAATGGAGCAGACACGTGGAAAACATTCCTTTGGTCTCTTAGAATGAGAGGGCACATCTCATAATGAGTCTGGGAAATCAGATACCCAAACTTGTCACCTTGAAACGGGCACCCTTAACCCTCACACCTTAGTTGCCCCAAACATTGGATGTTCCTTAAATTCCCACCTGCTTCCTGCGTCATATTTGTTTTGTCCACTGTGTGAAACAAAGGATGGGTTTACCCACTCTGTGGGGGTAGGGATTAGGCGTAGATGGGAAGGATGGGAAGAGCAATGTCAATTTAGGACTTTCCAAACTGTCCTTGGTTTTCAGAGCCAGGTGTAGTAAGAAAGCACCAGATGGTGGTGTTGTCGTTTGATGGGACATGAACTTCTCCATCCCTGCCCCCAGCACCATGAGAATCTTCTTCTGGAGGGGATCATGGCCCAGCTGGTGAACAAGAAGTCGGGGACACACTGTTGCAACCAGACTATACAAATGACTAGAAAACCAAATTGGGCTTTAATTTCCATTGGTGTCTGAGCCCAGGTTGTAGTGTTTCTCATCTCATCTCTAATAAAGGTGCTCAAGTGCGAAACCTAAGGGGGATTGTGAATGGCTCCCAGTGATCCACACCTCCTGGTCTTTGTGTTATTGGATAGTCAGCCTCCCACGTCACGTCATAACTGATCTGAGTGGCAAGCAGAATAGTGGCTCCAGAGACACTCACAACCTAATGCCTGGGACCTGTGGGTATGTTATGTTACAAAGCAAAAGAGAATTGAAGGCTGCAAGTGGAGTGAAAGTTGCCAATCAATTGACTGGGAGATGGGGAGAGCATCCTGGATTACCCAGGTGGGCCCAATGTAATAATAAGCGTCCTCTATACTCTTTAGATTTCTCTTCAGATCGTATAAATCTTTCACCTTTTTAAATAAACGTCCTCAAGTGGGGAAGAGGAAGGCAGAAGAGTCAGAGCCAGAGGAGTGGCTTCATTAGAAAAACTAAATTAGTTATTGCTGGCTGTGAAGATGGGAGGGAGTATGAGCCAAGGAACACAGGCAGCTTCCAGGAACTGGAAAGGCAAGAAAATGGGTTTTGCCTGAGGGTTTCAAGAAGAAATGAAGCCCTGTTGGCACCTTGGTTACAGCCCAGTGAGACTGTTTCAGACTTCTCATTTCCAGGAATATAAAAGAATAGAGTTGTGTTGTTTAAAGTCACTAACTTTGTGGTAATTTATTACAGCAGCAGCAGGAAACTAATGCAGTGGTTTGGTGGATAGCACATGGCGGAACATGATAGTGTGTCATTTCTGAGATCAGGTGGAGGCTTCCATTTTGAGCCCTTTCTCACGCTGTGAATGGCCCTCAGGGAGGCCTCAGGGCAAGGAACTGAAGCAGATCCTCCAGCCAGTCAGACCTTCAGAGGCTGTGGCCCTGGCCAACAATTTGATTACAACCTCAAGTTGCTCCTGTATTCGTGACCCTTAGAAACTTTGAGGTGATAAATACCTGTTGTTCTAAGCCTCTATGGTTGTGGTGCAGCACTGGAAAACTGATAAAGGATTATTCCACGCTTTCCCCCGAACTTCAAGTAACATGCTTCATCGGGTGCTAAGTCATCTCTTGAGCACCCTAGTGATTGCTGCAGCTGTGTCCTCGCTTGCTGAGATTATTGCAGTGGTTCTCTGATTCCCCAACACCTTTGCACCTGCTGTTCCCACTGCTAGAAACAGTCCAGTTGGATCTCCTCATAGCTGCCACCTTTTCATCAGGTCTCAGATTAAATGTCACTTGGAGAGGTCTTCTCTAATCATTCTATTTCACACTCTATTTTAATTCACGTGGAAGATACAATGCATTCTGAAATTATCTTTAAAAAACAATACTTACTTGGCCCTGGCCTGTATGGTTAAGTTGGTTGGAACATTGTCCCATGGACCAAAATGTTGTGGGTTTGATCCCCAGTCAGGGCGCACATGTAGGTTGTGGTTCGACTCTTGGTTGGGGCATGTGGGAGGCAACCAATTGGTGTTTCTTTCTTTCTAAAAAAACAATGAAAAATTGTCCTCCAGAGAGGACATTGTTATCCTCCAGTGAGGATAAAAAAGATTTAGATATATGTAAGGGAATCAAAACAGTTGTTTCTGTGTAAATTGTCTATCTTCCTCAGTAAAACATAAGCCCCATGAGGTCAGGGGCCCTCCTTGTCCATATCCCCAGAGCCCTACCACAATGCCTGAAATGTAGGAGGTGTGATAGTCAGAATAATGGCCCCCAAAGATGTCCATATCCTAACTCAGAATCTGTGAATATGTGACCTTACATGGCAAAAGCTAAATTAACATTGCAGATGAAATTAAGTTTTCTAATCCGTGGACCTTGAGATGCAGATATTATTCTTGATTGTGTGATGGACCTAATTTCTCAAGTGAGGATGTATTCTTGTTGTCTCTCTAATCATATACCTTTAATTGTCCCCCTTTGGCTATAGGGTTGAGTCAAAGCTCCTTTAAGATCCTCACACAATCCTCAGTCCACCATTCCAGTCCTCACTGGCTCCTCCACTCACTGAAAAATCCACTTCTACTTGGAAGTGGATGTCTTGCTTCACCCCAACTTGGCCATGCTCCTATGAGCTGTGTGTATTTTCCCACGGTGTTCCCTTTTCCAAGACTCATCCTCCACACTTTGTGAACACCTCCTCACTCATCAAGATTCAGCTCATATGTCGCCTCTGGAAGATTTTCTCTAGCTATTAAGGTCATAATTAGCACCCAAGGTAGCTTTCTGTACTCACCTGCATCCCAACATTTATTACCTGTGCCATATTAAGCTTCTGTCCATCTGTCTCCAATACCATGTAGATCCATTCACAGGTGGGGTTGATGTCTTAGCCATCCTTGCATCCACTTGGGATAAGAAATTTAGGGAGGAAACCTCACTCCCAAAGATCAAGGACTAGCCCAAGCATCCTAGTTTTTCCTTCTTTGATCTCTCCTCCAGAGAGTTAGTTAAACCTCTGTGTCACCTCTTTAAAAAAAGATGAAATGTAGATAACCTTTTCTTGATTATAATACTAATACCTACTCATTGTCTAGTACATGGGAAACCCAGAAATCTACACAGAAGACAATAAATTTCCACACAGACCACCAGCAGCATGTGTAAAATTTTCACTCATATATGAATAACATTTCTTTTGGCCAGGTTTCCAGGCATTGAGCCAAACTCTCTAATGTGGAGTTTCCATTATAAACCCCACTGACAGACGGAGATATTGAGGCTGAGGGAGGCTAAGTGGGAGAGCCCAATTTACATATGTAGCCCTTCAGGGTTCATGCTCCTGCCATTAGTAGGCAGGGAAAATGTCTTTCTAGGCTGTCTATATGCTACATCTGCTTTTTTTTCACCTCTAATTATCCTGAATTCTCCCTTCTCTCAAATTAGAAGCTTAAAAAGCAAAACATTTTATTATGAAAAATGTCAAATTATAAAAAACAGTATAATGGTATAATGATTCCTCAAATACCTATCTCTCAAATGACACATCAACCAATGTAAAGAAAAAGTGTACAGTGTACAAAACACTGGACAAGTAAAAAGTTGTAAAATATACACACCACAAAATTTACCATCCTAACCATCTGTAAGTGTACAGTTCAGTAGTGTTAAGTACATTCACATGGCCATGCAGCCAGTCTCCTGAGAAGCTATTTTTATATTCCAATAGCTTTAAATATTTACACTGTCATTCACCTCTCTGTTTAGATCTACACTACCTACCACACTGCTTTGCTTATTTGATTTTAAAGATTATTATACAGTAAAGTTGCCCTATTTTGGGTCTGCAGTTCTATGAATTTTAACATCTGTATATGTGTGTAACCACCACCACCCCTGGGATATGAAGCACTTTCGTCACCATGAAAAACTCACTTCTGCCTGCCACCCCCTTAATTGTCACCCCCTTGGATCCATTAAGTGACAACTGATCTGTTCTTCATCAACATAGTCTTGTCTTTTCCTGAATATGATAGATGGAATCACATAGTTAGTGACCTTGTGAGATTACTTTAATCACTCAGCACAATGTCCTGCAAAACATCTAAGTTGGAGGTCTCCACAGTGTGTTTCCTCTTTTGTGTTTCAGTGTCTGTTGCATTGGATGACTGTCCCCCACACAGCTGCCACCCCACAGTTTAAGGACAGTAGCTTCATCATGGATTTTGGTAAATGATTGGTGAGTTTCATTATTGCCCACCAGCATCGCTACCATTCTCTTTGTTTTCAAGAGTGTCTTTGATATTCTAGTGTACTATGTATTTTGTAGTTTGGGTTGCTATTGAGAATAATTTCTCCAACCATTCAATTATCCAAGCTACAAATCTCAAAGATATACCAAGAACAAACCTAATAAACACTGTGTACAAGACTTTTGAAGAAAACTGTAGAACTATACAGAAGGACTTGAAGAAGGAAGAATTTAATGCATAAGATATGTTCCTGGAGGCAAAAGATGTCTATTCTGTCCAACTTAATTGAGGTATTTTTTAGATTTAATTGATAGTCTATGTATGCCTGAAGGCCTGTGTGGCTGGTCTTGGAGTACGTAGGGCACTTCATGTAAAGGGTATGAGGTCTGTCCAAAAAGTATCCAGCCATCTCATATGAAAAATAGAGACATTTATTGAAGAAGATACAAAATACAAGAAACATTGTGCATAGGTCAGTGACACCTCAGTCTCCTTCAGAGTAGGCCCCTTGGGACCTCACATGGTTCTCCCAACTGCCATCAGCTGCCCCATCTCATTTTCCTGAATCTCATCAATGGTCTGAACTCTCTTCCCTTTCAAAGGTGATTTTAGTTTTGGGAAAAGCCAGAAGTCATAGGGCACTAAATCTGGACTGCAGCGGGGTTGAGTCACCTGCATGATTTGATGTTTTGCCAAAAAACTGTATGAGACGAGATGCATGAATGGGCATGTTGTTGAGATGAAGCTGCCGATCACCAGTTGCCCATAGCTGTGGCCTTCTGAATCATTCAAATAGTTTCTGTGAAGGAATGTTCAAGCTTGACACAATATTTGATGCAGATCCATTGCTTTACTTGCTCAGTCATTTTGAATGCAATGGCCACACAGTACACACAGTCACTCAACAGTGTCTACTGCCTCCACTCACTAGAACAGTGAAGTAATCATTGTTCATGCACGCCCATTCCAGTCCACTCTCCTTGGCTGCCAGGCTACATTGATGTTGCGTAAATTGTTCTCATTATATTGACAGTGGCTGGACTTTTTCCAGACAGACCTCATATGCCTCTCTTTCCCCCAGTCTTGTGAAATATCCTGAGAAGGCAGGAAAGTGGACTTTAATCAAGCTGTAAGGTCCTAGGGTCCATTACTACCTCAGGTGTCTCCAAAGGCCCTTCCAGCCTCAACCCACTCCTATCCCACAGGCTTGCCTTCCTCACCCTCACCCCTTTCTTTCCTTTCATCATTTCATTATTAGATCGGCTATAGTCATTATGTTATCATATTGGTATAGCATTTATAATGGGGTACAGAAGGAGTTAAATAGAAAAGACATAAATACAGGGTTTTAAAAAGCGAGTCAGAAAGAAAGAGGGAGTTTGTGAACATAATTACACACACATAATTTACTGGCTAGTCCTTTCCAATAAACAGCTCTTGGTTTTATCAGTTCTACTCTTTTTCCCTTTCCTTTCCCCAATGTCTGTCATTGTGTACATTTTCCCTTTCTGCTTTTTAAAACTTTATTTTGTATTACTTTTCCCAGTTTCTTGAATAAGTGCATCGGTCACTCATTTTAGAATTGCTCATTTATTAATAATCCATTGAAGGTTGGGCATTGTTCACCCAACACCAACTTGGCAGCATTCTCCACGGTTGTTGAGGGCTTCATGGGCAAAGTCCCCTTAGGTAGAAAATCATCAGTTCCATACACATAAATTCTGGGGACAACTAGAGCCTTGCAGGCCTAGTCATGCACCTGAAGTCCCTAGGCACTGGACTGCCCTCCTCCAGGCAGGTGTGGGGAGGGGTCATGAAACAGCTTTTCTGCAGCTTCTTCTAATCCACACCCCTCTGATGAGGTCACATGGAACAGAGATCAAATGATATGTTCCCTTTCCTTCCCAAAGCCTATCTATGTGTCTGCACTGTACCCAACAAATGCAGGAAAGTGACCAGGTTCTCTGGTAGTGTCAGGTTATGTGGCACTCAGGAGTGGAATATATAGATTGTACCTGGCATTCCTTTCAACTTGGTCCAAACTGTCCAATATTTTTCAGAGTCTTGTGCTATGATGTTGAGGCCCTTTTCAAGTTCAACATAGATGGTAGTTTTTTTCTCTGTAAGGGAAGCTTCTTTTGTTGCATATTCAGAAGAGTTTTCTGTTTGCTTGTATTTCAGTTTTGAAACATATATTCTGTATTTGGGGGGTCTTTCAATGTGGTACAAACCTGACTCAAACTGGTTTAAGCCAGAAAAGGTGAATTTACTGAAATTAATCAATATTCACGTTCATAGAGAATATTCACACTCATTTGCCAATGCCCTTGAAAACCATTTTCTGTCTCCATCTCCTGAATCTTTCCTGTGCATCGGCCTCTGGATGACCCAGGCCTTTGCTCCACACTCTTTGCAGCTCCGGACCTGACTTGTTCATCTGCTTGGCCATGTGCCTACCCTGACCAATCTCTGTGACTGAAAAACGAGAACACTCTGGGTGGGGCAATGGGCTGGCTTGATAGGACACCTGGCGTCCAGTATATGGTTTTTATGGCTGCCCTCTTCCTGAATCACCTCTTGAATCATGGCCGGACTCATCTTGAAATTTTTACTGTCTCCTTAGCAAGGACAGAAAAGCTCTTCTCCACCTCATCAGCACTTTACAACCTCAGCTCCCAGCTTGCTTCCTTTCTCCCACACCCTGTGTTCCAGCCACAGAAAACTACTCCCCATTTCGAAACAAATGTGTACTTTTGTTTTGCTTCCTCTGTACATGCTGTTCCATTTGCTAGGATACCCTCTCCCCACTTACTCATTCTTTAAGTTCCTAAGTCATGTCCAGGGTCACTGGGCAGTCTGTAATCTCCTCCCTGCTCCCACCTGCCACTGTGCTTGTGCTTCTCATCCTGGGAAGGACTGTGTCACATGTGATTTCAAGACATCAGGACCCCTGAGAGCTAAGGCATGCCTCCAAAAGTTTCAGGCAGTGTCTATAATTTAATAGATATTAAGTAAGTGTCTGTTGAAAGAATGTGTAAATGCTCTTCCACACCCTTTTGATCATTTTACCATGTTTGTGCACTGTAGGCTCCTAGAAATTTTCAGTCCCCACAGTCAGTACCTTCATCTATTTGGTGAAGGGTTGTTCTCAGGCTGCAAGGACCTGCTTTTCCTGCATGCTCAAGAGAGCCAGAAATGCCTAAAAGTTTCCCTGCTTCAGACATCCTTTAATCAATGACTAACAGGTGGACATCGGGGGCTCCATTTCCTTTGTCCTAATGGGATACCTCTAAGTATGACCCACACTGTCCTCAAAGCTAACTAGAGGGTTGAGCCACCATTACCCTGTGTATGACTTGACTTGGTTACACACCCTTACTTGGCCTCCTTCCCCTTCCCACATCACATCCCCACTCCTTTGTCCACTCTTTGTGGAAACACCTCCTAATAAGTCACTTTCATATGAATCCTAGTCTAGCACCCCAGACCTGCTTCTGAGAGACCCAGCCTAAAACAGAGTTGACAACTCACTAAATAGAAAAAGAATAATGAATTCAGCAATCAATAACTACTCACTGATTACCAAATGCATAGTTTTCTGTGGCTGGAACACAGGGTGTTGTGTTTGCCTAGGTTGTGGCAGGAAAAGATCCCCTTCTGGGATGTATATTCTTAAGGAGACAAGATTTATACATATAGAAAAGGAGTTAATGCATGAAGCAAAATGTGATAAAGAGTAAGCAGGTATAAGTTTCAAGAAAGAAGGGATCAATATGGACACTGGAGATGTCAAGAAACTGGTCAGATTTTACAGGCAAGAGTGAGTCTTGGTCCACACCTTGTAGGAAGGCTGAGAGGTCATGGATAAAGGCCCAGTGAATGCAGTAATGTGAGAACGATAAAATAATGAGAATTTAGACAAGGATATGAAGACTTGGAATCCATTCAAATGAGTTTGGACTTTATCTGATAAGGTGATGGGGGTTAGTTAACATTAACTTCTTCATTCAACAAACATTTATTGAGTACTTGTAACATGTGACACACCCAGACAGTAAAAAGGTGTACTCTAGGGAGGGTGTTCCTCAACTTAACTGCCTGTTCTGGACACCAGAATCATGACTGTAGTTGTTAGTTGGATCCACCTCTAATTCCTGGATAGTTTTTTTCCCTCACATAGTTTTATCCTGTATGTATATGGTTTTCTGATTATAAAGCAAAATATTATCATTATAAAAATTCAAATACTTGGAGAACTGTGCACTGTAGGAAAGGAGATATCTTCTATTCAAGGGAGAGAACTGGAAATTTTGACTGGAGTTGTGTTGATCCTGTGTGATTAGAAGGGCTCAAGGTGGACTGCCAAGTCTTTTTTTTTTTTTTAATTCTCACCCGAGGACATTGTTTCATTGATTGTTAAATAGAGAAGAGAACAGAGGAGAGAAAAGAATAGGAGAGGAGAGAAGAGAGAGAGAGGAGAGGAACATTAATTGGTTGCCTCCTGCAAGTGCCCCAACTGAAAATCAAACCCACAACCTGGGTATGTGCCCTGACTGAGAATTGAACTCACAATCTTTTGCTTACAGGCTGATGCTCCAACCAACTGAGCCACACCAGCCAGAGTTAAACAGCCAAGACTTGAACAGTCATAATTCAGAGCAAGGCAAACTGGTGGATGTGGCAAGCAACACAAGAATGAAACTTCTAAGCATTCCTTGGAAAGCCAAGAGTAGTGGTAGAAACTATAGTTTCTGTTACCCGGGAGAGTTGGGGATTGTACTGTGCTACACAGGAGAGTTAGTGTATTATGAACATTTTAAAATTGCAACTTCATTTGAGAGGAATTTTATGTAGACTATACAGAGATCTATAAATCAATAAGAACAAGACAGGTTAGTGTGGCTCAGTTGGTTGGAGCATCATTCAGCAAATCAAAAGGTCGCAAGTTTAATTCCCACTCAGACCATATGCCTAGGTTGTGGGTTGGGTCCCCAGTTAAGGCACAAGCAAGAGGCAACTGATTGATGTTTCTCTTTCACATTGATATCTCTCTCTTTCCCCCGCCCTCCCCAAGGAAAAAAAAAAGACAGCCCAAAAGGGGAAAAAAAGATATCTCTCTGTCCTGTCTATCTGCCGTCCTTTCACAAAAGAGAGTATCCAGATGGCTTATAAACATTGAAAATGTACCCATCATCTTTAGTTATTAGAGAAATATCCATCAAAACCACCAATAACCATTAACCATTAATTATATACATATCAGTGTGGCTTCAATAAAAGATGGAAATTACAAAGTGTTGATGAGAATGTGGACCTACTGGGACACTCAGACCCTGCTGGTTGGAATGGAAATTGTGTGATCACGTAGATAATCACTTTAGTCTCCTGAAGCTAGACCTTCATGTACTCTGACCCAGCAATGTGGTTTTTCACACAATACCTAGCAAAGGAAATAATTTACATATAAATGCACATGTGTGTTTTTGCATTTATTTCTTTATTGACATCACAGTTATTCAGAAATGACTATCCTATTTATCACTGGGTCCCATAGTCAAATGCCAAGAGAGCCAGGTGTGTTATATGAATGTGTGAGATGGCTGGTTCTCAAAGAAGTGGTAGGGATTTGGTAGGCTGGCTTCCAAAGGGGACCATTACTTATAGCTTCAATTGATAATGCCATGCTGGAATACAAACCAATGAAGTCAGATTTTCCAATTTTTTAAAAAGAAGCCAGAAATCCAGAGTGTTCTAGGAAGGGTTTTCAGTTTTTACATTTTGGCAATTCTTTCTAATGAAATGGGCCAATCAAAACATGTCTGTGGGTCAGATTTAGCCTATAGGCCTCCTGTTTGCAATCTCTGGTTTACTGGTTGATTGAATCACTCTGAAAGTGCTGTGTACAGAGCTGCAAAAATATAAAAAAAGCAATAATTGCTCTTTTAAAAACTATTTTGTTTTTTGAAATTTCTGGCCAAGATGAACTGAAAACCAGCCAAGAGCTGAACAATTGGCATTGTTCCCTCTTAGACTTTCCCCTGCACATACAGTGCCACAACGCAGTGATGTGGGTTGCCCTGCCCTGGTGAATACCTAAGGCTCCACTCCTTACAATGTAACAAGCACACCAAGACAAAAACATATGGCTCAAATGAAAGAACAGATCAAATCTCCAAAAATAGAACTAAGCAACGAGGAAACAAGAGATAGCCAACCTATAGGATGCAGAGTTCAAAACACTGATAATCAGGATGCTCACAGAAATGGTTGAGTATGGTCACAAAGTAGAGAAAGGAGTGAAGGCTGTGTAAAGTGAAATAAAGGAAAATGTACAGCAGTGATGAAAAGGAAACCAGGACTCAAAGCAATGATTTGGAGCAGAAGAAAGAAGTAAACATTCAACCAGAACAGAATGAAGAAACAAAGATTCAAAAAAAAAAAAAGAAAGAGGAAAAGCTTAGGAACCTCCGGGACAACTTTAAACATTCTAACATTTGAATCATAGGGGTGCTAGAAGGAGAAGAGGAAGAGCAAGACATTGAAAACTCATCTGAAAAAATAATGAAGAATAATTTGCCAATCTGGCAAAGAAAATAGACTTCCAGGAAGCCTGGGAAGCTCAGGGAGTCCCAAAGAAGTTGGACCCAAGGAAACACACACTAAGGAACATCATAATTACATTCGCCAAGATTAAAGATAAGTAGAGAATCTTAAAAGAATCAATAGACAAGGAGACAGTTACCTACAAAGGAATGCCCATGAGACTGTCAGCTGATTTCTCAAAAGAAACCTTGCAGGCAAGAAGGGGCTGGAAAGAAGTATTCAAAGTCATGCAAGGACCTACAACCTATATTACTCTATCCAGCAAAGCTATAATTTAGAATGGAAGGGCAGATAAAGTGTTTCCCAGATAAGGTCAAGTTAAAGGAGGTCATCATCACCAAGCCCTTATTATATGAAATGTTAAAGGGACTTATCTAAGAAAAAGAAGATAAAAAGTATGAACAGTAAAATGACAACAAACTCACAACTACCAACAACTGAACCTAAAAAAAATACAACAGAAACAAATTAAACAAACAACTAGACCAGGAACAGAATCACATGGAAAACACATGGATGGTTATGAGATGAGGGAGGGCAGGGGGAGAAATGTGGGAAAAGGTACATGGAATAAGAAGCATAATAGGTAGGCACAGAATAGACAGGAGGACATTAAGAATACTGTAGAAAATAGAGAAGCCAAAGAACTTACATGTACAACCCATGGACATGAACTCAAGCCCCTCCCAAGCCAGGGGCAGTGGGAGAATGCTGGAAGGAGGGGTGGTTCAGGGAAGAGTGGGGTAAAAGAGAGAAAAAAATGGCACAACTGTAGTAGCATAGTCAATAAAATATACATAAAATGTAAAACAAACAGAAACAAAACAAAGATATGTCTGAGAAGTGAAGTAAATATAGGATACTTTTTAATTTAATTTTTACAAAATCATTATGTGGTAGGTATGATTGTTAGGTCCATACTATGGTGCGAGGCTCAGTAAGGTTAATTAATTGTCCCAGGTTTATACATATAATAAGTGAGAGGACTGGAACTTAAACCCAGACTTTCCTACATCCAATGCCATACTCTTACTCAATGTGATACCTTGCTTCCCTTTGTGGAATGAACATCACTGAGAGCAAATGTTGTAGGTTTTGGTTAGTGTTACAATAGGCTAAGCAGCTGTAACAAATAGACCAAGTTGTGTAATGGCATACAAAAATAAAATGTGTTTCTTGCTCATTTAATAGTCATTGGTGGCTGTCAAGGGTGGGGACAACTCTGACACGCAGTTCTTCTGAGGGATGAGTATATCACCTTCAACATGTGGATTCAAAGATGTCACTAGCAAGGTGACTTTTAAGGTGAAACAGCTGAGAGAGGCATCTGCAGTCTTAGAAGTCTTCAAAGGGTGGCCTCCACTCACATTTTACTCAGAAGAACCCATATCACACTAAACCACCAGCAGGGCTCAGGCAGCCACTACCCCTCTTACTATGAAAGGTAAAAATGAATTTGGATCAAAAGCTACTAGTCTCTTTCACAAAGTGGCTTACAAACATCAATAGTATTATATCACAGAGACAAACCTCAATTTGGTGATAGGTCTTCCAACACTTCTCAATTTTTATTTTTGCTAGTCTCTCTCTCTCTCTGTCTGTCTCTCTCTCGGTCTCTCTCATAAAGAGCACACAATGGTGTTTATAGAGCTTACTAACCTTGTTTATTTTGATGGTACTCTACAGTTGCCTTCTCTTTTTGGAAACTGATGCCAAGTTTCAGTTTCAAGTAAGAATATATATTCGTACGAATATAATATATATTCATACAAATATATATTCAAGTATGAATATATTAATATTGTAATATAATATTGTAATTAATATTGTGACTTGTAATATATTCAAGTACGAATATAATTAATGTGTTTAAATTGGAAACTGTCAGTAGATGTTTTAAAATGTTAACTAATTGTGTAGTGGCATGTGGATATAACAAAAATTGTGAAGGTACTTTGCATATGACCGAACCCTAATAAATGTCATACTGAAGACATCAGGCAGTGTCTCTGAAGCTGGAAGGGACTCAGCATGGTGGGATGGCCAGTTGGTAATTAGTGTTATGTGGTTTTGGCTGACAGCATAGCAGTCCTGTTGGAGGCCTGGGCTGGTCCTAGGGCCCTGTGAGAGCAGCAAGTTCTGAGGGAAATCTGAAACCAGTTTCTGTGTTCCCAAGGGCCAGGTCCTCAGGGTGTAAGCAGGGGCTTGTGGGTCCAGCCAGTTGCCTGATGCTCATTCTGGGAATCTTGTTGATGTCTCCTGCTTCCCTCTTCCCCTTTGCTCCATTGGGCCACCCTCCAGAAGGCTGAGTTCTTGGGCCCTATTGATGGAAGACTCTGTGATCTGGCTCAGCCCCTGGCTGGCCACTGCCCTTTGCTGGAGGTGGCCACACTTCCTGATGGGAAGGAATGGGGTGGAGCAAGCCCCCAGTACTGGAATGGAGTGAGTCCAGACTACAGTCTGAAGCCCACATCCTTCCTGGAAATGGCTGGCCAGTGAGGAGTTTCTAGGTATTTCATCAGGCCAGTTACAAAGAGCTGGATTTGCCCACAGAACAGGAGATCATGGGAAATTCCTTGGGAGATGAAAGCCCTGGGAGTCATCTAAGGAGGTTTATGCCCAGTATTGTTGAGAACTTTGGCCCAAGTATGCTTCCTGACCCTGCAAAGGCATGTCCAGATAGTGTGATGTTCTGAGTGGACCTGCTCACTGGTTAGAGAAAGGGAGAGAAACATTGATGTGAGTGAGAAACATCAATTGGTTGCCACTTGTCTGTGCCTTGATGGTGGACCAAACCTGCAACCTAGGCGTGTGCCCTGACCAGGAATTGAACCCACAGCACTTTGGTTCCTGGGACGATAGTCCAGCCAACTGAACCACACCAACCAGGACTGAATATTTCTTCTCTGTCCTTTTGGGGGCCCCACTGTGAGCACATCTACCTTTTATCTCTAATTTGCTGATCTTTTTTAAAAAAATAGTTTCTCTCTGAGCTTTAGCACCTTTGAATCTGTTTTTCAGATTCACTGACTTGGCTTTAGGTAACACATAATCTCCTATTAACTGTCTTTGTGCCCTATTCAATCTCAGTAAATACATCTTTAATCTCATGACTAGTTTTATGTTGTAGTGGGGTGTTCAACCCATGGCCAACAGGCTGCATTTGGCTCAGGATAGCTATGAATGCAGTGCAACACAAAATTGTAAATTTACTTAAACCCTTTTTTTTTTTTTTGCTCATCAGCTTTCATTACTGCTTGTGTACTTAATATGTGGCCCAAGGCAATTCTTCTTCCAGGGCGACCCAGAGACACCAAAAGTTTGTGCACCTCTATTAGGGCTATTTCCTTATTAAGAATTAGCCCTGGCTGGTGTAGCTCAGTGGATTGAGCGCGGGCCTGCAAACCACACAATCGCGGTTCGATTCCCAGTTAGGGCACATGCCTGGGTTGCGGGCCATTTCCCAGCAGGGGACTCATGAGAGGCAACTATACATTGATGTTTCTTTCCTTCTCTCCTTCCTTTCCTCTCTAAAGATAAATAAATAAAATCTTTTTTTTTTTAAAAATTGTTTGACAGAGTCAATAGCCTCTAAATCTGAAGACTACAAATCAGCAACTCTTTTCCCTTAAATGTTGTCCTCTGGACTCCCAATCAAGAGGAACCCAAAGAGGCCCACTTCAAGATACATTATCATTAAAATGGCAAAATTCCAAGACAAAGAGAGAATCTTAAAGGCAGCAAGAAAGAAAAAGGAAGTAGCATACAAGGGAGCCCCAATAAGGTTAGCTACTGACTTCTCAATGGAAACACTCCAAGCAAGAAGAAAATGGCAAGAAATATTTCAAGTAATGAGAACCAGAGGCCTACAACCAAGCCTACTTTACCCAGCAAGGCTCTCAATCAAGATAGAAGGACAAATAAAGAGCTTCCAAGACAAAATAAGTCTAAAAGAATATGCCTCCACCAAACCAGCTCTACAAGAAATACTAAAAGGACTGCTTCAAGGAAAGGAAGGAAAAGAGAGAGACAGAGAGGAACTCAGGTACAAAAATGGCAATGAATAAGTACCTATCAATAATAACCTTAAATGTAAATAGATTAAATGCTCCAATCAAAAGACATAGAATAACTGAATGAATAGAAAGCATGACACACACATATGCTGCCTACAGGAGACCCACCTCAGGACAAAATACCATCACAGACTAAAAGTGAAGGGCTGAAAACAAATTTTACAAGAAAAAAAAGCTAAGGTAGCAATTCTCATATCAGACAAAATAGACTTCAAAAAAAAAGGGCCATAAAGATAGACCCAGAAGGCCACTTCATAATACTCAAGGGAAGAATCCACCAAGAAGACATTAACATCATAAATACATATACACCCAATATAGGAGCACCCAAACATATAAGGAAAATCTTAGAGGATTTCAAGAAAGATATTGACAGCAACACTGTCAGTAGTAGGGGATTTTAACACCCCACTGTCAAAAATGGACAGATCTTCCAAACAAAATATCAACAAAGATATTAGGGCATTAAACAACATCCTAGATGAAATTGACTTAACTGATATATATATAGAGCCCTTCATGCCAAAGAAGCTAAATACACATTCTTTTCAAATGCACATGGAAAATTTTCAAAGATAGACCACATGGTAGGACACAAAATGAGCCTCAACAAATTCAAGAAAATTGAAATCATACCAAGCACTTTCTCTGACAACAAGGGACTGAAACTGGAAACCAACCCCCCCTAAAAAAAAGCCAAAACACTCAAAATCATGGAGACTGAATAGCATCCTATTAAGCAATGAATGGGTCAAGAATTAAATTAGGAAGGAAATAAAAAAGTTTCTGGAAACAAATGAAAATGAACTCACAACAACCCAAAACTTATGGGACACGGCCAAGGCAGTCCTGAGAGGGAAGTTCATAGCAATACAGGCTTACCTAACGAAGATAGAAACATTTCAAATGAACAGCCTTACCCTATGCCTGCAAGAACTCGAGGAACAACAACAAAGACAGTCCAGAGCAAGTAGAATGAAGGAAAGAACCAAGATCAGAGCAGAATTAAATGACATAGAGACTAAAAGCAAAATTCTAAAAATCAATGAATCCAAGAGTTGGTTTTTTGAAAAGATAAACAAAATAGACAAGCCTTTAAGTAGGCTCATCAAGGAAAGAAGAGAGAGGACACAAATAAACAGAATCAGAAATGAAAGAGGAGAGATTACAGGTGATACCATAGAAATAGAAGGGACTGTGAGGAATTACTATGCAGAGCTGTAAGACAAGAAATTTGAAAACCTAGGTGAAATGGACAAATTTCTAGAAAAATATAATCTTCCAAAACTCAATGAAAAAGAAGTAGAAAGCCTGAATAGACCAATAACAGCAGATGAAATTGAAGCAGTAATCAAAAAACTCCCGTCACACAAAAGTCCTGGACCAGATGGTTTCACAGGAGAATTCTCCAAAGCATTTAAGGAAGAGCTAACCCCTATTCTTCACAGACTATTCCAAAAAATCCAAAATGTTGGGAAACTACCAAACTCTTCATGAAGCGAGCATCATCCTGATTCCAAATCAGATAGAGACACAACAAAGAAAGAAAACTTCAGGCCAATATCGCTGATGAACATAGATGCTAAAATCCTCAACGAAATATTGGCAAATCGCATCCAACAATACATCAAAAACATCATACACCACGACCAAGTGGGATTCATCCCAGGGATGCAAGGATGGTTCAATATCTGCAAATCAGTAAATGTAATACATCACATAAACAAAAGCAAACACAAAAACCACATGATCATATCAATAGATGAGGAAAAAGCTTCTGATAAGGTACAACACCGATTTATGATAAAGGCACTCAGCAAAGTGGGAATAGAGGGAGCATTCCTCAATATAATAAAGGCCATATATATGAAAGACCTACAGGCAACATCATACTCAATGGGCAAAAACTAAAAGCTTTTCCACTAAGATCAGGAACAAGACAAGGTTGTCCACTTTCACCACTTCTATTCAATAGAGTATTGGAAGTTTTAGCCTCAGCGATTAGGCAAGAAAAGGAAATAAAAGGTATTCAAATTGGAAAGGAGGAAACAAAACTGCCACTGCTTGCAGATGACATGATAGTGTACATGGAAAATCCTATAGACTACCAAAAGACTGCTTGAACTAATAAAAGAATTTGGCAAAACAGCAGGATACAAAGTCCATATCCAGAAATCAAAGGCATTTTTGTATACTAACAATGAATCAGCAGAAGCAGAAATCAAGAAAAAAAATCCCATTTGATATAGCAAAAACAAAAATAAAATATTTGGGAATAAATCTAACCAAGGAGGTAAAAGACCTGTATGCAGAAAACTACACAACACTGAAGAAAGAAATCAAGGAAGACACAAATAGAAACATATACTGTGTTCATGGATTGGAAGAATTAACATCATCAAAATGTCCATACTACCCAAAGCAATTTACAGATTCAATGCAATACCTATTAAAGTAACAATGGTGTATTTCACAGACATAAAATAAACACTTCAAAATTTTATATGGAACCATAAATGACCCTGAATAGCAGCTGCAATGTTGAGAAAGAAGAACAAAGTAAGAGGGATCACAATACCTGATATCAAACTGTATTACAAGGCCACTGTAATCAAAACAGCCTGTTACTGGCATACAAATAGGCACATAGACCAATGGAATAGAACAGAGAGCCCAGAAATAAACCCAACTCTCTACAGTCAATTAATATTTGACAAAGGGGGCAATAACATAAAATGGAGTGAAGATAGCCTTTTCAACAAATGGTGTTGGGAGAACTGGCCAGCTACATGCAAAAAAATGAAACTCGAGAACCAACTTACACCATACACCAAAATTAATTCAAGGTGCATAAAAGACTTAAATATAAGCCATGACACCATTAAAGCCCTAGAGGAGAACATTGGCAGGAAAATCTCAGATATTTCACGCAGCAACATTTTTACTGATATGTTCCCTAGAGCAAGGAATATAAAGGAAAGAATAAACAAATGGAATTTCATCAAAATAAAAAGTTTCTGCATGGCTAAAGAAAACAGCATTAAAATAAAAAGACAACCAACTGTATGGGAAAACAAATTTGCCAATGATACCTCAGACAAAGGTTTAATCTCCAAAATATACAAAGAACTCACACAACTTCACTCTAAGAAGACAACTAACCCAATTAAAAAATGGGGAAAGGACTTGAACAGACAATTCTCCAGGGAGGACATACAGAGGATCCAGAGACACATGAAGAGATGCTCAATATCGCTAGCTATCAGAGAGATGCAAATTCAAACCACAATGAGATACCACTTTACACCGGTCAGAATGGCTATCATAAACAAAGCAATAAACAACAAATGTTGGAGAGGTTGTGGGGAAAAGGGAATCCTACTTCACTGTTGGTGGGATTGCAGACTGGTACAACCATTATGGAAAACAGTATGGAATTTTCTCAGAAAACTAAAATTGGACCTGCCTTTTGACCCAGCAATTCCACTGCTGGGATTATATCCTAAGAACCCTAAAACACCAATCCCAAAGAATCTATGCACCCCAATATTCATAGCAGCACAATTTACAATAGCCAAGAGTTGGAAGCAACCTAGGTGCCCATCAGTAAATGAATGGATCAAATACTATGGTACATATACACAATGGAGTTCTACGCTGCAGAATGAAAGAAGGAGCTCCTCCCTTTTGCAACAGCATGGATGGAACTGGAAAGCATTATGCTGAGTGAAATAAGCCAGGTGTTGAAGGACAAATACCATATGATCTCACCTTTAACAGGAAGCTAAACAACAAAACAAACAAGCAAGCAAAATATAACCAAAGACACTGAAATAGAGAACAGGCTGACAGCAACCAGAGGGGAGAGGGGAGGGAATTTCAGGGAAAATAGGGGAGGGATTTAGAGGAACAAATATAAAGAATATATGGACAACAACTAAGAAGGGTGGAAATGGGAGGGAGGGGGGAGCAAGGGTGGGTAGGTTTGGATGGGAGTAATAGACAGAAAACTGTACTTGAAAAATAATTAAATAAATTTCAAAAAATGTTGTCCTCTGTACTGTAAGTGTGACTTCTGCTGGGACATTTGCCCTCATTCCTCATATCATTATGCTTTGACCTGTGTGATCTGTGTCTACGTCGTCACTATTCTCCGTTTGCTCATTTCTATAGAAGGAGGACTGTGTTTTGCTCAACCCTGGGTGTTAAGATGGGCTAAACAGTCTGTTTAAACATTTTCAGCCCGGACAAAAGAGAGGAGGGGAGAATGGATATTTACTGTACTTTTGCTTTGCTCTATTAAAGAGTCAGCAACCTGTGGTGACAGGGAGGGGCTTCAGCCCCAGGAAGATGCCCACAGGGATTTCACCTTTGTGCCAATGGTCTCATTTTATGTCAGGTGTGTGGTAGTAGTCAGATTTAACTGGGGAGATGACATCTTCTCTAACAGGCCCACTTGGTCTCATTGGGGGCCATGCTTGGGAGAGATCTTTTTAACCTCATACATCTCGGGTTGGACAGACATTGGTGGATGCTTTAGCAGAATCAAGTTTTTTTTCAATTATATTTTATTGATTATGCTATTAGAGTTGTCCTCATTTTTCTTTCTTTGCTCCCCTCCACCCAGCACCCCCTACCCCCTCAGGCAAACCCCCTACCCTTGATCATGTCCACAGGTCATGCATTTTTTGGCTACTCCATTTCCTATACTGTACATTCGCTGGCTATTCTGTAACTACCTATTTGCATTTCTTAATCCTCTCACCTCTCACCCATTTTCCAACACCCCTCTCCCATCTCTTTATCTTTAACCTTTGGCATTTTAATTAGGATGTGTTTTAAAGTGGGCCTTTTTGTATTCATCTTGTTTGGGACTCTCTGTGCTTCCTGGACTTGCATGTCTATTTCTTTCACCAAATTAGGAAAATTTGCTTTCATTATTTTTTCAAAATCTTTCCAATTTCTTGCTCTTTCTCCTCTTCCTCTGGCACCCTTATGAGTCAAACATTGGAATATTTGAAGTTCTCCCACTGGCTTCTTGCGCTATATTCATTTTTTAGATTCTCTTTTCTTCTTCTTCTGACTGGTTGTGTTTTGCTTCCTTATGTTCCACATTGTTGATTTGATTCTTGGCTTCATCCATTCTACTGTTGTTTCCCTGTAAATTGTTCTTTATTTCAATTAGTGTATCCTTCCTTTCTGACTGGATCTTTTTTATGCTGTTAAGGTCCTCATTAAGTTTTCTGAGCATCCTTATACCAGTGTTTTGAACTCTGCATCTGATAGATTGCTTATCTCCATTTCCTTTAGCTCTTTTTCTGGAGTTTTGGTCTGTCCTTTCAGTTGGGTCATGTTCCAGGCCACTCCTCATGGTTTGGCAGCCTCCTTGTGTTTGTTTCTATGTGTTAGGTTGAGCTTCTTTGACTTTGTGTCTTGGTAGTGTGGCCTAATGTAGTAGGTGTCCTGTAGGGTCCAGTGTCACAGCCTTCCCTATCAGTCCAGCTGGGTACTCAAGGTGCACCCTTTGTGTTAGCTGAGTACACCCTCCTCTTGTAGTTGAGCCTTGGTTGCCACTGGCAGACCAATGGGAGGGATTTACCCAGGCCAGTCAGCTACAAGGATTGGCTGTGACCACTGAACACCAACCTCTGCCCTCCATGCAGGATCAGCTGTGCAGAGGCAGGGTGGTGGTGCTCCAATGCGGTCTGTAGCTGTCCACTGGGTTTGCAGACCCTGGGTTTCCTTGATGGTACAGGCCAAGGTCAGCCTCCACCTGAGTTTTGCCTGGGACCACCCTTCCTAAGCTATAGAGCAATCTGCAATGGCTGCTACTAATGCAGGCCTTGGAGATTTCCAGGCAAAGCCAAGCTGTGAATCTAGGTGGATAGTTCTGAGTTTGGGCTCCCTGAGGCCAGCTGTTGCCTGTTTGATAGGATTTAGGAAGTTGTGAGGCATGAGCAAAGACCAGCCATTCATATGGAAAAGCAGCTTAGGTGGGCCTATAAATTGGGTGGGGTGGAGTTTCTGGAGATCTCCAAGGTGGGTCAAACTGTGTTAGTTAGCCAGGTTGATGGAATCTTAGATAAGGCACCAGTCTGCTGCTCTGTGGTAGGATAGCCCAGAAAAGGGACAATGGCCTCTGCTTCTCTTGATACCAGACATCTTAGCCTTTCCCTGTATGCCATTGGTTCCCCTTAAGTCAACTCTCCAGTGCTGGAGGTCAGAAGAAGTGAGTCCGAGTAGGCAAGTCTGAGTGTAGTTTCTTCAAGAGGAACTGCTTGGGGCTCTGGAAGTTTCTTTCACAGACTCAATCTCCACTGATTTTTGCAGCCAGAAGTTCTGGGTACTTATCATCCTGGCACTGGAACCCTGGGCTGGGGTCCTGGTGTGGGGCTGGGACTCCTCACTCTTAAGGTATCCCTCCTGAATTTTTATCCACCACTATACTGGATGTGGGACCAGCTCATTCCATGTCTGTGCCTCTCCTACCAGTCTAGATTGATGTGGTTTCTTTAATTACATAGTGTCAGACTTCCATTCAACTCGATTTCTGTCATTTTGAGTGATTGTTGTGCTATATTTTAGTTGTAATTTTGATGTGGTTGTGTGAAGAGGTGAGCCATGTCTGCTTGTGCTGCCATCTTGACTTGTTAGACTCAGAATCAAGTTTTGTTCCCCTTTATACCCATAGACTGAACCACTGTTGTCCCAGCAGGTGTCCATGGAGTTGGCAGGGGTCGTGGGAATCTTTTGGTCCCTTCTATCTACTCCTTGAATGGGCTTTTCTCTTCAACCTGGAATGAATCATGGCTTGGCAAAATACCTCCCCTCAATGTGGTTTAAGCTCAGCGTATTCTGCAGACATTGTTTAATGTTTTTGGCCTGCTATAGCAGCACACTCCCCTGCTTCCCATTAGTAGGGTGAGGCTTTTCCTCTTATATAAACCTCACTCTCCCTCTGCCTTGTGCTATTTCACTTGTCTAATTAAACTGTGGTTCAGGCTTCAGCTTAAACCCTATTTCCTCCAGGAAGTGTTCTGGGAAGTTTCCCTAAGTAGGCAGCTTATGTTATGCTCTTAGAAACTCTTGTATTCTGTCTATCACAGAACTTACTACCTGGAGTTCTAACTCTGGTTACTAATCTGTCTTTCTCTGTAGTCTACAGAGCATGAGCAGTGCCTATTCATTTATTCAAAAAATTTTGATGGAAATTATATTGATAGAGATTATATTATATGTGTGTATATATATACATATGAAGCACAGAGTTAGGCACTAGTTTTGTCTCCTGCCCACTGTCTATCAGAGATTATTTAATAAATATTTACTGAAAGAATTAATGCCAACTTCAAGTAAGCAGGCCTGAGATGGAGACTGGTGAACAGAAAATAATGTTGAACACTAGTGGAGCAACACAGGTATAGGGAACTAATCCACGTGGCATGGGCAAATGTAGCCCAGTCCCTGATTTGGTAAACCGGTGGGAGCAAGTTAGCACACAGGAACTGGGCCCGTAGATCTGTTTTCCAGTGGGGAACCAGGTCTGCATTGTACCTAGGCTGCTTAGAGGCTGCTTTTTGCTAAAACTCTCTCACCCTGGATATCTTCAAAGTAGCTTCCTAAAGCCTGTGCTAAACCTCCCAAGGATGGAATATAACCAGTTCAACCACTTTTCCCCTTGCATTGGCAAATATCCTTTTCTTTGTAGTAATTAGCAACATCCTCTCCTTTGTTATCTGTAAAAGCTAATCACTTAAAGTGAAATTGAATATAGTAAATGAGGATCATCTTCCATGTAATGTGCATAGAAAAGCAACAAAAGCCTGTCCAGGCAGGAGTCAGGGCCCTCTCTCCCTTAGAGAGTAGCTGTGCCATTCCTTTTCTCCATAGGACTTCTGTAGTCCATGTGAATTTATTCATCACAGCTACAACACGTGGACCCACCAGCTGGCATCCACATCACACAGGTCCTATAGTAGAGGAACTTAGAGCCTGAGTATGAGGATGCTCTGAAAGTAGTGCCAGGAGGACTGCTTTTGGTCCTGGAATCAATGCTGCAGAATTTGCTGTTGGCAAAATGAAAAGAACTTAGAGCAGCTGGAGTGGCGGTCACCTGGCCTCTCCTACAGGCAGTGCCATACACTATGGAGGAGGTCTAGCCACTAAGGCAGCTCTAGTCTAAGTACAAGAAGAGGTCAAACTGGAAAAGGACATTATGCTAAACTCTCTTTCTCTCCCAAGTCTAGAAGAGTGTATTTCACAGGTCGGAGTGCACCTAGAAGCACAAGGATGGGCAACAAACCCCAATAAAATACAAGGGCCTGGACTATCTATCAAGTTCTTGGGTGTTATCTGGTTATCTAATGCTGTTACAGATAAAATACAAATTTGTCCCTTACCCACTATGAGGAAAATGTTGCAAGAATTTGTTGGTTTACTAGGTTTTTGGAAAGCCTTTATCCCTCGTGTAGCCCAGACACTGAAATCTCTGTATACTCTTATAAGGAAAGGGCAACATTGGGATTGGTAGGAGAAACCTCAGTGGGCTTTGGAGGAAGCCAAACAAGGAATTAAACAGGAACAGGTGCTTGGTATCTATGATCTAGCCCTACCTGAAGAATTGGATGTACACATAACCCAGGAGGGCATGTCATGGGGTCTCTGGCAATGACGTAGGGTTTTGGCCCCATGTATGGAAAGGGGCTGAAGAAACATATAGTCTAATAGAAAAATAGCTCTTTGCCACCTACCAAGCCCTGCAAGTAACTGAGCCTATAATGGGAAGCTCTGCTGTAACGTCACAGACCACCTGTCCCATCAAGGAATGGCTGCATGACTATGTGTCTCACACTCTGAAGTCTGGCATAGCACAGACACAAACTATAACAAAATGGAGTGTTTACTTATAGCAGAGACATGTCCATGCAACGTCACCTCTTAGCTGGGAAGTGCAGATATTGTTGGGACCAGTCACCTTTGTGTAAGAAGGAGATGCTGAGAAGATACCCAAGGAAGAGCTTATTGGCCCTTTGCTGGTGAAAGCAGGCACAGTTCTAGTACTACCTGAAGCATAGTATACTGATGGCTCATGCAAAGGGCAGCCCTCTAAATAGCAAGCTGTTGCATACCAACTCCTCAGGAGAGCCATTTGGATTTAGTAATTAATGGGCTGAATTAAGGTCTGTATGGCTCGGAGTTATAAATGAACCAAATTCAATATTCATCTGTATAGATAGTTGGGCAGTTTTCAAAGGCCTTACTTTATGGTTAGAGCAATAGCATGCTCAGGACTGGACTAACAGCACTGACCCCTGTGGGGACAAATCATGTAGGCTGACACGTGGATGTTGTACAGACTAAAGAGGTGACTCTATATGATTTCTCAGGACCTCAACCATTACAAAGTCCAGGGAATGCCAAAGCAATATGCTTGCTCATATTCGATGGTTAGAAGAGACCCCAGCAGAAGACCTGGCTACATAGCTACACAGAAAAATGAAACATGCAGGGCAGGAAAACCTATGGGCAACAGCTAAAGCCTGAGTCCTCTCTCTGAAAATGACTGACATTGTTACAACTTGTCAATAATGTTCTGTATGTATGGACTGACATCTATGTCCCTTGCTGGAAACAACAGAGCAGATAAAGCAAGTAGACTATATAAGCCCTCTACCACTGCTGGAGGAAACTCAGTGTGCACTAACCTGCATAGATAAGACAATGGGCTTGATGAAAGCATTTCCCAGTAAGAGTGGATCAATGGCAACAATACAGGGCTTACAGAAACTACTGCATATGCATGGTACTTCGCATGGTATTGAAAGTGATCAAGGAACCCATTTTACAGGATATTATGTGCAACACATGGCTGACAGCCATGACATTGGATGGCAACTGCACCTCTCTTATATCCAACAGGACCTGGACTGATAGAACATTATAATGGACTGTTGAAAAACTCCCTGAAAACTGAAGGAAGGTCATTATGAGGATGGTCTACAATGGTCCAGATGGTCTCTGATGTACTACTAACCATGAATGAAAATCCTCAACCAGGTTGACCTGCAGCACTCCAGATGCTGCAGCAGATGTGGGCATTCCCACTAAGAGTGCAAGTTCCAAAAACGGGTACTAAGATAAGACCTTCTTGGAGAGCAGAGAATAACCTTTCATTGCCAGCACCCCAGGTTATACACTCTGAAACTAGTGTATTAACCTGGTCCCAGGAAACTCAAAACTAGTACCTGCTGGTGTGCTCTCCTGGCCCCTTGGGGGGAGGCTATTGCCCAGGGATTGCTTATACAATCTACCATACCTGGTAAATGGCCATCTACTATTCAAGTAAATAACCCTTGGAAACTTATCAGGGCAGGTACTTAATTATTTCTCTCTAGCAGATTCATACTCCTTCTCTCAGAGCTAGCATTCTAGCCTAGGGGGATGTCACACATCAAAAAGTATGGCATGGGAGGCGAGGGAGATCACGGGAACAAGCCACTATTCTTACACAGGGTACAGCAACAGTCTGTGTACTACCCACCCATGCTGATTTGCCTTTGTTGGTGCTTACTAAACATTTGTTTCATTCTCCTTAGTTCAGTGCAGGCTAACTAAGAAGTGAAAATTAGGCTGAAGAAGTAACTCTTCAGGCCAATGTTCCAGACTGTTGGGTATGTTTGGAGATGCCCCCACTCTGTTACCACTTGGATGCCTTGGAAAACAAATCCAATCAGCCTTACAGAATGATCCTGTCTCAACATGGTTTGGAAAGTTGTCTTGAGGTTGGCCATCAACTTCATATACTCTGATACTGATACATGTAAGTCTGTCATTCGTTTGCTCTACGTTATATTGTTGCTGTGGAATATGGATACAATGTCTCACCCCTCCTTCCCACTACCCAGGATGCATGCAGTAGATATAAGAAGCAGACTGTATGGGAGTGGAGAAGGAAGGCACACATGTTGGGGTGGAGTGTGATATATGAGAACACGAGCCCCTTTCCAAGCTCCAACTCCCTCTTCTATCCTGTGGGAATATAATAAAGTCCATCTGTAAAAGTACTGTGGAATCTTGGGAATCCGACCAGCTCCCTGGTCAAGAACAGACAAAAAGAAACTTTTCAAATGTGAGCCCAGATGTAAATAGCTGGCATTTTTATCTCAAACAGCTTGAATGCAAGCACATCCACTCTGCATGCCCCACCCTTTTTTAACTGTAGTTCTATTAGAGTCCCAATTTTCCCCTCATTGCTCTCCACTGTCCCTTCAACCCCACCCCTATCACTAACAGTTAATCTCCACCCTGTTGTCCATGTCCTGGGGTCATTTGTACAAGTTTCTTGACTAGACCCTTTCCCTTCTTTCTTCCCTTATCCCCCTCTCCCCTCTCTTCTGGCCACTGTTAATCTGTTCCTTGTTTCCATGCCTCTGATTGCTGTTTTGCTTGCTTGATTGTTTTGTTCATTAGTTTATGTTATAGGTGAGATCATACGGTGTTTGTCTTTGCCACCTGGCTTATTTCACCTGGTTTAACACTCTCTAGTTCCATCCATGCTGTCATGAAGGGTAGGAGTTCCTTCTTACTTTCTGCTGCATAGTATTCCATCGTGTAAGTGTAACATAGTTTTTTTTTTTTAAAGATTTTATTTATTTATCTTAGAGGGGAAGGGAAGGAGAGAAGGAGAGAAATATCAGTGTATGGTTGTCTCTCATGAGTCCCCTGCCGGGAACTGGCCTGCAACCCAGGAATGTGCCCTGACTGGGAATCGAACCGCGATTGTGTGGTTCGCAGGCCCGCGCTCAATCAGTGTAACATAGTTTTTGATCCACTAATCTACTGAAGGGCACTTAGGCTGTTTCCAGTGCTTGGATTTGTAAATAAATCTGCTATGAACATGGGGGTGCAAAGGGTCTTTAGAAATGGTATTTCAGGATTCTTAGGGTATAATCCCAGCAGTGGAATGGCTGCATCAAAAGGCGGTTCCATTTTTAGTTTTGTGAGAAAATTCCATACTATTTTCACAGTGACTGCACCAGTCTGTATTCCCACTAACAGTGCACCAGGCTTCCCTTTTCTCCACAACCTTGCTAGTAGCACATGTTTGTTGATTTGTTTTTTTAAAAATATATTTTATTTTTTGTTTTTTTTTTAAATATATTTTATTGATTATACCATTACAGTTGTTCTATTCCCCCCTTCATTCCCCTCCACCCTGCACACTCCTCCCCCACCCTCCCCCCTTTAGTTTATGACCACGGGTCTCAAGTTCTTTAGATTCTATATTTCCCCTACTATTCTTNGCACATGTTTGTTGATTTGTTTTTTTAAAAATATATTTTATTTTTTGGTTTTTTTTAAATATATTTTATTGATTATACCATTACAGTTGTTCTATTCCCCCCTTCATTCCCCTCCACCCTGCACACTCCTCCCCCACCCTCCCCCCTTTAGTTTATGACCACGGGTCTCAAGTTCTTTAGATTCTATATTTCCCCTACTATTCTTGCCCTCCCCCCTATTTTTACCTATCATCTATGTTACTTATTTTCTGTATCTTCTCCCCCCTTCTCCTCCTCCCACTTCCCTGTTGCTAACCCTCCATGTGTTCTTCATTTCTATGGTTCCGCTCCTGATCTAGCTGTCCTCTTGGTTTGCTTTTGTTTCAGGTGTGGTTGTTAATAACTGTGAGTTTGCTGTCTTTTCACTGTTCATATTTTTTATCTTCTTTTTCTTATATAAGTCCCTTTAGCATTTCATATAATAAAGGCTTGGTGATGATGAACTCCTTGAATTTGATCTTATCTGAGAAGCACTTTATCTGTCCTTCCATTCTAAATGAAAGCTTTGCTGGATAAAGCAATCTTGGATGAAGGTCTTTGGATTTCATGACTTGGAATACTTCTTTCCAGCCCCTTCTTGCCTGTAAGGTCTCTTTTGAGAAATCCGCTGACAGTCTGATGGGTACTCCTTTGTAGGTGACTGTCCCATTATCTCTTGCTGCTTCTAGGAGTCTCTCCTTCATTTTAATCTTGGCTAATGTAATTATGATGTGCCTTGGTGTGTTCCTTCTTGGGTGTAACTTCTTTGGGACTCTCTGAACTTCTTGGATTTCCTGGAAGTCTAGTTCCTTAGCCAGACTGGGGAAGTTCTCCTTTATTATTTGTTCAAATAAGTTTTCCACTGGTGGCTGTTTCTTTTCCCCTTCTGGTACCCCTATAATTCGGATGTTGGAATGTTTAAAGATGTCCGGGAGGTTCCTAAGCCTCTCCTCCTTTTTTTGAATTCTTGTTTCTTCATTCTTTTCTGGTTGGATGTTTCTTTCTTTCTTCTGGTCCACTCCCTTGATTTGAGTTTCAGTTTCCTTTCCATCACTATTGGTTTCCTGTACATTTCCCTTCATTTCAGTCAGTTTAGCCTTCATACGTTCCTCTAATTTGTGGCTAAAATCAACCAATTCTGTGAGCATCCTGATCACCAGTATTTTGAACTGTGCATCTGAGAGGTTGGCTATTTGTTTTTTGCTTAGAGTTATGGGCTCTGGGGCTTTGAGTTCTTCCTGAGCCATATTTTGGACTGTTCATGCCTGTTACATATGAGGAGTGGAGCCCTAGGTGTTCACCAGGGCGGGGCAACTCAGTCGCTGGGTTGTGATGCTGTATGTGGGGGGGTGGTTCAAAGGAAAGCAATGGCGGTCCCCTCTGCTGTCTCCTGCTGCTGGGGGCCGTGCCCAATGTGCGCGAATGTGTGACTGCAGTCAGCCCGGGGCCTTACGCCCTCACTGGGTTCACTGGGACTTGTGTGGTCCATCTCACTGCTCACTCCTCTGCTGGTTTATCTGCGTGCTAATGTGTGACCGTGGTCAGCCTGCCCCACACCCTCATTGGGTCCTTGATGCTACCCTGGCTGCCTGCACACCTGGGGTTGGAGGATCTTTCCTGCCTGACCCTGCTCTGCTGCTGGCTCTGCCCCTCTTACTGATCCCGGTTGAATGGTTTGTTGTTGTTGGACTTCTGTATAGTTCAATTTTCTGTTTTTGGGCTGCATCTTTGTTTACTAAACCTTTGTTGTATTCAAACTTGGTTGTGGGAGAAGGCGCTGTGTTTCCACCTATGCCTCCATCTTGGCGGAAGTTCTGTTGATTTGTTAATGATGATCATTCTGACCAGTGTGAAGATATCTCATTGTGTTTTTTTAAGCATTTTTTTTTACTGGTCATGCTATTACTCTTTACCCAATTTTCCCCTTTATCCCTCCTCCACCCTGTCTTCCCAACCCTCCCACATCCCCACCACCCTGCTTAGTTCATGTCCATGGGTTATTCACATAAGTTCCTTGAGTCCTCTGTTTTCTATACCATTTTTATCTCTTCCTGTCTATTTTGTGCCTAGTAATTATGCTTCTTCTTCCCTGTACCTTCCCCCACTATTCCTCCCTTTTCTCTCCCCACTGAATTCCCTTTGTGTGATGTTCATTTCTCTGATTCTATTCCTGTTCTTGTTGTTTGTTTACTTTTTGCTTTCACATGCACCTCCTTGATGGCTAGTGATACTGAGCATCCTTTCTCATGTCTATGGGCCCTCTGTATGTCCTCCATGGAGAAGTGTCTCTTCAGGTTCTTTGCCCATTTTTTAACTGGATTGTTTGTCTTCTTGCTGTGGAGTCGTGTGTGTTCTTTACCTATTTTGGATATCAAACCCTTGTCTGAAGTATTATTGGCAAATATGGTTTCCAGTATGGTTGGTTCCCTTTTCATTTTGATGGTGTTTTCTTTAGCTGAGCAGAAGATATTTAGTTTGATGTAGTCCCACTTGTTTATTCTTTCCTTTATGCCCCTTGCCCTGGGAGATATATTGGCAAAAATATTTCTCTGTGGGATATCTGAAATTTTAGTTGCCTATGTTTTCCACTAGGACTTCTCCAGTATCCTGCCTTACATTTAAGTCTTTCACCCATTTTGAGTTTATTATAGTGTATGGTGTAAATAGGTAGTCTATTTTAATTTTTTTTGCATGTAGCTGTCCAGATCTCACAACACCATTTATTGAAGAGGCTATTTCATCCCCATTTTATGTTCCTGTCCCCTTTATCAAATATTAATTGACTATAGAGACATGGGTTTTCTTCTGGGTTCTCTATTCTTTCATTGATTTATGTCTGTTCTTTAGGCCAGTACCAGACTGTTTTGAATACAGTGGCTTTGTAATATAGTTTGTTAACAGTTATTGTGATTGCTCCTACTTTGTTCTTTTTTTCTTAAGATTGCTGAAGGTATTTGAAGTCATTTTTGGTTCCATGTAAATTTTTGAAATGTTTGTTCTAAATCTGTGAAATAAGTAATTGGTATTTCAATAGGGACTGCATTGAATCTGTAGATTGTTTTGGGTGGTATGGACATTTTGATGATGTTAATTCTTCCAATCAATGAACACAGTATATGATTCCATTTATTTGTGTCTTCCTCAATTTATTTTTTCAGTGTTCTGTAGTTTTCTGAATACAGGTCTTTTACCTCCTTGGCTAGGTTTATTCCTAGGTATTTTATTTTTCTTGTTGCTATAGTAAATAGGATTTTTTATTAGTTTCTGTTTCTGATAGTTTATCATTGGTGCACAAAAATGCCTTTGATTTCTGAATATTGACTCTGTATCCCACTTTTTTGACAAATTCACTTATTAGGCTGGGTAATTTTTGGTGGAGCCTATAGAGTTTTCTATGTACACTATTGTGTCATCTGTAGATAATGACAGTTTTACTTTCTCCTTTCCAATTTGGATGCCTTTTATTTCTATTTCTTTTTATTGATCATTGTGGCTAGAACTTCCAATACTACATTGAATAAAAGTGGTGAAAGCAGCTACCCTTGTCTTGTTCCTGATCTCAGGGGGAAAGCTTTTAGTTGTTGCCTGTTGAATATGATGTAGGTTTCTCATATATGGCCTTTATTATGTTGAGGTTATGCTCCCCCTACTCCCATTTTGTTGAGTGTTTTTATCATAAATGGGTGCTGTACTTTATTGAGTGCTTTTTCAGCATCAATTGATATGATCATGGGATTTTTGTCTTGCATTTTGTTTATGCGGTGCATTATGTTCATTAATTTTTTGATATTATACCATCCTTGCATCCCTGGGATGAATCCCACTTGATCACAGTATGTTCCTCTAGATATTTTTAATGTATTTCTGGATGTGGTTTGCCAATATTTTGTTGAAGAGTTTAGCATGCATATTCATCAACAATATTGGCCTATAGTTTTCTTTCTTTGATGTGTCTTTACCTGGTTTTGGAGTTAGGATAATACTGGGCTCATAAAAAGAGTTTGGGAGTCTTCCCTCTTTTTGAATTTTCTGGAATACTTTGAGAAGGATAGGAGTTAGCTCCTCTCTAAATGTTTGGTAAAATTTGCCTGTGAAGTCATCTGGTCCAGAGCTTTTGTGTGCTGAGAGTTTTTTTGATTACTGCTTCAATTTCACTTGTTGTTATTGGTCTACTTAGGCTTTCTGCTTCTTCTTCATTCAGTTTTGGAAGATTATATGTTTCCAAAAATTTGTCCATTTCTACCAGGTTTGTCAAATTCTTGGCATATAATTCTTTAGAGTTATAATTTCTTATAGGATTTCTGTGATATCAGTTGTAATTTCTCTTTCATTTCTGATTTTATTTATTTGAGTCCTCTCCCTTTTTCTTAATGAATCTGGTTAAAGGCTTATCAATTTTGTTTATCTTTGCAAAGAACTAGCTTCTAGATTTATTGATTCTTTGAATTG
This sequence comes from Sturnira hondurensis, assembly GCF_014824575.4. Lineage (NCBI taxonomy): Eukaryota > Metazoa > Chordata > Mammalia > Chiroptera > Phyllostomidae > Sturnira > Sturnira hondurensis. The sequence goes on from NW_028091508.1 coordinate 1,125,899, forward strand.
TTCTTTTAGTTTTTTTATATTTAATTCTGCTCTGATTTTGATTATTTCCTTCTTTCTCCTCACTCTGGGCTTTATTTGTTGTTGTTCCTGTAGCTCTTGTAGATGTAGGGTTAAGTTGTTTATTTGAGATTTTTCTATCTTTTCTTAGGTAGGCCTATATTGCTATGAATTTCCCTCTCGGGACTGCATTTGCTGTGCCCCATAAGTTTTGGATTGTGCGTGTGTGTGTGTGTGTGTGTTCATTTTCATTTCTTTCCAGAAACTTTTTGATTTATTCCTTGATCTCATTGTTATCCCATTCATTATTTAATAGCAAGTTATTTAGCCTCCATGAATTTTAGTGTTTTTGAGTTTTTTTCCTTGAGGTTGGTTTCTAATTTCAAACTATTGCGATCTGAGAAGAGGCTTGATGTGATTTCAATTTTGTTGAATTTGTTGAGGCTTGTTTCGTGTCCTACCATATGGTCTATCTTTGAGAATGATCCATGAGCATTTGAGAAGAATGTGTATTTTGCTTCTTTGGGGTGAAAATTCTACATATATCAATCATATATTTGCTCTAGAGTGTTGTTAAATGCCACGATATCCTTGCTGATTCTTTGTCTGGAAGAGCCATCCATTGTTGATAGTGGGGTATTAAAATCCCCTGTAGTGAGTGTTTTGCTTTCAGCACATTTTTTGAAGTTCTCCAAGATTTGGGTGCTCCTATGTTGGGTGCATAAGTGTTTACAAGAGTTATATCTTCTTGATGGATTATTCCCTTTAGTATTATGAAGTGTCTTTCTTTGTCTCTTTTTATGGCTTTTTTGGGGAAATCTATTTTGTCTGATGTAAGTATTTTTCATGTCCATTTGCTTGGAATTTTTTTTCATCCCTTCACTTTCAGTCTGTATAGATCTTTATTCTGAGGTGGGTCTCCTGTAGACAGCATATATATGGGTCCTGTTTTCTGATCTATTCAGCTACTGTATTTATTTTGATTGGAGCATTTAATCTATTTACATTTAAGGTTATTATTGAGACTGCTGGCCAAGAGGCATAGGTAGAAATGTTTTGCTTCCTTGCACAACCAAAAGAAGGATAACAATCAATTTAAAAACAAACAAAGAAAAAAACACCTAGAAAATCAAACTTCACGGAACTCTGACAACCAAGCTGGTTAAGAAACATTCATCCAGACTGGTAGGAGGGGCAGAGATTGGCAGCTGGGGCAAAAAGGTTACCACACAGGCAAGGCACATGTGGATAAGTTGGGAGGAAAAACTGAGAAGCAAGACAGACTGTGAAACCCAGTGTTTAGGTGAGGGAAACTAAAGACTCAAAACATCTGGCTATAAAAAACTCCGGGAGTTACTGTAGTGAGAGAAACTGCCAATCTCATGGAAGAGTCTGTTGGAGAGGCCCATAGGGTCCTAGAATGTACAGAAACCTATCCACCTGGGAATCAGAACCTGAAAGTGTATAATCCACTTGTGGAAAGCAAGGGAAGTGATGGAAAGGGGGACAAGGGCTGAGCAAGCTAGCAATTGGCATTGTTCTCCCTCTGATCCCTTCTTCACATACAGCACCACAATGCAGTAAAGTGGGTTGGCCCACCTAGTAAACACCTAAGCCTCCACCCCTTACAATGTAACAGGTGTGTGGAGACAAAGAGATATGGCCCAAATGAAAGAAGATATCAAAACTCCAGAAAAAAGAACTAAGTGATGAGGATATAGACAACCTATCAGATGCAGAGTTCAAAACACTGGTAACCAGGATGCTCACAGAAATGGTTGATTTTGGTCACAAAATGAAGGAAGAAATGAAGGCTATACAAAGTGAAATAAAAGAAAATATACAGGGAACCAACAGTGAAGCAGGGGAAAACTGGGACTCAAATCAACAATTTGGAACAAAGGGAAAAATAAACATCCAACTGCAACAGAATGAAGAAACAAAATTCAAAAAAAAAAACTAGAAGAAGCTGAGGAAACTCTGGGACAACTTTAAATGTTCCAACATATGAATTGTAGGGGTGCCAGAAGGAGAAGAGGAAGAGCAAGAAATTGAAAACTTATTTGGACAAATAATGAAGGAAAACTTCCCCAATCTGGTGAAGGAAATAGACTTCCAGGAAGTCCAGGAAGCTCAGAGAGTTCTAAAGAAATTGAATCCAAGAAGAAACACACCAAGACACATCATAATTAAGTTACCCAAGATTAAAGATAAGGAAAGAATTTTAAAAGCAGCAAGAGACAAGGAGACAGTTACCTACAAAGGAGTTCCCATAAGACTATCAGCAGATTTCTTGCAGGCAAGAAGGGGCTGGAAAGAAGTATTGGAAGTATTGAAAGGCAAGGACCTACATCCAAGATTACTCTATCCAGCAAAGCTATCATTTAGAATGGAAGGGCTGATAAAGTGTTTCCCAGATAAGATCACATTAAAGGAGTTCATCATCACCAAGCCCTTATTCTATGAAATGTTAAAGAGACTTATCTAAGAAAAAGAAGATCAAAACTGTGAACAGTAGAATGGCAACAAATATAACTATCAACCACTAAACCTAAAAAACAAAAACTAAGCAAACAATTAGAACAGGTAGAGAATAACAGAAATTGAGATCATATGGAGGCTTATAAGCAGGGAAAGGAAGAGGGGAGAATTGGGGAAAGAGGTACAGGGAATAAGAAGCATCAATGGTAGGTAAAAAATAGACAGGGGGAGGTTAAGAATAGTATAGGAAATGGAGGAACCAAAGAACTTATATGTATAACCCATGGACATGAACTAAGGAGGCGAGAAATGAAGGAGGGTGGGGGTGGTGCAGGGCTGAGTGAGATAAAGGGGAGAAGAAAATGGTACAACTGTAATAGCATAACCAATGAGATAAACTTTACAAAAATAATTTACCAAGAAAAGGTTATTATTGATAGGTACTTATTTATTGCCATTTTCCCCCTTGTGCCTGTGTTCCTCACCCACATCTTCTTAAACAAGTCCTTTAGCATTTCCTGCAGTTCTGGTTTAGTGGAGGTATAATCTTTTAGACTTTTTTTTTGGTCTAGCAAACTCCTTACTTCACCTTCCATTTTAAATGAGGGCCTTGCTGGGTAGAGTAGTCTTGGTTGAAGTCCTTTGCTTTTCATTACTTAGAATATTTCCTACCATTCCCTTTTGGCTTGTAGTGTTTCTGTTGAGAAGTCAGTTGATATCCTTATTGGAGCTCTCTTGTATATTCCTTCTTGTTTTTCCCTTGGTGCCTTTGAGATTTTCTCTTTCTCGGACTTCCAGCCAAGATGGAGGCATAGGTAGACACACTGTGCCTCCTCACAGCACCAAAATAAGGACAACAAAAATTTAGAAACCAAAAAACCCCCAGTACTGACAAAAAATTGAATTGTATGAAAGTCTGACAACCAAGGAGTTAAAGAAGAAACATTAATCCAGACTGGTAGGAGGGGTGGAGTGGGGTGGCCAGGTGTAGTGGACTTGCGGCAAAGTGCCTCTGGTGGACCCTGGGCGCACAAGGCGGCAGTAGGCGGACCCAGCGAGGCAGAAGATTGTGGAGGGGTGCAGTGCACAAGGAGGATGGTGGACTCAGAAGTCCCACATTTGTGTACAGATAAACCAGGCAAAACTGGGGAGTGATACAAACTGTGCAACCCAGGGTTCCAGTGCAGGGAAATAAAACCTCAAAACACTGATTGGAAACACCTGTGGGGGCTGATGTTCCAGGAGAAACTCCAAGCCTCACAAAAGAGTTTGTTGGAGAGTCCCACAGGGTCTTAGAATGTACACAGACCCGCCCACCTGGAAATCAGCACTAGAGGGGCCCAGTTTGCTTGGGGGAAGCGACAGAAGTGACTGAAATCTGCTTCAGTGGAGTAAGTGTGATTGTTCCCTCTCTGACTCCTGCCCCACATATAGCATCACAACTCAGCAACATGGGTTGCCCAGCCCTGGTGAACAACTAAGACTCCACCCCCTTACTATGTAACAGGCACGTCAAGACCAAAAAATGACCCAAATGAAAGAACAGATCAAAATTCCAGAAATAATACAACTAAGTGACAAATAGATAGCTAACCTATCAGATGCACAGTTCAAAACACTGGTAATCAGGATGATCATAGAATTGGTTGACTTTTGTCACAAAGTAGATGAAAAAATGAAGGCTACTGTAAGTGAAATAAAGGAAAATGTACAGGGAACCAAAAGTGATGGGAAGGAAACTGAGACTCAAATAAATGGAGTGGACCATAAGGAAGAAGGAAACAACCAAACAGAAAATAATAAAGAAACAAGAGTTCAGAAAAATGAGGAGAGGCTTAGGAACCTCTAGGACATCTTTAAATGTTCCAACATTTGAATTATAGGGGTACCAGAAGGAGAAGAGGAAGAAGAACAAGTGGAAAAGTTATGTGAACAAATAATAAAGCAAAACTTCCCCAATCTGACAAAGGAAATAGACTTCCAGGAAGTCCAGGAAGTTCAGAGAGTCCCAAAGAAGTTGCACCCAAGGAGGAACACACCAAAGCACATCATCATTACATTACACAAGATTAAAATGAAGAAGAGAATTCTAGAAGCAGCAAGAGATAAGGGGACAGTCACCTACAAAGGAGTTCCCATCAGACTGTCAGCTGATTTCTCAAAAGAGACCTTGCAGGCAAGAAGGGGATGGAAAGAAGTATTTGAAGTCATGAAAGGCAAGGACCTATGTCCAAGATTGCTCTACCCAGCAAAGATTTAATTTAGAATGGAATGTTAAATGAAAGTGCAGATAAAGTGCTTCTCAAATAAGGTCAAGTCAAAGGAGTTCATCATCACCAAGCCCTTATTATAGGAAATGTTAAAGGGACTTATTTAAGAAAAAGAAGATAGAAAATGTACGGTAAAATGACAGCAAACTAATAGTTATTAACAACTACACCTAAAACAAAAACAAAAACAAACTAAGCAAACAACTAGAACAGGAACAGAATCACAGAAATGGATATCACATGGAGTATTAGCAACAGGGGAATGGGAGAGGGGAGAGGGGGAAAAGGTACAAAGAATAAGTACCATAGATGGTAGTTAGAAAATAGATGGGGAGTGTAAGAATAGTATGGGAAATACTTCTTTAGAAGCTAAAGAACTTATACGTATGACACATGGACATGAACTAAAGCGGGGGAATGTGAGTTGGAGAGGGTGTGTTAGGTGGAGGGGAGTGAAGGTGGAAAATGGGACAACTGTAGTAGCATAATAAATAAACTATATTAAAATATTTTTTCTTTGTCTTTATATTTTGCCATTTTAATTATAATGAGTCTTGGAGTAGGACTCGTTGGGTTCATCTTGATTAGGAACCTCTGTGCTACCTGGACTTGCGTGATTTTTTTTTCCCTCATCACGTCAGGAAAGTTTTCTGTCATAACTTTTTCCAAACATGTTTTCTATCACTTGCTCCAATTCTTCTTTTTCAGGTATCCCTATAATACAGAAACTCTTATATTTTATGTACTCCTGCAGTTCCCTTAAACTCTCATCATTCTTTTTGAGTCTATTTTCATTTTGTTGCTCCTCTGGGAGTGTTTTCCTACCTTGTCCTCTAGCTGGCTGATTGAATCTTCTGCTTCATCTAGCCTGCTTTCAATTCCTTCTACTGTGTTCTTAATTTCAGATATTGTATTCTTCATTTCCTCCTGGCTCTTATTGGTAGTTTCTATGTACTTTTTCATGCTGGTGTAGTTCACAGTAAGTTGTTTATAACTTCCCTGGGGCTCTTTGTAGTTCTCACTGAGCTCCTCGATCATCCTTATAACCGTTATTTAGCACTCAGTGTCTGATAATTTGTTTGCCTCAATTTCATTTAGCATTTTTTTCTGAAGATTACTCCTTTCTTTTTGATTGGGGGTTGTTTCTTTGTCTCCCCATTTTAAGTGACTCTTCTTGTTTGTTTCTTTGTATTAGATTGATCTGCTTTGACTTTTTGTCTTCATGGTGTGATCTTCTGTGGTAGGAGACTTGTGGGGCTCAGTGAAGCAGTCTCCTTGATCTCCTGACCTTGATGCTCTTGGGATGCCCTTTACACCATTTATGTGTGCTCTCTGGTTGTAATTTGGCTTTTGTTGTTGTTGGGTTATTCTTTGGTGGGTCCTTCACTCCAGCTGGCTGAGTGAGAGTCACCACCCACCATGTCTTATATGTGTAGGTCCTGTCAGGACAAAACAAAACAGCCCAGGAAACAAACCCATACCCACAAAAATAATGCTCACCCAGAACCAAACTATCAACAGCAATTGAACCAATATTAATAAAGGTATAAAGAGATTCAGACTATTATGAAAAAGAAAAAAATGACAGATAATTTACTAAAAGAAAAATGATTTTGAGAGGATAGAGGGAGGAGAAATAATAAGAGGAGGAAATAGAAACAGAGTAAAGAGAAAGAGAAAATAAAAATTTACATTGTAAATAAAAAAGGGAGGAAAGAAGGCAGAATGAAGTAAAAGTAGGGAGGTGTATAGTATTGGGTTTAAACAAAAATGTAAAGAATATATGGTGAAAAAGATAGGAACCAAATTGGAGAAACAGATCCATCACAGCAATATCTGCAATAAATGAGCAAGGATTGGTATAGGTGGGATGGGAATAAGAAGGAAAAAGAAAGAAAGCAAAGCTTAAGAGATATCCAGAGGAAAGAGAAGTGATTTTGAGAGGATAGAGGAAGAAGGAATACTATGAGAGGAATGAAAACCATCTAAGACAGGGAAAAATTAAAATATAAAATGAAAAAACAAGGAAGGGGAAGGACAAAATGGAGTAGGAGAGAGGAACAGTAAAATTTGAGATGTGAAACAAAAAAAAATAGTGAAGATCTAGAAATAAAATTGAAGAAATGCAACAACTACTGTATCCAGGACTAACAAGTAAAGATTGATAAAGGTGGAGAGAGAATAAGGATATTTAAGAATGAGAAAAAGAATGTGAGATTACTAATGACAAGAAAAATGGTTTTGAGATGCTGTAGGGGAGAGAGATAGTAAGAATGCTGAATAGAAACAAGTCGTAGCAACAGAGAAAATAAAATTTAAAACAAATATAAGAAGAGGAGGGAAGAAATGGAGGGTAAAATGGAGTAGGAGAAGGAAGGAGCAAAATACAAGATTTGAAATTAACTATAATATAAACACTGGTGATGTAATAGGCAGGAACTCGAAGGAAAAAATGGATGGTAAGAAGCTATGCAGGAGAGAAAATAATGCAAATCATGAAGAAGACCATGGTGGAATTTGTCTCAGTAGAATCCAGTGTTTACTACTGTCTCCTCATTCTGGATCTACTCCTGGTAATGTCAATTGATGTCCTAGTCTGGCCTTAGGCAGCCTGTTTGAAACTGTAAGTGATCCACAGTCTGTGGTTGTCTCCTTCACATTCGGCTGAACCCCATTGTTCTGCCCTACCTGGTTTCCATCAGCCCTGGGCCCAGGAGTTTCTTTAATGACCTGAGAGGACTACTAGTACCTTCTCCACCTGTCTCTAGGTGGGGCCTCTGGTGTAATCAGGTGGGTCAGTGGGAACCCTAGGTCACCCCTATGGGGCATTGTTTAGTCTTCTGGGAAGATGGTGGGAGTGTTTCCCTACTTCCTTAACATATGTCCTAGTCTATCCCAGATTCTCTCCAATAATGTATGGCTTTTGGTGAATTTGCTGACCATTTCCTCTCAGGGGTTAATCTGTGTAAAAGGGCCAGCTCTTTCCTGCTTGGCACAGGCAGCATTTCTCTCTGGACACTAAGGCTGGGTGAGGCCCTAACTGCCCTTGTTGCTCCTGTCTCTATGCTCTCTCCTGTACTGGGTTTAGTGGATAAGGGCCCTAGGATCAGTGTAGCATGTAGTGACTGGTTAAGGGCCATTTCAGAGCTTTTTCTTCTTTCCCCTGTAGAAATGTGCCCAGCAGAATGATCCTGAGCCTGGCCTCACTTATCTACAGAGCCTATAATCCCCACCCTGCATGCCCTGTTTGCTTTGTTTTCTGTACTCTTTATAACCTGTACTGGGAAATCACATGTTGCGGGGACTTCACCAGCAGACTGCTTCCAGTGCATATATTAAGTTCTAACAAACTCAAGTATCTTACAGCCAGTGTTTAGGGTCATTTGTGTAGAATTGGCAAGAAATATGCAGCTGTTTGCATTAAACACACTACTCAGAACAACACACAATTTCCCATTTAAATTTCCCATTTAAATTTCCCATTTAATATTTTCAGACTGTGGTTGACTGTGGGTAACTGAAACCATAGTAAATGCAATAGAAGATGAGGGGATCACTGTACCCATTTCAAAGGCCACTGTGAAGATTAAATGAGATCATTTGTGTAACACATCAGCATAGTATCTGGCATATAGTAAAAGTTTAATCAATGTGATTATGATTATTATTTGCTATACACCTGGCAGATATAGAAGCAGACCTTTGCTCCAGTTTAGAGGTTTATTTTCAGCTATTTCTTATAGCCAACAGCAGCTATAGGCCCTTTCCTGGGCCTGTACTATCCCAGACTTACTGTGGCTGCATCTTCAGATCAGGCCCTAAGGCTGCCATTTCCCATGTGAAACATCACAACATTCGATAACCTTTCAAATCACAGTCCTAAAAACATCCTAAGGTTAAAGGAGTTAGCTGAGTATCATGGAAAAAGCTATGTAAAAGCTACTATGGGGTCACACAGAAAGGAATGCAGGCCAAAATTTTGAAGAAGCCACTGATAAAGACCTCTCTGCCCATGGCTCTGGTTCAAGGCATTGGAGCAACTGTCTTTCTAAGAATGCTTAACATTTAAGGGCTTGGTGACTGATTGTGTTATTGGCAGAAAAATGGCAACAGGTGTTAACCTTGGTTCAGAAATCTCAGTTCTTGAGTTCTGGCTAAGAGAAGAATTCAGAGCCAAGATTCAAATTATGAAAGAAAGTTCATTTAGAAAGTCACAGAGGTAAAAAGAAGTGAGCCATAGAAGAAGTGGACGGAGGAAACAAGTTATGACTAAAGAAAGGCTCTCGGAGCTTAGAGGAGAGAGACCTTGAGAAACAAAAGAGGGAGGAGAGGTAGGTGTGCTGGGGGAAGGTGGTGGGGAGGGAGAGAGAGAGAGAGAGAGACAGAGAGAGAGAGAGAGAGAGAGAGAATATGAATGCCCCGAGGAAAGAAGGGAATGGAGAAAGGCTTGGGTGTGTTCCATAAACAGAGCTATGATAGGGAGGATCTTAATAGAATATTTATCAGCTTTCTTAGTGTGTCTCCTCAGGGTGATGGTCTCCAATGATTGGTTGGTGCTAGGGCAGGGATCCCAAGGCAGCCATGGCATGGCTGGGCCTGGTTTTGCTGCTTTTCTGGGTTTGGAGCTGAAACACAGCTGATGCTACATGTCATCTCCAGAGGTTAATGCTTAATGTAGTGGTCATACAAAAGTTTGTGGTTTTGACCATTGCTAGGCACCTGGGGCTCTCTGCCTGGGAAACCATCTGCACCTGGCCCATCCTTCCTACCCTGCTCTTGCTCATCTAACTTCCTACTACAACTGGATTGGGGATGAGGGCAAAATGACCTCCAGGTTTTTGCCTGACTGCCTACATCCATAGGTGCCACCAGCTGACATTTTGAGAAGAAGAGCAGATTTGAAGGAAGGAGAGACTTAAGTGTTTGAAGGGTGTTGAGGTAGAAATATCTAGAAGGCAATCGACAATGAAGGGGGTGACAATGGCAGCTGAGGGCAAGAATGAGAAAGCCCAGAAGTATGAAGTAGAGTGAGCAGAGGGCTTTGGAGAAAACCATGAAGAATGGCCATTTGAAGAAGGGAACTGGAGGAAGGGGAGCCAGCAAAGAAGAGTGAGAAGGGAGATAAATCAGAGAAATAAAGGCAAAGCCAGGGGCCAGCTGTGATACGACCACTATCTCAAGGAGGATTTTGCATGACTGGAAATGCAATTCACTGTCATTTTTATTTGTAAAATTGAATTACAGTTCACATATTATATTAAGTTTATTTTATGTGTACAACATAGTGATTTGATATTTTTACACATTATGAAATGATCACCATGATGAGTCTAGTTACAACTATCTGTCACCATACAAACATTACAATTATTTTGAATTTTATTTTTCAATTATGGTTTACATTCAGTATTATTTTTGGTTAGTTTCACATGTACAGCATAACACTTAGGCAAAGTGATCTCCTCAATATTTCAAGTACCCACCTGGCACTATAGTTATTAGAATATTATTGACTATATTCCCTATGCTGTATTTTACATCCTGTGATATTTTATAACTGTCAATGTGTACTTCTTAATCCCTTTAAATATTATAATATTATTGACTGCATTTCCTGTGCTGTATATCATATCCCTGTGATCATTTTATAACTGGAAGTTTATATCCCTCCAATTGAATTTTAAAGATATAAATACTCAGCCTCACTCTGGGAGAAATTCACAATAAAACAAGGAGGAGTTGCCATTAAAAATTACCAGATTGGCAAGAATGGAAAAGTTTAACACTGTGTTGCAAAGGATGTGGGGAAATAGGCATTCAAAAATATTAAAGATACACACACTTTGCCCAATAATTCCATTCCTAGGGATCTATTGGATGGTTATGCTTACACATGTGTTCAGAGAGGTTCAAACCAGGATACATACTGCAGCATTATTTGTTGTAGCAAAGTGTTGGAAATGACCTAAATATCCATCAGCAGGGGACTTGCCAAATAAATAATGGCACATTTTTTGGTGGAATATATCAATTGTTAAAACAAATAGGGAGAGCAATAAGGACTGATGACCAATGATATCTGCAGTGAAAAATGTCAGAAGCATAATAGAACAGGAGGTGCTCTCATTTATGTAAAAATGGACACAGGTGGCTTTGGAGCCAGACTGCATTGACTTAAATCCCAGCTCTCCAGCTTTCTGGCTATGTAACTGGGAGGAAAATGACCTGTGCCTCAGTTTCCTCAGCAGTCACCTTCACTGGGTTACTAAGGGTGTGAAGGAGATTCACTTTCCCCTTTTACTTTTTGAATTACTATAAAGCCATGAGCATGTGTTACCATAATTTTTTAAATTAAAAATTCAACCAAAGAAGATATATGAGTAGCAAAGGAGCACACAGAAAAGATGCTCCAATTCACCATCATTAGGGAAATGCACTCTAAAAATCTCAATGAGATACCACCTCTGGTCTATTAATAGGACCAAAATTATAAAGACTAACAGTAGAAAGTGCACCAAGCCTATATTATTTTGACAGCTCATTCATGTGAAAGAAAATGAGACCTTTCTTCCCCTAGCTTTCATAGATCAAACTCACCAGGGGATTCTGAATGGCCCTTGTGTGGGTCACATGTCCAGCTTTGAACCAATCATTGTGATGCTGGTGGAGATGTGGGGCAACTGAAACTCTCATTCATCCTAGTGGGAATGTAAAATGGTAGAGCCAGTTTGAAAAACACGTCGGCAGTTTCTTATAAAGTAAAACATACATCCCTGCAGTGTCCCAGCCATTCCACTCCCAAGAATTTACTCAAGAGAAATAAAAAAACCTCAGGTTCACAGAAAGACTTGTACTTCAGTGTTTTTAACAGCTATTTTCAAATAGCTCAAAACTGAAAACAACTCAAAAGTCCATCAACCTGGGAATGGATAAACAAACTGTGGTATAGCCACATAATGGCATAAAAATGATTGAAGAATACTCACAACAACAGTGATGAAGCTTAAAAAGCATTGCATGAAGTGAAAGAATCCAGAAACAAAAACCCAAGTATTATATGATTACATTTACATAAAATTTGAGGAAAGGCAAAACTATAGTGATAAAAAGCAGATTATTGGTTGCCAGGGAGTGGAGATGGGAAGGGGAGATGGGAGACTGAAAAGAGGCAAGGGAACTTTTTGGAAAGATGGAAATACTCTAGATTATGGTCATGGTGATGATGGTTATATGACGGATTATGTTTGTCAAAACTCAAATTAGATACATAAAATTGTGAATTCTATTTAAAAAGCTGGATTAGAAAAACAGGTGCCCTGAGTGGTGTGGCTCAGTTGGCTGGTCATCCTCCCTCAAAGCAAAAGGTTGCCAGTTTGACTCCTGGTCAGGGCACATGCCTGGATTGTGGGTTTGGTCCCCAGTTGGGGCATTTACAAGAGGCTGCCAATTGATGTTTTTCTCTTGCATTGATGTTTCCTACCTTCTTTTTCCCCTCACTTCCCCTCTTTACAAAAATAAATAACTAAATAAATCTTGGGAAAAAACCAGGCTTAGTTAGTTTAACAACCACAATTTTTAAAAAATCCCAATCCGAGTATATTTTTTATTGATTTTAGAGAGGAAAGTGGGAAAAAGAGAGAGAGAGAGACAGAGAGAGAAACACTGATCAGTTGCCTCCCTGTATGCACTCCAACCAGGGATTGAACACATAACCTAGGTATGTGTCCTAATCAGGAATTAAACCTGCAACCTTATGGTATATAGGACAACACTCCAACCAACTGAGCAACCTGACCAGGACCAACCACAAAAATTTTTAAGAGGATAGCCTGATCTTTAACATTCAGTGACAAAGTGAAATTGAACAGGAGGAGGATGGGAAGGGACTGTTTCTTTGGCTGCTTGTGTGGCAGACTTTGCTGGAGCATCTTGTTGGGGGAGGGATGGAGCTGGGTCAAAGATTGTAAGGAGTTGAAGAGGCAATAGGGAGTCAAGAAGTAGAGGCAGTGTCATCTTCTAAGAAATTCATTTGTACATAGATTATGAGTAAACTTGACCCAACATTTCTAATTACAAAAGAAATGAAGATTAAAACAATACCACTGTGATCCATCTGATAGTTTTAGTCTATCTGCCTGGGTGGGCTTGGGTATAGGAAAGCTGTGTATAATCTTTGTAGAAAGAAATTTGAAATCAAAAGATTCCTCCTCCATAAAGTGTCAACTCTTTGACCTGGCCACTCCACTAGGAATTTTCCTAAGGAAATAGTTGAATAACTGGGTAAAGGCAAAGGCATAAAGGTGTTAAATCAAGGTATCATTTATAATATAAACTTGGGGGGGGGGAAGCCCTAAGTATCCAGTAATAAAGGATTGAGGGAAATAATAATTTGTTCATCCCAGAATATGCTTGTAGCCCTTGTTAAAATTTTTTATTTATTTTTACAGAAGGGGAAGGAAGGGAGAAAGAAAGGGAGAAAGAAAGAGAGAGGAACATTGATGCAAAAGAGAAACGCCCACCTGGCTGCCTCCTGCAAGCCCCCAAATGGGGACCTGGCTTGAAACCCAGGCATGTGTCCTGACCTGGGAATTGAACTGGCAACCTCTTGGTTTGTGGAACAATGCCTAGCCCATATAGCCACACCAGTCAGGGCCATGCTTGTAGCTTTTAACATGTCTTGATCTACTCATGTATAATAATTTAGAAGAAAGAACGGGGTGAGTGGGAAATGAAGATGGGTGATTTGGGTTAAATATTTTTTCCTATCTTTTGAATTTTAAGCCATGTGAACTATGACCTAATCAAAAATTAAAATTAAAATGTTAATAAAATAAAATTATGATGTAGAGTTGTAATTACTAAAAACAGAAGGTTATTTATAACAAAGTAGTGGGGACAGAAGATTTCAGGGCAGGGTAAGCATATTTCTACAAAATTTAGACTTATGTGGGTAAAGCAGTGCAGGAGAAACAACACAATGTTAGCTGCGGTTGTATCGGGATCATGGTTTTGCTGACCAAGGTTTTTCTCTGTTTATATTTGTACTTTCTAATTTTTAAAGAAATAATTGATGAATGTAGGCCTTGTATAATTAAAAAACACATTTTTGGGACATTAGTGGAAAAACCAGTGAAGTTGAAGTTAGTCTGTAGTTTAGTTCATAGTATTGTAGCAATGTCAATTTCTTAGTTTTGACCAATGTGCCTTGTCCCGTAAAATATTAACCTCAGGGAAAGCTGCATGAAGGGTATACAAGAACTCCGCACCATTTTTGTGACTCACCTGTAAATCTAAAATGATTTCAAAATAAAAAAGTTTTTAAAATAAGCTGACTTATTTTCAAAATACCACTTTTTAAATGATGGCATTGTAGACTATAGATAGAGGTGACCAATAAATAAATAAAAAACATGGTGGTGAATGAAGGAGGAAGTTGGGGTATGAATTGAGAGGGATTTGGAGGCAGGCGAGTTTTGACAGGCAGAAAAGGGGTCAGGACAGTGACAGAGGCTGAAGGCAGTCATGAAAGGAGCTATCATTGAACAGGTGGCTGAGGGAGGTGGTGGGATGGCCAAGGTGAGAGGGTGCCTCTTCTCCAAGACTAGATGGGAAAAAGCAAAGACAAGAGGAGATACAATTAAAGTTTGACAGGAGATTTTACACCAACCCACCTGGGATTTCTCTGGTAGGCCAGCATACCTGCTGAAGGTGAAAGGGATGTGGAGCTTGTGGATGACCTGGAAGCCAAATATGAGTCATACAACCTAATCACCATGGGACAGAAGTATTTCCCAATTACTCCAGGAGTTAAGTCACTCAGAATATGTTAAAATCACAGAGTGTCTGAGCCTGTGACCCATCCCTGCTCAGTGAGAAATTCCAGAAAGAGACTTGATAATCCTTATATTTAACAAGTATCACAGATAGTTCTTCCCTGGAGGGAGGCTGGAGCAACACTGAAGTGGAGGATTGCTAAAACTTGGCTGTTCAGCAGCTTTGGCCTCACCTGGGAGTTTGTTAGAACCACATACCTCACTCCAGACCTAAGAAATCAGCATCTGCGTTTTGAAATGATCCCCAAGTGAGTCATGTGCACATTAAAGTCTGAGTAGTGTTACATGATGCCACTGCCATTACCATAAATGTGTACAATGGCACAAAACGATGACTGTCCCCACTAGTGAGCCCACTAGCAGGAAGAGAGAAACTCCCATATGGACTGACCAGGGTTTGAAGGTGAAAGATGATGACAGTGGTGAGAGAGTGGTTGAAATGTTTGAACATGAGGTCTAGGATGGAAAGAAAATAAGGGAGAGAGCTAATGAGTTGGGACTTTAGCGAAGACTGAGAGTGTCCTGCAATTTGGGTTGGGTCAAGAAGCAGGGATGGAGGGAGGACAGAGTAGGAAAGGTGGAGGCATGGGAGGTGTGTCCATATCCAAAAGGTAGACTTGGGAGTGGGTGGCTACAGGGGAATGGAGAAAAAACCTACTAGAATGAAAGAACTCAAGGAATTGTCTCCTGAGTAGGTCATTTGTAATTCAAGTCAAATTTGCTCAAGGTTAGAATCTCTGCTTGTTTGTTCAGCCACCATTCTCTAGAGATTTGTGTGATTTGAGCAGGACTCACCCTTATTAGGGATAAGTATGTGACATAGACATGGCTAGCTAGACTACTCCATCTTCCAGCCACAGCGATTGGTTCAGAGTTGCACATGTGACCCAAACAGGACCAATCAGAATCTCCAGGTGAATTTGGTCTATGAAAGCTGAGAGAAGGATCTCTGGGGGAAGATCAACTTCCCACTGAATAGGAAAAGTGGTAAAAGCATAAGCCAAGGAAATCAGGGAAATGGAGAGAAGGATGGATGGAGCCCCAGTGACTGACTGTACACCTGGGTCCACCCATGCCTAAAGCTAAATGCATCTGAACGTTTCATTTAAGTGAGTCAAAATATTCTCCCTCATTCCTTTGCCAAAGCCAGAGTGAGTTGGGGTATCTGCCACAATGGGAAAAAAGCACAAATACAAGAAGAAAACAGGGCACTGGCTCTGAGGTCTTCAGGGGTGCAAATGAGGGTCTTGAGTGATAGTGGGTGAGGCGGGCAAGCATGAATGGGGATAGTATGTCAGGTGCCAGGAGCTCCAAAGAAAGAGGACTGTAAGGAATGACATGGAGCCCTGCCAGGTGGCTTGGTTGATTACAGCACTGTGCCAATACGCCAAGGTTGTAGGTTCGATCGCTAGTCAAGGCACATGCAAAAAGCAACCAGTGAGTGCATAAATAAGTGGAACAACAAATAATAGTTTCTCTTCCTCTCTCTTTCTCTCAAATAAATAAATAAATGACATGGAAATGACAAAAAATGTCAAGTGGCAGAAGAATGTCAAGTCCAACTTGAGAAACATCCTCAGGCAAGGAAGCAGCCTCCTTAATAGCAAGCAGGATTATCAGGACCAGGGCCTACTCATTGACTGGCCCTGGCCCTAAACTGGGTTGAACCCAGTTTGCCTGCAGGTGAACCCCAATCCTGACTGCAGATTGACCCCTGACCCAGACTATGGGCTGAGCCCTCCTCTGGTCATATAGATTGACCCTTGATTCAGGCCAAGCCCCGATTCTGTTCTTTTTCTCTTTTCAGACTCAGTGCAAAGCCTCTGGAGTAAGCTGGCTGGCTCAGGGTAACCTCAGTGTCAACATAAAAATGTCCAAATCTGTAGAAATTTTTAATAGAAATTTATTTGAGCCAAAGGATATGCTGGGAAGCACAATCTCAAGAGACTGAGAAAAATGCTTCCAAGAAATGACACTTTGCAGTTTCTTTTACACATTTGGAATTAAGGAGGGAACAGTAAGGACGACCACAGGAAGGTGGGAGAAAGTAAGGGACAGGACAGCTAACAAGATTATGTTCTCCCTTGAGGGAGGTTAGCCTCGGAGGGGTCTGAAAAGGAGGATGACTCTGGTCTTTCACAGGTGCACCTGGTGCACAAGAACAATGGACAGAGCTTGCTTAAGGCAAAGATAAACCTTTCACTGAAGAAGTTATAGGCCTGGGGCGTGACTACCCACCATGACCTGCCCAGCTAGGAATTTATGATCAGATCACCCTGGGAGGTGACTTTCTGTAGAATCCCTTTTTGGTCCACAATAATCCTCCCTATTTCATGAGCTGCATCTATCACTTGTGAAGGCCTGGAACATTATTCCAAGATCTCGAGGCTTTTTCAGAAATCCAGACCCACTGTTCCATCTGGAGAACCAGCCAGTGACCTCCCAAATACTCTTCTCATTCCTGACATCTCTGCCCTAGGGGGGAAGCAGTGATGAGGAGCACCTATGGGCTCCTGAAGTTTTCTGTAAACCCATCAGTTTCCATAAACTATCTATCAAGGATGTGAGGGGTGGGCTGGTTCTTGCCTGTCCACTCCCTAAACCTGCACTAAAATGGGCTCCCCTATTGTCCAGTTTAGCTATTTCTCAGGGGCCCAGCACCAAGCCGGGAAATCTGAATCAGCAACAGCAGATTTCAGGACCAGACCTTGAGTACCGTTAGGAGTTGCAAAGCCTGAACTGCCTTTTTAAAAAATAAAGCTATCATGGTGTTTTGTTTGTTTTTTATTAGTAAGTCCTGGAGGATATTTTTTGGTGGTTCTCACAGTTCTTTGTAGCTGGAATTTGCCTCAAGGGCAGCAAAGAAGGAAAAGTTGTAGTTGGCAGTGCTGGTGCAGTCTTAGCCCATTCAGTAACCTGTAGGCAGCCTGACTAATGTTTGATAATAAAAAATACCTAATTTTATTAAAACAACAAAAACATAATGCTAGAAAAGTGTACCAATGATCTTTTTTTGAGTCAGACTCTTAGCCAAGCCCTTAGTATCTTCTTTATTACATTTAAAAAGCATTTATTTACTTTTTAAAAAAAGATTTTATTTATTTTTAGAGAGAGGGGAAGGGAGGGAGAGAAACATGACGTGTGAGAGATGCATTGACCGGTTGCCAACTGGTGACCTGGCCTGCAACCCAGGCATGTGCCCTGACTGGGAATCAAACCAGCAACCTTTCAGTTTGCAGGCTGGCACTTAACCCACTGAACCACACTAGTCAGGGCTTCATTATCACATTTTATCCTCAAAACCAGTCTTATGCAGTAGAAATTGTTATTAGCCCCCCTTCACAGGTGAGGAAACAGGTACAGATTGGTTATGTAACTTGTCCAAAGTCATAGAGCTGAGAAGTTTTGGGACCTGGATTTAAACCAGGTTCCAGAACTAGGTAGTCTGACTTCAGAGTTTAAAGATAATTATTGGATAGGCAGGTGCTAGGATGAATAGATGGACATGTGAATGGCCACATAAATGGATTAATACATTGATGATGGATGGATGGGTGAGTGAAGGTAGTGAAGGAAGCAGAAATTTATCCTGGGGCTGGTGGGAAGCTGGCAATGGACTGGTTATAGTAGGTGGGCATGTACAGCCTGTGTCGTTGTCTCTCCAAAACTCCCTCTGCTTTTCTTCTCTTTCTCATGTTCTTACTTGAATCATGGTCACACTCCTGGGTTGGGAGATTCTCTGAGCTTGAGTGAGGTCCCTCATCTATGAAAAGACAACCCAGCAGCTTTATTAAAAGGCTCTCTTGGTGGAATAATAGCTGGTTTTTATTTTCTCTGTGCTTTCTGAAATTTCCATAGCAGGTTTCTATGATTTGTGCTGAACCACAGTGGCCCTTTGTCAATCACTCCCTACTGCCCTCTCTTTCAATGTAGATTTTTTCAGGCAAGACTGCAGAAATATCACAGAATGCAGGCCTAGCCAACTATACTGTTTCATCCCCTTCATGACTGTGATAAGTTCAAGACAAGACCCATGGCCCAAGTATGTCTTAGGCAAGCCCGTTGGATCATTTGGTTTTTAGCACAGTTGTGAGAGAGAGTCTTGCTTCCTTTTGAGGTGAGAAGAAATGGGACACATGTCTGGGGCTCACAATGTGAATTAGTTTTTTGGCATTTTCAGACAAGATTCCTAACACAGTATCTATTACTTTTGTATAAAAATAGATGTGTGTTTTTAATAATGTTATTTAGAAAGACAAAAGCAACGGTCAGATTTCTGAGTCCATGCAGTTAGTTACATCACAGAATTTGTCAGACACCTGCAGGTCTGGCCAGAGATATATACAGATGTAGCTGGGAAGTTTCCTCCAGGAGGGTTCCTGAGGGAGGGTGAAAGAGGGCTTTAACAATCAGCTGTTTCACCTCCTCCTTCTGCTCCTTTCAGCTTCCAAGTGGGCACAATGAGACGCCTTCATTGTGCAGCCTGCAATTAAGGCTCGAGTCTCAGGAATCCAGCCGATCTAGGTCCTTCTCCACCCTGGGCTGGTCCTGCCTCAGGAGAGAAGCAGTTGGAACTGTTCCTCAGCTAGCTGGTTGAGCAGTGATGGCTGTGTGAGCCAGAGCTCGGCCTGGCCAGGGACCTCCCCAGGGAACCCATCCTGGGGGACATCTTGCTGGCCATCTCTGGGGCGGCCTCAGTGAATGGAAGAGGGGACAGAGCCATTAAGGTATTTGCCTCTCAGAGGCATTCCCTGACCTCCTCATTGCTTTTAGGATGCTATTAATATCTACCCCACCCTTATCTTACCGATTCCTCATCACTTTCTTTTCTGAGTTTTAAATTGTACAAAACCACGGTCTTTAGAGGAGTGCATAAACACATATGTGTGGTTTAAAAAGACAGGAAAGCAAACCCCCATATTCATGCCCCCACTTAAGATGAGAACTAAACCATTGCAAGCTAGTTCTTCACCAGCCCAGCCATGTGCCTCTGAGCACCCACCCTCCCACCAAGGGTTTCCTGGCCTCCACCATCAGTGCAGCTCACTTGTCTTTTTAGTTTTATTTCTCATTTTTCTTTAGGTCAACTCACTCTTTTTATTCAAACAAATTTATTTATTTATTGAGTTTTTTATTGTGGTAGAATTCATATAACATAAAGTTAGCCATTTTAAAGTGTCCAATTCAGTGGCATTTAGTACGTTCAACTCTATCTAGTGCCAACACATCTTTATTATTCCAATAGGACACCTCTTACCTATTAAGCAGCTACTCCCCCTTCTTCCTAACCCATAGCAACTACTAATCTAGTTTTTGTGTTTATGGATTTACTTATTGGGAGTTTTCATAACAATGAAATCATTCAATATGTGGCTTCTGTCATGTAGCATAATGGTTTTAAGTAGTGATGGGAGCGTCAGAGCTGGGGGATGGGGAGGCCCCTGAGAAGGAGTGGAGCCCTGTGGGTGCTGCTTTGTCTTTTGTCTAGGCTCCTTCTTGTGCTCCAGCTGCTACTTAAGCACAGAGGTCCCAGGGTCTTCATCCTGTCTCTTCCTCTTTGACCTGCTTGTCCTCCACAGTGACCTCATTCACTTCCCTGATGGCTTCTTAATGGCTCTGTCCAGACCAGAGCTCCGTCCTGAGTTTCAACTCAGGAGAGGTTTGCACATTTATCAGCTATCTCCCTTTGGGGTGTGGGCTCACAGGGGACATGTTGAGTTTGAGGTGTCTATTATCAGGGACATGTTGTGTGGGCTGTGGGGACACTTGGCTCTGGGACTCAGGGGCCTGGGAAGGGGGTCAGAGAACCATCGAGGATGGAGGCTCAGAGAGCTTGAGAAGAACAAGGATATATCAAGAACAAACATAACTATGACCTAGAAAGGGAGCCATTGTCCCTCAGAGTCAGTAACTCCTGGCCATGGTGGCTGCTTATCCAAGGTGTCTGGGAATGAAGAGGTTCTCCCTGCCTCCACCTCTGTCCTGACACAATAGGGCCCTTTGGCTGGGCAAAATGGACCTCACGCGAAGGAGGATAGAAGGGGACTTCTTCGGGGGCAGGTCGACTTGGCCTCTCAGGAAAACTTCCATCTGTTCTGCGCAATGGTCAAGTACACAAGTGGTGGGGCCAAGAAGAGAACTTTCTGGGCCTCAGTTTCTTTATTTGCAAGAATGCCTGCACCATAACAATTCCACAAGCAGATGTGTGTGATGTGCTTAGCAGAATTCCTGGCAACAGTAAATGCTTTATAAATATTAGACATTATTATGATTGTTATTATTTTTATTAGCTCCATAAACTTTTCCCAAATGCCATCACTGTACTCAGTCCTGTCTAGTCTGGGGACAAAGAGATAAGACCCAATTCCTGCTCTCAAAGAGTTCACGACTTAGTGTGAGACAGACAAACGGATGAAAAATTGTATCAGCGCATGAAAGTTCCATAATGGAGGGAGTACCACATTCTTGGGGCCCATGAAGTTATGACTAGACTTTACAATGGTAGTGACATTTGTACCTGGCCTGGAAACATGAGTGAAGGAGGAGAGAGGGCAGCATTTAGCCCTGCAGGGGCATAAGCCCCGAGGTAAGGTGATATGCAGGAAGGAGATGGCTGGAGCCATGGGACCTGCATGCACACGTCTTGGGGGACAAATGGGTAGCTGTTGGCTCTAAATGCTCCTGGCTTCACCTTGGACTAAGTCAGCAGCAACCCATCCTTGCTGGAAACATTCCTACTTGTGACATGCTGATGCCAAGGATCTGTTGTGGGGCAGGAGGAGGAAGCTCCCTTTGGTCATTGTCCAGACAGGCATCCACTGCAAGTTCCCTGTCTGCACTGGCTGCAGCCACCCCAGCCTGGCATCGATGGCAGTCAGGATGGTGCCATGTGTAACCTGAAGCTTGCCTGCATCAGGCCTGGCTTCTGAGCCCACTCCTCAGGGAGCTCTAGACAGGCTGGGGTCATGGTGACCTCTTCCCTGCTGGCTGCCATGCCTCCTTGCAGCATCCCATCCCTTGAGGTTCTGTGGAACCAGCACATTGGACAGAGATGACTGTTGCTGCTACAGGCCTGGGGCCAGGTTGGACCAGGTGCCCCTGGACCAGATAGGGTCCCACTGCTCCTGCTCTTTCACCAACATTCTTGCCTCCATTAGCAGTCAACCCTGTTTGGGAAGCAGTCCTGAAATGCAGGCCATGGGTGGAGGAGTTCCTTTTGCCCTATAACCAGGTGTCTGGTATTCCCCTCCTCTAACTGGAACTGACTCAAGCCCCACCCTTAAAAGGCACAGACACTGATTGGATGCAAAATGATGGAGTGATAACATGCCCAGGCTCTGGAGTCAGACTGCCTGGAGTCAGTCCCAGTTCTGCAACTTCCTACCTGTGTCACCTTGAGTAAATTAACCTCTTTGTGCCTCAGATTCTTCATCCATAAAATGGGATTGTCATACTTAATGTGCTAATCCAGGCCTGGTAGATTTTATTTATTTATTTTTTGTGAAGGGCCAGTGAGTAAATATTTTAGGCTTTGAGGGCCATCAGATCTCTATTACAGCTACTTACCTATGCTTTATAGCACAGATGCAGCTGCAGACACTATGTAAATGAAGAAGCATTGCTGTATTCCAATAACATTTTATTCATAGATACTGAAATTTGAATCTCGTAGAATTTACATGAGTGACAAACGTTCTTCTAATATTTTTTAATCATTGAGAAGTGGAGGGAGAAAAACCCCATTCTTGGTCACAAGCCCAAACAGGATTTGGCCTGAGGGTCATAGTTTGTCATCCCCAATGCTAAACTCTGTAAGAGCTTAGAACAGCACCCAGTACACTGTTCTTGTGATGACATTGAACACCTACTCTGTGCTTAATACATTAGCTATTATCACGTTGGAGGGCGTGACTATGGGACTGAGTGGGCTGTCTTTCATGGTTGGCTTGTCAATGGAGGAGTGTGTTAGAGGAAGAGCAGTTCGTCAGAACATATTCTTTATGTCTTGGACTACCACTGGAGAGGAGTGTCCAGCAAAGCCCATTAACTAGCTCCTCTCTGCTTGGGAAAGGGGTCCAAGGCACTAGCTTAGCTGCCCAGAACATGGTCCCGCCACCCCTCCCAGAATGAGGGCCTCCTGTCACATCCCCAGGCCTCCCCTGAAGCACGTTTTCTCTCCTACACACTGTGAGGACCTCAGGCCAGGTCCCAGCCTGAGGGCACAGAGGAGACATTGCCCCTGTGTCAGTGACTAAAAACAGTTCATTCACAAACTGTTTCAGTGGGGTTGGAGCTTCCTCCTATCCTAGCACCAGCCAGCACTGTCAGGCCTTCAACCCAAGGTCCTGTCCTTGGACCCCAACCTGACTGGAGGCTTTGGAGCCTTTCTGAAGTTCTGGTCAAGAACTCTATCAGGCACCACTTCCTGGGCCCCGTCTCTCTCTGAGCGCATGGGCTAAGGGTTTGGGCTGCAGGATCTGTCTCATCGAGATGGCTCTGAATGTTGGTGGGCAGGGCCCAGTGGGTCTTCTGCATATGCTCAGGCACCGTCTCGTTGTTCAAAGCAGACTTATAGTCAATGTCTCTGAAAAGGCAGAGTGGGTGCAGAGGGTCACCTCTGTGTGCAGGAGATAGCGTCCAAGTTCTCAGCCCATGGTTGGTGGTCCTGGCTAGATCTCTCTTCCTCATCCTGCCTCAGGACTCAGCTGGTACCTGGGTGTCTGTAAGTTGGTTGGAGAAAGCCCTCTCCAAGCGTAAGGTATTATATCTGGGGGGTGGTGTGCCAGGCACCTGAGCCCCTGGGGCTGGAGGCAAGCTCAAAGCAGAGGTGAAAGTGGGCAGGTCATCGTCTATATCCAGGACTGGGTTATCCTGGCCCTGAAGGCTTGCAGGAGTTTCAGGGCAGGTGGGTGCCTGCCTGTGGGCCCACCACCTTTTGGCTTTCTGCCACTGGTGGCGGGCAATGATAGAGAGAGAGTCAATGAAGAAGACCTCGATAATCTCAATGATGCAGACTACAGAGCAGCTCATCCACAGGCCCAGCTGGCCACCAAAATTGGACAGAAGCATCTCAACCTGTAAGAAAGGCCAAGCCACACCATCAAGACAGACCCACCCTAGTTGGCCTCATGCAGGGACCCCAATCCCCAAGAGAAAACTGGCTTGCCCTGTCCCTGAACAGGTTTGATGGAAAGAGTGGGCAGCCTTCCTGTCCCTCTTCCTCTGCCTGCATTGATCCAAGGCCTGGATCAATGGATCACCATAGGCCCAGTTGGCCTATGGTGTCCCTTCTAGCTCAGTTGAACCCCTGTGATAGGACTCAGCTCCCTGAGGCCTGGCAGATGGGCACCCTCACAGGCCCAGGACAAGTCCCAGGAGGGAGCTACTCACACTGTTGGCAGGGCTTTCCATGATGGATCTCTGGTTCAGGTCTTTGTAGAATATCAAGAGCTTAGCCAAGTCTGTCCTGCAGAAATTCCAACAGGCAGGGCCAATGTGAGTTGGGCGCCTTTGCATTTTACCAGGTGACCAACTCTTCAGCACGGCTACCTCCTTCCTGCCTAGCCTGCAGCACGACCCAGGCTTTGAGCTCCATAGGAATCTCAGACCCTGGACCACAGGGCTCCTTCTGTACCCAGAGCACATCTCCAGCCTGGGCCTGGTTGTTTAGATCATTCATTACTCAAAAACCATTTCCCAACCTCCTGACTAAGTCAGTCCACCCAAGTAGACTCTCATAGCACCCTGTTCTTCATGGAGCTTTGACATTTGTGATTATTTGATTGCAATCTCAGGAGATAGGCAGGTAATGTAAATGAGTGAGGTAGGGTGGGTATAAGGTAATAATGATAATAACTATTATAGCAGCTAATATTTATTGGGCACTTCCTGTGTTGCTAAGCACTATTCCAAGAACCTTGTGTGAATTAACTCATTTAATTCTTACAACCTTATGAAGTAGGCTGCTTTAATCATCCCCATTTTGTAGATGTAGAACTAAGACATGAATCGGTAGGCAATTTGGTCAAGATGACACAGTTTGCCTTGACTGCTGTAACTCAGTTGGTTGGGCATCATCCCATAGAGAGAAATGTTGCCAGTTGGATTCCCAGTCAGGGTACATGCCTGTATTGTGGGTTCAGTATCTGGTCAGGGCCTGTGTGGGAGGAAACTGATCAATGTTTCTTTCTCATGCTGACTTTCTCTCCCTCTCTTTCTCCCTCCCTTCCCTCTAAATAAAAAAATAAATAAATAAATAAATAAATGTGTGTATATATATATATATTTTTTTTTTAAAGTAAAAGCAACACAGCTCATAACTGGCACAGCCAGTGTTCAAACGTACAGAGATCTGACTTCAAAGTCCGTGCTCTTAACTGCTGTACTGAATTGCCTCCTGATAGGACTGTAGCAAGCTGGAAAGTTCAAATGTATTTCAGAAGAGCAGCTATTACTAAGTGCTTTGGTGCTATGCAAGAATGGAGGTTTGCTGTTGCCAGAACCTTTGACTTTCCAAGAAAAGCTGGAAGTTATGGGTTACTTTTATGGAGCTAGATTTAGCCTCAGGAGTCATCAGTTTGCAATGTTTGATTATAAGCGTCTTGGGGGCAGGGGTTGTGTCTGTTCATCATCATTGTACACAGCACTCACAAAGCACCTGGCACAAAATATTTAGTACATGTTGGAGGCCAGATTGGCTCCTGCTGGGCTAGGCCTGGTGCTGGGCACTACTGAGATGGAATGGCCCATAGAGATGTAAGTTCATATGCAAACCCCACCACCTAACCTTTGTTTCCATCTGCTGAGGTCCCCGAAAAGTGGCCTGGCTGATTTTTGCTAAAATCTCCTTGTAAGTGGATTTCAATGTGGAAAATTCAAGTGAAATTAGAAGTGGAGTATTTTTCCAACTAGGTCAAGATGTATCAGGAAGTCATGAAATAAATTTACTGGGCCATGACCCATGCCTTTCACCAAGTGAAATGGAATAGAAAGTATCAGATTGCAACCAAAGAGATATTCAAATTTTTTAGGAACTGATATGAGCACTAATCAGTTCTGAACTGGGCTCTAAGCAATTGGAATGAGCAAAAGTAATTGGTTTGGCTTTACTAGTAGGCACCATCTGAAAACCTGCCCCAGTGCTGTTTCATGAGCCTTACATCTCGGTTACATATTCGATGGGTCACATGGAAAAGTATTTTCATACTGTGCATTGTGGTGAAAGCATTTGAGAGGCCCAAGCCTAGAGCAGGGCCTGGCTCATGATAAAAGCTCAATATATATCTGTTGGGTAAAGGAATGAGTAAATGAAAAGGAGAGGGTCTAGCAATGATGAAGCAAGTGAGGAGGCCGAGGCAGAGGAAACAGGGTGGAGGTCAACTTACTTATTGAGTTTCCCCTTTATTTGCTGGCCTTGGTCCCAGGTGAGAATGCGCAGCAGCCACTTCTGTGACAGAGAAAGAAAGTGGGATCTGGGGAATACCCTTACACTGGCCAGATGCACCCCCAACCTAGGCCTCCCCTCCCTTTTGCCCCCTCCCACCATTACCCACAATGCCAGATGATCCAACCAGGCATCAGGCTCCAGGCTAAGGAGCTCCAGGGGGAAGAGAAGGGAGAAGAACTGACCTCAGAAACCACAGATGGCCACTGCGCCAGGCTGGTGGTCAGTGTCCACTCCTTGAAGCTAAGGGAGGAGGGCATAGAGTGAGTGTGGCTGGCCTAGGCCAGCCTAGTCCTGCTCATTTCATTCCCCCAGAGCACTCACCTGCAGGCTTCCCGGCACTCGGACTGGCAGCCTAGTTGTTCCCGGACAAAAGCCTGGTGCAGTTCATAGTAGCAGTACACTGAGCAACAAGGCAGAAGGCAGCATAAGCATTAGGGCCATAGAGCCCTTCCTGGGGGCCCCCAGTGGTGCCCCCATGGTCTCCTGGTAATTTTTCCTGCTATTCTCTACAAACCCTGCTTCCCAGAAACAAATGCTGCTTTGTGATGTTGCAGTACTTAGGAACATGAGATGAGGGGGTTGGCAGCCCTTGATTTGGGCTCTGTTACTCCTTAGCTGTGTGACTTTGGGCACATTGCTTAACCTTTCTGAGCCTCTATGAAAGAATACTATCTATCAATAGTTCTTGCCACCTGGAGTTGACAGAGGTGCTCAAGCTGTTAGCACAGGCTGGGCTGTAGCACTTGGTCCCTAATTTGAAAGTATCGTTCAAGCCAGGCTGGATGACAGGAGTAAAACTCTGGGTAACATCTCTCTATCAATACTTCCCTCAGAAAAAAGTCCACCGAGGCAGGGGCCTGGGAGCACCTGAGCACAGGCTAGTGCAGGAGCTGAGCTGACCCAGCTGATGGGCTATGCAGGGTTAGGGTGGGTCTCACTCACTCCAGTTGGGGTGCTGCTGGTAGTTACAGTAATTGGCTGCTGGAGGCAGAGGCTGGCTGTACTGGGCACATCCACAGCTTTCCACCATCTTAGTCTGGAAGCATGAGTGGAGGCAGATCTGAAAGAGGAAACCAGTGATTCCCTTAACTCTCTCACACACAGACACCAGGGAGCCCCTGCCCACATGGGCCTCATCCAGAGGGCCAGCCTCCCTCTGACCTTGGAAGACCACATAAATGTGCCCCTCAGGTTACAGTCAATTGGGCCAGGGATGTCCCCTGACTCTAAAGGGGCCAAAGTAGAAAATGCATTGAGAATTTAGACTAATAGAGAAGTGGAGATCAGGCTCAGATGAAGCTGGAGCTGGGATGGCCATTCCCCATCATGCGAGCACCAAGCCAAGAGGTAAATGGAAAATAGGAGCAGATACCAGGAAGCAGAGGGGAACACAGTCCCAGCTTTCCCATCCTCAGGTCCAAGCCCTGTATGCTGGGTCCTTGGAAGTCAAAAGCTACCACAACATTCATGAATCTCAGAGCATAAAAGTTAGTGGCAGGGGTTCTGAAGGAAGGCTACTCAAGTTCAAATGCCACCTCCTAGCTGTGTGACCTCAGGCAAGTTACTGAACCTCTCTGGTGTTTTGGTTTCTTCATCTTTGAGCATGGAATGAATTGAAATATGTAAAGTATGTGTACATGGTAGCCTCTCATTAGATAATATCCAGGAGTGTCTTTCAAATGAGTTGAACTTTTTTACTTTTATTTTTGGTTGTTTGTTTGTTTTTTTTTTGTCTTGAAATCAGTTTGATTGTATTTCTATTTCTCCAAGCAGACATTCTCTAACAGTTTCCTTTCACTTAGTGTCTCCACCACTTCTTAGCTCAGCTCTGATGTAAGCAAGAGGATTTAGCACAGAGAGCTGTCTGGTTCTTTTATAGTGCTGGGATAATTTTTGTTGACTCTACGAGTACCCCCATGGGCAGTAAACTGCAGACTCAGAATGTGAGACAAAGCATAGGAGATGATCACACTCAAGGGTTGAAAACTCAAACATTGATAGGGGCTAATAATGTAGATCATGTACCAGGGCTGGTGCAGACTGTGGAGAACCACAGAACACATGCCTTATCCACACCCACTATTTACCCTGCAGGAATAGAGCCCCAATCTTGTTTTTCAGGAGAAGCTGGGAATTTTTATTTTCTTATGAAATTCCCTGACTTTTAAACAACATCCAGGCCAGAAAAAACAGGTGTGCAGCCTGGAGCTGGTCTTGGGGTTGCCAATTAGCAGCCTCCAATCCAATCCAACCTCTCCTATGGTTGTGGCAGATGGCGCAACTTGCCCAAGGCCACCAGTGAATGAGGGGCACAAGTGGGCCTGGAAGCCAAACTCAAGAGCCCTCGGCCATTGCTTCTCTCAGACTGTCGTCCCTCATTCGCCAAGACCCTTTACAGGAAGTGGGCCTGACTCAGCTGTGCATTGTGTTCCATGCAAACCTCAATGAGTCAATTAAGCTCTGGTTACAGACAGATTGAAGGGAACTGGAACCAGCCAGCATCATTTGTTCTGAGGTGTTTGGATGAACCCCAAGGATTCTCACACAGTTCCTGGTCCCAGACACACCCCAGCTTATATATAACTTTGTCTTCTGGATCCAGCCCACAACCCAGGGCTGGATGTCCCCTCCAGCTCATACCTGGAGGGAGTAGACAGCATTGTAGATGTTCTTGATGGGCACATCACTGCCGTCCTCTGTGCACTGGCTGTAAGGCTCACCCAGCTTGAAGGACTCGGTCTGTAATCACAATAGCACACATTCAGCCCTGCCTCCCACAGGACCCAGATCAGGGAAGGGGTGGGCATTGCTAACAGCCCCTGGGAACTGAAAAGGCATTCACTTAACAACCATTTATTGAGCATCTACTGGGCACTGTGGAATCGACAATGATCTAAGCAGATAAGTTCCCTGTTCTTATGGAACTTACATTCTGGTGGGGTAGGCAGATGGTCAAAAACTCAAGTAAATATGATAGTTTTGGATAGTGATCAATGAGTCTGGGTAGAGAGACTGGAGGGGTTGGAGTGATTAGGGAGGATGTCTCCAAGAAAGGGATACTGGGCCAGACTGGTGTGGCTCAGTTGGTTGGGTGACTTTTACAAAGCAAAGGTCGCTGGTTCAATTCCTGGGTTGTGGGCTTGATCTCTGTTTGGGGTGTGCAAGAGGTGATCCATCAATATTTCTCTTGCACATCAATGTTTCTCTCCCTCTCTTCTCCCCTTTCTAAAAATAAATAAACAAAAATCTGTAAAAAGTGGGAACACATTGGCTCCATATGGAATGGAAGAAAGAGCTGGACGTGCCAAGAAATGGAGGAAGAGGTTTAGGTAGAGGGAGCAGCAAGGGATAGAGACTGCCAAGGTGGCTGGAACATTGATAAAGCAGAGAGAAATTGCTAGAGATGAAGGCAGAGAAGGAGGCCAAGGCCAAATCACGCTGTCTCCTGTGCCACGCTGAGAAACATGGATTGGTTTCAGAATGGTAGTGATCCACTGGGGAATCTTTGGGGAGGAGAAGGAGGGGTTAGAAAAATGAGCAGTGACTGTGTGCTGCATGGGACTTCACCCCAGTAAAGGAACCATTTCCTACCCCTTGTCTTCTGGCTCCAGAAACTAACTTGGGGAAATTTACTTTCTCAGACAGAGCCACGGATGCCCAACAGAGTGAGTGGAAGGATACCCTGATCAGAGGAGGTTAGAACATCATTAGAGTTCCCAAGCCCTATTAAATTATATTTTATTGTGGTTTACTAAATTTGGCTGTAGCTTAATATTTGTCACTGCAAATAAACAATCTAGACAGTCCAACTAAGGGGGAAAAATAATGATATTGTCTCCCAAGGGGGAGCAATAATGTACTATAAATTGTGACCTGGTTATACTTAGGTTCCAGGGTGTGTGTGTGTGCATACAGTTTTTTTTTCCCCTAAGAGTGGGAGTGGGGATAAAGAGAAAATGGGTAACAGATTTGTGGGAGGGAAGAAAATTCTTTTTTGTTTAAAGAGTGCCTGCATACAGAGAAAGATAATTGGAGGGGAAAAGGAACCAAGAATTTTGAGGCAAGAATCTCTTTCTGTTTGTATTGTAATTCATCTGCTAGCCCAACCCAGTAGTCTCCCTCAAGTAATAGCAGGTACCTCAGGAGCAACCTACAGTGTTCATGTAAAAACATTTTGACAGCAGAAGCAAATGAAGGGCAAAGTAGCCAGCTGAAAATACAATGGGGTAGGTCCCCATTGAGAGTAGGTCCCCCTCCTCTCTTTTCCAGGGGACCTACTCCAACAGATCAGATCCTGATCTCAGACAGACAGACAGACAGACAGGCAGACATTCCCTCTGCCCTGTAGTCTTTCCTTCTCATTAACAATAAAGGGTGAGCGTCTTTCCGGGTCAGTACAGAACAAACACACTTACTTCATTCCTCTAATAGCTGGGGAGCAAACAGATTCAGGGCCTCTAGTACATGCCAGGACTGGGCTGGGCACTGGGAATAGAGATGCCCAGCAGTGAGGGCATCTCAATTCAGTGCCACCCTCCAAGCTTCTCCAAGTATCAGCCTCCTTGGGCAGATGTCCTTGGAGCCTCCAAGGCCTATGGAGCTGTGCCAGCTGTCCTGAGAGTCTAGAGTGACAGTTATGAGCTCTGCCCACGTAGGGGGGCATCAAGGTGATAGGGTCTGTCCACTCAGGTAAGCCATATACAGCCAGCAAAGGTGGCTGGGGCTCCTTCCACTTGGAGAACCAATCCAGGGGCCACTTCTAGGAAACCAATTGCGGTGAGATACTATCTTTTGATCTTTATGCTTTTTGGGTGTTCAGTGTTCTTTTACTCTGTAATGATGTTTATTAAATTCAGAGTGCCTGGGTTATTCAGGTTGCTTCAGAAGCAACAGGGCAAATGAACTTTTCAGAGTGGCATAGAGGTTTTTAGCTTCTCAAAGCCTCAGGTGGATGAACTTGGACTGAGAGCACTTTCCCTCTCATCTTCCCTCCCTTTCACTTTCCCTCTTCCCCCCACACACCCCACTGTCAGCTTTCTAGAAGTGCTGCCCTGTGGTTGGGGGGTAGGGGTACATTGTGGCTTGTGTTTTAGGGATAGACACAGAAATGAGACTGGGTGTGTGTGTGTGTGTGAATGGGTTCAAGTTATGTATATATATATAGGTAAGTATGCATGAATGTCTGGGCATACTTGTGTATGTGTAGGAGCATGTGTGTATGTGCACACACAAGTATGTGTAGGTGTTGCTGAATGTGTGTGCACACACTCATATGTGGGAAACAGGACCCATCTTTATCATACTAGGTCCTATGGCTTCCTCCTGGGAACGCTGGGGGAGGAGGCAGCTACACAGGGGTCTTCAGCTCAGGCCTTTAAAGCTATGAGCTGTGCCAGGGAAAAACCAGGTGGCAGCAGGATACCCAAGATGGCATTATGGGTGGTTTGACCCTTTTTTCTTTTGTTCTGCTTTTATATTGCAATAAATTATAAAAGTTATTTGTGTATGATAAAGCTTACACTTTTAATCAATGGAGAAGAAAAGAATTAATATATGAAGTGAGGACTATTAACTATTTGAAGGAAGTAAATTCTATCACCATTTCACCTCCTGAAGAAAAAAATTCTAGTGGGTCCAACTAGGAAATGAAATAATAAAATAACTGGAAGGGAATTCAGCTCAGTATCTGATCTCAAGGAGGGAAAATCTTCCATAACCATGAATATTAACGTAAATGTCTGAGTATGTAAACATTTGATGTTTCTGTATGTGAAAAAGTAGCCTAGAGAAAACTAAAAGGAAAGAACAAACTTGGAGATATTTGCATCACAAATGGAAAATAATTAGTGCTCTTTCTACATATGAAAAAGATCGTGTCTCACTCATAAAGGAGGGAAGATTCCCCAAGGACAAGGAAAAACTTCCCCAGCCCCTCTTTTTTTCTCCACATCCCTTTTCTTTAAAAAAATGTAAATAATAGTCAATATTTAAGGAGCACATGCCAAGCAGTATTCTAAATACTTCACGCAAATCAACTCACTGAATTCTCACCAGCCTATGAAGTAACATTTCTTTCCCATTTTACAGATAAGGTAACTGAGACACAGAGATTAAACAACCAAAGTGCAAAGCTGATGTTTGAACCTCAGCTCTCTGGGTCTGGACTCCGAGCTCTTAATCCATATTGCACATGCACTTGTGAAAAGAAGTGTACACTGAGGTTTACAATGACAGTGAAATTTCCCCCCTCCAGGGCTGGCCCCACACCCTCAGGACAGTTGTCCAATTTTGCCTGCTTCCTGGTCTCCTATGTATGATTCAACCCATTGTATTTGGGTTTCTATTCCACTCCTTCCACTGACAATTTCTCTGGCAAAGAACACTGGTGAACCCTTGGTTGCTAAACCTAGAAAACAACACGTTTTGCCCTTTATCTTGCTTGACCTCTCAATTGCACTTGGCCCTTTGGTTGACACCTTCTTTGAAACTTTGTTCCTATATTTATCTGATGCCAACTCTCAGTTTCTGCTCCTACTTCTCTGTCTCTATTTCACCATTTTATTTCTGTTCACACCTTAAACCGTTGCATTCTCTCTAGGGTCCTGAGCTCAAGTATAGAATGACGCTACCTTACCCACTTTCCTTGGCCCCCACTGATTTTCTCCTGAGCTCTAGGTTCATAGTATCTATTTACTGGACATTTAGGAAGTGGATCCACCATCTTCTCCCCTAAAACTTACCCCTCCTCCTGTATTCCCTAATTCTGAACCTGGCACCACCATCCACCCCACTGTCCAAGTCAGAACCTGAGTATCAATCTAACTTTCCCTGACCCTTCCTTGTTGACCTTGGTTGTCAAACTCTGTTGCTTCCATGATGTAATCTCTCTCAAATCCATTTACTTTGGCTCATTCCCACAGCCATTCCCTCAACTATGTATCATTTCTTTCTAGAATTACTGCAAATGTTCTGCCTCCAATATTTTGATTATAGTCAGCCAAGGTGATTTTTCAAAAGGTTTCACCACTCAGCTTAAAATCCCTTCTGTGACCACTTTGCAACAGCCATGCCATTTGGACTATCCTTCTTTGACAGTGTTTGTCTGACACTTGTCCTTCAAGAACCCATCATCTAGAAAGCCTTCACCATCAGCTTCTGTCTGGGCTTCCAGACATCTATCCAGCTAACAGTACTTACTGAGGATCTACTATCTTCTGAGAACTGTGCCTGGGAACAAAGAAGACAGAGAAGGTTTCTGTTGCCACAGAGCAAAGAACTGCATTGTAAGGGTGTGTTGTATCTTTGAAGGTAGATGTTCTTCTGATGTAGTCATCTCTGAATATACAATGCTCTGGACGAGCAGGCCCTCAGTGAATGAAGGAAATTTTGTTAACTCACTGCTTAACCAACTACTGAGTCTACCAGCTTAACATGCCCATCAGGCAAACAAATAAATGAAACACCAATAAGAAAGGAAGGAAGTCTAGTTTGTTTGGACTTAGTCTTAGTGACTCCCTACTGACCTCCTAGTAATCTTTGTTTTTTTGTTATTGTAAATGCTCATAAATCAGAACTAGAGCTGACTAACCCTGCTCTGTGGCCTTGATTTTGTATATCTCAAATTAGGCATAGCAGAAAACCCACCCATGTCTTTGTTTACCCACGACTGATAAAGAGGATATTTACTTAACAATATGTTGGGTATTTCTAAGCTTGGAGCAGAAAACCAGAGGGATTTCTTGGTTCTTGGATTTTTCCAAGCTCTTGTAACTGCCCCCATCCCCCAAAGTCTGCAGATTCTGTGAGAGGCAGAAGGCAAGGAAAGGGTGAAAGGATAAACTAAGGAAATGCTGCAAATCCAAGGGCCTTCTTCAACATGCAAATAAAACTGCATGGGAAGGGTTGACTTAAGATGTTCAGTGTTCTGATCTAGGGGTTTGATGGTTTGCTGGTGAACAGAAGAATCAATGAGTAGTGCCACACAAAGTCTTTTTGAGCCACAGTTTGAGCAGGTCAGGGCAATCAGCATTCACACAACTAGGATGGTATACAATACTTCCCATCTTAGAATAAACTTACCACATTGGAACTCAGCCTCTAAACAACATGCCTCTTTAGCGCAGCTGGGTTCCAAAAACACCATCCTGATGGCATCTCTTGTCCAGGGTTGCCCTTTAATGGGACACCATGAGGCACTGATGCCACAAATTTCCTCTGGAATACCACCATTTCAGCTCATGATCTCTGCTGTCTCAACTTCAATGTCACTTCCTCAGGAAAGCATTTCTGGAACTCCCCAACACCCCCCCCCCCATTAAAATAAGCCCATGGTCAGGTATCCCCATGGTGTATTCCCATGAATCCTGCCTTTTTCCTTCTTAGTGCTTTTGATGATTATGATTAACCATCTGTGTAATTGTTTGTTGGTTATTAGTTCTTTCTGATGGACCCTAAGTTTCAACAGGACAGGGAAATTGTCTTTGCATTGATGTGGTTCCAATGTCTAGCACATAGGAGGGTTCAGAAAATGTTGGTTGAGTGGATAAATAGTGGATGGATATATTAGCCCCAATGTCCACCATATCACTTTCTAACCTACTATGAAGCCATCAGGTACCTCTGTGCAAAGCCTTTGTGTCATTCTAGCTTTACTTTTGTTTTGGGAAATACACTTTCCTTCTCCTCTCATGTGGAACCATTCAAGTTTTTAAAGCTGAAGTTCCTGGGTTGGCTATCTCTTGGAATAACCACTGGAGTTTGGTAAAAACATGAGTCCTTAGGCTCATCTGTCAGAGATTCTGAAGTAGATCTGAGGCTGGTGATCAACCAGATTTGGAAATCACTGCTCTGGAGGACAGATTTGTGAGGGGTAAAACCTAAGAAGTTTAATTGGGACATTTGGTTGGTATAAAAAAAGATATAAACAGAGAGTCCACAAGGAGAATTTTCCTTCCACAAAAAGGTAAAAACTAATGCCACTGTGGACTGTCAATTAAAATTACAATAGACACCATTTTTTAATTCACAGATTAGCAAAAATTAAAAGTTGGTTAATACCCATGCTGGTGAGAGTGTGGGAAAACAAGTACTTTGATACATTACTGGGGAGAGTGTAGATTGCTTCATAGGCACATACTTTGTGACAAACTTCTAGGAAGCAGTCAGACGAAAACACATCATATCACATCACACTATTACTTTCAGTGTGCCTGAAAAGGACCTAATATCTATCAAGAGGGAATTGCTTAATAATTTATCCACACAATGGAATTTTGGGTCTTTAAGAAGAACGAAGCAGCCCTAACTGGTCTGGCTCAGTGGGTTGGGCACTGTTCCACAAAGCAAAAGCTCACTAGTTTGATTCCCAGTCAGAGCACATGCCTGGGTTGGGGGTTCAGTCTCTGTTTGAGGCAAGTACAAGAGGCAACCAATCAATGTTTCTCTCTCACATCAATGTTTCCTTCCCCCTCTTTCTCCCTCCCTTCTCCTCTCTCTAAAAATAAATAATAAAATCTTTTAAAAAATGAGGCAAGTCTATGTGTTTTGATAAGGAACAAGTGCCAAGCTATAGTCAAGTGAAAAATGGGGTATAGCAGTATTTTTATTTACATAAAAGGAGAAATGCTTATACCTACACACACATACTATTACATCTTTGCCAAGACACAGAAGCAACAGTGAGAAGAAGGAGGGGACTGGAGGAGAGGGGGGGTGGAAGAAAGGTACATCTGCATGGTGCATTCCTTGCTATGATTTGGGTTTTATACTTTGTGTATATACTCCCTTTAAATAAGTTCTTAAGAGTCATTCTGGATTATCTGACTATTGTGCTATATATCTAAAACTAATATAAAGTAATATTGAATGTAAACAGTAATAAAAAAGTAAAAAAGAGTCATTCTATTAGAAAGACCAAGAAAGAAAGAGAATCAGAGTGAGTGAGAGAGTGGGGTACACTAGCATAAAAGACCCAGGCCTGCAAACAAGAAGGACACTTCCTATCATGCTGTTCTGCTCTCATTGGGCACAGCTGACTCAGGGATTGGAATCTGCCACCTAGATGTGCTCCTGTTGACAAGTATGAGTGTTCTGAGCACCTGCTGAGGTCAGAGAAGGTCAAAGACTTCAGGGAAAAGAGGTTCTTGGTAAATGAGGTGAAACTGATGGAAGTGTGATGGGCTAGATAGACCTTTGATTGCCCAGTGACTTTCCACTAGCCTTTAAATAGTGGCTTACGTGCCTCACACACCTCTACATGGCCCAGAAAGAAAGGTGTTAACCTGCTCTGTTTATATTGTTGACAGTTGTATAGTTAGTGTCTGATGCCTCACATCCAGCACAGGTTCTATAAATGCTGGTGTCTGTCTTTGGAACAGGGAGATTCCTTTGATTCTTTCCCTAGATAACATCCTGTTCTTGTTCATCCATACACAAGATACAAAGCCAGCCTTTAGAGTAACTACTGGAACAACCAGTGGGGTAACCATTGGAAAATACAAGACCACGCTGCCTTTTGAAACCAATACTCTTTTCCATAAGCAGCACCTCATTGGTTGTCCTTGAAAAAAAATTGTGCTTCTCGCCAAGTCTACAGAAATCAGAATATTGTCTCACCAGGTGCATCCCTATGGAGGTGGCCATCGCTGTCTCAATCTCTGTGCCCACGTCCTCAATGAAGGGGTATTCATCCTGTCGATGGACAATCACCTTAGCTCCGGTGGAGGACACCAAGAAGGGGTTATATTCCTCTTCATTTATGTACAAGATGACCTGCAACCCTGGGAGGATAAGGTGGTTCATTGTGGTCAAAGGCTGGGAGAACATACCCTGGGACAGCCTATATCTCTCACTGCTTTGGGAACCTCACAATCAAGGCCCAGGCATTCCCACAAGTAAAAGGTAGACCAGGCTGGACTGGAAGCTCTACAAAGGGAGGAGTTGTGCCTGACTTACTCAAAATAGGGCCTCAAAAACAGTGTCAGTCCCACAGTTCTTCTGAGAATAAGGGAACTGTTACTCTGCCCAAGACATGCATCTCCACGTGGTCCTATGAGGTGGGGAGCTCTGCTGAGCACCCTCCAGTGCTGTGGCTGCTGGAACTCTCAGTGAAGAGGTGAAACACTGGTGGTGTATCTGATCACTGGACTAACTTCTTGCCCCTCCTTTGAAAACAGAAGCCCAATCAGGTCACTTCCTTGCCCAAAACTCTCAGTGGCATCCCAATAGGTGAAATGCTGTGGAATAGAATCCATTAGCCCCCATTAGCCCAACTGGCTGTCAAGGCTTTGTTGTCACTGCTCCCCCACCTCTCCCTACTTGGCCCACTCTCCCCTGCCCTGCAGAAGCTCCAAGCACACTGTTCTGTCTGTTTTAAGAACACATCAGGGTCTTATACTTGTTAGTGCCTAGAATACTCTTCTGTGGACCTTGACATGGATCTTCTCATCCTTAAAGAATCCACTTCTGCACTTCCTTATCTGAAACCAAACTCTCATCCTGACCCCAGCGCTTCTCTCTTCAGCATTGCTACTTTGTTTCTGTTATAGCACTCATCAGGATTTATAACTGAAAAAATGTCTATGTGCTTATTCATTCATTTGTCATCTGTCTCTCTTTATTCAAATGAAACTTTTCTGAAAGCAGATATGGTATCTGTCTGGTTCACTGCTGCCTTCCTGGCACCTGAAAGAGGGCCTGGCATACAGTGATACTCAATCAATGTTTGGTAAATGAATGAGTGAATGAACAGGGCCTCTGAGATGAAAGAAGAAAACTTTGAGAGTTATTCTTACTTCTTCAATTTGTAGATAAAGGAACTGAAGCCCAGAGTGGGAAAGTGATTTGTTTAATGTCATCCCTGGAGCAGACCAGGGCTGTGCAAGTCTTTGCTCCCAGTTCCCAGACTACTTCTTCCCACTGAGGTATGTGCCCTGAATTATGCTTTCCTGCAGACTTGGTATGAACCCAGACTGCACAGTAACAAAGGCTAGGGATCTTGTATATCAGTCTTACTCAGTTTGCTTAGGACTTGTCGAGAATTCCTTTTTGGTGATAAGCCTGGCCAGTCTGCTGAGTTCCTGCCTTCCCTATAGACGTAGGTGTGGAGCAGTAGACATAGGAGTATGGGAGGCAGTAATGATACTATTGGTGGTGGTGACAGCATCAGCAGTGGTAGAGAGCTGCCAAGCAGTAATGACAGCAACAACTAGCATTTACTGCATCCCTTATATGTGCTACAAACTGAATTGAGTCTCATTCTCCCAAAATTTATATGCAGAAACCCTAACCCTCAATATGACCATATGTGGAGCTAGGGCCTTTAGGAAGGTAATTAAGGTTAAATGAAATCATGAGGGTAGGCCCTGATCCCATAGCACTGTGTCCTTATAAGAAGAAGAGCCCTGGCTGGTGTAGCTCAGTGGATTGAGTGCGGGCCTGCGAACTAAAGGATTGAGGTTCAGTTCCCAGTCAGGGCACATGCCTGGGTTGCAGGCCAGTTCCCAGCAGGGGACACACAAGAGGCAACCATACATTGATATTTCTCTCCCTCTCTCCTTCCCTTCCCCTCTAAAGATAAATAAATAAAATCTTATTTTAGAAGAAAAAGAGACACGAGAGCAAGCTCTCTCTCTGCATCCCACAGAGGAAAGGCCATGTGAGGATACAGTGAGAAGGTGGCTGACTTGCAAGCCAGAAAGAGGTGTAATATTTTGTCGTGGCAGCCCTAGCAGACTAACCCAGTGTGTATCTGGTCTTATTCTAAGTGCCTGACACATTTCCAGTCTTCTCAATGACCTCCTATCAGAGGTATTATTATTGTCCCCACTCTGTAGATGAGTGCAGTAACATGTCCAGGGTCACACGGTGAGTGAGTGGCATAGCTGGGTTTTGGCTCCAGAATCTGTCATCTTAGCCAAGCTCAAGGTACAGTGTTTGCCTCCCTAATCTCTTATTCAGCATATCTGGGATTAAGTCCATCTGGAAGCTGCCAGCCCAGCACTGGTCACTCCAGCTAAAGCTTAAACTAGAGTGGATTCCCAGGAGAAGAAATCCCAGTCATGTCGATACTGCTCTCTCAAAGGTAGAGAGGAGACATTAAAAAGGGGAAAAGATACCAATAAAGAAGGAACCAACATAGATGTTTATGGAAACACTGCAAAGGGGCACATTCTGTCCCTGGTTTCTGGACAAGTGCAGAGATCCTGCATTTCTGTAAGACTCAAGCACCCCCAATTGTCTTGCTGCCCAGGACCTCCTCAGGGCAGATTTCCTTACCATATTCACTGCCC
The DNA here is from genome assembly GCF_014824575.4 of Sturnira hondurensis. Classification (NCBI taxonomy): domain Eukaryota; kingdom Metazoa; phylum Chordata; class Mammalia; order Chiroptera; family Phyllostomidae; genus Sturnira; species Sturnira hondurensis. The sequence goes on from NW_028091508.1 coordinate 1,165,215, forward strand.
CCCATGGAGGTGCTGTGGATAGTTTCATTTTCTTTATTGTTGAATGTGTAGCAATTCCCATACATTGGATGGTGGAAAAGTGTGAAGTTCCTGTGGAGGAAGAATATGGCTCAGAAGGGGCTGTACTGGGAATTGCTTGTGCTTTGGAGCAGAAGTCAGAATGGGCAGCGCTAACCACACCAACTATCTTGTGTGAACAACGGATGATCGAGAGGACTCACTTTCCCCAACTCTCCTCGCACGAATGACAAACAAGGCCTCTCATCCAGGTTGACACATTGATGTAGAACTACTCTATGCTGTCTGTTCTCCCTCTTAATCCTCTCACCTCCTTCTCCATCCTAACTTGGTATTTCTTGTACCATATGTCTGCCCTAAATTCCTCCACTCTTGAAGTTCTCAGCCAACACTTGGCATTTTTCCATTCTAATCCCCAGTCCCAGGACATGATCCTCAGAGAAGGAATCACATCATAGACCTTTCTCCCTCCCATCCTCCCTCCATGCTAGATCAGTGGTTCTCGATCATTGGTGTGCATGATGGCAATATACAAGGTTTTATGTACACCATTTACTACTCCGTGTTTATGAGTAATTTAATGGGATTAAGAGTATTTTGACTCTACACCATCTCTACCCCCCTCACTGACACTAGAGCTTAGTTCCTCTGTAAACTGTTTTCCAAAGGGCAGGACCCCTGGGAAGAGCACTATTCTTCAGCAAGACCTACAGCTGAGCTGCAGGTACATGCAAGGGCCCTGGTGCTCAAAGCCACTGATCCTTGGAGCTAAGAGAGCAGCCTTCCTCTCCTGACCTGGCATCACAGGACACCCCATCAAAGAAGCAGGTAACCAGAAGCTCCTCAGCAGAGTAGCTCATGTTGATTTTCTTCTCCAGAGGCACCTGTGCCATGATGTTCATGTAGTGCAGCTTATACCACTCCTGGATGGCATTGACTCCTGAGCTGAAGGTATAGACAGCACAGCTAGACGTGTCATTTGAACACTGTGAATAAAAGGAGACATAAGGCTGAAGCCATTAGCCCGATCACTGGCCTTCAAAAGGACTGTAAGGATGAAGAACTGAGATTCTAGACCAAATACTCAGGGGAACAGAAGGGGTCCCTGGGCAAGGATGGGCTTCTTCTGATCTCTGGGGGCTGAGGGACATTATCCTTAAGCCTTAAGGACCAAAAAGGAGGTCAGTGAAGAAATGACTCCCTATCAGGCAAAAAGCAAAATCACCTTCTTCAGGATTCCCACACAACTGGGCTTCAGCTAATTATTGCTACTGAGTTCTTATAGGACCCTCACCATTTTCTATTGGATCCATAGTCAAATACTCTGACGTGTAGCCCAGACCCTGACACTGCTTCTCTCTGGGATCTTGGGTGAGGCACTGTATGTCCATTACTTCACCAACAAAATATTGATGGAAAATTTCACCCTTTCCCACCTCATACAGTAGTTGGCAAGAGCAGCATTTAAATTATATCATAATGAAGGAGTTCTGGCCAAGATGGAGGCATAGGTAGAAAACCTTTGCTTCCTCACACAGTCAAAAGAAGGATAACAACCAATCTAAACTCAATAAACAACCAGAAGTGCCAGAAAATCAAACAGCATGGAACTCCAATAACCAAGGAATTAAAGGAACAGTCAACCAGCACAACTAGACCAATGGGAACCCACGGTGGACTTGCAGCAAGGGCAGGGCCAGCTGAGAGAAACCATGCAAGGCAGTGGACCTTGAGGGCAGGAGCAAGGCAGCAGACCTTGCAGGCGGGGCTGACTGAATGGGAAACTGAGACTCAGAGTTGACTGTGGACTATGGCAGTTGCTGCAGTGGGAGAAACTCCCAGTCTTACACAAGAGTTTGTGGGAAAGTTGGCTAGAACTGAGCAGGCAAGCTGCATTGTTCCCTCTCTAGTCCCTCCCCCACAGGCAGCTCCACAGCACAGCAAGGAGGGGGTTGCCCTGCCCTGGTGAACACCTAAGGCCCCGCCCCCTTACAACTTAACAGGTGTGACAAGACAAAGAAATGTGTCTCAAATGAAAGAACAGAGCAAAACTTCAGTAAGAGAGCTAAGTGATGAGGAGATAGTCAACCTATCTGATGCAGAATTTAAAGCCCTGGTAATCAAAATGCTCACAGAACTGATTGAGCTTAGTCAAAAAATGAAAAAACAAATGAAAGATACCAAAAATGAAATAAAGCAAAATATTCAGGGAACCAGGTGACAGGAAGGAAATCAGGGCTCAAAGTAATGTTTTGGAACAAAAGTAAGAAATAAACATCAAATCAGAAGAGAATGAAGAAACAAGAATTCAAAAAGAAAATGAAGAGACTTAGGAACATCTGGGACAACCTCAAACATTCTAATATCCGAATTTTGGGGTACCAGAAGGAGAGGAAGAACAACAAGAAATTGAAAACTTCTTTGAACAAATAATGAAGAAAAACTTCCCCAATCTGGCAAAGGAAATAAGAGTTCCAGGAAGTCCAGGAAGCCCGGAGGGTCCCAAAGAAGTTGGACACAAAGAGGAACACACCATGGCACATCATCACTAAGTTACCCAAGATTAAAGATAGAGAATCTTAAAAGCAGCAAGAGGAAAGGAGAAAGTTACCTCAAAAGGGGTGTCCATAAGGCTATCAGCTGATTTCTCAAAAGAAACCTTTCAGGCAAGAAGGGGCTGGAAAGAAGTATTCAAAATCATGAAAGACAAGGACCTACATCCAAGATTACTCTATCCAGCAAAGCTTTCATTTAGAATGGAAGTGCTTCCCAGATAAGGTCAAGTTAAAGGAGTTAATCATCACCAAGCCCTTATTATATGAAATGTTAAAGGTACTTATCTAAGAAAAAGAAGATAAAAAAATGAACAGTAAAATGACAACAAACACAACTATCAACAAATGAATCAAAAAGAAGAGAAAAACAACAAAAACTAAAATTAAGCAAACAATAGAACAGGAACTGAATCAGCAAAATAGACATCACATGGAGGGTTTTCAGTGGGCAGGGGAAGGGGAAGAATTGGGGAGTACAGGGGATAAGAAGTATAATTTGCAGGCATAAAATAGATGGGGGGAGATAAAAAATGGTATAGGAAACAGAGAACTCAAAGAACTTGTATGTGCAACCCATGGACATGAACTAAGGAGGGAGAATGCTGGAGGGTTGGGAGGTGCAGGGCAGAGGGGGTATAAAGGGGAAAAATTGGGAAAACTGTAATAGCATAATCAGTAAAATATACTTAAAATCAATTATATTATGAGAGCCCTGGCTGGTGTAGCTCAGTGGATTGAGCGCCAGCCTGCGAACCATGAGACCGCGGTTCTATTCCCAGTCAGGGCACATGCCTGGGTTGCAGGCCAGTTCCCAGCAGGGGACTCACGAGAGGCAACCATACATTGATAAAACGTCTCTCCTCTCCTTCCCTTCCCTTCTAAAGATAGATAAATAAAAACTTTTAAAAAATCAATTATATTATGAGAGTTTTATGGGGAACTTGTGGCACATCCCAGATGCTCTCATCATGCAGGGCTTAAAAACTCCTATATGACAGACATCAAAGGGTTGATTTTGGTATCAAGAACCTGTGCGTATCTTATGAAAGGACCCAGGAAGAATTTGAAAAGCCTCAGTGATTAAGAGACAGGGCCATTCTTTTCAGGATCTGGGACTGGAGTCACGAGGCCCAATAATCAGCATTCAAGGCTAGACTGTAGAGATGCAGTTCTTGTGCAGTGGTGGCTGGGGCATGGAGAAAAGGATGGTGATGGAGCTCTCCTTCAAGCTCCATCACCATCCTTGTCGAGGAAGGTAATGGAACTAATTTTTGGTGAATGTCTGCTTCTGAACCCCTCAAATCAGACTAAGAAGGAGAAGTGAGAGATTGGGTGAGAGCCCTTCATTAAGGCAAGCAACACTGGGAACATTGGGTGTTTTTGCTGATTATTTATTTTCTTTCTGGTATATGTTCCCCAATTTTGCTTTGATGGAATCTCATTTTCCTCTGTGGATACAGTCTTCTGAGGACTGTCTATCAAGGCCCTTACCCTCTATGAGCCAATAGGTGACCCAGACTTGGCCAATAAGCTGTCCCAAGATGAGATGTAAAACCATCTTTATGGAAGAGTTAACAAGAAGACTAAAATTAATTGAAGCTTATTTAACCCAGCAGCGGTATCTGAAATGAAGTTCCATAATTTCTTGTTACCAAGTTCCTGGATTTTCCCTAATCTCTGTCCTATGAGAGAGCTCCATGAACTGCCGATCCCCTCCCAAGACATTTGCTTTCTGCTTATGATGGCCTGCATCTACTTTAGTTGCCTGTAGCCCATTCACCCTAACTGGGTGAGTTTTCTCCAGTGGGGCCAAGGGGATGATGGCAAAGGAGAAACTTTCCTGGACCCACTATCTCCAGCCCACCCCATGCCCCAAGCCATGAGCACGTATACTTACCAGCTGGAATCCCACCACCTCCTTGGACTCTTGGACATGCATGACATCTGATGCCTTATGAATGATGTTCCCACTGACTCTACGCTTTTGCCCTGTGAGGAAGTCTGTGGCCTTGCTGGTCTCACCCTCACTGAAGGCCATCAGTGGGATCAGGTTGAGGAATTTGGGTTGGGTGCCCTCCCATGCTGAACTCCAGGGCTCAGCCTCTCTGCGTTTCCTATGAGACTCGATCTCTGAGAAGCCATACAGGGTCTTCAAGGCTGCTCTGGTCTCCTGTTCCAAGTCAGCTAGAAGGGGCCTCACGGTGCTGTACCTGCCAAGGTGGGGAAGAAGAGTCAGGGAGAGAGGAAGCACAATGCTGGCACAATGCTGGTACTTCTTCATGCTGTTTTCCATCCACATGTGTCAGCCTTGTGCCCACAGCTCCTGTCCCCTTGGCCAGGGACAACAAGCCTGTTACAATTTGCCCCATTCCATGTGACTGCTAGCTATCTCAAGTAAACAGGGACAGCTCCTGTGTACTTTTGGCTGACTTCCTGTGGCTTTACCTCTGCCACCACTGTCTGCTTGTTCTCGGATGTGTTGATGAGTTTGCCCCGACCAGCATTTCTGGAGTGGTGACTTCAAGTCCCTCCCATAATGCAGCCACTGCTAAATGGGAGTCTACCCATGGAGCAGACTCAAACTCCACCCAGCACAGTTGCCCTTGCCCTTGCCCTCTGATTCTCCTTGAGTCAGTGCTGGGAGGGAAGAGGTGTGACTTACCTTGACAACCCTAAGAACAGAAGAATGATATAGGAGATGACTGACTGAAGCATAATGACACCATCTTTCACAATACCAAATGATCCTTGCCTTCCTTTTAACTCTCCTTTCTCTCTCTCTTCCTTGCTCTGTGCACATGATAGAGCTAGTCTACCTGGGTTCTACTTCCCCATTCTGATTCCATATGTATTATCTTGGACAAGGCATTTAGCTTTTCTGTGTTTCATTTCCCCATCTGTAAAGTGGAGTTATTGGGAAGAGTCAATGACTTTATGTCTACCTATTTAATTAAATGGTCACTATTATTAATTGTATATTTAATTTAATTTTAGTGTTCATTGTATTAGTATTTCACTCTTCTAGCACAACATCAGTTCCATTAGGACAAAGACTGTGTTCAGATTCTTCAGTTTTATGCCACAGATCCTAGCACAGTGTGTGACAATTTGTAGATTATTAGAGAACAAATAATGGACAAAAGGGAGAGAGGGAGGTAGAAAAAAGGAAGAAAGGGGCGGAGTAAGAAAAAAGAAAGACTCTGAGGTGGAGGATGAGTCTTAGACCTCATTTGGATTTTGAGCTTTGCTATCAACTCATTGATGACTGTGGTCCAGCTAGTTCCCTTTGATAGTCTCCCTCCCTTGTTCTTCCCTTTTCTCCACCCTGTACCTGCTATGACAAACTCTGCCAGATTCTGATCTGCCTCACAGACCAGTTTTCAATCATTCTGAGGATACCAGTAACCCATTTAAAACAAGTCCTGTGGCAGATGATAGGGCAATATCAAGGGCTGATTCTGCCCAGAGCCCAATTATTTCAATTAGTGGGGTTGGGTTCACCCAGGTAAGGATTTGGGGCAGTTGAGATGTTTCTGGAAGTCACCTGGGTGCCACTTTTGAGTCATTCTTGAGCTTACATCTCAGAAGCATAAGAGTTTGAGCTTGAAGAATTCAGGAGAAATAGCTAAGCTACACTGTGTGCATGCATGTACACATGTGTGCATATGTGTGTGTCCAGAGTAGGGGCTGGGGGTGATAGCTCATCAGAGGTCTAGCCTCCAAGCAAAACTGATCCTTGCAGTCTCCCCTCTGCCTTCCCTGAGCCAGTCCATCCTCTGAAGATAGTGATAGACTGAAAACTTGGTACAGATTTAGAAGCCGGGAGAGGGAAATTTACTAACATTGGCAATGAATTCAAATCTCTAAAAAGCATGTCTGCAGGCTATAGTATGTCACCTTCAAGGAGGGCCTTGGGCATCCAAAGAGGGCATGGCCCCACACAAAGCCCCTGCTCCTGCCTCTTACTTGTAAGGGTTGATGTTGCAGATGGTTACTGCAGGAAAATCCAGCTTCTGGAAGTGGATTTTGATGGAGACAGAGACGGTGTAGAAGGAGAGAACAAGGAGAGCACATTGCCAGAAAATCAGGGCCACAGCAGTCAACGTGAACAGGATCCAGAGTAGGCGCCGGAGGCGGCCACGGGACACCACAATGCGACGACAGCCATGGGTGTTGGTGTTAAGACAGTACCACCTCATCAGCTCCTTAATGGTAGGCGCCTGAGGCCCTGTCACAGGCAGATTCTTCTTGATTTTGGCTTTGATCTTCTCTCCAGCAGCCATGTTAAGGATGGCACATGGAAGGGCAGGCAGGCTGGAGGGGTAGAGAAGAACAGTATGTGAGCTCACATACCCCAGGCCTGCTGGCATGTCTATGCAGGCCCAGTGCCCATGTGCCCTCAGAGGCCGCCTTGCTTTTTTCCTTTGTGGGCTGGACAGTCCGCATTCTAAGGCCTTGGCCCCTTCTCCAGGATATTTGTTTTTTGGCCACCATAACTGCCAAAGAGCTGCCTCCTCCACTTGTGGCCCCCAGGCCCAACGTGTGGAGGCTGGAGGTTTAACCCGTGAATGACGGGACAGGTTTGAAGAACCTTTCACCAGGTGCTTCAGGCAGGGGCCCTCTGGTCGGCTGGACCAGCACCTTATAGAATGGTAATTCTAGTATTAACCCCTGTGCCTTGTCACTTCTAGGAGGGCAGCAGTCCTAGCTCGTCCTGCCCCCTGGTGCCCAGCTTAGGGTCTGGCACAGTGCAAGCATCTTGCAATTGATTCTGACAGATAAAAATCTGCCAAGAGAATTTCCTGACAGCCACCTTAGATCATGTTCAGTACTTCCCCACCCTATCTTCCCAGCCCTTTGGCTGTTTTACTGAAAGTAGAGTTTCTGTTTCATTTCTGCCTAATTTCTTCTCTTTACAGTCAAGGTCTTAGTGTTTCTAGGGCACATAATATAACAACAGCCTACACCTACTGGTCACTTAATATTTACCAGGGGCTGTGCCATAGTTCCTTGATTCTAAGATAGAATACACTTTGATTTAATAAGAGCTTTGTTTGGGAGAGAGTGTTGGAAAGCAAATTACCACATTCATCAGTGCACATCATGCATCTCAATTATGGAAAGTTTACAACATGAAGTGACATTCTTTTTAGAAATGAATTTATATATGTGTATGTATCTAGGGCCATCTCATGATTATAATACATAGGTCTCATAAATATACACAGTTTATATATATATATATATATATATATATACACACACACATACATAATCTCTATATATTTCATTACAAGTTTTAACAACCCAACAAGGTAGAGTCAGGGATAATATTATTATCTCTATGTTACATACAAGGAAAAGGAGCTCAGAGAAGTGGAGTAACTTGCATAGATCACACAACTTGTCAAGTGAAGGAGCTGGATTAGAACAGTGATATATGCCTGTGAAGGCCGAGATTGTGCTGGGTGTTGTGCCCACCCAAGGTAGTGAATTAGCTGTTCCTGGGACTAAAGTGGGAAGGAAAGAGAGGAGATTTTGAGCTATTTGATTTCCAAAAGCTGGACAGATAATGTGACCACTTTCTACTGGTATGGAGGAGGAGGATATATGGAAATTCTGTCCTATGCCTACATTGATGACAGAAGCAAATGAATACATACTCTAGGATATATAGGGTAGTCCCCATGCTACCCACAGGCCTGCATCTTGGACAAGGACCTTAGTTTTCTCCATTAAGTTCTTCAGGCAGGATTCTGGACTAAGGTTATTTTTTCTTCCCCACAAACCCAAGGAATACTGTCTGAAAATGGGAGCTAGGGCAAAGTTGGGAGGCTTTCGCACTTACGATGCTCGTGGGTTTCAGGGTTATGATGTGAAGGAATTAGAGTGCCGGGGTAGAGGTGAGAGGTCCAGAGCAGCCGACCACTCTGAAACCTCCACAGATACACGTAATCCTGCTGACAGGAAAAAAACAGTCTCTGATCCTCAAAATTATGCTAGTAGCCTCTTGGCAAGAGGAATATAATTTATTTTGTCATTTAAAATATTGCCCATCTCTACCTCCTCTCTCATTATAATCCAAAGGCAAAAAGTTAGTAAGAGTTCATTTTAAAAACATAGTTACAGGTTCAATGTCCTGCCACATAAAATATTTCTCTTCTATGAATGTTCAACAGAAACTGATTCTGAAAGCTGTCCCCAACACTCCTTCTTCTCACTGAAGACAACTCCTGGGATCCCCTCATTAGCCTCCTCCGCAGAACTGACCTTGGGTCCAATGGAGCTCCTGTCAATATCAGTGAAACTTCAGAGGAAAGAAAGAAACCCACCTTGCCCGTCAAAAAACAGATAGATGTTTGCACAAATAATATCTCAACTTCAAAGCAGAGCAAATTTGTAGTTACTATTAAGTTGTACTGCTTGATTAAATAGGACACTTTTGTGGGAGAATTTGCACCTGACACAACACTCACTCTTCTAAGCACGTTACAGATATTAACACATTTAATTTCCACAACAGTCCTCTGAAGCAGGTAACATGGTTATCCCCATTACATAAATAAAACCAACACTGACAGGTTAAGTAGCTCACCCAAGGTCACCCTAGAGAGTGGCTGAGCTGGGATTTGAACCCCAGAGTCCTCTAGTAACACTACTACGATGATGATGATGACTACTACTATCGGAAGCAATAATAGCATTGGTCATTTATTGATCCCTTACTCTTCCCCTAGGCATTCTACTCAGCTCTTTTTACACATTACATTCTTGAATCTTCACTCTAATTATATAAGGTACTACTACTATCCCCGTTTCACAGAAGAGGAAACTGAGGTGCAGAAAGGTTAGGTAACTTGTCCCAGGTCACACGGTTAGAAAGGATCCTTTAAAATTCCAGGGTCCTGGCTCAAGATGGACTCTCGCCCACCCCTTACCTCGACTATCTGCTATACCAGTGAGGGAATTCGACCAGCAGGGGACGAATACCAGCACGGAACCCCAGCTCCTCCAAGGGGACTGTGCAAGCTCTGGTGCCCAACCAGAGCAGAGCCCTCAGGTGTTGTCCTGAAGCCAATGGACAGCCTGGCTTGAAGCGGTCGGAGAGAATCTTAACCACCCGCGTCAAGTGTTTGCTTCTTTCTGCAACTGCAGTCACCCCACAGAAAACACTCCAGAGGGTAAAAGGAGTAAACACGGTCAAGTCTGCGCCTCTAACCTGGGCTGGGAAGGGGTTTGCGCAGGTGCTGGGCAGAGAGGCAGGTGCAATGCCAGATCCCGGTCCCAGTTTCTGACGAGCTCAGAAACCCCTCTCGCCAGCTGTGCGCTTCTGGCCACGGCATGGGCAGACGCCAGGGAGCTAGAACCGAAATGTCTTGTGATGGTGCCCCAGCAACCCGGCTACCTGGAGGCATCCCCGAACTGAGGCGCTCACAGCTACCCAGAGCGTGGGAGTCGTCCGGGAAGCCAAGGGATCCCGTGGCCACTCAGGCGCCTGAATACCCCGAGCTGGTGCTGCCTGACCCTACTGGACTCACCTCACTCGTTTCCGAAGGCTCAGGGGCTAGAGGGTGAGAGACCGTGTCACACTCAGTTCTGCTCCGGGCACAGCACGAGCATCTCTGGGCAGCTGTGGCCACCGGCTCCTAAGTGGCCCGCCTGGCCCCGCCCCCAGGTTCACCCGCGGGCCTGCCCCTACCTGCCCTGCTCAGGTGTATTTCCCAGGCGGCCAAAGCAGTTCTGCTGCCAGGAGCCCGCCAAGATGCGGCAGAGTTTCCTGCCACCCTGCGGCCACTCTGCGCCCTGACGCGTCCTGCGTGCATCTTTCGGTGGCAAAGTGCAGTGCCTGCTGCCACCCGGAGGCCACCTTGCATCCTGCATTCCGCTGGGTCTGTGCGGCACTGTCTTCAAGTTTCTCTCAGCGCCTCCTGCCGCCCTGGTACTTTCCAAAGCCGGTCACTCTGGTCCAGTTGACTGCCAGGCCGCCCTAGAACCAGGAGAAACCCCAAGCAGTCTTGACCAGGGCTTCCTCCTAACCTGGAGCGAGGCTGCCCCAGTGCTACCTGAGTCCAGCTGCTGGCTGCAGGGGTTGTTCAGCCTGACGGCTCGGCTCGTATTTTGATCTCATCAGCTGCCTTTTTATAGGAACTCAGCAGATACCTAAGAGAAAGGATCTTAGAAAATTACAACTGGAAGGGACCATAGCGACACTTCTGTTGCAGTCCCTTGAGTACACAGAAAACAGGCACGCAGAAAGGAAGGAGTCTGTTCTGTCTCAGAACTTCTCAGACTAACCTGTGCATACCATCACCTGCTGATGATGTTAAAATGCAGATTCTAATTCAGTGGGTATGGGGTTTGGCAATCTGCATTTCTGATTTCCCAGGTGATGCATCTCTTGCTGGTCGGAGGACCACACTTTGAGTAAGGAGAGCTACTTGCCCAAGTGAGTGGAAACCAGTTCAGATTTTTGGAGGGCAATTTAAAAAACCTGTAAAAAATCTCAACTGTTTATTTTAACAATATACGCACATGGTAAATAGCTCAGATAATAAAGAGAAAATGATGTTATTTTATTACTGCTTCAGTTTTGCTAGTTGTTATTGGTCTATTATGTTTTCTGCTTCTTTCTCATTCAGTTTTGGAAGATTGCATGTTTCTAGAAATTTATCCATTTCACCCAGATGCCCAATTTCTTGGCCTATAGTTGTTTATAATAATTTCTTACAATCCTTTGTATTTCTGTGATATCAGTTGTTACTTCTCTTTCATTTCTGATTTTAGAGCCAGAGGAGTTCTGGCTCTAAAATCAGAAATGATTCTTCGGGTTCTCTTCGGGTTCTCTCTCTCTTTTTGATGAGTCTGATTAACAGTTTTTCAATTTTATTTATCTTTTCAAAGAACCAGTTCCTGGATTCATTCATCCTTTGAGAAAAAGGTTTTTTTTTTGGCGGGGGGTGGTCTCTATGCCATTTCATTCTGCTCTAATCTTGACTTTTCTTTCTGCTTGCTCTGGCCTTTGTATCTTGTTGTTCTTCTGGTTCTTGCAGATGTAGGGTTAGGTTGTTTATTTGAGATTTTCCTATCTTTTTTAGATAGGCCTGTATCGCTATGAACTTCCCTTTCAGGACTGCCTTCGCTATGTCCCATAGGTTTTGGGTTGTTGTGTGGTCATTTTCATTTGTTTCCAGATACTTTTGATTTTTTCCTTGATCTCATAGTTAACTCATTGATTATTTAATAACATGTTTTTCAGCCTCCATGTATTTGTGTGTTTTTGAGTTTTTTTCATGAGGTTGTTTTCTAGTTTTAAGTCATTGTGATCCAAGAAGATGCTTGATATGATTTCAATTTTCTTGAATTTGTTAAGATTTGTTTTGTGTCCTACCATGAAGTCTACATTTGAGAATGATCCATGAGCATTTGAGAAGAATACATATTTTGCTTCTTTGGGGTGAAATGTTCTATAAATAGCAGTTAAGTCCATTTGAGAAAATGGAAGTCTTTCTCTAATCTGGTTAACAGTTTGCTTATCATTTTATATATTTATATGTGCAACGGGATTATGAAATACACTCTGTTCTTTAAGTTTGTTTTAGTGACAGTACGCTACACAGTTATATTATTTTTATTGTTATTCAAGTATAGCTGTCTGCATATTCACCCTATATTCTTATTGTAAGTAAGTGAAGCCAGCTTTTTTATTCCTTGATATATTGAGTAATTTTTCCTAAGCATTCTATTCACACAATTTATTTAATCAATCCATTGACATATTTTAACATTCTCCCCAATTTTGCATTAATATGGAAGTATTTTTTCAATAATTCCTTATCCTATAATTCCTCCTATGTTGTCTTTATATATATCAACTCCAGTCAAAGTAAGCAGAACGGCTTAAACCAACCTCCTAGTGGCACCAATCATGCAGCATTGCTGTAGCAATTGATAACTGATATAACTTCACTCAAACAGAAGCCTTGAAAGACCCAAGAATTTCAGGACTATTGGGGTCAATGACAGACTGAATGGCAAGCCATGGACAAGAACTCAGAGCCTATGAAATGCAATGAGCAAGGGCCACATTCTGAGAACACTAAAATCACTTACATTTAACATCACCTCCTCCTTTCTCAATGTTACTGGAATCCTGGGACTGGAATTAGTCTTGGTAAGATCATTTGGTTTCAAATAACAGAATCAGACTCAACTTAATGTAAGCAAAACCAAGAAATGATTAAGTGGAGACAAACAGAAGTCTTTTACAGAATTCAGAGAAACACAAACAAGGCCTTTGGCGAATGGGAACCAGGAAAGTTCTGGATCCCTTAGGGGAGGATTTTTTGGGGCTTTCTTGAGTTCCCAATGCCCCTTTTAGTCTCAGAGGGTCTTTAGATAGAATTTGATTTGCCAGTGGCCTGCCAGTGAGCTGAGTTCAATGGGTCAGTTGTCTTCATCCTTGTTCTAATTGGATAGCACCATGAGGATAGAAACACAGAATAAGGATGGCAGGCAGTAAGGTCCACCACTATGGATGAATGGGCAACCCTCAAAGAATGTGGCTATAAATGAAGAAAGAACCTTAAAAGTAAGTGAGCTGATAGCTCCCTTTGTTGTCAGTACTATGGCTTCTAGTACACTTAGGAAAAGGCAATATTAGATGAGACTTATACTGTCCCCTAAATACACAGACTTCATAAATTTGCTTGCCAAAAGCAATGGTCATATGTTTTCTTTTTTTCTACCAACATCCACTTCCTTTTATTCTGGAGATATCTATTAATTTCCTTTGGAGAACAATTCATCTCCCTTTCTCAGTCCTTGAACAGTGGTTCAAGTTCGGTTGATTCTACCTCTGGCTCTAAGAGGTCTAGATAATCAGCATATCTTATCATTCAAGTTATAGGGCTTTGTTCAGGAGTGGGCATGGGCTCCAATTTGATCCAATGAGAGTCATGCACATCCAGAACATTTTCTGGAAGATTACAAAGGAGAACTTTTCTTTCTGTTTGGGCTGCTAGAAGAAAGGACTCTTTTATTCAAAATCTGGAGGGGAGAGGAGTTATCATATGGGCTTTGAGAGTGAAGTCAACACCAAGAAAAACAGAGTTGAGAGATGGAGAGAGTTCCAGCTCTGATTATAAAATGCATGTCTTTACACTCAGTACTACCTGGGTTTTTTAGTCACATGAGCCAATAAATTTACTATAGTGCTTAAGTTGTGTTGAATTCAGTTTCTTGCACTAACTAGAAACCAAAAGAGTCCCAACTAGTAGAGACAGAGGATAAAAACACTATCTTCCCACATGGATTGGTGCTGTCATCTTATGTTTCTTGAAGTGATTGTATTCCATATCCAGTCCCAGATGAACGATCTACGCATTTTCTGGGGAACATTTTTATTTTTTTATGCCAGATGACACCAATAAGGACCCTGCAGTACTAAAAGGGAAAAGGGGAATTTGAACTGTGACAAGAGAATAAACTGTTTGTAATCTGGGTCCTCTTTAATGATCTCAGAAAGGCCCAAAATTTACCAAATTATCTGTACAGGACCTGTAGCTTGTTGTAAACCTTGGTGTGGGCTCAGTGGGATGCAAATTTCCAGGCTCACATCAATGTTATGTAACAAGACAGTAGGATTCCAGAAGTTATCAAGAAGACCTTTAATCAGACCCAATGAGCCAGATACTATTTCTGTGTATAGTCTTGCCTGGGGGCAAATAGCATCAATTGTGGTAACATTACAGAAATGTAAACTTGGTTAAATCTATTTTTGAGGACACTTTCTTTATGCAATAAGACACATATGATTCTGACAAAAGTAGCATCATTTTCCTAATGTAAGAAACATTTTTTAATTAATCAGGTTCTTTAAGGATCAAGAGATATGCACAGATTACCTATGATGTTGGGGGCTTATTGAAAGTACACACATTATGGTTATCACAAGAGGGTTCCTGATGAATCTGTTCCTCTTGCCTGCATGAAATCCATTCTCCCTTCTACTGGCAACAGAGCCTACCTTTTCCTTTGAGAGATCATCTTCCCCTACCTTTTGTCCATGTGATTCTGTAGGAACCCCATTCTTAGCTCCAATCCTAACATTTCTTTCCATGGTCATAGTTCCAGAAAGAGCATGCTTCTGAAGCCAGCCAATAAAAAAAAATTTCCCCGGATCGAGTCTAACCAGCATTTTTGCTAATGCAAAGTTTTTGCTAATACAAAGTTTTGCCAACTTTCCAGCAGTTTCAGAAGGGTTTCCACTGCCTTATATGCCACCTACTTGGCCCTTGCCAATTCTACACCTTAGCTTGCATCATTTGAAACACTCCACTTCTAGTACTTAATAAAACTCAGGTAGGACTGTGTATACTTCAAGTGTTAGAAACAAACAACCTGGAACGAGCTTAGGTTTAAGAATGAGAGAAATTATTTCCTGTACTGGGGAGTTTGGCTTTAGGCCCAGCTTAAACCTGGATTCAAAAGATGTCATTGTCTTTAAGTCTTGGCTCTACTCTGTCTTCATGCCATTCTCTGTCCAGTGTAGTCATAAGATGACTGCATTAGCTCCAGCCTTCACATGTACATAACTAAATCCAGCAGGGCTGGTGGCTCAAGCATGGATTGTAGGATTAGCTATGAATCCTGATTGGGCCTTATTACTTTGCCTGAGGTATGTTTCAACTTGTAATTGAACACCATTAGAATAATGGAATGCACTAATTGGTTTTGGTTTGGATTACCATGCTCCGCCCTTAAGTAGAATCAGCTTCACTCAAAACACATGGCTGAGAGGAAGGCAGGGGTGGTTCCCCAAAGCAAAGTCAGGGACAATTTTGGTTTGGAAAACATCTAGTCTTTTGTAACTTCCTTTCTTTTGCCTTCTTTGGTACTGGCAATTAATAGCTGTTTAGGTGAAACACACACACACTCTCTCTTTTTGGTTTCTCTGATATAACACTTTTTTCTAAAATTTATTTATACTCCTTGAAACTTTGTGTCATTCCTCTGTAGAGTTTTTTTCAGATTTAGAAATCAATATCAGGGTTCATGGACTCAGGAACCCAGTCACGTGGTACAGCAGGAAATCTTAAATCTTCTGGAAAGTTAGAGAAGATATCACGTGGTTTAGAAGACTTGGTTAAACTGATATAAGGGCTTAGGACTCAGTAGCATGGAATGGACAAAGTGTGGAAACCCAGTGAGTATGCTTGCTCCCAAGTTTCGTTCTTTCCAGGATTCCTGTGGCTTTAGAATGATGTGTTGATGACCCAAGATGATGGTGGAGTGGGTGGGAGCTACACTAATCTCATTCCAGTACCAAACTGGAATTACAACTAAATTGTAGAACAATCATCCTGAATAATCAACTGAACCACTAGCTGGAGAGAAGCCTTATAACCAAGGACTTAACAGAAGGAGCTATATTGTAATTGATAGCAAGTGCAGAGGAGTGAGAGGGCTGGCTAGGCTCCCACGGGCAGCAGCTAAAGTTCTGGAGGAATATGGACTTCATGGACTTCCTTCCAGCTTCATGGACTTCCCCCTGAGAAGTGTGGGGGTCTAAACCTCAAGCCGGGCTCCCCAGCCTAGAGCATCAGAACTGGGAAAGGTGCCCACATAACATCTCACTGTGAAAAGCACTGGGGCTCTTGTCCATGAGGGAGAGATGGTTAAAGGCACAGAATTTTGCTCACAGCCACTCACCTGGGCTCCAGCAGGTGGAGGGCAGATTGGATTAGAGACACGTGAGGAGAGTCTGGGTTTGGTGTCTCTTGGGAGGGAGCTAAAGTGTCAGCACCAGGATCCCTGTGCTGAGGCATCACCCATACTGCAGAAATCATCTTTCTCAGGCAGAGCAGTCCCTTCCAAATAGCATCAACCTTAGGGGAAGCAACAACCTTACCCACTGGAATCCCTTTCATCCTATCCTGTGGAGCATATGCCCTGTTGAGAAGTATAGCGGGGGTCTCTTTTAGTGGCTAAGTCTAACAGGCAGCCTGCAGGATGAGGCAGATCTCTGGGAGCTTCAAGACTTTAGCTTCCCCCCACCTGAGTCTGATGCTAGTAAAAGCCAGCCTTGGTGTTCATCTTGGTCCTTTTCACACACACCCAGACCCAGCAGAGGCAGCCACAAACCGTGGATCACCAATCGTTCCAAACAGGTTGCCCAGGGCCAGTCACAGGCAATGTTTGACATAGATCTGCACCAGAGGCCCTTCAAAGAGGTCCAGAAACAATATAGCCAATGGTCAGCTTCAGACAAAAACAGAGCAGGACCCAATAAGCTTCATAAGCAGCATATACACAGGTAGATCTTGGCAGGCACCAGACCCCACCGAGGCAAATTCCACTTCATGTGATCAGCACCTGCACAGCAGCCTGTACAGTGTGTTGGGGAGTGAGCCTCACAGTCCGTTGCCTGAGGGTTAGTTACATGTATGAGTGGGCCAATAGCAGTCAAGAGTCAAGAGTCAATTACAACAGGAGGGTCCATGTAACTGTGCACAAGGGACATTCCTAGAGCACCCAGCTCAGGTAATCAGAAAAAGTGTGCTACTGGATCCCACAGGACACCTACTGCATTAAGCCTACCCTACTAGACATGTATCTAATACATAGAACCAAACATAAAGAGGCAGCCAAAATGGGAAGACAAAGAAAGAATGATTTCTTTCCTTTCTTGTGAATGCTACATTACCCCACAAGCATGAGATCAAGGTTCTCTCTTCATGCATGCTCATTAATCCAGTATTTAAAAAAAGATCCTACTCTGCTTGATCACTGGGGACTAGGGGACAGGATCCTTAGATTCACTTACTTGCATGTGAGTTTCGTAATGATGTTCCGATGCTTCTTTTACAGGAAGCCAGCTTTCAATGATCAGCACCGTGGACAGCGTCTATAGATGTGTTTGTGGGTTCCTCCTTTATGCAGGAGGTCTCTAATGGGCTGCTCCTCTTCTAAAAAATGCCACTTGCAGCTTGGAGATGGATATTAAAAAAGGATGAAGTAGTGAAAGTGACCTCCAACAGCTGAATTTTTCAGTTGTCATAGAAGAGAGATGTCCTAGATTGCCTTTAGAACAAGAAATACGCAGTTGATGCTTGATATTTGCACTTGTTTACATTCTATAAAGTCACTATAAACACTGAGTTAGCAAATACTAACTCACTGCTCCAAGGTGAAATACAGACTTAGGTTTCTGAGGTCAGAGGATCACAACATATTCATCAATTGACCAATGAGTAACTTTTAAAAATGTGTTTCTGATTAAAGATACACTAATATATATTATTGATTCATTAATATTGAACTCACAGCCAACAACAGTGTAACTCAGCCTGGACAAAGCTTATCTAACACACATACTTTCTCTGGAAGATTCATCACTACCTTTCATGACCACCTTATTTAAAATTGTAACCACAAGAGAAATTTTCTGTTTCCCTTTACTGGCTTACTTTTTTCATAACAACAATTTTCAACACTGAATATATTATTTCTATCTTATTCATATTTCCCACTAAAATATAAGTTTCTTGAGAGCAGGCATTTTTGCCTACCTAGTTCATTGCTTTATCTGAAGGATAGTTAGAACAGTGCTTATACACAAAGGGGCTCAATGCATATTTTATGAATAAATGAATGAGTACAATAGCAGAGCCAGTTCCATTTGGGGTTATGGTGGGCTCCTCTGGCTCTAGAAGGCTATGGCTAGAGAGAAGCAGGTTTTATCACACAGGGGAAATGCCCAGATAGACTGCAGTATGGAGAGTTGAACAAGCTGCAAAGAGACAGTTATACTACGATTTTTGTATTCCAAAAGGGTAGAACTTGCTTATAAATGATACACAGAGGCTCAGCTTCTTGGGTGTGTGACTTGTGTAGTTTCATTAGGCCCTACATTTAGAAGGGTCTTGTGCTGTGTTTAATGCTCTCTGTCATCATCTTTGAAATTTTTAATAAGTTATGTACACAGGGCTCTGTATTCTGCATTTTCACTGGGCCCCACAAATTAAGTATCTAGCAGAACTAGTTACATAGTCTCCTTGGATTTACAAACATTGTGAGTGTTAAAGGTTGGGAATTACTATAGCTAACATTAACAGAATCCAGCTGGACTTGGAGTTTTACTAGTAGGAGAGGAGTCAGTCTGAATAGGGACCAGAAGTTCAGGTTCTGGAAGGGAAATAAAAGTAAGCTAATAATTCACTAAGCCTTAAGCTCCATGAGGGTAGGAACTTGATTTGTATTGGAGAAAAAAGAAAATTTGATGTTTAATGTACTAGTTTTTCAGTTTTTCTCTATGTTTGAAAAATTTCATGATAAAAAATTTAGAAAGTAAGCGAATCATTAGCCATATGTGTCCATTCAGATAAAGTGCATTTCTGGGTATTTTATTTATTACTAATAAAGCAGATGATCTGTTGCTTTATGATTGGACCAATAGCTTACTTGACAATAATTGATCTCCACAATGTTTTCAAGCATCTCTCAGCAAATAATTTAGATGATGAAGAGGGAGTTTGTTATTTTAATAGCTATTAATGTCTTCTTGGCTGTCCCTTTTTAAAAAAAGTACTCAAGTTGTGTTTGATAAGATTAATCATTATAAAAATGTTAAGCATTACAGAAAAAATGAAAATCTTGCTTAATAATCATTTACCTCAGACACAGATCCCACCTCCTTATTAACAATTTCATGTATTCTTTCAGACATAAGAATTGTTATGCAAATATAGAAAACTATATTACCTGCATGGGCTTATACTTTGGTCTGCAATCTCCTTTTTTCCACTTAATTACAACTTATGGTCATCTTTCCATGTAGATCCATAAAGGGGTATCTTATTCTATTTAATGACTGCATAGTATTTCCTATACCTTTTGGTCTATAGTTATTTTTCTTTATCTCATTCAGCTAGTAAGTATTCATTAAAATGTAATGCAAGTAAACAAAAATGTAAAAACATGTTGTTAGCCTTAGTGGGGATCTTTCTCAAATACATTGTGCTGTGAACTTTTAATCTAGACACTCATGTTTTCTAGCCCAGACATTTTCTTTCATTATTTTCCTGGTGGAAACTATTGTTCTCTTTGTAGAACTCCTGTAAATTGATTATTGAACTTTGATAAATTAATTCTCTAATTCATGATCTTTTTTTCCTTTTTCCTGACTTTTTTCAATTCTACTTTCTAAAAGATTTCTGGAACTTTATCTTTCAGTGCTTTTGCTCAAATTTAAATTTCTTCTATTGAAATTTTGTTTTCCAAAAGCTACTTATATTATTTCTAAAAATCATGTTATTATTTTTTAGATGCAATACACTTTCTTTTCTCTTTGAGCATAAGTACAATTTATTTATTTATTTATTTATAGAATTGGCTCACATGATTATAGGGGCTGGCAAGTCCTTAATCTGTAGAGTGGGCTAAGAGGCTGGAGACCCAGGAAGGAGTAGACACTAAAGTTCAAGTCTGAAGGCCATCTGCTGCATAATTCCCTCTTTCTAGAAGGTTAATATTTTTAAAAAATGTATTTTATTGATTATGCTATTACAGTTGTCCCATTTCCCCCTCTTCACTCCCCTCCACCCCGCACACCCTCTCCCACCCACATTCTCCCCCTTTACTTTATGTCCATGGGTTATACTTATAAATTCTTTGGCTTCTACATTCCCTATACTTATTCTTATCCCCCCCCTTTCTATTTCCTACCTACTATGTACGCTACTTATTCTCTGTACCTTTCCCCCTCTCTCCTCCTCCCACTCTCCTGCTGATAAACCTCCATGTGATTTCCATTTCTGTGGTTCCGTTCCTGTTCTAATTGTTTGCTTAGTTTGTTTTTCTTTTTGTTTTAGGTGTGGTTGTTAATAATTGTGAGTGTGCTGTCATTTTACTGTGCATGTTTTTTTATCTTCTTTTTCTTAGATAAATCTTTTTAACATTTCATATGTTAAGGGCTTGGAATCGATGAACTCCTTTAACTTGACCTTATCTGAGAAGCACTTTATCTGCTCTTCCATTCTAAATGAAAGCTTTGCAGGATAGAGCAATCTTGAATGTAGGTCTTTGGATTTCATGACTTGGAATACTTCTTTCCAGTCCCTTCTTGCCTGTAAGGTCTCTTTTGAGAAATCCGCTGACAGTCTGATGGACACTCCTTTGTAGGTGACTGTCCCCTTGTCCCTTGCTGCTTCTAGGATTCTCTCCTTCATTTTAATCTTGGCTAATGCGATAATGATGTGCCTTGGTGTGTTCCTTCTTGGGTCCACCTTCTTTGGGACTCTCTGAGCTTCCTGGATTTCCTGGAAGTCCATTGCCTTTGCCAGATTGGGGAAGTTCTCCTTTACTATTTGTTCAAATAACTTTTCCATTTGTTGCTCTTCCTCTTCCCAATCTGGTACCCTTATAATTCAAATGTTGGAATGTTTAAAGATGTCCTGGAGATTCCTAAGCCTCTCCTCATATTTCTAAATTCTTGTTTCTTAATTCTTTTCTGTTTGGTTGTTTCTTTCTTCCTTCTGGCCCACTTCATTGATTTGAATCCTAGTTTCCTTCCCATCACTTTTGGTTTCCTGTGCATTTTCCTTTATTTCACTTAGCATAGCCTTCATTGTTTCATCTAATTTGCGACCAAATTCAACCAATTCTGTGTGCATCCTGATCACCAGTGCTTTGAACTGTGCATCTGATAGGTTGGGTATCTCTTCATGCTTAGTTGTACTTTTTTCTGGAACTTTGATGTGTTCTTTCATTTGCACCATTTTTTAATCTTGATGTGCTTGTTATGTCGTAAGGGGCTGAGCCTTAGGTGTTCACCAGGGTAGGGCAACCTATGTTGCTGGGTTGTGATGCTGTATGCGGGGCAGGGGCCTGAGGGGGAACAATGGTGCTTGCTCTGCTCTCTGCCCAGTTTCAGTCACTTCTGTCACTTCCCCCAAGCAAACTGGGCCCTTTTGGTGCTGATTCCCATGTGGGTGGGTTTATGTATGTTCTAAGACCTTGTGGGTCTCTCCAACAAACTCTCCTGTGAGGCTGGGAGTTTCTCCCGGCACCTCAACCCCCAGAGGTATTTTCAATCAGTGTTTTGGAGGCTTTATTTCCCCATGCTGGGGCCCTGGGTTGTTCAATCTGTCTGGCCCCCCAGTTTTGCCTGGTTCACCTGGCATGAATGTGGGACTGCTCCCTCCACTAGCTACCTTGCACACCAGCACCCCATTCCACAATCTGCTATCTTTCTGGGCCTGACCACTGCTGCCTTCCGCCAGCTGCCGCCTTGCATGTCCAGGGTCCGCCAGCCACTGCTTTTTTTTTTTTTTTTTTGCCATGACACTTTTCTGCTAGGCTGCCCGACTCTGCCCTCCTACCAGTCTGGATGAACGTGTCTACTTTAACTCCTTGGTTGTCAGACTTCCATACAGTTCAGTTTTCTGTCAGTACTGTTTGTTTTTTGCTTTTAAATTTTTGTTGTTCTTATTTTGATTGTGTGTGGAGGCACAGTGTGATAAGTACAATTTTTAATAGTCTTCTTCAGCACTCTGCTTTGTCTTAATTTTTCTTCAGGGTTTTTTTCTTCTCTCTCTCTCTCTCTCTCTCTCTCTTTTCTGATTGCTTGATTGCCTCTCTTCCAAAGTTGGGAGATTTCCTTAAATATTTGATGACCTCAACCTTACTACTTATCTTTAACAGTGAGGTATTCTAGAGCTGTGGGTGTGAGGGCCTTTTAACTCAGAGGGTTTTAATGTAAGATATTCAGAAGGAATCCAGGCATTTGTGTCAGTTCCACAAATTTCACTGTGTATAGACCTTTATTAGATCCTCATCTCTTTCCCTAGAAAAAAAAGGTCAATTTTCTGCCAACTGTCATCTACATCAGTCTCAGACCAAATAACAATGTGGGTTGGGTTAGGGATGATGTCTGTCTTTAGGTGCTAATCTTTCACTTGGTTCCCAAGTTTTCAGAATAGTTCCTCTTCCCTGACCTTTACTAGGTCTTGTTTCTCTTAATTTGGAGCCTCCCTAGTTTAATGTTTTTGTAGAATATACTTCATCCTAGAGGTGAGGGCTAGAAGTATTCTTGGATGTGTGTGGTAGGCACCTAAGGGTCTACATATATAGACTTCCAACTAGGCTTCCTATTTTAAGCCGTATGCCTTGCCCTATCTTTTGCTACATCTGATGCCTACAATCTTAACTATATTAGTCTTCTAGGACTGTCATAACAAACTGCCACAGACTGGGCTTGGGGAGCTTCAACAACAGAAATTTATCATCTCACAGTTCTGGAGGTTAGTAGTCCGAGATTAAGGTGTTGGTAGGGGTGGTTTCTTCTGAGCCCTCTCTCTATGGCTTATACATGGCCTGTGAGTTCACAAGGTCTTCCTCTGTGCATGTCTGGGTCCTAACCTCTTCTTCTTATGACTACATCAACCATATGGGACTAGAGCTCACCCCAGTAACATTATTTTAACTTAACTACATTTTTAAAATATATTTTATTGATTATGCTATTACAGTTGTCCCATTTCCCCCTCTTTATTCCCCTCTGTTCTGCACACCCCCTTCCACCCCATTCCCCCCACACTTGAGTTCATGCCCATGGGTCATGCATACAAATTCTTTGGCTCCTACATTTCCTATACTATTCTTAACCTCCCCCTGTCTATCTTCTACCTACCATTTATGCTACTTATTTTCCATATCTTTCCCCTCTTTCTCCCCATCCACTCCCCCAGTGATTTCCATTTCTGTTCCTGTTCTAGTTGTTTGCTAAGTTTGTTTTTGTTTTTGTCTTAGGTTCAATTGTTAATAACTGTGAGTTTGTTCTCATTTTACTGTTCACATTTTTTATCTTCTTTTTCTTAGATAAATTCCTTTAACATTTCATATAATAAGGGCTTATTGGTGATGAACTCTTTTAACTTGGCCTTATCTGGGAAGCACTTTATCTGCCCTTCCATTCTAAATGAGAGGTTTGCTGGATAGAGCAATCTTGGATGTAGGTTCTTACCTTTCATGGTTTTGAATACTTCTTTCCAGCCCCTTCTTGCCTGCAAGGTTTCTCTTGAGAAATCAAATGACAGTCTTATGGGCAGTCCTTTGTAGATAACCTTCTCCTTTTCTCTTGCTGCTTTTAAGATTCTCTCCTTATCTTTAATCTTGGGTAACTTAGTGATGATGTGCCATGGTGTGTTCCTCTTTGGGTCTAACTTCTTTGGGACTCTCTGAGCTCCCTGGACTTCCTGGAAGTCTATTTCCTTTGCCAGATTATGGATGTTCTCATTCATTATGTTTTCAATTTCTTGCTCTTTCTCTTCTTCTGGCACCCCTATGATTTGGATGTTGGAATAGTTAAAGTTGTCCCAGAAGTTCCTAAGCCTCTCCTCATTTTTTTGAATTCTTATTTCTTCATTTTATTCTGGTTGAATGTTTATTTCTTCCTTCTGCTCCAAACCATTGATTTGAGCCCTGGTTTGCTTTCCTTCATTCTTCGTTCCCTGTCCATTTTCTTTTATTTCACTTTGCATAGCCTTCACTTCTTCCTCTATTTTGCAACCATACTCAATCATTTCTGTGAGCATCCTGATTACCAGTGTTTTGAACTCTGCATGTGATAGGTTGGCTATCTCTTCATTGCTTAGTTGTATTTTTCCTGGAGCTTTGATTTGTTTTCTTTCATTTGGGCCCCTTTTTTTTGTCTTGGCACACCTGTTATGTACTAAGGGGCAGAACCTTGGGTATTTGACAGAGTGGGGCAAACTAGGTAGCTGCATTATGGTGCTGTATGTGGGGGAGGGGTCCAAGAGGGAACAGTACTGCTTGCTCAGCTATTGGATGGCTTTCAATTACTTTTCCAGTCCCTGCAGGTGAATTGGGCCCTTCTGGTGCTGATTCCTGGGTGGGTGGGTTTGCATACATTCTAGGACCCTGTGGGTCTCTCCAAGGAACTCTCCTGTGAGGCTGGGAGTTTCTCTCATTGTCACAACCCCACAGGTTTTTTCAGTCAGAGGTTTTAAGGCTTTATTTTACCATGTCAGAACCCTGGGTTGCTTGGTCTGTCTTGCTCCCCAGTTTTTCCTTCTGGTTTGTCCATATGCAAATGTAAGACAGACCACTACATCAGCCACCACCTCACCCACCTGGGTCCTCCAGCCACTGCCTTGTCATGTGTCCTCTCCACCTAGCTGCTTGACTCCGCCCCTCCTGCCAGTCTGGATGGATGTTTCTTCTTTAATTCCTTGAATGTCAGACTTCCATACAGTTTGATTTTCTGGCAGTTCTGGTTGTTTTGTGTGTTTAAATTTGTTGTCCTTCTTTTGGTTGTGTGAAGAGGCAAGGTGTATCTACCTATGCCTCTGCCTTGGTCGGAAGTTGATCCCTCAGGAGAGAATCTTAAAAACAGAAAGAGAAAAGGAGGCAGTTACCTATGAAGGAGTTCTCATAAGACTATCAGCTGATTTCTCAAAAGAAACCTTACAGGCAACAAGGGACTGGAAAGAAGTATTTAAAGTCATGAAAGGCAAAAACCTACATCCAAGGTTGTTCTATCCAGCAAAGCTATTATTTAGAATGGAAGGGCAGATAAAGTGCTTTCCAGATGAGGTCAAGGTAAAGGAGTTCATCATCCATCATCACCAAGCCTTTATTATATGAAATGTTAAAGGGACTTATCTAAGAAAAAGAAGATAAAAAATATGAACAGTAAAATGACAAACTCACAACTATCAACAACCAAACCTAAAAGAAAAACAAAAACAAACTAAGCAAACAACAGGAACAGAATCACAGAAATGGAGGTCACATGGAGGGTTAACAGGTAGAGGGGAGAATGGGGGGGAAAGGTACAGGGAATAAGAATCACACATGGCAGGTACAAAATAGACAGGGAGATTAAGAATACATAGGAATGGTTTGAACTAGTGTGGCTCAATGCATGGAACATGTGGCCTGTGAACCAAAGTGTTGCCCATTCAATTCCTGGTGGGGGCACATGCCCAGGTTGTGGGCCAAGTCCCCAGTGGGGGATGCATGGGAGGCAATCACACACTGACATTTCCCTCCCTTCCCTGCTCTGTTAAAATAGATAAGTAAAATGTTTAAAAAATATTGTTTCATAAAAAAAGAATAGTATAGGAAATGGATAAGCCAAAGAATTTATATGTATGACCCATTGACGTGAATTAAGGTGAAGGAATGTGGGTGGGATGATGAGTGCAGGGCAGAGGGAAATAAAGAGGGAAAAATGGGACAACTGTAATAGCATAATCAATAAAATATATTTCTGAAAAAATAAATAAAAATAAAGATAAAAGAAAAAAGATTATCTCTAAAAATAGTCCCATTCTGAGGGACTGTGGTTAGGACTTACACATATGAATTTAGAAATGATGCAGTTCAGCCCATAACACTGACCTTTTAGAGATTCTACAACTAGGTTTACTCATCATTTTCTTCCTCTCTACAAATATTTGATATTGACATTTCTAAGTTCTGCTAATATCTTTACCTGATTTCCAGCTTTTGAAATTCTTAACATATCTGTTGGCTTATTTGTTATTCACTTGTCAGCATCACCTCCCTGTTTGGCAGATAAAAAAGATGTTTTCCTAGCAGTGGTTGTGGGCAGAAGACAGCAGACCTGAAGGTCTCATTATTCTCCAGGCTATGACAAATCAGTCCCCTTAGGGCAGCAGGTAGCTGAGATGGCAGTGGGTCCTCCCAGAGCCCTTGAGCAGGACTGGAATTAGGGTGAAGTGAATGCAACTGCTGGGTCAAATTGCTTTCATTGAAAATGTTGACATTTTGTTCATCATGTATTTCTTTTGCATTGTTTGTTTTTAAAAATACATTGCATTAAATATTCTTTATTTTGATAAGTGAATTGTGATGATTTATTTTATATGTTAAGTTAGCTGGGTGGAGGGATACCTAGATAGCTGGTAAAACACTATTTCTTGGTGTGTCTTTGAGGGTATTTTTGGAAGAGATGAGCATTTTATTCAGCAGATTGAGTAAAGAAGATACCCCTCACCAGTGTGAGTGGTATCATCAAACCTGTTGAGGGCTTAAATAGAAAAAAAGATGGAGAAAGGGTGAATGTAATTTTTTTTTTTCTGTAGCTGAGACATCCACTTTTTTCCCCTCCTCAGACATGGGTGTCTCTGGTTCTCAGGCCTTTGGACTCTGACTGAGACTTACATCACCAGCTTTCCTGGTTCTCTAGTTTGCAGGTGACAGAGAGCGGGACTTCCTGGCCTCTGTAACTGTGTGAACCAATTCCTATAATAAATCTACACACATACATATATCTTGTAATGGCTCTGTTTCTCTAGAGAACACTCATACATGAGGATTTTTGTGCCCTCTTAAAATTTGTGTCTAAGGCAACTGCCTCACTAGTTTCACTTTATACCTGGCCCTGCCCTTGGGTTGCAACAGAGCTCCTGGGTAGCTACTAGGATTCACTCACTTTGGTGCTACAGGCTGAGGTTGGTGAAAGTGGTTTGCCCGCTCCTCCTTCTCCAGGCTCCCAATGGTGGGATAAACCTCAATTTCCCATATTGAAGCCTCTCCTACTTGAAATATGGAGGGGCTTCTGTTTTCCTGATAGAACCTTTTCTTATACAATCTCTGCTTTTGTTTTAGGTGTGGTTGTTAATAACTGTGAGTTTATTCTAATTTTACTCTTCATATTTTTTATCTTCCTTTTCTTAGGTAAGTCCCTTTAACGTTTCATATGATAAGGGCTTGCTGTTGAAAAGGGGACACCATTGTGCTTAAGGAATTCAAACCATGAACTCCTTTGACTAGACCTTATCTGAGAAGCACTTTATCTGCCCTTCCATTCTAAATGAAAGTTTTGCTGGATAAAGCAATCTTGGCTGTAGGCCCCTGTCCTTCATGATTTTGAATACTTCTTTCCTGCAAGGTTTCTTTTGAGAAATCAGATGACAGTCTAATGGGCATTCCTTTGTAGGTAACCTTCTCCTTTTCTCTTGCTGCTTTTAAGATTCTCTCCTTATCTTTAATCTTGGCTAGTGTAATATGATGTGCCTTGGTGTGTTCCTCCTTGGATCCAACTTCTTTGGGACTCTCTGAGCTTCCTGAACTTCCTGGAAGTCTATTTCCTTTGCCAGATTGGGGAAGCCTTCCCTCATTATTTTTTCAAATAACTTTTTCATTTGTTGCTCTTCTTCTTCCAAATCTGATACTCTTATAATTCAGATGTTGAAACATTTAAAGATATCCTGGAGGTTCCTAAGCCTCTCCTCATTTTTCTGAATTCTTGTTTCTTCATTCCGTTCTGGTTGAATGTTTCTTTCTTCCTTCTGGTCCACACCATTGACTTGAGTCCTGGTTTCCTTCCTGTCACTGTTGGTTCCCTATACATTTTCCTTTATTTCACTTAGCATAGCCTTCATTTCTTCATCTAATTTGGGACCAAATTCAACCATTTCTGTGAGCACCCTGATTTCCAGTGTTTTGAACTGTGCATCTGGTAGGTTGGCTATTTCTTCTTTGCTTAGTTGTACTTTTTCTGGAGCTTTGATCTGTTCTTTCATCTGAGTCATTTTTTTTCTCTCAGTACCCCTGTTATGTAGTAAGGAGCTGAGCCTTAGGTATTCACAAGGGTGGGGCAACCCAGATCATTGCATTGTGATACTGTCAGTGGGGGAGGGGTCTGAGAGAGAACTATGGCCCTTGCTCTACTCTCTGGCAGTTTTCAGTCACTTTCCCCATTACCCACAATTAAATTGGGCCCTTATGGCGCTGATTTCCAGATGAGTGGGTTTGTGTACATTTTTGGACCCTGTGTGTCTCTCCAATGAGGCTGGGAGTTTCTCCCTGCTGCCACAACCTCTGCAGGAGTTTTCAATCAGAGGTTTGAGGCTTTATTTTCCTGCACTGGTTGGAACGCTGGGTTGTGCAGTCTGTCTCATTCCCCAGTTGTTTTTCCCAGTTTATAGGGACTGCCCAATCTGCAATCTGCTGCCTCGATGGGTCCGCCAGCTGTAGCATTGCCTGGCGCAGTCCTCTAGCCTCTCTGTCTTGCAGTGAGTACTCTCTGCCCAGCTGCCCATCTCCTTCCCTCCTACCAGTCAGGATGAATGTTTCTTCTTTAACTTCTTGGTTGTTGGACTTCCATACAGTTTGATTTTGTGTCAGTTCTCGTTGTTTTTTGCTTTTTAAATTTGTTGTTGTCCTTCTTTTGGTTGTGGAGGAGGCACAGTGTGTCTACCTACACCTTCATCTTGGCTGGAAGTTCCCCAGTTATTTTTAAAAAGCTGGCAAAACTGAAAACTGACAAAGACAGTGAGCGCACATACAGACTGCAACCTGGATTTCTTATAAAAATAGGTATCAATTTTGATATGATATGTTAGCAAGTAGATAAAGCAATACATTTAATGCTATCAATGTGACACATACCACATGAATAGGTTGCAATGGGTATTTGTCATATTTTGACTCCCCAGCATTAAATATTGTCTTTTTTTAAGGTAATCTCAAGATATATGGGAGGCACTCTGTCCTCACTATGGAAACTATAGGAGGTGTGGTCTTTTCCTTTCATCCCCGTAGCTAGTGACTAGACCAAGGATGTAGCCCAACCGAATAAATGCTTCCGCTTTGGGCTTAGAATTTTGGAAGGCATTGTAGCAAGAGTTCAGGACAATCAGAAATTATTCAAGATTATTCATGGTGGCTATAGCAGAAACAAGAGTCCAACAGTGTGGCTGCCACTTTCCAAAGGTGTTGCCAGTCTTGGTGGCAGCAGCAAGTGGCTAGCTTCACTGATGCTGCCAAAAATGACCTCATATGCACCCTTTTCTGGAGGTCTATGCACCAATCCTAAAGTTTTTTCTGAGAATACTGTGAGCTGCTTGATATCCATAGTTTCAATAAATTCAGTTTCTGTTTCAGCTAGTTAAAAGGAGTTCATGCTTTTAACTACAAAGAACCTATAATGGGCATACAGGTCAAAGAAAAAAAGGATATGCTCATTTCTGTTGATGTTTGTTTGACACAATTCAAGATCCATTTCTGATAATAACTCCTTCTGAAGTAGAAATAAATGGATGCCACTTTAATGTAATAAATAATATACACATCAAAGCAAAAGCAGGCATGATGCTTAATGGTGAAGCCCTGGAAGCATTCCTATTAATGTCAGGAACAATGCAAGCTTTCCCACTGTCATTACTATTACTTCACCGGATTCTGGAAGGACAATTAGATGAGAGACAAAGAGAGACAGAGAGGGAGAGAGAAAGAGAGGGGGAGAGACAGGAAGAAGGAGGAGGAGAAGGAGGAGAAGGAGAAATATTATAAAGGAAGAGGCCAGTTATTATCTCATGCATTGATATGAATTCCTGAAAGAACCCAAGAGGACGAAATGGAAATTAGGAAAAAGAACTAAAGTACATCAGGTGGCAGGTTACAAAATAATTTTGTCCTACAGATAAACAATGTAAAATATAATGGCATAAAAATATCCCATTCATGGCAGCAACCAATAGGAGTCAATTTATTAATGTTACATAGACCTATAGAAGGAAACTACAGTGCTCTGAAGGATCTAAAAAACTTGTATTATTTTAAAAAGACACATTTTATTTTCATGGAAGATAAACATGATGATGTCAATTTACCCTAAGTTAATCTATATAAATTAATCCCCCCCGAGTAGTAAATATTTTTTGAGAATTACCAGATAGTTAACAAAATATCCAGCAAACATTTCAATATATTGTAAATCTGTATTACTGTGGAGTATAGACACACAACAATGAGATAGAACAGAATTTTTTAGAACCCTAAATATATGTAGAGTTGAATATATGATTCAAAAAGTGGCATTTTAAAGCAGAGGGAAAGGTCAGAATATTTTTAAAAATTCTTACTGAGACAACTGGCTAGCCCTGTAGGGTAGGGAAAAGCCAAGATCCCTATCTCATTTCTTACACAATAATAAGTTCCAGATGGAGCTGACATAACAGTAAGACAAATAAAAAAATAGAAATCATAACAGCATTAAATGAAAACATGCATGAGTATCCTTATTTTGGAGTAGGGGAAGGTTGTTCACCTAATCATGTATAAACAAAACCAGAAACCCAAATCAGAAAACTTTATGAATAAATGGATCCACTGAGTATAAAATAATTAACATTCTCTATTTGATATAAAGCACTATAAATATGATAAAAAGTAAATAGTCAAATGGAATGGTATAAACCAAGGAATAACAACTTATATACCAAGAACTTTTACTAGCCAATATTTATAAAAGGAATGTGCCAAAAGAAAAACGAACAAATGGTGAATGCAAATAAGTCATACCAGTGAAACATACAAATTGCTAATAAAGAGATTACTAGTCATTTTCTTGATTGCCAACAACAGAAACTGACACTGATGAGTTTCAGCAATAAAAGGATTTATAAGGAGCCCGTCTTGATAGTTCACTGAATAAACAGAGCTGGAGAAATAAGAGTGGGCAGTAACCCGGGAGGCAGACACCAGTAAGAACTTGCCACTAGAGCAGCCAACTGGATACTCACTGCCACATTCCTGGCACTGCTACCACTGTAACCTCACTGCTACAGTGCCAAGTATAGGACTGCTAGATTCGCTAATTCACTGCATTATCTCCCACAAACCTTGCATCAATACTTCTAGAGCCAAGGACCAGGTGGGAGCATTTGAGTGGTCTTAGGTTATATTCCTTGGCTCCAGCTTTCAGAGATGGGAAGGGGAATACCTACTCCACACTCCACCCAGTTTTCATAATGGAGGCTTGGGTTGTTTTGCCTAACTTGGTATCCCTTCCAAATAGGAAGTCTGTTTAGTTGTTGAATAGCTGAAACCCAGCCCATGACATTTAACTTCACTCCTACAAATAGAAGCACCTCAATATGCCATTTTGTGTTCATCAAATTTGCTATTGTGAAAAAGAGTGAAAAACTCAGCACCATCTTGGGTTTGGGAAATGTATGTTTTCCATTATTTATTGTTGGCAGGATCAAACCTTTCTCAAGGTCAGCTTGACAACTGGTATCACAGTGCAAAATATGCATACCCTTTAATCCAAGGTGTCAGCTCAACATAGTTGTTGGGATGATATATTAACTGCACTGCTACTTCTAACTTGCGTTTCCCTGGCTTGGGGATAAGGGGTAAGTAAAGAGAGGGATGATGGGAGATTTCCTGCAGTCTATTTGCATGGGTCTTAAAGATGGCCATCTGAGAGTTCCAACCAAGGATTCTTTTCCAAGCCTGTTCTGGCCAAGTTGGGATAGGACAACTTTGGGGTCCCAAGGGACAAATAAACCTGAGGTGGCAGATTGGGAAGGGGGTTCACATGTCCCACTAAGGAAATCAGATGTTGTTTAGATACATTGCTGCCAAATAATCAATATGCTATATGAAGGCTACCTTCTAGGCATCCAGTAATGAATAAGAGGAGTGTTTGCCACTGTGTTGAAGCCTATACTTTAGGGCAGGTGACAGATTGTAAAATGATTCCAATATGGTAATGTTAGTGTTAGGAACCAAGAGGTGCCTAAGAGAGCTGCCAGAGGGCATGTGTTGTAGAGTAGGTGATACCTAACCCCTTAAGGTTGAGGGGAGGTTAGCTAAGCTAAGCTAAGTGAAGAGCCTCAGGATAGGTGTTGGGGACAGAGGAAACACCTATGCTAACAGCTTGAGCAAAGCCCCTTTTTTCTAGATCAAATTGCCTGAGAGTTTGGAGGGAAGAACAAGACATATCACAACGCTGAGTTGTAAGTGGGTACTAGAGAACAACTCTGACATGAGGAAAATCAGACAGAATCATATTTTACTAGACTTTGGTGACAGAGGAAAGCACTCTCCAGATTTTTGCTAAACTATACTAATTACATTTTGGATTTCTGCTACATACTGGTGGGAAAAGGTGAACATGGACACTAGGTAGTACCGGGCTAGGGGAAGGGGTAGTGTTAAAAAGGGTGGGATGAACCTTAGCTTGCCCCTCTCTGGTCATTATAAATTAAAGGAGTCAGATAGGTCCAATTCTAATTTCTCTGAAGCACATGACAGCAGGGGGATTCCAAGTGGCTTGCTTGGACTGGAGAGGAGGGCCCAGGCAATGGAGTCATATTCAGGCTATGGCTTCAGTATGAAGAAGAGAAGCAGGGTGGTAAACTTCCTCTGGGCTTTGATTCCCAGTTTAATAAATTTAAAAAGAGAACATTTGTTAGCACCTACTGTTAGTATACATATGCCAAGCATATATGCCAGGAAAGGAAGGATGTTCTGGAAAGCGGCAGCAGGACAGTCACATGGTAAAGCCTACTGGAGGAGGCTGAGGATTGTTCACAGCAGTTCAGAGAAAACCCCATCTTGATCGATTCCAGATCTGTCTGGGGCTTGAATTCTCTAGCCCTAATTAAAGTTGCTCAGCATCTGAGTTTGGGTTCTCCTTAAATCACAGTGTGAGACAAATATAAACAGCAGGTGCTGAAGAGGGTGCAGGGCCTATCACAATGCAATGACTTACACGGTTTATAGTTGTGGCTGAAATTAAGGATCATCTTCCAGCATTAGACATGGGGAATGGAAAGGTTTTGCTATGCTCAGTTTCCTTTTAAGGCTGTTTATGCATTCAACCAAACATTCATGAGAACCATGGTCAGTATTAGACATCTAAGGTCAGCAAAACAGACCTAGTCCCTGCTTGTTTGCAAATTTTGAGCAAGTGTGATGGGTACTATGAACATCTGAGTCCAAAATTGAGATGTGCTAAAAAAAAAAAAGCACTGTAGGCAAGCTAACCTTGGGGGCTAACTTCCAAGTGGACTTGACACCTAGGGTGACCGCAAGACCCTTCCCACCTCTGAAAAACAAGCAAATAATCTTTGTTAACACAATGGCTGGATATTGTGATAAAATATTATCAAACTGCTTGAAATGCCACCAAAAGCTGTTCCTTTTACCTGATGTCCAGATGAGTGAGTTCAACATGCAGTGTGATTTGAAGGCTAGTGCTGAACACCCTGTGGGGGTTACCATAAGAGACTGGATTACCATGGGATGGGAGGCCAGATAAAAAAGCCAATTACTTTGAAATATGGTGTAAGGTGGGATTTATGTTTTAAAGGGGGGAAGAGAGAGCCTTTCCCTGTTTTCTCCCTTCTAGTAATCAGGACTCAGGCTAAGTGTTAGCAAAGAGAATCTACACAGAAGAGGTCATAAACCAGTAGATTTGAGGCTGCAGGCAGTCTAAAGATGTAGGTTTTTTTCCTGCTCTAGTTTTTCATCTTTAATTGAGCCAACAGTTAAAAATAGGATTTACACCTTCTTTTTAAAAAAATCAGATGATCTGAGCTCTCATTTCTATGTAGGAACAATTGGGTGGGGCTGAATGGCAGCCACCTGCTTTAGAAAGATGTTCACTTTCAGTTTGCCATAGTCCCCACCATTCCTACTATTCTCCCCAACCCTGAGAGCCCAGTCACTTGAAGTATCAATTAGTCAATATGATGACTGAAACACCAGGATTCTTCATTCACTGATAAGGCTTATTTAGGTCCCTGTGACAATTGTGGGTCTGTGACCTGTCGTTTAGAGGTCAAGTCCAGGGGCTTTAAAACAAACTTGGGTTTGAAGGGATGAGTTGAATCAATTCGAAAGGCACTGAATTGAAGATTAAAGGACACTACATGCTTAGCACGATGCTGGAAACTTAGCAGCTATTACAAGCTGCTAAGCTATTATAAGCTCCTCTAGGAGTATAAGCTGCAGGAAGGCAGGCAGAAATGGTGTTGGCTTCCCACTTTGTCGCATTTCCAGCGCCCAGCACAGTGCTTGGCACATAGGAACTATTTGCTTTTTTTAAAAAAATATTTTATTTATTTATCTTTAGAGGGGAAGGGAAGGAGAGAGGAAGGAAACATCAATGTATGGTTGCTTCTTGTGCATCCCCTGCAGGGAACTGGCCCCTGCCGGAAACTGGCCTGCAACCCAAGCATGTGCCCTAACTGGGAATCGAACCAGGAACTATTTGCTTAATGAACGAATGATGGTTGACGTCAGCAGGATTTTAAAGGCTGGTCTGAAAAGTAAGGTAATTAATTCTGATGATACGGTTTCACGGCGACCCCAAAGTGTCGCCTAAAAGAAGAGCTCGGCTCCGTGATGGCGTTTAGGGGTTCCTAACAAGAAGATCGGTGCTGGCTTGCCCAGGACAGGTCAGGGTCATGTCCATCACCTCTTCCAGGGTCTGATTAGGAGCGACATCCCGATTCCTGCCTTATTCGAGGCCTCCGCCATCACATCAACGAAGACGGAGATGCTATGGAAGTCCACCAACCCGCGCCTGCCCAGCGGTTCTCTACGCTCCGGGACCACGCCCACACTAGACATGGCCTCCTCTCAGGCTTCAAGCAGTAGGACCGCTCCGGGAGCCTCCAGTTAACAACGCGGCAGGCCGGGGAAACGACTTCGTTCCCACAGTCAACATGGCGGCCTCGAAGGCTTCGTCGCGGGGCGGGCGAAGGCTAGAGGCGAGTCACGTGAGCTGCTCAGCTGGGCAGGTCGGGTGCGCGCCCGCGCCCGCGCCCGCCCTCCGACTCGCTTGCGGGCTCGCTCGGCGGCGCTCTGAGGTGTACAGATCGTCGAACACCAGGCTCGGTGGGATGCGGTGGCGGTCGTGGCGGGGCCGCGGGCCGGGAGGGCGGGAGCGGGGATGAGTGTGGGCGGCCACCGCCATGTCCAAGGTAACGGGGCCCGGGCCCGTGGCGGCAGCAGCGGCGGCGGGCGGGAAGGAGAAGCGCTCCTTCAGCAAGCGGCTGTTTCGGAGCGGCCGCCCGGGCGGTGGCGGCGCCGCGGGCCCAGGAGCGCCCGGGCCGGCCGCGCCCTCCTCGCCGTCGTCGGCTCGCTCGGTGGGCAGTTTCATGAGTCGCGTCCTCAAGACGCTGTCCACGCTCTCGCACCTGAGCTCCGAGGGCGGCAGCCCGGACCGCGTTGGCCTCCGCGGCTGCTTCCCGTCCGGGCCGCCCGCGCCTCCGCCTTGCCCGCCGCCCGCCGAGCCCGCGCCCGCGCCCACGTCGCCCGCCACCGAGCCAGTCCCTGGGGTGGCGGGACTCCGGAACCACGGGAACACGTGCTTCATGAACGCCACGCTGCAGTGCCTCAGCAACACCGAGCTCTTCGCCGAGTACTTGGCGCTTGGCCAGTACCGCGCCGGCCGGCCGGACCCTGAGCCCGAGTCGCCCGCTGGCCGCACCTCTGGAGAGGTCACGGAGCAGCTGGCGCACCTGGTGCGCGCCCTCTGGACGCTGGAGTATACGCCGCAGCACAGCCGCGACTTCAAGGTGGGCGCCCCCCACCTCTTCCCGGGAGGGCCCTTGCACCGGAGTTCCCGGGGTGCCTCCTGCCTAGGTCCTACTCCCTCCGTTCCGCCAAGGTGGTGCTTGTTAGGTGTGGGTGGGCCCAGAGGCTAGGACAGGCACCACCGATTGGAAGGCAGATCTGTCGATTGACTGATCGACTGACTCATTCATTTTGTATTTATTGAGAGCTTACCGTGGCAGGCGCTGTGATGGGACGCGACAGTGAACATGACCGGCTGCCTTCGTGGAACTTACATTCTTAGTGGGGGGACTGTTGAACCGGGTTCAGATCTTGGTTTTGTTACTTGGTAGTAGTATGACCTCGGGAAGGTTACACAATCGCTCTTTGCCACAGTTTTCTCTGGTACCGACCTCATAAAGTGGTTGTGAGCTGCAAACAAGTCTGTTTGTTCGATCGAACACTTTGGTGCTACTCAGTTTGACCCTCTTTGACTTAGATATTGTCACTATTAGAGGGTAGAGGGTTCAACCTCATATGGAAAAAGCCTCAGTTGTGCAGGGCACCATGTGTTTTGCCGTTTTGATTATTTTTATTAAAGACTTTAATAAGTTAATGGGTAATATCAGTGGTTTGGAGAAAGTAAAACCTGATGATGCCATTGGTATGCTGCTAGACCACTTCAAATGGGGAGGAGGTAATTAGGGTGACAAATTGGAAGAGGTGACATGGGAACTGAGACTTGAGTAACTAGAGAACCTGCCTTGGAGGAGGTCACGGAGGTTCTTCCCAGATGTAAGGAAGCTGTGCACTTGGGAAAGAGTAGAGTTCTGCAACCTGGAGACTGTCTGTAAAGGGCTGCAGAGTAAATATTTTGGGCTTTGCTGGTTAAGATGCAACGTTCAGGGTATTTACCTAAGTACCTATATAACAAGAAAAAACATATCCACAATTTTTTATTGACTAAAATAATTCAATCATAGCTGAGTATAATACTTTATAATACAGGTGTACTAATGAGAAGAACGGGATTCTTCTTTTGGAAGGGATAATAACATTTAGTTTAATTGCATTTCAAAATTAGTGTTGCCTATTATCAGATTTATTATAAATATTCATTTCTACAAACCATTGTTAGCCCACGGGCCATACAAATACAGACAGTAGGATAGGTATGGCCCTTGGATCTTTGTAGTGAGTGGGTTGTAGCTGAGGGCTGAGCCCCATGTCTTGGTACCATTTAGGCTGCACTGTGGAAATGGGCTCTTAGTCTCAGCAAAAGGGGAAGATCGTTTGAGATTGAATGAAGATGCTTTTAGATGGAAAAAAGATAATATAAATAGAATTAAATTAAGTAGAATGAAACTACACAATGAGAAAGTTAATTCCTTTTTCCTTCTCCTTCTGTCCTGATCATGCTCAAGAGAAAGTCTCAGCTTGGTGGTAGCCTGACTTTAACACCACTTGCTCACTCCTCATTTTTTTTTTTTAAAGAAAGAACAAACCCAAGATTAGGCTTTAGTAGGCAACAGTAGCTGGAATTGAAAAGGTTATGTTTTCACTGGGCTTCTTTTTACATTTGTATTTATGGCAAGCAGTACTGACTTTTCATCAGTGCTGTGAAGTTTCTTTCAAAAATGTATTTAAGTAAAAGTGAATGACTTGATTAAAATATAAAATGGTAATCCATCTGAGTAGTCAGCACTTGGTTGAGGACTTCTTGCTGAGGAATAGCTCTGTCAGGGTGCATCCCTCACCTTTTAATACTTTAATTTATATTGTTCTGTCCTGTTTTTCTGAAAGAGAATAAATGGTTGTTGTTTGACCTTGGACGCTTGAATAGAAATACTTAACTGGCATAGGGACTGGAAAAAAATGAGGTCCTTGTCAGAGGACCTCAAAGACAGATCTCAAAACAATAAAGTAGGAGAGGATGGCAACCAATCAGTGACTGTCTTTTTCTTTTTTACTTATAGTTGCCTGTAAGTAGCCACAGCAATTAAAAACTTTACAAGGTCAGAGCCCAGTGTTTTAAGTTTCATTTTCTCTTCTTTTCCAAATGTAAAAATCAATTTCTACAGCATTTTGGTATGAGAACATTTCCATTGCTTTTTAAGAGATTGTGTTCATTCTTTTTTATCCATTAAAAAGTAGTGAACAGAAATGGGTCAATAATTCTAGAAATGCAGAGACTGATTTATAGGCATGCTTTGGTAAAGTTGAACATTCTTAGAGGCACTATTTTCTAAAAACTTTAATCTTCTGAACCTTTAGTAGATTTCACTTTGCATTCATTCATCCACCTCCCATTTATCCACCTCCCATTTATTGAAGGTTTACCCAGCTAGTTAGGAATGTGTTCAGTACAAGCAGGAGGAAGCTATAATGATGGTGCCTTAAAACGTAGGTGGCTTTCAGGTGACAGTGTCTTGATGGGCCCAGTAAGCACCCAGACTATTTCTGGTTTCCACTCTTGTTCTTAATGATTGTCACCTCATGGTATTCTACCCAGTCAGGACAGGAAGCTGCTTAGGGAAATAAAAGTTTTCCCAAAAGCTCCTTCAGCAGCCTTCTCATTGACTGTACCCAAGTCACTGCTGTGGAGGACATTTGGGCTTTCCTATCTTTTTAGAAGAAATTAGTACAGAGGCTTGCCTCAGGCAGCCTACCAAGCACTTGCCTACCATGTGCCAGGTACTTTCATTTGGGGAAGATACTGTTCTTGTTGGTAGAACATGGTGAATTCCCCCAGACACTGTATCCATACTTTAATGTACCTATGATTCACCTGGGCCGATGTTACAAAGCAGATTTGGATCTGATAAGAGCTGGGTAGGATCTGAGATGCTGCATTTCTAACCAGCTTATAAATGATGCTGTTGGCTAGTTATACCATGGAGAGTGAGAGGATGCAGAAAGTCTGGAAGAAATGTGTTGTAAACAGATTGTAAAGGGCTTTGTAGGGTACATTAGTTGGTATGTTATCCTCTGGAAGTTGAGAATCCAGTGCTGACTTTTAAGCAGGAGAGTTCATAGGATCAGATTTCTTTTTTTTCTTTCCTTTCCCCCACCCCCATTTTGTTAAGTTTGGTGGATTACCAAAGAAGAGGTACTTTGTTTTTTCTGCAGTGTTTTACTACAGCCAAATTTGATGGCAGTGATCTTGAGCATGAAGAAAGTTGAACACCAAAAGAGGTGGCTGTGAAGTGTACTTGTCACCATGCCCTGCTGGCCTTTTTGTGGTAGACACCAATATCTGATGCACATCCTCTTCTCTTGAGCTCACATTCAGCCTCAGTTCAGGGCTCCAGGCAGCCACTGCCAGTTGTTTGGGTTTGGCAGAGGAGTTAAAACCAATTTGCCACCATGAGATAGTTTGTCTTGGCGTCTTAAAAAGCACTTAGTATGTCTTTGAATGAGCTTTTATCATCTTCAAACTTCCTTAAGTTACTAATGATTAATTTTCTTTGTAAGTTTTTCAATTAAAATTCTTTCTTGCTTTCTAATCATATTGATTGGAGCTTTAGAAGCTTGCCAGGTAATTAGATTTTTGATTTTGGAAGAGCTAAGTGATGGTTAAGACTGGATTTTCATTTTCCAGAATGAAATGGGTTTACCGGCCCAACCTTGGTGTATCTCAAGAAACTTCTCTAGCTGCTACTCAGCTCCCTTTCTCTTTTTACATAGACATTGATTTCCTGCTCTTAAACCTGTGGTTCACAGCTAGGGTGCTTTTGCCAGCTCCCAACCCCTCACTCCTGGGAAAATTTGGTGATGTCTGGAAACATACTTTGGTTGTCCCAGCTTTAGTAGGGTGCTGGCATGAATGCTGCAGGTTCTTGTTCTCAGTGCCTCTTTGCAGTAAGAGTAATACGGGTGGACATTTTTCAAGTAAGAAAGACAAGTTTTATAGCAGAGTTGTCAAACCATGCTCCCAAAGAACAACTAGAACATAGTGATCTGATAAAAGAACTGTGGGAACTCCATCCAAATTTGCAGTAAAACAAAAAGTAATTGATGAAAAAAATTTTCTGTCTCATGGTGGTTTCCTTGAACTTTGGTGCCTGATGGTGCTTACTTATTAGTGAGAGTTCTCAGATTATAGATGAATATTGACAGACAAGTTATCAATCAGGGGCTGACACCAGTGGGGTGTTATACCTTGCTTTTTCATGGACTCATGCTGCAGGCCTTTGATAGACGCTTTCCTGGTTTGTGTGAAGCTGTTTAGTACATTGACATTTTACAGTGGTTCCCAAGAAGTACTCTGAATTCAGAGTGTCCCTTGAATTCATTTGAAAAATAGAAAAAAAATCTCCGGCCAAGATAGAAGCGTTGGTGGAAACACCGTGCCTTCTTGCACAACCAAGTTTAAAGACAACAAAGTTTTAGTAACAAAAATGCAACCAAAACACAGAAAATTGAACTGTACGGAAGTCTGACAACAATGAACCATTCAGCCAGACTGGTAAGATGGGCAGAGTCAGCGGCTGTCGGAGTGGGGTTGCACAGGAAAAAGTGACCAGACCGACCCAGGCGTGCGGGTGGCGGTTGGCAGATCCCAGGCATGGGGTGGCAACGGGCGGACCCAGTGAGGGTGAAAGGCGGCTGCGGACCATGGTCACACATTCATGTGCAGATAAACCAGGTGAAAAAACAGACAGTGAGACAGACTATGCAACACAGGGCCCCAGTGCCAGGAATTAAAGCCTAAAAGCACCAATTGGAAAAACTTTCGGGGTCGAGGTGCTAGGAGAAGCTCCCAGGCTCACAGAGAGTTTGTAGGAGAGACCCACAGGGTCCTGGAGGGTGCACAGGCCCACACACCTGGAAGCCTGCACCGGGGGGCCTGGTTTGCTTGCGGGAAGCAGCAAAGGGGACCGAAATCCGAGAGAGAGCAGAACAAATGCCTTTGCCCCTTTCTGACCCTGCCCCCACATACAGAATCACAACCCAGTGACTGAGTTGCCCTGCCCTGGTGAACACCTAAGGTTCTGCCCCTCATATGTAACAGGTGCGAAGAGACCAAAACATTATGGCTCAAGAAGAACAGCTCAAAGCCCCAGAGCCAATACTTCTAAGTGACAAAGAGATAGCCAACCTATCAGATGCACAGTTCAAAATACTTGTGATCAGGATGTCCACAGAACTGGTTGATTTTAATCACAAACTAGAGGAACAAATGAAGGCTAAACTGATTGAAATGAAGGGAAATGCACAGTAAACCAATAGTGATGGAAAGGAAACTGGGACTCAAATCAAGGGATGGACCAGAAGGAAGAAATAAATGACCAAACAGAAAAGAATGAAGAAACAAGAATTCCAAAAAATGAGGAGAGTCTTAAGAACCTCCAGGACATCTTTAAATGTTCCAACATCCAAATTATAGGGGTACCAGAAAGGAAAGAGGAAGAGCAATAAGTGGAATACTTATTTGAACAAATAATAAAGGAGAACTTCCCCAATCTGGCAAAGGCAATGGACTTCCAGGAAATCCAGTTCAGAGTCCCAAAGAAGTTGGACCCAAGAGGGAACACACCAAGGCACATCATAGTTACACTAGCCAAGATTAAAATGAAGGAAAGAATCCTAGAAGCAGCAAGAGATAAGGGGACAGTCACCTATAAAGGAGTGCCCATCAGACTGTCAGCTGATTTCTCAAAAGAGACCTTACAGGCAAGAAGGGGCTGGAAAGAAGTATTCCAAGTCATGAAATCCAAAAACCTACAGCCAAGATTGCTTTATCCAGCAAAGCTTTCATTTAGAATGGAAGGGCAGATAAAGTGCTTCTCAGATAAGGTCAAGTTCAAGGAGTTCATCATCACCAAGCCCTTATTATATGAAATGTTCAAGGGACTTATCTAAGAAAAAGAAGATAAAAACTATGAACAGTGAAAGGACAGCAAACTCACACTTATTAACAACCACACCTAAAAAAAAAAAAACTAAGCTAGATCAGGAGCGGAACCATAGAAATGGAGACCACATGGAGGGTTAGCAACAGGGGAGTGGGAGGAGAAGGGGGGAGGAGAAGGGGGGAGAAGGTACAGAGAATAAGTAGCATAGATGGTAGGTAGAAAATAGGAGGGAGGGCAAGGATAGTATGGGAAATACAGAAACTAAAGAACTTGTGACACATGGATGTGAAGGAAAGAGGGGAATGGTCGGGGAGGGGTGTGCAGGGTGGAGGGGAATGAAGGGGGGGAATGGGACAACTAATGGAATAATCAATAAAATATATTTAAAAAAATGGAGTTACGACAGGGTATAAAATGGAAAGTCTCTTCCTGGTCAGTTCTCTTGTCTGTCAAATGCTGTCACTTTAGTCTTAATGAAGCTCCAGGTCTCTGAAGGAGAAAGGAGGTGATAGAATCATCACATTTTCAACGTGGAAAAAGACTTGGATGGATGTGAGCAGTCCCTGGCTTTTTTGGATGAGGGAACTGAGGTTTAGTTTACCTCTTGGCTAGAGGCCAAGGAGCAGAACCAGAGTTTTAACTTCCACTTTGTCACCCTACATTGCTGATGCTCATACTGAGTCTTGCGTCTGTGGTTGCCTTATTGGTACAATCACTAAAAGAACAGGTCTCAACAAAAAATGTTAATGGGCAGGTGGACATGCTGAAACCTGTAGCACGGTTTCTTCACAGTCGTGGTGCTTAATTGTAGTGAATGTAGGTCAGCCACAGCTGCTTCATGCATGTGCTGTGGCTGCTCCTACCTAGGCACTCTGGAGGTCTTCCTGTAACACCATTCTTTCTGACCAGTTAAAAGTGTATATGGACATGTGTACAAGTATGGGATAGGCTCTTATTCCACAGGTAGCTCTGTATGTGCACTCTCTATCTATCTATCTTGCTTTCCTGTGTTCCCTCCCCTGGTACGTTTGGGAGGAGAGGAGGAAAGGTGAGGCTGGGAAGGGACAGGCAGGTGGGCAGAGGCTGGGTTATACAGAGCCTTGCAGGGGCAGGTAAGGGGTTTAGAGTCTGTTCTAAAGAAAGTGGGGAGCAGCTGCAGGACTTAAGAGTTCTGTTCTGATCTCATTAAAATGTGGAGTGATCACTCAGAGAACTGAACAGTGAATAGAACAGAAGCAGGCAGACCAGGTAGGAAGCTTCTGGGATAGGTAAAAGTAGGGTGGATAGAGATGGAGAAGTGGATGGATTTGAGATATATCTGTAGGTGGACTCCACAGGGCTTGCGAGTGGGTTAATTTTGGGGGTAGAGGGACACTGAGGCAGAGAGATACATCCAGAATAATTCCTAGGTGTTTGTCTTGAGCAACTGAGTGGTTATTGGTGCTCACTTGAGGAGCAGCAGCTTTGGGGGATCAGGAGTTCATTTTCAGATGTGTTAAATAGGATATTCATGAAATGTGTAGTAGGCAGCTGGGTAATGGAGTCTGGAGTTCAGAAGATTGAGACCAGTTAGAAAGATTTGGCAGTCATGAGCCTCTAGATGGTGTTTAAAGCCATAGATATGGCTTAGAATGGGATTTGATAATAAAAAAATTGGGTAGTAAAGGAGAAGAGGGATGTCATCTCAGGTTGGTGGGAGAAACATTCTGAGCAAAGGCATAGAGATGGCACATGGTCACGGAAATAAGTAACTGGGCTGTCTGCCTTGGAGGCTTGATTTGGAGTAGTTGTCCAGGCCTTGGCACTGTTGACAAATCTGGTGTTACTGACCGGCTAATTCTTCGTTCTCAGCGTGTCCTGGCGTTGTAGGGTGTTGAGCAGTGTCCCTGTCCTCTATGGACTAGATGCTGGTAGTACTTCCTTCTCCATATCCCACTAATGGCAGTTAAAAATGTCTCTTCCAAATGTCTCCTGTGGGGCAAAATCACGCCTGGTTGAGAACCACTGATTTGGAGGGAAATATCCAGGAGACATTTTACTGAGGAGATGAGAGGAGGCATATTATGGATGGCTTTGAGAAGAGTCTCTTACAACAATTTAGCCTTGAGGCATCTCTCTGTAGTGATTCAGTTGAGTCTTTTGAGCTTTTGTAGTCATTGATGGGATGAAAAAGATACTAGGAAAATGGGCTCAGTGGTGAGCAAAAAGTCG
This sequence comes from Sturnira hondurensis, assembly GCF_014824575.4. Lineage (NCBI taxonomy): Eukaryota > Metazoa > Chordata > Mammalia > Chiroptera > Phyllostomidae > Sturnira > Sturnira hondurensis. Next base: position 1,209,205 of record NW_028091508.1, read on the forward strand.
ATCAGGTGGAGGAGAAAGTAAATGCAGGGACGGGGCAATCACAGGTATGATGTGAGGAAAAACAAGAGGAAAAGATGAATCCAGGAGACATTTGGAGGACATTATGACATTATTAATGAGAATCCCAGAGATGGAGTGGTAAGGAAACACTGAGGTGTCAGACCTGGGTGATGGGGAAAATAATGGGATCTTGGGTAGAAATGGAGCAGTTGGAAGGGGCATGGTTTGTGGAACACAGAAGATCTTGCATGTGGGGTTGGTGCTATGGGATATCTAAGGTCTTACTTAATAGATTGTTGGAAATATGGTATGGATTAGGACTACCCATGTAGACTGGAATTCACCTGCATAGAGGTGATAAAGGTCAGATGCCCAAGGCTAGGCCCTTGGGGGAAACTAAAAATAAGAGGACAGGAGAGGGAGTAGATCTGTTGAAGGAGCAGTCTGAGCGGTTGGGGAAAACCAGGAAGGCAGAGTTCTGAAACTTGACTTATGTTGTGGTTTGACTGCCCACTCTTAGCCCTGAATACAGTATAGAGCAGCAGAAACATCAAATTCAGGTTATTTTGTAGACATGCTAATGGATTTATTAAGTGCACAGATTTATTGAGCACATTTATTGATTACTGTGCAGGTCTTATATTAGAAAGCTCTGGGGATATGAAATGGGTGAGATCATTCATGTCCTTAAGGAATTCATGGTCTAGAAGGGAAGACTGATGGGAAAAGAAACAGTTGCATAGGGTAGGGTGCTGTGATAGATTGTACAAGCTCTTATTATATGAAATGTTAAAGGGACTTATATAAGAAAAAGAAGATGAAAAATATGAACAATGAAAGGACAGCAAACTCATAGTTATTAACAACCACACCTAAAACAAAAGCAAACCGAGAGGACAGCTAAATCAGGAGTGGAACCATAGAAATGAAGAACACATGGAGGGTTAGCAACAGGGGAGTGGGAGGAGGAGAAGGGGGGAGAAGGCACAGAAAATAGCATAGACAGTAGTTAGAAAATAGGGGGGAGGGCAAGAATAGTAGGGGAAATACAGAAACTAAGGAAGTTGAGACACATGGTCATAAACTAAAGAGGGGGAATGGTGGGAGAGGGGGTGTGCAGGGTGGAGGGGAATGAAGGGGGGGAATAGAACAACTGTAATGGTATAATCAATAAAATATATATTTAAAAAAAAAGCACTGTGCAAACCCTGGGGGATGAGCACTTGAGGAAAGAATGGTAGGGCTGTGAGGAAACTGAGGAGGTGATGCCTGGATGGTGTCTTGAAGGATTTGGGAGGTTGTTTCTGCTTTTTGGCTATTGGGAAGAATGATAATATGAACATATCATCATGAACATATGCAAGTATCTGAGTCTCTGTTTTCAATTCTTTTGGATGTTGTGCTACTTCTGTGATTAACTTTTTGAGAAACTGTCATTGTTTTCCACAGTGGCTGTACCATTTTATATCCCTACCAGCAATGCATTGAAAAGTCTCCAATTTTTCCACATCCTTTCCAATGCTTTTTACCTTCTGTTTGTTTGTTTAATAGTAGCCATTCTAGTGTGTGTGAAGTGAAACCTCACTGTGATTTTGATTTGAGGGAGAAGATGAAAGTAAGTAAGGTTTTGAAACAGGGTTTCTTGCAATGGTGCTCTTCAAGACTAGAAGCACATAAAGGACAACAGTTCTGGAGGTGGATGGGTAAGTTCAGTTTTAGGCAGATCACATAGTAGTTGAACATAAGAGCCCTAGAAAAACTTTTTAGTTACATTTGTTGAATGTCTGTCATCTATCAGGAACCGTGCAAAGTGCACCATTTAAGTTTTTGGTGACTGACATGGAAAGGAACTTATGTGGTCTAAACACAGAAGTAAACTCTTCAGATACAGAGATGTAATACAGATTGTTGTCCAGACTTAGTTGTTTTACATCTTCCTTTATGTGGCTTAAACTTTTAGTTTGATTCTGCCACTTTTGTTTTGTTATTGGTGTGTGGTTTGATGGATTTTTCCTGTCCCTATCTATTCACTTGTTACAATGAGGGACTACAAAATAGGACACTGTTCTCTGTGTTATCCTCCACAGCTGTTTCCTATAGTAAAGACTGCAAAACAATGACCTCATGGTTTCCACAAGTAAACCTTTTATATACAGTAGTGGAAAGAAATCATTCAAAACTGAGTAATTTAAAATTGTGTCCTCTGTAGCTTTTTCCTTCAAAAATATTCTTGTTTGCTCTACTAATTAATTGTTCACTGGCTGTTCCTCAAATGACCTTTTATGTTTAACAAACAACATCTTTGCAGTTGCAGTGTGGCACATTTGGCTGTCTTGTCTTTCATTTGACTGATCTTTCTGTATTTGGAAGTCATTGTTTTATGCCCTGGACTGTGGTAGCTCCAAGAGGAACTGGCCAGTCACCAAACATCTGTTGCTTCTTCCCCTCAGTTGTTGAGCTTGGAAGGCAGCAAACAGTGTGCCCACAAACCAATAGTTCATGCTTTAGGAAATTGCACAGGACTGGGCAGGAATCTTTGTAAACTCATTACAGCTCCATAAATTCTTTGATTTTTTTACTCTTGGTTTTGTAGTCTAAGAGCAAGGCTGAGCTATTTGATTCTCAGGAGAGATTTAAGAAACAGTAACAGTTATAATCATGAAAATACCATTTGTTTGTATGGAGCCATATCACTTAAAATGTACATTTCATTTGCAATTTTTCATTTAGTCTTCACAACAGCCCTGTGAAAGGAATTGTTATTCATGTTTAAAACTAAGATGTCAGTATTCAGTTCTAGTATCAGGACCAGAACTCCAACCTTGCCTGGTTTTTATGAAGATTAAATTAAAACTAGAAGTATGGGTTTATTATCAAAACCCATCTGTAATAAGTGTTCAAGAAATGGTAGGTGGTGATAATGAAGCTGCTTGTCCTAAGTCTGTGGCCACCAAGTATCCTTCCCCATTTCCAAACTCTGTTTCTTCCAGTTGATAGGTTTTATTGTTGCCAGATAATCTTACTAAGTTCACCTGTAATTACATTATTTGTTTTTGCTCAAAAAAATGCCTTTACTTTTTCTTTTGTATACAAAATGGTATAAATTTCCTAGCTTGGCATTTACGCCTTTCCAGAAAAATGAAAAAAGTCATACATAAAACCAGCCCTATTAAAAAAACTTTCAGATTTAATTAGACATAAAATTATTGTTCATATGCTCTAAATGTTTCTAAATACTTATTCTCAATTTCTGTACTTACCTTGTCATGGACTGGTGACAGAAAGTTCACAGATGTGTGCCTTGTCTGTGGATTGTATTTTGAAGAGCTCTGTTGTGGAACTTCCTGTAGTCTGATTTCGCCTGTTGTATTACTATAATTTCAGTCAAACTGTTCTTCTGTCCCTGCGTTCCCTCTAAACTGGTAGGTAGATAGAGAGGTTTAATAAGGTTTAGGGTTGGGGGATGTGTATGTGTGTGTGTGTTTGTTATAACCGCCTCCTCTTTTTTTTTTTGTTGGTAAAACTAATTTGTGGGTAGTGTTACCAACCTCCATCAGAAAGCCTATACTGTCTGGTCGTGTCTCCTGGAATGTTAATAATGATATTCCTAGATCATTAAGGGTCAAAAATGGTGATAAAACTTTAACATTCCTTTTTTACTTAACACCTAGAACACTTATTCTATAGAGACTTTTGCCCTCAGCTAGTATTCTGTTAAGTCAAAGTAAATGTGTAGAAGAAAGGTAAGATAAATGCTTGATTTTCTTTCGTTCCTTTTCTTTTCTTTCTTTCTTTTTTTTTAAAGATTTTATTTATTTTTAGACAGAGGGAGAGAAATATCAATGTGTGGTTGCCTCTTGAGTACCTCATACCAGGGAACCTGGCCTGCAACCCAGGCATGTGCCCTAACTGGGAATCAAACCAGTGACCCTTTGGTTCGCAGGCTGGTGCTCAATCCACAGAGCCATACCAGCCAGGGTTCCCCACCTTATTTTCTACTTTTTAAAAACAATTACTTAGTTTCCAAATGTGATTGGTGAGTTTTTTGTTATAACCATTTAAACTCATGGGTTTAAATGCATATTTGATGTTTTTCAGTGATTAACCTTTTTGATATTTGAATTAATGCAAGTGACTGCATTATTTGTATATTTGATGTTTATTTTTAAATGCATATTTGATGTTTTTCAGTGATTAACCTTTTTTGTTGCTCAAATTGTCCCATTTTAGACTAGTGTCACAAGTTGGCTCCCAAGTAAATTTGACATAATAATAGTAGTCTGTGATGTCAAACTAGAATGCAGGAAAGTTAAAATGTTTCAGGCTCGTCTTACATGTCTCCTGCCCCAGATCTGGGACCAGTCTTTCTTTAAAGAGCCCTGGTTCCTTTTGGTGGCAAATGGTACTGAGAATCTGCGTGCTGAGTACTAGGGGTGCACATGGTTCCTATTTTTTCTAAGTAGCTAGAACTAGGAAATGTGTAATTTCTTTTAAGAAATAAAGTAATTTCTTTTATTTAATGAAATCATGAATTCATTTGATAGTTCCAATTCAGGACTTCAGATTTTTTATTTAACCTCATTGATCTTACATCTGTTTTTCCTTTTTCCCATGCTGAAAATCCTGTTAAAACCAGTGTAAATTCTCATTTGTGTTATCCCACAGTGCACTCGTAAGTCTCAGAGTAATAATTCTAATACTAATAGTATGAGTCTTTGAAAAGATTTAAGATTTATTTTTGGTATGTGTGTCTATATGTATATATGCATTTATTGCCTAATTACTATGTCTTAAGGTCACTTGCATTAATTCTAAGTGTGACTTTGTCACCAACTGGATATATAGTTAAATTTATTTCTTTTGCTTTTGATTTTGAGGAAATACTGTAATTTAAAGTTTAATTCTGTTGCATAATTATGTTAAAAAATAACTATGCAGCCTGGAGTTAAATTTACAAAACAAGATCTGTTCATAGAAGTCTAGTTTCTGTCTCTGATCCCATACCCTCTTCTCTTTCTTCCTAAAGTTTATGATTTATTCTTTCATTGCTTTTAATACCAATAAATATGTGTGCATATATGTGTGGTTGTATACTTTATGTATATTCATATTTTCCTCCTATTTAGATAAATGCTGGCACACTATATGTAATTTTTTCCATCTAGCTTTTTTTCATATAGCTAACATGAGTGCTTACCAGATGCCCTGCACAGTGGATTACTTTCTTTACTCCTGATAACAGTGTAATAGACACATTATTTTTGTTTTGCAGATGAAGACACAGATGTTTCTGTAGAACTTTAATTCTCTAGCTCTCTTTATTTCCCATAGTAACTGGGCTTTATTTTGAGCAATGGCAGGGGCAGAGAAAGGATGTTTTTAAACTGTGGGGAGGAGGTTCAGCCTTTTTTTTTGACGTCCATAGTTCTCTATAGCTGGAGAAGACTAATAGTAAGATCACCTTTCCTGAGCAAAGATGCTCCAAGTAAATACAAAGATATACATATATATTTCATTTTCTAAAGATCTTATTTATTTATTTTTAGAGAGGGCAAGGGAGGAAGAGAGGGAGAAAAACATCAGTGTACAGTTGCCTCTCGAATGCCCCCTACTGGGGACTAGGTCCGCAACCCAGGCATGTGACCTGACTGGGAATCAAACCAGTGACCTGGTTCTCTGGCCAGCACTCAGTCCACTGAGCCACACCAGCCAGGGGCTAATTACAAAGATATATATATATATATATATAATGTTTTATTGATTATACCATTACAGTTGTTCTATTCCCCCCCTTCATTCCCCTCCACCCGCACACTCCCTCCCCCACCATTCTCCCCCCCTTAGTTTATAACCACGTGTCTCAAGTTCTTTAGATTCTGTATTTCCCCCACTATTCTCGCCCTCCCCCCTATCTATTTTCTACCTACCATCTATGCTATTTTCTGTGCCTTCTCCCCCCTTCTCCCCCTCCCACCCCCCTATTTCTAACCCTCCATGTGTTCTTCATTTCTATGGTTCCACTCCTGATCTAGCTGTCCTCTTGGTTTGCTTTTGTTTTAGGTGTGGTTGTTAATAACTGTGTGTTTGCTGTCCTTTCACTGTTAATATTTTTCATCTTCTTTTTCTTAGATAAGTCCCTTTAGCATTTCATATAATAAGGGCTTGGTGATGATGAACTCCTTGAACTTGACCTTATCTGAGAAGCACTTTATCTGTCCTTCCATTCTAAATGAAAGTTTTGCTGGATAAAGCAATCTTGGCTGTAGGTCTTTGGATTTCATGACTTGGAATACTTCTTTCCAGCCCCTTCTTGCCTGTAAGGTCTCTTTTGAGAAATCCGCTGACAGTCTGATGGGTACTCCTTTGTAGGTGACTGTCCCCTTATCTCTTGCTGCTTCTAGGATTCTCTCCTTCATTTTAGTCTTGGCTAATGTAATTATGATGTGCCTTGGTGTGTTCCTTCTTGGGTCCAACTTCTTTGGGACTCTCTGAGCTTCCTGGATTTCCTGGAAGTCTATTTCCTTTGCCAGACTGGGGAAGTTCTCCTTTATTATTTGTTCAAATAAGTTTTCCACTCGTGGCTGTTTCTTTCCCCCTTCTGGTACCCCTATAATCCGGATGTTGGAACATTTAAAGGTGTCCTGGAGGTTCCTAAGCCTCTCCTCATTTTTTTGAATTCTCATTCCTTCTTTCCTTTCTGGTTGGATGTTTTGTTCTTCCTTCTGGTCCATTCCATTGATTTGAGTCCCAGTTTCCTTTCCATCACTATTGGTTTCCTGTGCATCTCCCTTCATTTCGATTAGTTTAGCCTTCATATGTTCCTCTAATTTGTGACTATAATCAACCAGTTCTGTGAGCATCCTGATAAACAGTGTCTTGAACTGTGCTTCTGAGAGGCTCGCAATCTCTTGGTCGCTTAGAGTTATCAGCTCTGGGACCTTGAGTTCCTCTTGTGCCATCTTTTGGGCTGTTCGTGCCTGTTAAGTAGCAGGATCGGAGCCCTAGGTGTTCACCAGAGCAGGGCAACTTAGTCGCTGGGTTGTGACGCTGTATGTGGGGGCGGGGTCAACGAGGAGCAATGGCGTCCCATCTGCCGCCTCCCACCTCGGCCCCCACAGGTGCGGCAGCTGCCACGGTCACTGGGGCCTGCACGTTTCATCCCACTGCACGCGAGTGTGCCACCGCCATCAGCCCTCCACCCCTGGGTTCGCCCCCTGGGGCCTGTGTGGCCCGTCTCACTGTGCTCGAATGTGCGACCGTGGTCAGTCTGCCCCACACCCTGACTGGGTCCGGGCTACTTGCGAGCCTAGGTCTGGGGATCTTTCCTGCCCGTCTCTGCTCCGCTGCTGGCTCCGCCCCTCTTACCATCCGGTTGACTGGGTGCGTTGTTGTTGGACTTCCGTATAATTCAATTTTCTGTTCTTTGGCTGTGTCTCTGTTCTCCAAACCTTTGTTGTAGTCAAACTTGGTTGTGGGAGAAGGCACCGTTTTTCCACCTATGCCTCTATCTTGGCGGCACAAAGATATATTAACATAATGTTTTTAATCTTATCCTAACATCACAGCCCCTTTCCCAGTGAGCAACAGCTTGATGAGTCTTCCTTATTTTAGAGCCCTGATTCCACAGATGTTACCAACAAAAGACAATGCCTTTAAAAGCAGCAGAGCATGGGAAGTAGCTAGTAGTTGATGATGTCAGGACTTTAATAATGACAGGAAGGGAAGGAAGAGGGCAGTAGCCTTGTTTCCCTGCGGCAGGAGAGAAAGAACAATGGCAGCTTTTAATGTTAAACACAATGGGAAGAAGGGTTGGTTAGGTTGGGGATGATAGTTCTTCCCCTAGAGGCTCTACTGTGATGGTATACAGTGTTTGGCTGTTGTAATTGCTCCCCATCCCTTCCTGGTGATACTACTGATACTCTCTCAGGCTTCAGACTGTTAGCATATGAGGAGGGTGAGGGCAGCCAGCATCCACGTATACCCCTTTCCTTTTGAAAATTTGTGAACCCATGAATTTGGAATTTAGTCAGAATCCTGGTGCAACTAAGCTTGAGTTGGTTACTGAGTCTTGGTTTCCTTTTCCCCCTTTTCATTGCCGTATAACATCAGCCTCACAGATCGTGGTGTTCAACAACCACTGGTTCCTTGACACCTAAGTGATGGGAGCATTTTAGCAGGAAAATCCAATGAGCCAGCCCACCCACCAACCCAACCCACCCAGGCTGTAAGATCAAGCCTGGAACACAGGAGAGGGTGGACCCCTGGAACACAGGCCTCTGTAGTTACATGGGGAAGAGAAATGTGTTACACCTTAAAATTTTCTCTGGGTCTGGCCTTGCAGCTCTGTTTTATTGCTCACTTTTGATTCACGTGTGCTCTTGGTTTTGACTCCTTGAATTATAGATTATTTTCGAAGGGGTGATATTTAAATCTCCAGTGTTAACTATGCTAGATGACTCCCTGGGGGCTTCTCAGTTTGATATATTCTGTGCCATTGTGCAGTCATTATGCGATCTTTTCTTGTTACAATAACCCATTCATCTTGTCTTTTGGGAAATATAAGTTAATTCCCAGGTAATTATTTATTTGAACATCAAGTCTTTAAAATTTGAACTTCTTTTGGATTGATGGCTTGATAGCATATTTTACATACTCGCTTTCCCAGGAGAGGATCCTAGACACACTACTACTGTTTTCTTGGTGATTTAGAGTATCTTGAGCATCATCCAGTATGCTCTTGGTCTGTAAGTTGTTGGGTTCTTTGGGGGCAAGTGGGACTGTATAGGACTTGATGAATAGTTCTGGATTGCTATATTGTGAATTCTTGTTTCTGCTCTTTATAATGTACCCTCTTGTTCCCCATCATTTTCCTTCATGGTCCTTCATTTTTCTCATGTTTCATCTTGGGAGCCTATACTTTCTACTTCCTCATTCCTATGTTTTGTAGTTTCTAATTGTTTTTTATTTAAGTAACCAGATAAATAGAATCAGCTGTAAGTAAGACTGAGTAAACTGAGTTAGAGCCTGAGACTCTGGCTAAGAAACTTTAGTGTTTTTCCTTTTTGAAGTCAACTAATTTTTGAAAGCTTTTAAAGGAAGTATGGATACATACAGAAAAACAGTCAGTGTGAGCTTGATGAATTGTCCTAACATGACAGTGCATCACCTGGTCAGGAAATGGGACATTGCTAGCCTCCAGAATCTTCCTCCTTTGCTTCCTTCCAAATTCCAGCTGCCCCTTCCCTGAAAAGGTAACCACTCTTATGGCTTCTAACACCATTGATTCATTTTGCCTGTTTTTAAATTTTACTATGAGTAAAATAATAGAGTGTAGATTCTTTTTTAAAAGCAGCTTTATTAAGGTATAGCTTACATACCATATAATGCTCCTATTTAAAGTATATAATTCAATGGTTTTGTTGTATATTTAGAGTTAGCAGCTATCAGTTTTAGAGCATTTTTAATTATCCCCAGAGAAACCCATACCCATTTGCAACTCCTCATTCCTCCCAAACCTTCCAGCCCTAGGTGTCCTTTAATCTACTTTCTGTCTCTGTAGATTGGCCTGTTTAGGCATTTCATATAAATAGAATCATGCAACATGTGGCCTTTTGCAACTGGCAGCTTCTACTTAGCATGATATTTTCAAGGCTGAAAAATATTTCATTATATGACTATACCACATTTTGTTTATCCATTCACGTGTTGATGAACATTGGGCTTGTTTTCACTTTTAGGCTATTATGAATACTGCTATAAACCTTCATGGACAGATTTTTTTGTGTGGCCATGTGTTTTCATTTCTCTTGAGTTTATGAGTTTATGTGCCCAGAAGTAGAATTGCTGGGTCATATGGTAACTCCGTGTTTAACTTTCAGAGCAATTGCCCAACCATTTTTTAATGGTGCCTGCATCATTTTACATTCCCATGAGCAGTGGTTAACGGTTTCCTGGTGTCTCCACATCCATGCCAACACTTTTTAGTGTCTGTCTTTATTATAGTGGGTGTGAAGTAGTATCTCACTGTGGTTTTGATTTTTATTAAGTATATATAGTTTTGTGTCTGATTTCTTTTGCTAAAGTTCATTGTAACATCTATTTTGATAAGAATACTATCTAAATTATTGTAGAAAACTTGGAAAATACATAAATGTTGAAAGAGGAAAATGGAAAAATGTATAAAAGTTGTTTGTCATATTACTTTCTTGCCTTTCTCCCTTCTCTGTGTGTTTTAACATAATTGGGATCAAACTGTACGTACAATTTTATGTGATTTCATTTCATACGGTATCATGAGTAATTTTTGTCACAGAAACTTTTCAGATAGTTGTATAATGGCTCAACAACCTTTTTGATGGTTTCTGGTTGTGATGAATGTATTTTTTTGCATAAATCTTTCATTTTTTAATGAGCAGAAAATGGTTGCTACTCGTAACACATATGAATTATTAAAAGCGGTAAGAAAATTACTGAATTGATTTGCCAGCCAATTACTTTTGACTGTTTTTTTGGGATATATAGAAGTGAAATTCCTGAGTCAATGGTTATCTATTTAAAAGGTTCTTCAGTCTAATATTCTCCCAACAGAGCTATTTTGGCCAGGCAATATATATATATTTTTTAATATTTTATTTATTTATCTTTAGAGGGGAAGGGAAGGAGAGAGGGAGAGAAACATCAATGTATGGTTGCTTCTCATGCATCCCCTGCTGGGAACTGGCCCCTGCTGGGAACTGGCCTGCAACCCAGGCATGTGCCCTGACTGGGAATCGAGCCACGATCGTGTGGTTCGCAGGCCCGCACTCAATCCACTGAGCTACACCAGCCAGGGTGGCCAGGCAATATTTTGAAGGTTCTTAAGTTATAATCGTTACCTTATTTTATGGAAGGATTGTGCTGTGAACAGTGCGTAAGAATGTCTATCATACCCTCTGTTGCAGAATAGAAATCTTAAGCTGATAAGTGGAAAATAGCATTTTAAATTCTTTTTCTTGTTGATAGTGAGGTAGGATAGCTTAGCTTTATCTGTTCTTTAAGGTGGAAGTACACCTGTACAATGGTAACAGTTTAGTAATTTCACAGAATTCTCTTTGTTTGCTCCCTATATATTCACACACTCTTCCATTTAGCCTTTTAAAGGCAGATGACCAAATCCTAACCCAGCTAGGATTGGTCAAGTTTGGGGCAGGCCAGACCAGGCCAAGGTAGGAAGGTTCTAATCATACTTTTCTAGGAAAAGCCTGAAGCCATGCACCTGTTTTTATGCGATCTGATTCTTCTGAGGGTTGGAAAAACCAGAGGAGGCCAGGGTTGATTTGGAGACTGCCCAGTGTGTGACTTAGGAGTCAGCCTGGCTTAACTTTCAGGCATGCATGGTGTTGGGTATGGACAAGAGTGATATGACAGGCCTGGGATTTGTAGGCATCTCCAGCCAGTTAAACTTTATTGGGAGTACTGTGGGTTTATGGTGCTATGAACTCATAATTAATATATACTTTAAAGAGAGATTATTTCCAGAATATTTTGGATCCTTTTATATCAATTACCTGTTTGCCCAAAACCATTTTAGATTTGTTTATCATCAAATACCAATATATTCAAAATCACATGTATATGCAGCACACTGATTACACTGATTACAGAAGAAATATTTGCATGTTTGTCCTTGGGATAGTTCAAGGTTGAACTCATGCCTCCTCCATACCTTGTCTTCCTCACCCTATTCTGCCTCCAAAGATGTGTGGATCACTTCACTTCAATTCAAAGAGGAGTGCCACTCAATCAAGAACTTGGCAGGGCCTTGTGCTGAGTCCCTCAGCCAAGCCTGTGTTCCGCATCTCCTTCCCAGCTTGATCAGGAAGCTGACTTTAATGTTCTTCTTTTCTTTTCCTAGGGCTAAGCTTTCACTTGCCATCTAGCAAGCCAGGGTGGCCTGAAAAAGCCCCTGATGGGTGTCTAAAGGCATAAACTCTCCTTTTTTCCTTTGTCTTTCCCTCATTTTTCTTTGATGCTGGCTGCTGTCACATTTTCCCTCCAGGGATAAGACCCAAAGCTTGTTTTTGGCTTTGGGTTTAGGATTAAAATTTAGTGTAAGGCTCCCTAGGTCTGTCTAGCAGAGAAGAAAAAATTCTCAGTGTAGTGCAGCTAAGTTCACTGAGATTTGGGACAAATGCTTCAGCTAGAAATAAGGTATATTTCTTTTTGCCAGCCCCATCTTCTGTGCATAAGAGTTGGGTTCCGTGGCCATAATACCAGGGTGTGCTCTTAAGATCATTCTTAACTACCACCTAGTTATTGTTATCAACTAATTCATTTTAGAAAATGTGGAAAATACAGAAACATGTAAAGAAGAAAGATAGATCACCTAAAACTTCCCACTTTAAGATAATGACAGTTGATATTTTGGTGTATATTTAGAATGATAAGAGACAAAAAGGTCTTACTTAAAATGTATTTTAAAAGTTTCAAATGTTCGTATGTAGTTTTGTATCTTCTTTTCACTTAATTGCATTATGTATTCATTTCTCCATGTTTTTTAAAGTAATTCTCACATATCTCCTACATTCCGTAGTGGGAATATATAATTCTTAGATATTTAAATGGCTTTTCCAGTTTTTCTGGTTTTACTTTTAACTGTTGAAGATCATTACATTTAACGTGTGACAACCTTTTAGTTACATAAGGACTAGGCATTTGCCTTTTAGATTGGGTTGATTGTTAGCCAAAAAATTTCCACTTCCTCCTAAAAAAACATGATTTTCTTGTATTGGGAAGAATCTTAGATTGTGTTGGAAATAATGGGTCCCAAAAGAAGGCACTCTTGGATTAATTGATTTACTCGATTGGCTATGTAATCACATCGTGGTGGTGACTCAGTCTGACTTTAAATTTGGAGTCTGCTAGGCTTAGCCTCGGTGGGGTGTGCTGAGAAGGGTGGGCAGAACAGACTTCATCTCCACCAGATGAGTGGTGTGAGTGCCAGAAGGTGAAGAACACTTCCCTAGACATTAGCTGATGAGAGGCAGATGGAGTTCTCCAAAGCCTTGTCTCTCTCTAGTCTGCTCTCTGTTGCAACTGGGGATACTCATGCAAGATAGCATTCTTTGCAAGCTGCAACTTGATCTTTTGCCATGGTCTGAATTCCTCCTTATTCCTCAGATAACATCTCAATTAGATAAACTGCACTTTTGTTTCTGGACCATATTTCAGTCATAGGAAAAAATGCAAATTACAACAAAACAAACATTGATTAACAAGGATTTATTTAAAAACAAATAAACTCTCAAAATCTTCAGACTTTGTGCAGCTGTAGTTCAGTCTCCTACACGTTTTATGTCTGCATCAAGAATTAGCACTCAGAATGAAGAACCTCAAGTCCTGTGTGATCCTGAGTTGTATAAAAAAAGGGAATCATTTGTTGGAGAAGGATTATTGACAAAATGGTTTTAGGCTGTTTCAGTAAGATGAGGTTGAAGAATTAGGGTAACTTTGGACAAATCACTTCTCTGAGCCTAGTTTTTCATCTGTAACTAGTAATAATGATGATACTTACAGCATAGGGAATTTTTGAGGGTTTGGTTTTATAGGAAATAACAACTATGAACAATTAGTATCTATCACTGGCACTCAAATATTAACTTTTATTGTTACTCTTTGTGTCAAGTATTATATTTGCCAGGAACAGGGTGGTAGATAATATTGAATAAAATATTCCTGATCACTCTCTGGTTGGAGGTGGATATAAGGTAATACTTGCTGATGATATGAATAAAATACATTGTAATAAGTGATGGTAATCCAGTGAGGACAGAAGAGCTTCACACAAGTTTTAGTGCTTTTGGAAGTGAACTTGAGAGCTTTTCCACTGTGACCATGTTGTTTTTTTCTCAGACTTGGCTTCATGTTAGAATTAGAATTTTTAAAGAGAAGAATCACACTTGAGAAAAGATTAGCAATGATCAGATCCCACATAGACCTGGCTCTGCTGCCAGGATATGGTTTTTATTTAAAAATTTTTTTCCAGGTAATTTTAATGTGTAGCCAAGGGTCAGGAAACAAAACCTTAGATATTTTTTTCTTTTCTTTCTCTTTAGTATTTTCCAAGATTATATAGTACCACAGGGTAACTTGAAAGTTACTTAACAGCAGCTGTATAGAATTATAGAATTTATGTAGTGCTTTTATGATATCTTTGAAGCCCCACAATAATCTTTTTAGAAAATATTATTATCACCATATTGCAGAGACGATAGCCTAGGCTCAGAGAAATACAAAGTAAAAGGTGATGGAAAGAAGACTTGAACTCAGTTGTTCAGAATTCAGTCTTTCTGTTTCTGTTGCATTTCTAGTGGAAACTTCCTATTACTGTTACATACTTGGAGGCCTTCCATTTTTACTGTTTTCTGTCTTAAAGCTTTATGATATGTTGGGAAATCTTTGCTCATTGTTCATCTTGCTGAACCATTTGTCATATATTCCTTTTCATATTTCATCCTTTTATCCTGGCTCTGATGCTCTTGACCATACTTCCACCCTTAGTTATAATTTCTTGAAATGCAGTAACCCTTTCTTAACCTTTTTATGGCAGCGTTTTCTTTTAGACAAAATATATGCCCTTTCTTAGTCTATATTTTAAGCAGTAAATTTCTGCCCCCAAGTCTTCGTGTCTAAAGTTAGTTTTACAACATTGCATATAGCTCTTGCTATGTACGTGTGCTTAGCTCTTGAGTCTTGGTAATGAGAATTTGGATATAAGGAGCACCTCTGATTTACCCTGTGTTAGGCCCTTGTGTCTGTAAGGGTCAAGGAACTCTATACCAGAAATAACTCATTTTTCCCTGTGGTTTCTTGACTACCACTACTTTTCTTTTTCCTGTAACACATAGTTAGGGTGTTTATTAGATTATCCTATGATTTGTTTTATTAGGGGCGGAAGGAAAATCAATAGTCCCCTGGGTATCTGTAGCAGGAAGATGTCACCATTGTGAAGGGCTAGGAAGAGGAGCCTTTGTATTTGTGTGTCCAGTGAGATCTCCTGTAAATTTTCCTTCAGTTTGTGAGGCAGTGATTTAGGGCAAGGTTGATTCAAAGCAGTTTTTGCTCCAGTTGTACAAGGTTGTGGAAGTCTCTGTGGCCTGTTTAATTGGGCCCAGCAAAAATCTTATAGAGCAGTTTGAGCTGCTCACTAAGAGCCTGGAACATAGTGATTGGTGGATAAATGCTGGATGAGTTAAAATAAAAGTGTCAGGAACCATAAATCAAGTTGAATGCAAGCCTGATAAAGAACCTAATATTGTCTCCACCCTGAAATCGGGTGGACATTGTCCATAAAATATTTAACCCATAATGAAGCATTTGATTTCAGCTAATTTGTTTCTTAAAATGCAAATGCTGAAAACTCCTCCACTGGAAGTAAACGAGAGAGGGTCTTGAACAGAAGCTTGTTGTGCTTCTGGCAACTTGTGTACCCAGCTGTATGCCTCGGTACTTGTGTTTCCCTTGCTGTACTTAAGACTTCCTCTCAGCACTTTTCCTATGCTTCCTCCACAGAACAAACAATACCAAACAAACTGACAAAAACAATTTCCCTGCCTTCCTGTCTGTAACTTCTCTGAACCCATTACTATCCTTACCTCCTCTTCTGTCTCTCCCACCTCCTTTTTAAAGCAATTAGTTCCTGTACTTCTGAATCTCCTCCTCCCTTTACTAAGAATCATTATTTCTTCAGGTATCTCCTTTCAGTTAGCTTCTTCCCTCACCATGTAAGTCTCTCTCCTGTGTCAGTCCCCCTCTGGGTAGTCATAGCATCTTTTATCCTTCCTTTTATAACAGAGTTTCTTGGATCTGAAGAGTGGTCTTCTTGCAAGCATTCAGTCTCTACCTTTTCTTCTCTTTCACCCTCTCTGATCTGTTACTAAAATTGCACTGGCAGGTGCCCTCTTCATTTACCATTCCAGAGGTCCATCTCATGCCTGTCTGACTGACTTTTCTGCAGAGCTGACATTGTTGCTCCCATTACCTCAGAGGTTCCGTCTCCTGCTGCTTCCTCTTACCTTCTTGGGCTTCTTTGCCATGACTTGTCCCTTCTCTGCTAGTGTTAAGATTCTGTCTCGGCTGCCTCCTTTCCTTATTAGACGCCCCCTGGCTTACTTCCTCTTGCTCACATGATTGGTATATGCTGCTCTGATTGAATTTCCTGAACACCAGACTTAAACCTTACTTGGGATCCTGTAGATACCTCAAACTCAACATGTTTCACATTCTGCAGCCTTCTGTTCCTTACTTCATTACCCCCCTAAGTCAGACACTAAAAACCTACTGTCATCGCTGAGTGTTACCAGTCACTTCTTTCTCTCCATCCTGAGTCAGCTGTGTCATCAGTAGCAGAACCAGGTGCTGGTTCTGCTGGTTTTTTTCTTGATCCATTTTTCTGTACTAGGAAATCTTCCCTTTTATAGCTCACATGCTTCCATTGTCCATACCAATGACTCTGGTTTCGATTCTCCTAAATGAGAATGTAAGGCTATAAACCATTTCAAGATTAAGGAAGATATCGAGTATAAAATTTATAGGGAGATTGAGGAAGGTGAAGGCTGAGAAAGAAGAGACTGGATTTGGGATTTTGGTGGTGTCTGACCTCTGGGAGAAGTTCTGTTGTATGGTGAAGACTTTCTTCTACAGCTACCTGTCCTTTTGTGTGCCTGTTTCTGAGACGGATCCAGGGAGCATCCTCGTTTGTCATCAGGGTCCTTCCTCTCCCTTGCTCACTTCATTCAGTTAATAAGTTTTGCCAGTGACACCTCAGTTCTCTCATTTTTGTCCCCTTGATTTTTTCTCCCTAAATTTGAATCTTTGTAAACATCTTTATGTTTTATTGACATCTAATTGCCTGAACATCAAGTTGTGGTGGTTCTTTTTCATAATGGAAATAAAAATCTTTCCCCTCTTTTCATCTCTGTTATCATTATTTTATATGGAAAATCACAGTGGACAATTTTTATTTCTTTGGCTGACTTTGTTATTCTTCAGCTTTTAACAATATTGATCATTTTCTGCATAACTCTCATCAGTGGATTCCAGGGACTTCATTCTCCTAATTTTCTTGCCACATTTTTGAATGCCTTTTCTTGGTCTCTTGAGGTTTTATATTGAGCACATGTTTTTTTTTTTGCATTGCTGTTTGCAAAGTCCTCTAACACCTTTGAAAGCTTTCATTCCTCTTTGGGATTATGAATAGTTTATCATAAAGCCAGGGTTTACAAATAATTAATGCTGATTTACTTACCTATCTAGAGTATTGTGTCAAAGAATGCACTGCAGTACCGTGGAAATGCCCAGCATGATGCCCAGGAGTTTCTGTTGTGGCTTTTGGACCGAGTTCATGAAGACCTCAATCATGCTGTGAAGCAGAGTAGCCAGCCTCCTGTGAAGGTGAGAGTACCCCACCTGGCAATCAAGGAGCAGGGAGCCCAGGGCCTATTCTCCCAAAACTCTGAGGAGCTGTGCAGTTTGCACTTAGTTAATGTAGTGATACTGAGTAAGCTCTAGGTGAGTAAAAAGTTCATGGGTACTTAGAGGATTTCTCCACATTTACTATTGTGTTGGCAGTGTGAGGCACTGCCAGATACCAGAGGCACTGTCTCCCAGGAGCTTAAAGTCTAATGAGAGGGGATACATTTGCCTGTATGACTATCTTTAGACTAAAATCAGTGGTTCCATCTCACAAAATTGTTTTTAAAGCAAAAATTTGCTTTCTAGTACAGTGAGACTCATAGCCTGTAGATCACTGGAATGAATATATAGTCAAAAAGTAAATGCATGGATGTCTCATTGTTAGGATTGCATTTGCGTGTAGGAAGTGAATACCCAGAATATTCTCACCAAGAAACAGTGATTTATTCTCATTTTTGTGTGTACAGCCTTACTACAGTGGGTAAGATGATTTTTGTAAGGGGGATAATTAAGGTGTAGAGTTGCTTTTCTTTTGCAGCTTTCAGAGTTTTTGGTAATTCTGCTCTGTACCTCAAATTTTAAATTTCTAGTTTTGGTAAGTTGTTAAAATTTTGATTCAAGGTCCTTTTGTGCTTGAATACTCTGTACTGTCATGTGGCTCTATGCTTGTGACTGACTCTCTACCATCAGATTGAGATGAACTAAGGTCAGGAACTGTGTCTTATTTTTGTACCCTAAAGCCCTCCACAGTGCTCTCTGCACATAGTAGCAGGTGCTCAGTAACTAATTGTTAGGTGGAAGAACATGAAAAAGTTAAGTGAAATATGAAGTAGAGTGATTAGGCACCAAAATCAGCAGCTAGTAGGCACTAGAAAATTTAGGCATCGTAGGGACCAGTGGTTGGGATTATTTCCTGGAAGAGGTTAGAGTGGGACTTTGAGAGTTGGAGGGAGATTGGAGTATCCTGGAGAAAAACTGTCTGGGTAGGGTGGAGAGATGGGGATGTGTGAGAGAGCCTGTGAGGAGATGAATTCTGTGACCCACCTCTTGGCCACTGTGTTCTGGTTCCTTTAGCAGATACCTTTCACTGAAACATCTTGACCTGAAGCATAGGTTGTATAAGAAGTCAAGGACCTTTGTGACACTTTCAAGGTCATCTTTAATCAACAGTTGGTACTTCTAGTCTGTAATATTGTGTTTTCTTTTTTTAAGCCACCATCAGAGACTGATATGATACCTGAGGGACCATCTTTTCCTGTCTGTAGCACTTTTATACAGGAACTTTTTCAAGCCCAGTACCGGTATGAGCAAATTAAATTTCCCCTTATGTTGTCAGTTTACATGGTTGTAAGTGATCTTAATATGTATTTCTTACATTTTTGTTTTTGAAGATCATCTTTGACATGTCCTCATTGTCAGAAGCAGAGCAATACTTTTGACCCTTTCCTCTGCATTTCTTTGCCAATTCCTCTACCCCACACAAGGTAAGAACAGATTTAATAAAATTAAGGTGGTACATTCCTATGTGTTCCTTTTTTCTGTGTAGGCTTCTAATAGGTCTTCATAATTTATTTAGACAAGTAATGAAATTAGTGATAAATTGAATACAGGCGTTGTTAAAACCTTACAGAAATTTATGAATGCCTGTCTGAGTTTGCAGGGTGCCTTGGACAGTTGTGTATATTCAGTCAGTCATCGATCCACAGCGTGGCAGGGAGGCGAAATGTTGAGTGCCTTCTAGATTTTCTAGAGTCCTCACATTGTACTTTAATTAATTGTGTTATTTGAACATTTTCTCAAAATTTCCAGGAGTTACACTGTTTTAATGAAAATATAAATAGGTGTGTTATATTTTTGGTTTTTGAAGCTAAGCTTTTCCAGAGGTCTCTTGTTATTGTTTATAATTTTATGTAGGTCCAAGTGAGGTTTCCTATTTGGCTTCCAAATAATGTTGTAGGTTAGCTTCAATTTTACATTGATTTCCAGTCAGGTTTGTCTTGCTTCTATATATAAGTTGAAATAAGCAACTAATGAGAAGATCTGACTTTGGTCTGTACAGGCCTCTCTATGTCACTGTAGTATATCAAGGGAAGTGTTCTCACTGCATGAGGATTGGCGTAGCTGTGCCTCTGTCTGGGACTGTCGCCAGACTTCGGGAAGCAGTGTCTATGGAAACAAAGATCCCCACTGATCAGGTAATATGTCTGTGAATGCCAATTTTGCTAGGAACCACAAAAGTGGCCTTCTGATCCTCCTGGAATTTTTTAACAGTTCTCTGCCAGATATGGTTAGATATAAATGTCAAACCAGTTGCTTCTGTGTTGAGGAAAAGGGATATTAAGACCCAGGGGAGAATAAGGTAAACAAAACGTTTCTGTGATTCATTGAATTATGTGTACATTTTTAAAAGGAAAGCTTTGACTTTACCTTAAAAGTTTCCTTTTTTTCTTTTAGCTTTGTTTGCAAAGTATAATTACTTAGTCCCCTTCAGTTATACTTATGGAGAATTATGTAGGAAGAGCATCGCTATGGTATTTGAAAGTCAGAGAAGCTTACAGAACCTGAACTGTGGCTCTTGAAATACCTTCCCATCATGGTGATGAGCACAGGCATCTAGCTAGTTCTTGCACATAGATACTCAGTTCTGTTTGTTTTCTGCTGAAAGCTGGATCTGTCTCTTACCTTGTTTAGATAAGAGAAAGGAAGTTGTGTGTCTACCCCCCCTTTCTTGTTTGGGTAAATTTTTGATATTTAAATTGGCCTAAAATACATTTGGCTTATTTGTGACTTGACATTTTTGCATACATTTTTTTTACTCCATTCACTGTTATGATTTTATTTGGAAAGACTTTCAATACTTAGGATTTACTAAGGAAAGATGATTTGGTGGCTAAGTACTTTCTCCTTAGATTGCGTCTGGAAACTGTCCTACTTATATAGTGAAGGTATTATGTACTTTGGCTGCAGATGTCCTCATTTAGGAAGTTACCACGGTAAAACAAACACCACCAGCAGTGTTGCCCTTAGAAGCAGATGTACATTTTCATAGGCCCAATACTGGCACATTCATAAAATGTACATGTTCTTCCTTACTCTTAAGAGCTCATTAATTCACTTTTCCTTCAGGATGAGGGTAAAGACAGAGAGGAAGGGAGGCTTAGGTATGTGTCCAAGGCAAATCTGGTTGTCTCTTTAAAGCTTTTGGTACTGTCTGCCTCTTTCCTCATGCAGTTTAAATGAGTGATATATCTACAAGTTCGTTTTGACCTCAACTTGCTGGAAAAAGTGGATTATATCTGCATGCTCACCTGCAGAAAAACAATGTGGGTATTAAAATCATTAGGTAGAAAGTGTGCCAGGAATATTTTCCTTGGAGTATTTGTGGTCTGTGCCACCCAGCTTCCTTTCACCTCATAGACTCATAGTATGTTTGTCTTAGTAAAGGGAACCTTAGGGGCCTAGTCCAAACCCCTCATTTGAAGGAGGCCCAGAGAAACCATGTGACTTCTTCAAGGTCACAGGGCTGGTTTGTAGAAGGCTGGGACTGGAGCCTCCTTATGCCCAATCCAGTGCTTTTTTGCTAAACAGTGCTGCTGAGCATGTAATGAAGTTTCTAAGTGTTTCTATTGTTTTTAACCCATCTTTTGTTTTTATATTTTACTGTGCAGTGTTAAACCATTTTAGAAACAAAACTTAGCAAGTATCTCATATTAAATATCTTAGAACTAGGGATTAATAACTTAGTACTATGCTGTAAATTAATTCTTTCTTTTTCCAGTGCATATATTTTATTTACTATTTTATAAAAGTGAACTTGTTTTTTTACCTTGCTTCTTTTTACTTAGGAAATTTTTCCATGTGAGTTCAACTGTTAGTAGTTCATTCTTTGTTATAGCTTTATAATTCCAGTAGGGCTATATTATATTTAACTAGCTTCTATTGTTGGACCTATTGTTGGACATTTGAGTTGATTGCAGTTTTTTCTAATGCAAATACTGATGGTTATTTGATGTTTTTTAACCTGGAAAGAAGAAAATTTATGATGTAGGAGAAAGTCTCAGAGTCAGTTGTAGACTCTCCTCGCCATGAGCCTGAATAGTTAGTTGTATAACCTCAGGCAGCTCACTTGACCTCTTTGTTCCCCTGTGAATCCAGGGGATAAACTCTGATCTCCTCCTGGCTCTCTTCCTCACCAGAACTTAGAGGAACTCTGGGTTTAGTGCCATAACATTCTAAGAACAGAGTAATATTCTACAATTATAATGTATGTTGTGCTTCTAAGATTCTGTGTTAAAGGCAAATAATGTGGGCCCTGTGGCATGTGTTAGAGTCCTAACAGGATCAGGTCTTGATGTTCTGGGGAAGTTCGTGAAGAATTAGGAGAGTCATTCATACTGACTTTACAGCTTATCCAACCATTTACATTTTTACCATTTTTAGATTGTGTTAACAGAAATGTACTATGATGGGTTCCATCGTTCCTTTTGTGACACAGACGACCTGGAAACAGTCCATGAAAGCGATTGCATTTTTGCCTTTGAGACTCCAGAAATATTCAGGCCTGAAGGAATTCTCAGTCAGAGAGGTAAATGAGCATCTGTTTCCATAATGCCACATAGTAGCTTTGTGGGTCAATAACACTACCCCTTTAGATGTCTAATATATGGTGGTATAAATTTTTTAATTGTGGTAAAATACACATAACATTTTTTATAACGGTATAAATTTGATGGTAACATTTTCCTGGAAGAAGGCAGTTCTTACTGCTTTAGGCAAAAGTATTTCCTTAATTTCTAATGTTTCTGGAACTACCTATGTCCTCCCTTAAGTGGCCTCTTTGGCATTTTATGACAGCACTTGATTGATTGATTGATTGATTTAAAAATTTTCTTTTTTTGGTATTTTGCTTACCAACTCTGATGCTCAATTTCTAAACTCTGAAATCTTTAATGTAGAAATTTTTTTTGATACTTACTTTTAAGAAATTTGCCACAAACATTTTGCATGATTTTAACTTTCCCTAGTTTGCTAAGAATTTATTTCCCCATCTCTTGTCTCGTTAGCTCCCCTTTTGTTTCCCCAAGAAGCCCCTCTCCCTGTTTCCTTTTACACCCTCTCCCTATCCCTGGCTGACTCTTAAGCAATCACTTTCTGTCTATATATTTTCCTCATCTAGACATGAATGAAGTCATGTGACTTTTGTGATGGGCTTCTTTCCCTTAGCATGTTTCAAGGCTTACCCATGTTGGAGTGTGTATCAGTCCTTTATTATTTTTTATGGCTGAATATTGTTCCAATATATGTATATACCACATTTTGTTTATCCATTGATAGACATTTGGATTGTTTCCACCTTTTTGCCAATATGAAGTAGTGCTGCTGTGACCATTCATATGCAAATGCTTCTTTGAATAACCTGTTTTCATTTCTTTGGAGTATATACCTAAGAAGGGAAACGCTGGGTCATCTGGTAATTCTCTGTTGAACTTTCTGAGGAACCGCCACACTTTTCTGCAGTAGTTGCATTATTTTTCATTCCTACTAATGATATGTGAGGGTTATAATTTCTCCTCATTCTTGCCAATATTTTTTTATTTCCTATCTTTTTATTATGGCCATCTAGTGGAGTGAAGTGGTACCTCATTGTGGTTTTTAATGATGTATGGTGCTGATCATCTTTTCATGTGGTTGTTGACCATTTATAGATCCTCTTTAGAAAAATATCTATTCAAGTCATTTCTCTATTTTTATTTTATTTTTAAGTATATTTTATTGATTATGCTATTATAGTTTTCCCATTTTTTCTCCTGCTTATCCCTTTCTGCCTGGTACCCCCATTCCTTTTAGTACCCCCCCTGCCCCACCCCCCTCTGTTCATGTCCATGGGTCATACATATAAGTTCTTTGGCTTCTCCATTTCCCATACTATTCTCAACCTCCACCTGTCTATTTTGCACCTAGCATTTATGCTTCTTAATCCCTGTACCTTTTTCCCCATTCTCCCCCTACCCCCTCTCCACTGATAACTGTCTGTGTGATCTCCATTTCTGTAATTCTGTTCCTCTTCCAGTTGTTTGCTTTGTTTTTGTTTTTTTAGGTTCAGTTGTTGATAGTTGTCTGTTGTCATTTTACTGTTCATAGTTTTGATCTTCTTTTTCTTAGAAAAGTCCCTTTAACATTTCATATAGTAAGGGCTTGGTGATGATGAACTCCTTTAACTTGACCTTATGTAGGAAACACTTTATCTGCCCTTCTATGCTAAATGATAGCTTTACAGGGTAGAATAATCTTGGATGTGGGTCCTTGCCTTTCATGACTTGGAATACTTCTTTCCAGTCCCTTGTTGCCTATAAGATTTCTTTTGAGAAATCAGCTGGTAATCTTATGGGAACTCCTTTGTAGTTAGCTATCTCCTTTTCTCTTACTGCTTTTAACATTCTCTCCTTATCTTTAATCTTGAGTAACTTAATTATGACTTGTCTTGGTGTGTTCCTTCTTGGGTCCAACTTTTTTGGGACTCTTGAGCTTCCTGGACTTTCATGTTTATTTCCTTTGCCAGATTAGGGAAGTTTTCCTTCATTATTTTTTCAAATAAGTTTTCAATTTCTTGCTCTTCATTTTACCTTCTGGAATCCCTATGATTTGGGTGTTGGAATGTTTAACATTGTCTCAGAGGTTCCTAAGCCTCTCCTCATTTTTTTAAATTCTTGTTTTTTTATTTCGTTCTGGTTGGATATTTACTCTTCCTTCTGGTCCAAACCATTGATTTGAATCTGGTTTCCTTCCCTTCATTCTTGGCTCCCTGTATATTTTTCTTTATTTCACTTTGTATAGCTTTCATTTCGCTATTGAACTCAACCATTTCTGTGAGCATCCTGATTACCAGTGTTTTGAATTCTGCATCTGATAGGTTGCCTACCTCCTCGTTGCTTAGTTCTTTTTCTGGAGTTTTGATCTCTTCTTTCATTTGGGCCATATTTCTTTGTCTCAGTGCACCTGTTATGTTTTAAGGAGCATAGCCTTAGGTATTTGCCAGGGTAGGGCAACTCACTTTGCTGCTTTGTGGCACTGTATGTGGGGGAGGGGTCAGAGAGGTAACAATGCTGGTTGCTTGGCTCTTGCCTTTGCTTTCAGTTACTTCCCCCACTTTCCACAATCAAATTGTGCCCTTCAGGTGCTGCCCTGGTGCTGATTCCTGGGTGTGTGGGCTTGTGTATGTTCTAGGACCCTATGACCCCCTCCAATGGACTCTCCTGTGAGACTGGCAGTTTCTCTCACTGCTGTAACCCCAACAGGGTTTTGCAGCCAGAGGTTTTGAGACTTTCTTTCCCTGTGTTAGAACCCTGGGTTGCATGGTATGTCTCATTCCCCAGTTGTTCCTCCTGGTTTATCCACATGCAAATGTGGGACTGCTAAGTCTGCCAGCTGCTGCCTTGCCACGTGTTCTCTCCACCTTACCTCCCTGTCTCTGCTCCTCCTACCAGTCTGGATGAATGTTTCTTCTTTAACTCCTTGGTTGTTGGACTTCCATACAGTTCAATTTTCTGGCAGTTCTGGTTGTTTTTTTTTTTAAATTGGTTGTTATTCTTCTTTTGGTTGTGCAAGGAAGTAAAACATATGTGCCTATGCCTCCATCATGGCTGGAACCCTTTTTCTGTTTTTAAATTGGGTTGTTTGTCTTTCTGTTGTTGAGTTGTAAGAGTTCTTTATATATCCTGGCTATGCCCTTACCAGATAAGTGATTACAAATATTTTCTCCCATTTCATGGGTTATATTTTTACTTTGTTTATAGTGTCTTTTCTTTTTTTAATTTTTAATTTTTAAATTACAGTTGATGTACAATATTATATTAGTTTCACCATGATTAGCATTAAAACACTATGAGTAGACATTTGTATAAGTTACAGAGTGATCACTTTGATAAATCTAGTACCCATCTGGCACCATATGTAGTTATTACAGTACTATTGACTGTATTCCTCTATGCTATAATGTACTTCCCCTTGACTATTCTGTATTTACCAATCTTTTCACCTTTTTCACCTGTCCCCCACCAACCCCTTTCTCATTTGGCAACTGTTAAAATGTTCTCTGCATCTATGAGTCTTTTCCTGTACTGCTTGATTGTTTGTTTTGTTTTTTAAATTTCACAGAAAAGTGAAATCATCTGGCATTTGTCTTTCTCTGTTTGACTGATTTCATTCAGCACAATACCCTCTGAGTCCATCTATGTTGCAGATGACAAGATTTCATTCTTTTTTTATGGCAGTGTCATATTCTATTGTATAGATTTACCACCTCTTATTTATCCATTCATCTCTTTATGGATACTTAGGCTGCTTCCATATCTTATCTAGTATAAATAATACTGCAGTAAGCTTATGGATGTGTATGTCTTTTCGACTTGTTTTGGGTTTCTTTGGATAGCTACCTAGAAGTGGAGTTGCTGTATCCTTCTTTGTCTCTTGTTATAGCCTTTGTTTTAAAGTCTATTTTGTCTGGTATAAGTATTAGCCCCGCTTTTTGTTTTGGTTTATTTCCATTTTTATGAACTTTATAAAATTTTATAAAATTTTTAAAACATTTTATATTTTTTCATTCCTTTTCTTTCAGTTTGTGTGTGTCTTTTCAACTTAAGTCTCTTGTAGATAGCATATGTAAGGGTCTTGTTTTGTTATTCAGTCAACATATGTCTTTTGATAGGAGCATTTAATCCATTTGCCTTTAAAGTAATTGGTTTTTTAAAATATTTGATTTATTTTTAGAGATAGGGGAATGGAGGGAGAAGAAGAGGGAAAGAAATATCGATGTGTGAGAGAAACATCAATGGGCTGCCTCTCACACACCCCTAATCAGGGACCTGGCCCACAACCCAGGTCCCAGGCATGTACCCTGACTGGGAATTGAACCAGTGACCTTTTAGTTCACAGGCTGACACTCAATTCACTGAGCCACACCAGCCATGTACATTTAAAGTAATTGTTGATAGATATGTATTTATTGCCATTTTATTCTTTTTTTATTCATTTTTTTCCTTTTCAAAGAAGACCCTTTAACATTTCTTTTAATACTGGTTTGGTTGTGTTAAGCTTCTTTAGCTTTTTCTTGTCTGGGAAGCTCTTTATCTGTCCTTTGATTCTAAATGATAGCTTTGCTGTATAGAGTAATCTTGGTTGTAGGTCCTTGCTTTCCATCACTGAATACTTTTCGCAAGTCCCTTCTGACCTGCAAAGTTTCTGTTGAGAAATCAGCTGACAGTCTTATGGAAGCTCCCTTTGTAGGTAACTAATTGCTTTTCTCTTGCTGCTTTTAAGAATCTCTCTTTGTCTTTAACCTTGTGAATTTTCACTATGATGTGTCTTTGTGTGGGCCTCTTTGGGTTCATCTTGTTTGGGACTCTCTTCCTGGACTTGTATCGACTATTGCTTTCACTAGGTTAGGGAAGTGTTTTTGTCATTTTTTAAGTATATTTTCAATTCCTTGTACTTCTCTCTCCTCTTTCCAGCACTCCCATGATGCAAATGTTGATGTACTTGAAGTTGTCCCAGAGGCTCCTTACTTTCTCCTCATTTAGATTCCTTTTTTTTTTTTTTTTTTGTTGCTATTCTGACTGGATGTTTTGCTTCCTTATATTCCAAATTGCTGATACAGTTCTATGCTTCATCTATTCTACTGTTGATTCCCTGTGACCTATTCTTTATCAGTTATTGTAACCTTCATTTCTGACTTGTGCTTTTTTAAGGTTTCCATGTCTTTTTCTATGCTGTTGAAGTTCTCCCTAAGTTCCTGGAATGTTCCATAGCCATTGTTTTGAACTATCTGTAGTTTGCTTACTTTCATTTCATGTAGTTTTTTTCTGGAGATTCCTACTCTTCTTTCATTGGGCCATGTTTCTTTGTCTCCTCATTTTGGCTGCTTTCCTATGTTTGTTTTTATGTATTAGGTAAAGCTGCTACGTCTCCTGGACTTGTAGAGTGGCTTTATGTAGTAGGTATCCTGTAAGGCCCAGTGATGCAGCCTTCCTGGTCACTGGAGCTGGGTGCTCCAATTGTACCCCTTGTGTGGGCTTTGTGCACCCTCCTGTTGTAGTTAAGCCTTGATTTCTGTTGGCAGGTCACTGGAAGGGATTGACCTCTAGGTTAATCAGATGTGAGGACTAGCTGTGACTACAGCAGAGTAATTGCTGTGCAGGGGCTGACCTCATGGAGTAGTACTACTTCAGTGGGGCTTTGGTGCTTACTGAGTTCTTCTCTTAAGTGTGTTGCTCATGGAGGTGGTTGGGTTGTGATCTGGAGTAGTCTGAAGGTGACCACTGGGTGCACAGTCTCTGGGGCCTCCTGGGAGGTACAAAGTCAGCCACTGCCTGTTTATTGCCTGGGGCCACCCGGTACAGGTTAGAGTGATATGCAGATAGCTGCTACTTGTGCTAGGCTTCAAGGTGCCCAGAAAAGGCCAAGCTATGAACCAAGGCCAGCTGTTACTAGAGCTAGGCCTGGGGTCACTTAAGAAGAGATATGGGGTATGCAGGGTCCAGATGCTGTTTATTTGAGAGTTTTTAGGAAAGTCTGAAGCATGAACCAAGAAAGGTTGATTATATGGAAAACCCAGTGGAAGTAGCTTGGGTGGGCTGGCAAGTTGGGTGGGACAGGATCTCAGGGAATCACAAGGGTAGTGTTAACAGTGTGAGCCACCTCAAATATGGTGTCCTGTGGGGGAAGGCTCAGAATAGGAACAATGACCTCTGTTAGAACTTCTGTCTGGGAGAAAGCTGCCCTGCTAGCCTTCCCCTGAAGCCCTCACCCTGAAGCCAGCCAATTCCATTCCTCCCCTAGTGTCCCTGATGTTTTCAAGCTGCTACCCCAACTTGAGCTCAGAGTGAATGAGTCTTAAGTCTGTGCAGGGACCCTTCAAGAGACATGTCCAGGACTCCAGAAGCCCTCCATGACACTCAGCCACATCTGGTTTTTATTTTCCTGGCAGTGGAGCCCTGGGCTAAGGGTCCAGATGTGGGGCTGGGAACCCTCCCTCCTTAGGGATCCATAGCCAAGATATTACTCCTGTGGGTGTGGAAGCAGCCCGTTCTGTGTTTCTGCCTGTCCTACCAGTCTACCAGTATCCATGTGTTTTCTTAGTTGTAGGACTTCTGTTCAGCGTGACTTCAGGCATTCTGAATAGATAGTGTCTTTTTAAAAAAATATATATTTTATTTATTATGCCATTACAGTTATCCCATTCCCCCCCTCACTCTCCTCCACCCTGCACACCCCTCCCCCACCATTCCCCCCCTTTCCTTCATGTCCATGTGTCACAAGTTCTTTAGATTCTGTATTTCCCCTACTATTCTTGCCCTCCCCCCTGTCTATTTTCTACCTACCATCTATGCTACTTATTCTCTGTANTTCTTGCCCTCCCCCTGTCTATTTTCTACCTACCATCTATGCTACTTATTCTCTGTACCTTCTCCCCCCTTCTCCTCCTCCCACTCCCCTGTTGTTAATCCTCTATGTGATCTCCATTTCTATGTTTCTGCTCCCGATCTAGCTGTCTTCTTAGTTTGCTTTTGTTTTAGGTCTCTGTGAGTTTGCTGTCCTTTCACTGTTCATATTTTTTATCTTCTTTGTCTTAGATAAGTCCCTTTAACAGTTCATATAATAAGGGCTTGGTGATGATGAACTCCTTGAATTTGACCTTATCTGAGAAGCACTTTATCTGCCCTTCCATTCTAAATGAAAGCTTTGCTGGATAGAGCAATCTTGGATGTAGGTCTTTGGATTTCATGACTTGGAATACTTCTTTCCAGGCCCTTCTTGCCTGTAAGGTCTCTTTGGAGAAATCAGCTGACAGTCTGATGGGCACTCCTTTGTAGGTGACTATCCCCTTATCCGTTGCTGCTTGTAGAATTTTCTCCTTCATTTTAATCTTGGGTAATGTAATTGTGATGTGCCTTGGTGTGTTCCTTCTTGGGTCCAACTTCTTTGGGACTCTCTGAACTTCCTGGACTTCCTAGAAGTCTCTTTCCTTTGCCAGACTGGGGAAGTTCTCCTTTATTATTTGTTCAAATAAGTTTTCCACTCGTGGCCATTCCTCTTCCCCTTCTGGTACCCCTATAATCTGGATGTTGGGATGTTTAAAGCTGTCCTGGAGGTTCCTAAGCCTCTCCTCATTTTTTGATTTCTTGTTTCTTCATTCTTTTCTATTTGGTTGTTTCTTTCTTCCTTCTGGTCCACTCCCTTGATTTGAGTCCCAGTTTCCTTTCCATCACGATTGGTTTTCTGTGCATTTCCCTTCATTTCAGTCAGTTTAGCCTTCCTATGTTCCTCTAATTTGTGGCTAAAATCAACCAATTCTGTGAGCATCCTGATCACCAGTGTTTTGAACTGTGCATCTGAAAAAGGTTGGCTCTTTCTTCGTCACTTAGAATTATAGGCACTGGGGCTTTGAGCTGTTCTTGAGTCATAATGTTTGGTCTGTTCGTACCTGTTATGTATGAGGGGCGGAGCCTTAGGTGTACACCAGGGCGGTGCCACCCAGTTGCTGGGTTGTGACGCTGTACGTGGGGGCAGGGTTAGAGAGGGGGAAAAAAATGGCGCTTTGCTCCCTCAGCTCTCTCTCATATTTCTGACCCCTCTGCAGCTTCCCACAAGCAAATTGGGCCCCTCTGGTGCTGGTTCCCGGGTGTGTGGGCCCGTATACTCTCCAGGACCCTGCGGGTCTCTCCAATGAACTCTCTGTGAGCCTGGGAGCTCCTCCCAGCCCCTCAACCTGGAGAAAGTCTTTCCAGTTGGTGTTTTCTGGCTCTAATTCCTGTCGCTGGGGCCCTAGCCTGAGTGGTCTGTCTCACTGTTCTCTCCTTAGCTTGGTTTATCTATGTGTGAATATGTGACTGCAGTCAACCAGCTCCCCTGCACCCTCACTGTGTTCGCCTTTTGCCACGCCACACCTGGGATCCACCAACTGCCACCGCCTCCTCTGCTCCTGGGTTGGTCAGACCAAACAATCTTTACAGCCCGACCCCACTCTGTTGCTGACTCCGCCCCTCTTAGTGGTCTGGTTGAATGGTTCGTTGTTGTTGGACTTCCATATAGTTCAATTTTCACTGTTTTGGCTGCGTTTTTGTTACTAAAACTTCGCTGTCTTTAAATTTAGTTCTGGGAGGGGGCACAGTGTGGCCCCTTGCCTATGCCTCAATCTTGGCCGGAAGTCCTAGATAATGTCCTTTGATGCATAAAAGTTCTTAATTTTGCTGAAGTATAATTTATCATGTTATTGTTGTTGCTTATGCTTTAAGTGTCATGTATGTAAGAATCCATTGCCAAATCCAAGTCCATGAGGATTTACTCTTGTTTTCTTCTAGGATTTTTATAGTTTTAGCTTACATTTATGTCTTTGATCTATTTTGAGTTAATTTTTGTGTGTAGTGTGAGTAGGGGTCTAGTTTTGTTCTTTTGTGTGTAAATAGTCAGTTATCCCAGCACCATTCATTCTTCCTTAGGTGGTCTTGGTGTCCTTGTCAAAAGTCCTTATGTTAGTACCTTTTTTTCACCCTCTACTTCCAGAGGTCTCTGGTGCCTTTAACCTTTGATAATTGTGTATATTGGATTTGTCTGCTTTTTTCACTATCGAGCTTAGAATTCAATTTTCTCTGGTCTACTCCTATTAATCACATTTTTTAGACAGTCTGTTATCACAGTTTTTAATATTCTTTGACCCAGGAGCTCTTTTTTTCCCAGTTGTGTTCTCGTGTGTGTGCATTTGTTTATTTAAATTGCTTTCTAATTTTAACTGTATCACAGTGAAAATACCCAGTCATCACCTTGTCCAGAAATCCTCATTTTCCCCACTCCCCTAACTGACTCCTGCCCTTCAGTGCTTTAGCTGTAGCTTCTGCTAGACTCTGGACTATAATGCTGTGTGGGGATGATCTCTTTTCTCCTTTATCTGTCCCACCACACTGAATTCTCTGCAGCTGGGACTACATTTTACTTCATCTTTCTGTACCCAGCAGTTCAGTATAGTTCCTAATACATAGCAAGAGCCCAATTAAAGTATGTGTAAAGGTCTGATAATTGGTTCAGTGCATATGAGGCTCCTACTTTCCCTAGTTTGCAAATGAGAGAGACGACATAAGGGGTTGCACAGCTGGTGATAACTGGGCAGGCCTGCACTTTGAATGCAAGGCTAACCTCTCTGCAGGTGCTGGGTCTCCCCTTATCTCTTTAGGAATCCTGAACACTTTTAGCAGAACAGGTCTTCTAAGCCTTAACCTGCTGAAAATCTTAACCTTGCTGTCTCAAATTCAGGCTTCTATAATTTTTTCTCACACCAAAGTTTTAAATGGTTAGAAACTGAAATCTGCTGCTCTTTTGTGGTTTCTTCATGGTGTTCAAGTTTGAAAAGTTTTCTTCCCACTAATAGCTTGATGAAAACTCAGTGTTTCCTTAGTTCTAGTTTCTGTGTTCTTTTATTAAAATGCTAATATATCTGAAATTTATTTTAGAATGAACTGTGTATTCATCATTTTAAATTGCTGATGTACTTCAGGAGGTTCAGCAAGTCTCATATTGCTGGGTATTTAGGTTATTGCCAGATTTATGCTATGACTACTTTTGTGTAGACACTTTTTTTATTCTCCTGCTGCTGCTGTTATTATTATATTTTGGCAGGTGATGGTGGTGGGTAGTGGAGGGCTTCATTTTTCTCTTCTTCAGTTGGAGTTTCATTTCCTTAGGCTGTACTTTCAAAGGATTAAGGAAATTAACAATCATTTAATCAAGCATTTATTGAGTTCCTGCTGAGTATAGGGCGTGTTGCTCCATGCTGCATTTCTCAGTGCCTCTGATTGACAGATAGCTCTGCTTTGGGGCAGTTCTGAAGACCTTGTTTTCAGCAGCCAGTACAGTGGCTGTTGGATACATATTTTTATTTACTTTAATGTAGGTTGGGGTAGTTTAGGTGATTGTATTAAAGTTCTGTAATGACTGCAAATCTAGTTAAATGTAGTTTCTTACAAGTCTGGCTCTTAAATCAGGGAGAAGAAATGACATTGGAATATTGAAGATCATTCCACTTGTGTTAGCCTTTATTTTTAATTTTTTAAAACAATTTACTTGGTTACTGGTTATATGACCACGCTAAATTTGTTGTGATGAATCATCTCTGGAGACTTGCCCTTCTAACACTGTATCTGATATTCACTGAAGAGTTTTAATTTTCAGTTTTTAAGACAGGTAAGGCTAGTTTAAATAATGGATGCTAAAGAAATTATCTGAGTGGCTAGATGAGTCGTCTCAAAATAGATAATTCATTCCTTTTTTAATTGGAATTTATATGGTATGATGACAACTTAATTATTGGGTAAATTTGTGATAAATAACTCAAAAGACTTTTACAGAGATAAAGTAAGTTGGTTTTAATTCTATTTCAGGAATCCACTTGAACAACAATCTAAACCATGTAAAATTTGGCTTGGATCATCATAGACTGTCTTCTCCTACACAAGCAGCAGCAAAGCAAGGGCAAGTGGACTTGCCCATGACAAGAGCAGGAACCAACAAGATTGTTCTGTTAGTGTGTAACCGAGCCTGCACTGGACAACAAGGGAAAAGGTGAAACCAACTTATTTTCCAGTAACTGCTGAGGCTTTTAAAAGTCTTAATATTTTCAAGTGTTTTTATAAGAGGAATAAAATCATTCTTACACTTAGTATATAGTTAATTTTTGATTTTGATATTTAGAAAGAATATGTGTATAAGTTGACCTGATTGGAGGGATTGGGAGGGGAGAATGTAAAATTAGTGAGTGAGAATCTGAGTGAGAAAGGCTCTTCAACCTCGTGTAGTTTTCTTTCTTTTTTTTTACTGTTGACATTACTACAGTTGTCCCTATTTCCCCCTTCTGGTTTGCCCACCTCCACCCAGCCTCTACCCCTCCACTCCTTCCCTCTGGCCATCACTGCCCTGTTGTCTGTGTCTGTGGTGGGTTAATGTGTATATGATCTTTGGCTAATCCCTTCACCTTGTTCCATTCAGTTCTCCACGGCATCCCCTCTGGTAGCTGTCAGTCTGTTCCATGTTTCCATGCCTCTGTTTCTATTTTGTTCAGCCATTTATTTTGTTCCTTAGATTCTACATATAAATGAGATTATATGGTATTTGTCTTTCTCTGATTGGCTTATTTCACTTAGCATAATAACCTACAGATCCATCCATGCTGTCACAAAAGGTAAGATTTCTTCTCTTTTAAGGCTGTATATTATTCCATTTTGTAATTGTGTAACACCACAGCTTTTTTATTTATTCATCTACTGATGGGCACTTAGACTGTTTCCTGATATTGCCCTTCTAGCCCAT
This sequence comes from Sturnira hondurensis, assembly GCF_014824575.4. Classification (NCBI taxonomy): domain Eukaryota; kingdom Metazoa; phylum Chordata; class Mammalia; order Chiroptera; family Phyllostomidae; genus Sturnira; species Sturnira hondurensis. Next base: position 1,243,006 of record NW_028091508.1, read on the forward strand.
GTAGCTTTTTAAAGGCTCCTTTCATATCTATATTTGCAGCTTAAGCTCCTTTTGGGGCCCCAGACTTACACACCAAATCCAGCTTTCTTAACACCTTTAAAAAAAAAATTCTTAACAAGTCTACTTAGATGGTATGTACACCTCAATCTTATGTTCCAAACTGAGCTCATTCTTTCTCTCTGTACACATGATCTTCCTGCATTTCCCATCTGAGCAGTGGTATACTCTTAATTCAGCAGCATAAGCCAGAAAGTTGGGGGTTGGAGATCTCTCAAATTTTTTTCCATCTATAAGAACTTGTAGGTGTTTTACACTGTCTTTTAAATTAGCCTTATCACATAAGTAATGTAACCTGAGTAATAACAAGCAAGATGTGGATCTACTTTAGGGAAAAAGGACTTTGTGTTCTAATATTGTTAGGGTAGCATTTATAGTAGCCTTTGAAAATGTTGCTTTGATAGGTTCCTTTTTAAAAGATGGTAAATAACATAAATGCAAATGTATTGATTTGTATATTTATGATGTTCATTAACAAATGCTTGAGTGTTTACAGTATGTTGGGCACTGCTGTAAATACTGGGGCTATGGCAGCAAACAGACAGGATCTGTGGTTCTCATGGAACTTATGTCCTAATTAGGACAGAGTGGCTATAGACAAGTAACACATTTAACTTCAGTTACTCCACTTTGAAGATTTTAAAACTGTCTGGGATGATAGAGTGTGCTGGGGCTCGAGGACGCTCAGTGAAAGTGCTTTGGTGAGGGAGGGCTTTCTTGAGGAGGCAGCAGCTGAGCCCGAGTGAGGCGAGGGGGTGAGCTGTGTGAGCTTCTGGGGAACAGAATCCCATATAGAGGGGACACGGAGTACAAAGACACTGAGCCTAGAAGGAGCTGGGCATGTTTAAGGGACAGAACAGAAGGGATGTTAGTCTCTTAGAAGTGAAGACATAGTTTACATGTGCTTGAAACTTACTTTACATCACTGTTGAGTGCCACTGTGAGTAAACTTTTTTTTTCCATTGGATTTAGGGTTTTTGGTGATTTTAGCACCTCTCCTTGGGCCTAAGTCAGGGTTTATCTGATTCCTCATTCATTCATTCACTCACTAACACGTACCATTTTCTAGGCATTGCTGCTTGGGCTACTAAGATATGTAGATCACAGTTCCTGCTCTCAGTAACTCACAGTGTACTGATGGAGGCAGAAGAATAATCAGGCAGTGTTAGTGCTATGGTGCAGAGCACAGGGAGCAAACCAGCAGGGTGCTTCCTGCATAAGGATAGCTCCACTGGGTCGTGACACAGGTGAGTAGGACCTAGCCTAGCAGGATGCTGGGAAGACTGCTCCAGTCTGAAGGAATTGGCTGAACAAAGACCTGGGTTTGTGAGTAGGACACATCCAGGGCACACAGCAAGTAGGTCTGAATGGCTAGGGTTTGGGGGAGTGAGGCCAGGCCAGTTGTTCTCCTTCTTGGCTGCATTTTAGAACCATCTAGGGAGCTTCTAAAGAAATCACACTATTCAAGCCACCCAACAGAATGACTACAGTAGGATCTCACGGGGCTACACTGGGGCATCCTTTTTTTTTTTTAATATATTTTATTGATTATACCATTACAGTTGTTCTATTCCCCCCCCTTCAATCCCCTCCACCCGCACCCTCCCTCCCCCACCATTCTCCCCCCCTTAGTTTATAACCACGTGTCTCAAGTTCTTTGGATTCTATATTTCCCCCACTATTCTCGCCCTCCCCCCTATCTATTTTCTACCTACCATCTATGCTATTTTCTGTGCCTTCTCCCCCCTTCTCCCCCTCCCACCCCCCTGTTTCTAACCCTCCATGTGTTCTTCATTTCTATGGTTCCACTCCTGATCTAGCTGTCCTCTTGGTTTGCTTTTGTTTTAGGTGTGGTTGTTAATAACTGTGTGTTTGCTGTCCTTTCACTGTTCATATTTTTCATCTTCTTTTTCTTATATAAGTCCCTTTAGCATTTCATATAATAAGGGCTTGGTGATGATGAACTCCTTGAACTTGACCTTATCTGAGAAGCACTTTATCTGTCCTTCCATTCTAAATGAAAGTTTTGCTGGATAAAGCAATCTTGGCTGTAGGTCTTTGGATTTCATGACTTGGAATACTTCTTTCCAGCCCCTTCTTGCCTGTAAGGTCTCTTTTGAGAAATCCGCTGACAGTCTGATGGGTACTCCTTTGTAGGTGACTGTCCCCTTATCCCTTGCTGCTTCTAGGATTCTCTCCTTCATTTTGGTCTTGGCTAATGTAATTATGATGTGCCTTGGTGTGTTCCTTCTTGGGTCCAACTTCTTTGGCACTCTCTGAGCTTCCTGGATTTCCTGGAAGTCTATTTCCTTTGCCAGACTGGGGAAGTTCTCCTTTATTATTTGTTCAAATACGTTTTCCACTCGTGGCTGTTTCTTTCCCCCTTCTGGTACCCCTATAATCCGGATGTTGGAACGTTTAAAGATGTCCTGGAGGTTCCTAAGCCTCTCCTCATTTTTTTGAATTCTCATTTCTTCATTCCTTTCTGGTGGGATGTTTTGTTCTTCCTTCTGGTCCATTCCATTGATTTGAGTCCCAGTTTCCTTTCCATCACTATTGGTTTCCTGTGCATCTCCCTTCATTTCAATTAGTTTAGCCTTCATATGTTCCTCTAATTTGTGACTATGTTCCTCTAATTTGTGACTATAATCTACCAGTTCTGTGAGCATCCTGATAAATAGTGTCCTGAATTGTGCTTCTGAGAGGCTGGCAATTTCTTGGTCGCTGAGAGTTATTGGCTCTGGGACTTTGAGTTCTTCTTGTGCCATCTTTCGGGTTGTTCGTGCCTGTTCCATAGCAGGATCAGAGCCCTAAAATGTTCACTAGAACAGGGCAACTAAGTCGCTGGGTTGTGACGTTGTATGTGGGGGCGGGGTCAAAGAGGGACTATGGCGTCCTGTCCGCCGCCTGCTGCCACGGCCCTCACCGGTGCCGCAGTTGCTGCCGTCACCTGGCCCACGCGTTTCGTCCCACTGCTCGCGAGTGCGCCACCGCCGTCAGCCCTCGCCCCCTGGGGCCTGCGTGGTCTGTCTCACTGTGCGCGAATATGCGCCCGCGGTCTGCCCCGCACCCCAGCTGGTTCTCGTCCGCCTGCGCGCCTGGGTCGGGGGCCCTGTCCTGCCCGACCCTGCTCGCTGCTGGCTCCGCCCCTCTTACCGTCCCCGTTGAACGGTTAGATGTAGTCGGACTTCCGTATAATGCAGTTTTCTGTCCTTTGGTTGTGTCTTTGTTTCTCCAAACCTTTGTTGTATTCAAACTTGGTTGTGGGAGAAGGCACAGTGTTTCCACCTATGCCTCCATCTTGGCCTGGGCATCCTTGTTTAAAACTCCCTTGGTGATGTCAGCCTGCAGCCATACTGAGAACTCACGGCACTGCCTTCAGTTCTCTAACACTGGCAACCCAGCACTAGAAGGGGCCACATGGCTTCTCCCTGAGGCTAGGAGATAACTTTCAGTGTCATTTGCTTGCCAATACCTTCCTTCTTGTCAGATTATCAGAATAGGGCCACCTGCCTGCTGGACCTGCTAGTCCTGTCTGCTCCTCTGGCATTAACCCCTTGTATGTTTTATCTGTGCTGTTTGCTCCCCTCTTCTTTCCTTACCATCTGTACTGACCCTGTCCTCTTGCTGCCTAATATCTTAGCATCATGCTCTCCCAGAAGCCATTTTGGTGTATGAGCTGTTAAATTTTACTTAGAAATCTCAGCTTCTCTTCTGACTTTTTCATCCACTGATAAGAGTAATTAAACTTCTGTTTGTTTTATTTTGAGAACAGTTCTAAAACCAATTATATAGTGATTCCATGTAGGAAGGTCATGTATAAGGAACTCCATTGTTAAAGGAATACTGTTATTTAAGGTGATTGAGGTGTTTTTATGTGTGTGTTAGGTTTGGGCTGCCGTTTGTGCTGCACCTGGAGAAGACAGTAGCCTGGGACCTGTTGCAAAAGGAGATCTTGGAGAAGATGAAGTATTTCCTGAAGCCTACAGTGTGCATTCAGGTGTGTGTACATTCCGATGCTCCGGCCCAGCATGTGTGTGTATCCAGTAGAGAAATAGCCCTTGCAGGGAAGTTTGAAGTCAGACCTCTGCATTAGGGAAGGTGGACACTGAGCTGGAGTGTTCAGAAGCCCTGGGGCAAAAGAATCAGCTGTGTTCATATTTTCAAGAGTGAGGACTTAAACCTCAACTTATGAAGCAAGCTGGACACTTTTCCCTTTCTAAGATTTGTCTAATAACATTTAGCATATGATCAGCTTGGAGAGACTGCAGAACATCCGTCTGTATATTTTCAAAATTGAGATTATAGTGTTAAAGTGTCCAAGGAAAAATTAAGTTAATGCTCCAGTAAAGCCACATATGACCTGTCTTGTATAACATGTGTGATGTGTAAATTGCATTTGGGTAAATCACATTTACAGTGTATGAGAGTGGCTCATTAACCTAACAGAACATTGTGGAGGAGCATTTTGCAGAACAGTTTGCTCTCTCTTTAACCTGTTTTGGAAACCAGTGTGAAACAGATGCTCTTGAAGAGAAATCCAGCCTAATTCTCCTTCCCATTCGATGTAGGTGTGTCCGTTCAGTTTGCGTGTGGTCAGTGTGGTGGGAATCACATACTTACTGCCCCAGGAGGAGCAGCCACTGTGCCACCCAACAGTAGAAAGGTAAAAAAAAAATAATCACCTTCTAGAACTTCACATGTGCTCATGTGCTCTAGTGGTGTCTGGTAAAATTTTCACACAGGTGTGGTGAGTTCTTTAGACTCATTTAGAAATTAAGTACTTATTTTACTTTTGATTCATATTAGGGTATGATATGTTTTAGGATCCTTTTTGAAATCAGAAAAACCTAGAATACCCATGTTATAAAGCAAAATACTGTATATAGTAGAACTGCAGATTAATGACATTTGCATATTCACTGAGATGGATGTTTCCCAAAGTAAAATTCTGAGCCTACAACTTTCTTCTCTGAAATCCTTGCATGGTAACCTGTGTTGTAAAAGACAAAGCCCAGGCTCCACAGTGCATGACATGTTTTAATTTGGACCCTGAGTACTTCCCTCTATTAGGCCTCACTCTTCTCCCTAACACCCTAAGCCTTCAGCAGTGTCAAAGCACTGAGGAGTGTTTGGATGCACTATTTCATGTGTCGTTGCTTCTGTTGATACTATCTTTCCTCTGAGCCTTTCTTTAAACCGTCCATCCTTCCTCCATGATTGAATTGTTCATTTCACTGTCCTTCCTCAGCTTTCTACATACTTACAATGACAACACTCTACTGTATTAAAATAAGAGAGATGCATATATGTGTACTACACATATATGACATATAAATAGAAAAACTCTCATGACTGTTTTATTATTATGATTTTTCAACAAATGTTGTAGTGCCTACATTTCCAGATTCCACAAAGTCTGTAACATAGTTCTGTTTGAAAGCAGGTCACTGTTTGGTTTTAGAGATTAGAGTTAATAGAAAATGCTTCAAACATTGCAAAACATAAGAAATACTAGATGAGTGATACGATTAATACTGAGCTTCTCAGGAGGTAGAATGAGCCAGTGAACTCAGGGGGGCTTTATCAAGGAAGGAGGTGGAACTCGAGCAGTACCTTGCAGAAGTTGAGATTGGCGTGGACAGAATCTAAGGACCAGGCATGGTTTATGGGGTGATGGCAGGGTTGCAGGAGTAAACTTTCTCCCCGGAGAGACAGTTGTCTCTATTTGGGTTGGCGAGACATTGAGCAGAAAGTTGGAAAGGTCATAAAGAATCTGAGAGTGACTGGACAGCCTTATAACAGGGCTCTAAATTTCTTCCATTCTCTTTATTTCTGTACTGGACATTTTAATTTAAGGACATTTTTCCAGTCCAATTTTAATCTGCTTATTAAATACGAGGTTATTATAATGGTGTCTAGAAACTTTCTGATGGGGACTGATGATGGAGATTTTCAGAAATTATATGATTTCAGATTAGATGATCATATTTAAGTAAAATTGTTTATTTAGAAAATAATATGTGACTTCCCTCCCCTTCCCCCTTCTCTGTCCCATAGGGCTTTAAAGTCTTGTGGACCAGGTGGCACTGCTCATGTGAAATTAGTGGTAGAATGGGACAAGGAAACAAAAGATTTGTGAGTATTTTTTACTTAGTGTTTGTAGAGTCATTAGTCTAAAAGTATAATTTTGATCATTTAAATTAGCTGATACCCAGATCTCTCTTTTCTTTAGCTTTTAGTGTCCAGATGTGTTGCTAATCCTTTATTTAAGTAGTTTATTATTTCTCTTCTATATATTCTGTCACTTGCTGCTGAGATACAAGCTATATATGTATTCATATATATTCATAAATATATTCATTGTAGGTCCAATTATTTTGATTTGTATCACAGTTGCATTAATTCTAAAAAGTTATGCAAAATACATGCCCTTAGTTATAAAGGGCAAGGATATATGAATTAGCATGTGACCAGTCCCAGAAATATCTTTAAAGTTATTTCTTTAAAATAACTTTATAGATAATTTTTCAAGAATTTTCCATGTTCCATGTTTGGAACATGGAAACTTGCTTTCTTACACATTGATCTTCTTGGTTATGAATTTATATCTACACTCTAAAGCTGTAATTGTATTTTGTGTCTGTTTTATAAGATATTCTCTGATAAATGCTTTCTCTTTCCAATGACAGTTTGTTTGTAAATACTGAAGATGAATATATACCTGATGCAGAAAGTGTTCGTCTGCAAAGGGAGCGTCATCATCAGCCTCAAACTTGTACTTTATCCCAGTGTTTCCAACTCTACACCAAAGAGGAGCAGGTAACAGTTGGGAGCATTTCTTGGGTGGCGTGGTAGGGGTGGAGTCATGACAGGGTGACAAGGGAGAAAGAAATTATGTCCCAGAAAACTCCCCAGGAGTTGTGCTTTTATGTAGGGTCTGTACACTTAATGGGTATCTTAGTTTTTTTTGGGGGGGGGGGCGGGATTTCATAACAATTATTTAAAGTTTTAGAAAAACTTGATTAATTGAAAAGCTCTAGGAATGAACCTTTTTAGTTAATTTTTTTCCTTTTAATGGTTGATGATAAAGGTTTTTTTTGTTTCAATGTACAAATTTTAAATCATTTTCCTTAGTAACTAGAACAGTGATTCTCAACTTTTTGGTATTAAGAATATAGGTGCCAGGACCTATTTAAATTAATTATAATGAAATAAAACTAGAAGTTCAGTTTCTTAGTTGCGTTAGCCATATTTCAAATGCTCAGTAGGCACATGTTTCTCTCATACTGGGCAGTGTAGCCATAGACAGAAAGTTCTACTGGGCAGTGCACTTTGGACCACTTAGCACAGTGCTTTGCAGATAGTAGCGACTCAGTAAATATTTATATGTAAGGATGGACAGACAGATGGATAAACAAGTCTCTGTGGACGTGGCTCAGGCCTGTGTATTTTTTAAGCCTCAAGGTTTGTGTACCTTGAAAAACCTTGACTAGAATACTTGGAGTTTGTCTGGAGTTGATGTCTAGGATCATAATTTTGACTACTAATTGTTATTGTTCACTCTTAAGTACATAGGGAATTATGCAATTTCAGGGTTGGAGAGGACCTTATAGATCCTTTTTTCTAATGGTTGGGTTCTACTTAATTTCAAATAGGTGATTGTTCAGCCACTGCTATGAGGCATTTGCTTACTTAGGAGACTCATCATTTCCCCTTTGGATATCTCTGATGGAGAATGAAATCATCTGACATACGTCCTTAGGTTACTACAACCCACCAGGTGTTCTCTCTTCTGAGTTCATTAAGAACAGTTGAGGACAAATATTTGTCCTTTAAATATTTGAAATGTTTTTCTTCTTTTCACTGAGTCTTTTCTCCCCCCAAGTTCATAGCTAGTTCTTCTGATTCACAGGCCCGTGCTCAATCCACTGAGCTATGCCAGCCAGGAGCTCATAGCTAGTTCTTTTAATAATTTTCATAGGACACATTTTTCAGTCTGTGGCTTATATAAAGTAGTGGGCTTTGAAACCTGTTGATTGCTTGCTCTGTACAGCACTTTATCCTATTGAGGTTTTTTTTTTTTTTTGAGTTGATTTGGGAGATGTTTGAGAATGACACAAAGCTTAGAGGTGAGCAGACCTACTAGATGAGAACACTGGTATTCTACAGAACATCTCACTGATGTAGAGGGATGATTCAAGCTAGCAAGATACATTTTAACAGAGCCCTGGGTGGTGTGGCTCAGTGGATTGAGTGGCAGCCTGCCAACCAAAGGGTCACTGGTTCGATTCCCAATCGAGGCACATGCCTGTTACAGGTCAGGTCCCTGGTAGGGGGCACTCAAGAGGCAACCACACAGTAATGTTTCTCTTCCTCTCTTCTTCCCCTTCCCTCTCTAAAAATAAAATCTTTTTTAAAAAGACACACTTTGATAGGGATTCATTTATTCAGTAAATATTTACTGAGTATATACTGTGTGCTAGGTACTGCACTACGTCCTGGGGATTTGGCAGGGACCAAGGCAGACAGTGTTTCTGCCCTAAGCCTTTTTACAGTCTACTGGGGATAAGCAAGGACATAAAGGAAGCAAAACAAAGGTCATGGGGTAGGAAGGAATGTGGCATGGTTGAGAAAGAGAAATGAAGCTAGTTTGACTGGAGCACAGTGGGTAAAGAAAAGAGAGAAGAGACTCTGTCTTGGTCTTTTAATAATTTTCCCATGGTGCCTGGCACATAGAAAGCATTCAATAAGTATGTACTGGAATGAATGAATTAGTGAGTGAGGGTTACCTGGAGAGTTCAGTCATTGGGTCCAAAAACAATAGTACAAATACTGGAGAAGAGAAGGTACGACTTGGCTGGCAGTAGGCTGTGTGACAATAGCTTTGGGATTGGTTGTCTGCGAGTTCAGTATTGATCAGTAGTTTCATGTGTGCATCAGCTACTGTCAGCTCACTCAGGATGCTTTAGAAGTTGTCCAGAATGCAGATGGTGATGGCACTGCTCTTTTCATTAGCTTAAATGTTCCCTGTTGAGACACTGGCAAACTGGGCACAACCAGAGAGAATGGATAGGAATGGTGCATCTGCAAATTATGACATGGCTGAATCATTTTAACAGAAGAGCCCGAAGAACTCAGGAATTTCCAGGATCATCCTGTGGAGGAAGGGTTGGACTTAATTTTATCTGAAAAGCAGAACTTGAAGATTGGAAATTACAGGGAAAATGATCCTTTCTTTTAACTGAGTTGTCTGAAAATGGAACAGCTTCCTTCTTAGCTAGCCCTGCTTCGTGTAGTAGGCAGTTAGATAGACCAGCGATGCTCAGTCCTGTATGCAGGTCAAAGAGCTATCTATAGCAGTTTACAACTATGAGTATAGGAGAAAGACAGGTGTTTTAGAGACTGTCGTAGTTACTAGACATTACGCCATTCTTAATTTATCTTACAGAAGTATTGTTAATGTATCAAATACTAAAAAACAACAACCTATTCCTTTACTGCAAGCACTAGGCTGGACAGCTATGCATGTAGACTGTTAATGTCACACAAATGTGAACTTACCAGATGACAGTTTAGGTCCCTTCCAGTCAAACTTTCTGATTCACTTTCACCCACCCAAATTTTTGTCCTCCTGCAATCATGATTGGGTCTCCTGTCTTGGAAAAAAAAACTCCCTTAGTTCTGCTCCCTTTCAAATCTCATGCCAGTCTTCTTCCTCCTCTCTTCTGCCTGACTTCACCATTATTGTTTCCTTGGTTTTTTGTTGTCTGTCTGACTCGCACTCCTTACTCTGTTCTCTGAAGTTCTCAGTCTACACTTGACCTCTCTGCAGGTTTGGTACTGACAGCCTTCTGTCCTTACTGTTCTTTTCCCCCAATTTCCCTGGTTTTCTGACTGCATCCTCAGGCTCTGGTGGTTTCTGAACTTTTTCTGTTTCCCTTAAAATAGGCATTCCCACAATTTCCTCTTGGCTTCTTTTGCTTCCATCTCAGCAGGAATGGCCTTCCATTCCCATAGCCTCACTTAGTTCACTGTGATGTGGTCCCAGATCTGGTGCAGCTTCTGATTTCCATAGCATATTTAAAAATCTCTCACCTATTGACACCTGTAACCTAAGATGTCCCCATCCTGAATCCTTGGTTTGCAGAGATGACATGTGTAGATGTGAGGCCCAGAATGACATTTACAAAGATTGTCTTGATAGCAGGAGGTCAGGATTGTTTAGAGTAATTCAGTGCTAGGGAGAAGGAATAGTTAGGAGGTTAGAGAAGTCCAGATAAAGAATGAGTGAGGACTTTGAATTCAGGTGGTATTAATTGGGGTAGAGAGGAAGTAACAGAGATGAGAGATGGCAGAGAAAGAATAAGTTTGAGTGGATATGGAATAGGAGGAAGAGGGCAGGGTTTGCAGGTTTGGGATGACCCCCATGATCTGTCTTTGGTGGGTGGTTGTGGTGTTTATTGAGATAGGACAGGAGGAGCAAGAGGACTGACTGTATGATGGAAAGGCGATGAGTTTGGGAGCATGCTGAGCTTGAGGTGCTTCAGAGTCATAGCCTTTAGACAGTGTTTACCTAATACATTGTTCCTTTTTGAGAGATAATCTATGCAGCAAATGTTTGGGTGCTACTTTTGGTGGTGTTTTTCCACTGAGTTTCATCATATGTAGTTTTCAGAGAGATTCTGAGTTGTACCAACCAGGCCCTGGCCAAGAAGTGAGTCCAGCTACCATCTGTCAGCAAGCCTTGCTTACCTAAGGAGCTTAATGCAGTTGTGCTCCTTGTTTTCAGCTGGCCCCCGATGATGCCTGGCGCTGCCCACACTGCAAGCAGCTGCAGCAGGGGAGCATCACTTTGAGCCTCTGGACCCTGCCTGATGTGCTCATTATACATCTGAAGAGGTTTCGACAGGTAAGAACAGAGGCCATGACCCCCTTGTGGGCTTTGTGGGGGTTCTCTAGTGTCCCTGTTTGATACCATGCACCTGTCTCTGTGTGTTACAGACACAGTCTGCCTCTTTTGGGGGGTCATCCTTTTGGGGGTCACTCTTTGTTCTTTCCAAGCAAAATTGATGTGTTCTATGACCCTTTAAATCCTACACATTTTAGTTCATACCATGGATATTTAACTTTGTTCATGAGCATTTGCTTTAAATTTGTAAATAGTGTGCTTAAATTTTGGTGAGTGTACTTTGGCTTAAAAAAAAAGAGTAGCACTTCTTTCTGGGGATAGGTAGAATTATTTCTCCCTAAAATAGTAATAGGTGTCATCCTGTTCTTAAACAGTAGTTGTACAGTTGGGGAAATGAGTCAGAAGTATGTACAAAGAAAATCTACTTTGAGTTATATCACTCTGTGAGTCACTTTTTCCAGAATGGCTATCAGTTCCCTGAGGATAGGATGTTCGAGGACTCCCCATGGTAAGAAGTATATAGCACACAAAAACTGGGAGGTAAATGGTAGGGGGGATCTCTGAGGCCTGGCTTTAGGAAGTTTTATATCTGAGATTGGGGTAGGCATTTAGTGGGAGCAGGTGTGCAAAACCCTGCTGCCCAGGGGAGTATGGCTTCTGCATGAGGCTGGCAGCAGCCAGTGTGGCTGGAGTGCCAGAGTATGGGGAGAACGGTGTAAGCTGAGGTGGGTAAAGTGGTCAGGGATTGGTCACTGTACAGACCTCGCAGGCAGAGTGGAAGTCTGATAATGGTTTAAGCTGAGAAGCAACATCAATAAATTTGTGTTTTTGAAAAGAGCATTCTGGCTTCAGTGTAAAGAATTAGAAGGCACAAGAATGAAGACAGGAGATCTGAAGGCAGCTATTGCAGTCATCCAGGGTGGGGAAAGGATGCTAATGGCTTGGACCAAGGTTGTGGCAGAGGAGAAAGACCTGAATACATTTAAGAGGTGCTTAGGACTTGCTGATGAAGCAGAGGTGTCAGGAGTCACACACACGTGGTTCTAGGGCTGGGGCATTCACACAGAGGTTTGGGGTCCAGCTGCGTGTCCCAACTACAAACTCCATTTGGGATGTGCAGGTGGGTAGGTGATTGATGGCTGGGGCCCCAGCCTTCTCTTCTTCCACACACACAGACTAATTTCCTTTGCTTTCTGTTTCTTTTGAAAGCATATCATTACCCTTCCAACACCCCAGACTAAAAACTGCAAGGTCATCTTTGACTCTTCTTTCTTGCCCAGGCAGTTACCTCTTCTGCTCATTTGTGCCTCTCCATTGCCTTCTGTATGTGTCCCCCCTTCTCCCCATTCTTGCTGTTGCCCTGCCAGTTCAGACTTTTGATACTGTCCAGCTGGTTGCAATTGCTGTGTCTTTTAACTGATTTCTTAACCTAGGTGACTTTTTTCTGTCATGTTTTATGCACTTCTAACACAGTTCTTCACCCACAACTCTGATGACATCACTTCCTTAAAGCCTCAGTCTTCTCCCTTGACTAAGAACTAAATCCAGGTTCTTTAGCCTGGCTCTCCTGACCATCTAGGACCCATCCTCCTTTTCTTTTATGAAAAAATTTCTTTCCTAATGGATCAGTGTCTCCTTGGGGTAGCCATTATTTATTCCCCATTAATTTTTTAAAGCTCCCATAGACACAGGAAACATTCAGTAAATATTCAACTGATGGTTTGATTTCACAGGATTTTCCTTTGGACCTAGGGAAAATACAGTTTACCGAAGAGTATCAACTAAATGAATATATTAAGCTAAATCAGTGTTAACTTTTCATGTCATTGTTGGAGGGGGTGGGTAAGAAAAGGGCACTGCTCACTGACTAGCTGTTCTGTGCCAGGCACTGTGCTTTGTCTTCCTTGTATGTTACTACCACATTATTTTCATGCCTCTGTGACAGAGGTATCAGGACGGACCCCCTGAAATTGTCAGCTTGTAAGTCAAAAAACCTTAAAATCCCTTATCAAGTAAAGAAATGGAGACTCTAGGAGGCTCATTACCTGTTGTGTTATATATAGGTCATTGCTGGTTATACTTTTAGTGATCTTAAAACCTGTTCCTCTGGGTAGTTCAACCAATTAGTTTCCCTTGTTTTGTATGTAACTTGGGAAACATCAGACAGGTAACTAAAGCCTTTTCAGCTGCTAGAGCCTACATTCCATGCTAAACCTATTCACCATCTGCTTGCATGAAAATATCACCAGCACTTGTTTTTCTTCTTGTGACAGGAAGGAGACAGGCGCATGAAACTTCAGAACATGGTCAAGTTCCCTTTGACTGGCCTGGACATGACACCTCATGTGGTTAAGAGAAGCCAGAGCAGCTGGAGTTTGCCATCCCATTGGTCTCCGTGGCGACGACCTTATGGACTCGGGAGGGACCCTGAGGACTACATCTATGACCTGTATGCTGTGTGCAATCATCATGGCACCATGCAAGGGGGGCACTACACAGGTCTGCAGTGCGAGAGACCGGTGTCTGTGTGGACGATTCCTTCAGGCATGTTTGCTTGTGACAGGATCACTTTGCCTTAGAGCCTCACTGCCCTTTACGATAGGCAGTGTGCCAACTGTGAGGGCAGTTTTTATCCTTTGGATCTTTGTCTAAGAGCAAACAAGTGGAACTTCTTTCTTCTTTTTCTGAGCTGGACCGTCAGTGGCGGTCTGGCTGGTTGGGGAGTGGTGTGTGCAGATAGCACTGTCTGCTTCCCCATGGACTCACTGTGTTCACCTCACTGCACTCTTTATTTAGGGTCTCAGTCTACTTCCTTGACCTTCTAGCTTCTTCCTGTTTTGGAGTGACCGTGAAGTACTTTTATAGTGTCTAACTGCAGTGTCTAACTTGGCTTGGAAGGATTTTTTTCTTTGTTTTTGTATTAAGGTTACATTTACTTTTTTTTATCTTAGAAACTAGAGAGAGGGAGGGAGAGCAATATCATCATCCATAGGCTTAGCACTCAAAAATAACCACTAGTTACAGTTTTAAGTTGTGGTAAAGTGCACATAACAAAATGTACCATTTAATCCTTCTTAGTGGATGGGTGATTCAGTGTCACTAAGTACAGTCGCATCTTTATGCAGTTGTCACCATTGTCCATGTCCAGAGCTCTTTTATCTTAGGAGGAGCTCGGATAGTTTCTACATCCCTTCCCCTTTCCAATGCTGAGGCCATACTATGCTTGGCTGGTATATAAAATGATTAAAGTCTTAGATTAGAGAACACTTTTAATACTTTAACATTGTTGAATTACAGACACCTTGTGTGTAAGTTTTCATCTGGAATGTTTATTGTGATGTCTTTATTTTCCTATAATTACATGTTATGTGTACGGCTCATTTGTGTAAGGATTCTAAAACCATGCTTCTCAAATTTTCTGTGCTGAAGAACCTGTCTTTCTTTTTGAAAATTTCCAGTCCTTCACAAACCAATACTTTTGCAAAAATACAATTAAAATTATGGCAGTATCAGATTGCTGTAAAATTTTTCAAATGTTTTTCTTAATTGTAAACCACAATTTAAATAGCACCCATATAGACAACACCTCAGTACTGGTGCTAGAAAGAAAAGCAAATAGAGTTATTTTGTAAGTGCATCACTTACATATTAATGAGTTACCACGCTCCTTCTTTTCCACACTGTGACTGGGGACAGACCTAGAAAGCTAGTGCAAGGTTTCTCTGGCACCTTCTGTTGGGTGTGTCCCCTTACAGTCCCACTTCCACTCCATAATAGCAGCCACTGACCAAACTACTGCCTTCTCAATGGCCCCATTTGCTGCTTATAGCTCATTTCTCTCCCCTCTGGTTCCAGTGAATCTAAGCTGCACATGACTTCCTTCCCTACATTCACAGATTCTTACTCCACTCTTCTTTTTTGGACCCGTCTGGTAGAGCATTTCCTTGCATTGGTCCCCTTCATCCTTTAGGGATCCATGCTTGTGAAAGTGGTTATGGCCTTTGGAGGAAGTCAGTTCTGCTGCCTCCTCTCAGAACCTTGTGTGCCCTACCCTGGGGGCATACTCAGTCTTTTCTAGTGGTCATCTAACTATTCTAGCACTCCTTTCCTTTATTCCCATCCCAGTAAATGGGTATTTTTAGACAGTGTGATGAAAATGTACTTTTCTGGATCAAGCGTATCACACCCCTTGATATATCCTTATAGGATGACATGGCTTCATGAACACCAAGTTGTCCATTCTCGATGGTGCTTGAATGCTCTTTATTTTCTCTCTTGGGCTTAGAATTAGAACTGGAAAGAAGACTGCATGCATTCATGAGTTCAAATGTTCTCCATTTGTCAGGAGACTTCCAGGGGGCATTGTTCATTGTTGGTGTTAGCTCTGAGGGAAGCAGGTTTGGGTAGGGGACTAGATAATTCTGAGATGAGCTGGGCTCTGCCCTTCACCAATAGCATGATCTTGGACAAGCTGGTTAATCATTTTGAGCCTCTGAAAAATGGGTGTCATCACAGAATAGATCTCATAGGATTAAGTGCCTAGTTTGGTACATAGTAACTGCTAAACAAATGTTAGCCTCTGCTGTTATTAATCTCATTATTTCTAGTTCTATTATATCCTATTTCTGATAAACAGTAACAGTTACAATGTGCTTAAATCAGGGCCTCTCTTCCCTGGCAGTATGGAAAGCTTGGCAGGGTGATCCTTTGCTGTGAAAGCCTATCCTGAGCACTGCAGGGTATTTGGCAGCATTACTGGCCTCTGCCTGTTAGATGCCAGTAGCACCCTCACCCCCAGGTTGTGACAATCAAAATGTCTCCAGACTTTTCCAGATGTCTCCTGGTTGTAGAATTGTCCCTGGTTGAGACCCAGTGGTTTAAATAAATAAATGTATTGTGTTTCCTAGCATTAACAATAATTTTATCCATTTGAAATTTCTTGAAGCATTTTACCTGAGTGTGAGATGGGATTTGGATTTTTCACTGCTTTCTGTGTTACTACATGCAGCTTTAAAGAGGTCTTGAATTAATTATATAAGTCAAAGAAATAGTCTCTGTGTGTAGAGTGGACCAGCTGGTGCAGCCATCCTCAGTGCTGACGATGACTCTTTTTGGCAGCCTACTGTAAGAACTCTGTGGACGGTCTCTGGTATTGCTTTGATGACAGTGATGTGCAGCAGCTGTCAGAAGACGAGGTTTGCACACAGACGGCCTACATCCTTTTCTACCAGAGGCGGACGGCAATACCGTCATGGTCGGCTAACAGCTCAGTGGCAGGTAAGGCTGGCCCATTTTTTCTCAGAACAGGTTGTCATTAGTGGTCCAGAGAAATTCTCCAGAAGGTCTCATGCATCTGTCAGTTTGATCAGATTAATCCACACATTTGCATTTAATCTGGAAACCCAAATGATTGCAGTTAAGGAAATGGGGATGGTGTGTGCAAGCAGCTGTGAACCAGAAGAATTTATAGGGAGGTGGAGTAGCACCTGGGTGATTCTTTTGTGGGGTAAATGAGCTAAAAAGCAGCATGGCACTCTACTCTGAAAGTAGAGGAAATGGGTGTGGAAATAGAGACTTGGCTTTGGCACATTTTGGTTGGGTTACCTTGGGGCACGTTCCATCTAAGGCACATATTTATCATCTGTAATCCTGGTGTAATAACACTGCCTGCCACCTGGGCTTGTTGTATATATCAGATTAGGCAAATGTGCCTTAAAGTCTTTTGTGAAAGGTAAAGCACAATTAGAAATACGCCCCCCTCCCCTCCCTGTAAGATTGTCCTATTCTGTTAGGGGAAGAGTTGAAAACTATGATAATATTATGTGACTTGGGTTTGGCTTGATGGGGTCTAGTCTGTTGTTTTGATAAATTCAGGAATCAATGCCCACACAATGTGGGTGCAGCCACACATAATCTAAACAAGGGGCGTGTACTTTTTAGTGCAGGGTTTAAGTTTAAAAGAGTATGACTGGACTGGGATGTGGGAATGTGGTCAGGTTGGGGAACATTGACCTCTGCTGCCCTTGAGGCTTGTGAGAGCTAAGTTGGGGTCAGAACCCCTCCCAGTACACCCATCTGTCTGCTGTTCACTTCGTTAACAGAAAATAGGAACCCCAGTGGTCTAAGGCCTGACCTTAATGCTTCCCAGAGTCTGGGATGTGCTCAGAAATGACATCTCTTGAGGGCTACTTGAGACAGTCATGCTGCTCATGTTCTCAATTTTAAGATCAGTTGCTGTTGCTCTAACTTTAGTATTGTCAGCCCTAATACTGGATTTTGCATTCTAAAGTATCTATCCCTGTACTTGCATTTTATTACTACAGATGTGTGCTGGAGTCTGCCCTCCTCCCCTTTTCGTCCTAGCAGGGGCTGTTTGAGCAGGTACACTGGGATCTGGGAATTTGTGCTGACCTGGCAGTGGGGGCATCGGCTGCCTCCATCTCAGGCGGCAGCACCTTTGTGAGGGCGTGCACTGCAGGGCAGCCCAGAGTCCCAGCCTGACCTGGGCACCCCTTCACTTCTCTGCAGGCTCCACAAGTTCTTCCCTGTGTGAGCACTGGGTGAGCCGGCTCCCGGGGAGCAAGCCAGCCAGCGCGACCTCTGCAGCTTCCTCCAGGCGCACCTCCCTGGCCTCACTGTCTGAGTCTGTGGAGATGACTGGAGAAAGGAGTGAAGATGATGGTGAGTGTGGGTTTTGATGACAGACTTCCAAGATGACAACTCACAGGCACAACACAGGGTCTGTCATGTTTAGGAGCCAAGTCCCAAGAAGGTTGTGGGGCGGGGCTGCAAGGTGTTAAGAGAATCAGTAACATTTGATATAAGCAGGGCATTTACTTTTCCTCTCTGACCTAGGACATTTTTCTTCTCTTTTATCATTTTCAACTTGGAAGGAGTGGGGGCTGGAGCCCTACTTAACTCTGTACAATAATGAATACATTTTTTTCAAAGTGCTTTTTAAAATCTTCAAGGTAGCAGTAAGGGGACTCAGTGCCGTTGTGATTTCCCCAAGGCCACCTGATGATGAGTCACCATTCAGGCCTGTCAGGGAGCTTCCTGACCTGCTCAGCTTCTCACCTTCCCACCACGCTTTTCCTCTGAATGGAACCTATGGCATGTTTTTTTTTTAGTTCAGAAATGTCTAGAACAAAAACTGTTGCCTCTCCATAGAGGTAGTTTTGGGGAATTCTGAAGATAGTCACAATGTAAACACTGGAAATCTTATAAAAATTGAACTCTTATTTTACCTTCCCCTGCTGCTTAAGTGGTGGCAATATGGCCCTTAGTTCCAACAGGGACCCAGTTAGTGTGGGAGTGGTCAGGCTGCTAGCGCTCCAAGAGCTGGAAAAGAAGAGAATGAGCTCAGCTTCTGTAATGAGAACAGTGACTCGCCTTCCAACAAGCCTCATTCTGTAGCCAGCATTTCAAGAGCTGTTATCTACTTCTAGTGGTGATGGATAATTCTGAGAATATAAAACGGAGAAAAGAGGCAGGAGGCTGGGAGAAGCATGACAGGCTAGGAGATCTGCCTCACAGGATCAGCTCTGCTGATTCTGGCTTGTTCCTTCTCTCTTTGTAAAATAAGAGTGTTGGGCTGTTATAACTAATCTCCTTTCCAGCTCCTAACATTATATGAAAAGTTGATCAGTGAATCTTCATTTGCTTAAGCAGAGATTATTTCCAACGCAGCCTCTAAACTTTGAATCCATTGTCATTTTAACAGTAAGCATAGATGTGGTTTGTCCTGATCTGTGTTTTAACCAGTGTGATTGGAGAATCGATACCCTCTTAGGTGTCACTATCTTCCAATAGTACTGGTGGTGCCCATAGAATGGGGCATGTCTCCTAGGATCTTCTCCAGACAAACTTATAGATTCTGCAGCTACAGTAGCAGATGTGTATAGAATTTAATTTAGAATATTTTCTTTGAAAGTTTTAAGTCACTCAGTGTTGGCATTATATTGTTCTAATTAGGACTGTTTTTATAAGTTTTAAGTCACTCAGAGTAGGAGTATATTGTGTCTTTCGTCCTTCGCATGGATCTGTTTTTGTAGTCAACAGTTACAGGTCAGCCTGCCTGTGTCATTGGGTGTGGGACTAGCAGCTGTGGCTCCGGTGTTAGCTCCGTCTCTTAATTATTTGTGTCATTTTGGGCAAAGATTTCCTTTCTGTGAGCCACATGTGTCCTTAGTAAGTTGAAGAAGCTTGACCAGTAGCTCACATTTATTGAGCATCTGTGGAGTGCCAGGTGCCTTGCTGAGCTCAGGACTTTTTAAGATTTTATTTAAATCTCATTGTAGACCTGTGAGTTTCAACAGGGGTCAGCAAACTGTAGCCCACAGGACAAATATAGTCCCTGCCTTTATTTTAATTAAGATTTTGTTGGTACAGAACCGTGTCTATTTGTTTATGTGTCACCAATGGCTGCTTTCATATGACAGTGACCCATAAAGCCTAAAATATTTACTGTCTGGGCCTGTACAGGAAAAGTATGCTGACCCTTGGTGCAGAGCAAGAAGGCAAAGAGTTTGCTGATGTCAGAATGTGCCTATTAGAATGTCCCCAAGTTAGAATGTCCCTATTTTGTAGGAAGGAGAATTGGGCTCAGAAAAGTTAAAATCTTAAAGCTCTACTCCTTGACTGCAGACACACTGGCTCTGAGGGTCATGTTTCTTTCATTCCACAAGATTTCCCTTCTTTCATCTTTAGATGTTACTGGTACTTTTTTCTTTGTGCCTTAATGATACTCTCTTTGCTGCATTCAGGAGGTTTCTCAACTCGACCATTCGTGAGGAGTGTCCAGCGTCAGAGCTTGTCATCCAGGTCTTCTGTCACCAGCCCCTTGGCCGTCAATGAAAATTGCATTAGACCTTCTTGGTCCCTGTCGGCTAAGCTGCAGATGCGCTCCAACTCTCCTTCCCGGTTCTCAGGGGACTCTCCAATTCACAACTCCACCTCCACCTTAGAGAAGATTGGGGAGGCAGTGGATGACAAGGTCTCCATTTCTTGCTTTGGTAGCTTGAGGAACCTTTCTAGCAGTTACCAGGAACCAAGCAATGGTCCCAGTCAGTGGGAGCACAAAGCTGTGGGCCGGGCCCCTCTTGCTATAATGGAAGGTGTGTTCAAAGATGAGTCAGATGCCTATAAATTGAACTCTGGTGTTGTAGCTGCACAGAGCACAAACTTAGCACAGGGGGCTCACTTGGCCCCTATCTCTGATCCACTTGATAACAATAACCAGATAGCTTATGTAGATCAGAGTGATTCTGTAGACAGCTCTCCTGTCAAAGAGGTGAAACCCCCAAGCCACCCAGGCTCCCTCTCAAAGAAACCAGAGAGCACAACCAAGAGCTCCCCCAGCTCCAAAGGTGCTTCTGAGCCAGATAAAAAAAGCTTGCGGAAGGGGAGATCAGCCTTGACAAGCCAGGAATCATCTCTGTCAAGTACTTCCCCATCTTCTCCTGTTCCCATAAAAGATCCTGTAAAGCCCTCATGCTCCCGAAGCAAAGCAGATTCTTCCAGGGCCAGTGGACGGCATTCCTCCCCAGCTCCTGCCCATCCCAGAAAGGAGTCTTCTCCCAGAGCTCAGGACTCGGCCTCCCATTCACCCCAGAAGCTGAAGTCAGCTTCTTCCCTCACTTACAATACTTCCTCCATACCTGCCAAAAAGGCCTTGGGCCCTGCCACCAGGGGCCCCTTCCCACCTGGGAAGTGCAGGACTTCAGATAGAAGCTTAAGTAGGGAGGACTCCAGACAAAGCCTGGTTTCTGACCGAGCCAGTGTTACCTGTAGCTCCAAACCCAGCTCTCCTCGGGTGAGCCAGGCCAGGGCAGGGGAGGGCCGGGGGGACGGGAAGCATGTCAGGAGCTCCTCTATGGCCAGCCTGCGCTCCCCCAGCACAACCACGAAGGCTGCTCTGAAGAGGGATAGCAAGTCGGATGAAAAGGGGCTGTCCTTCTTCAAGTCAGCCTTGAGACAGAAGGAAACCCGGCGCTCTACTGACCTTGGCAAGACGACCTTGCTGTCTAAGAAGGCAGGTGGTAGCTCTGTCAAATCGGCCTGTAAGAATGCTGGGGAAGACAAGGCAGAGAAAGGGCACCAGCCTCCAGGTTCCCAGCAGCCAAATGCCAATTCAGTTGGAAAAGAGCAGCTTGTCTCCAAGGACCTTGCTTCTGCTAGACATTCCCTGTTATCCAGTCGCAAATCGAAGTCTTCCCAGCTAGACTCTGGAGCACCCTCATCTCCTGGTGGCAGGCAGCCCACCGAGAAATTCTCCCAAAAGTTACCTTTGAGCATGCCAGCCGCTGCACGGCCTTCTCAGAAACCTCAGTGATATTGCTGCACTCTCTGTGTTTTCCCTGTAAAAATGTTTATTTATTTAGAACCCCTTTCCTCCCACCAAAGCCCTCTGTGCTTTTGTTTTATATTTTTTGGGTTAGGTGCCTGATGTGTGTGCTTGTGCGCGCGCGTGCGTGTGTGTGTGTGCAGAATTTAATTGCAAATTGTTAGAAGTGTCGCCTTATTCTGCCATTGAACCAAATAACAGCCATAGGCAAAGTATCAATAGTGAGCTAACTGGAAATATTATAGATGATATTCTGGACTGTTCCTTTACCAATTGTACATACTTCTTTCTAGAGAACTCTGATGACTTGTTGGACACTAGGGTTTTTGAACCTGTGAACCAGTGAAACTATTGTTACTGTGCTCTGTCCAAGGATGAATTATTTGACTTGGGTTTCAGCTGAGCAGGATTTGTCCTTACTGTGGATTGTCATGTGGCACCCGGAGTTCTAAAAACTGTGATACTAACAGTGAAACAAACCAAGAGAAAACTGTTGTTTTCTGCACTTTGACCCCATTTACCAGTCTTTGTAAAGGGCAATATTTTAACACTAATGTTTCTCAGGTATATACTCAGCTAGACTAGGATGGATGTGTATCAGTAAAAGCATTAAAGAGGAAGGTGGCCTGTCCATGACTGTCATTTCTCCCACTGCCACACATGGAAATTTTTAGAGGTAGAAGTGGTTTTTCACTACTTTCTTATCTGCAAGGCGTATGTACCTTAGGCATTGTTGACTTGGGATATGTCCCAAGAAGATGGCAAATTGGATATCCAGAAAGCCAGTCACTAATAGTTACATTTTTTTCCTTCTAAATTTGCTAGTGAGTTGTTGGGATTTTGAAATGTAGTAGAGCAATTAACACTTTTGAAAGATTCCTGGGGGTGGGAGGAATGGATTCTTAACTGGGTGAGGCTGTACCATCTTCCTCTGTTGTTGTTTTTCTGTTAGAAGTTGGAAGCTCCATGCCCACCCTGTGCTCACGTCCACATTTCCACAAAGTCTTATTAAGTCGTAGAGAGGAAAGAAGTTGCAGAAGGCCCAAAGTCAGTCAGTGATGGTTGAAGTGATGTGTAACAAAGTATTACATGTATACTCCTGATCCTGCCTGTCGAACTCAGTATGACTTTTTTCAGTAATTCATTTATTTCTTCTCTGTTTAATATTTAATCTCTTACCCTGAACTCAGCAGGATTGGAGCATGTTCTATGTGGTACTGTCCATGCAAATTGTATTTCTTGGTTAGAAAAAAAAAACCTCACAGAAATCTCACAGATAAGTGAGACACATGGTTTTCCAAGCTTTCTGGAGGCACCTTGGCAATTTTAATTTTTTTTCCTCTTTTTTCTGAATGTCAAGAGTCATGGTTCTGATTTTGTTTGAATAGCATTTGTCACTTTACCATGAAGTACAGCAGGCTTTGTTTATATGCTCTTAAATACTAACTTTTTAAACAAATAATAGACTCTTCAAGTTCTTCATCAACTTCTGGTACACAGACCCATTTATAAACTCCTCTTTTCAGTACTGCTGTGCATGAGGTAACTAGACACATACAAATGCACTGCTGTAAATTCTGCACTGCCTTTTTCCCCCCATCAATACCTCTTGGGAAATGTTTTTGAGTAGGTCACTTAAGTTTATTTTGCTGCTAATTTGAGCATTAGGTAACTTGCAAGTTTGGAGGCTATTTATGTTGAGGGCAGCTGGAATCTTAGACTCCTGTGATAGTTAAGACTCACCTTTTAAGCTTTGTGAAAGTTACCATAGTACTCCATGAAATTGACTGAGCCCAAGTCTGCCCCTTGTACTCAGTCCTGTCACTGTCTTACTGTCCAGGTGTCTATGGCTTTCCAAAGTGGCACTCTTGTCCTTTGTGGTAGTGTGACCTCCAGTATCCGGCTGCCTGTGGTGTTACTGTTGCTTCCTGTGGCACATTGGCAGCCAGTCAGTGTGTAGCCACTGCTGGTTTCCCTGTATCACTTTTTTTAATTAGAAAGAAATTGTTTTAATCCTCACCTAAGGATATATTTATTGATCTGAGACAGAGAGAAAGAGAGACATCAATCAGCTGCCTCTCATATGTTTCCTGACCAGGGCTCAAACCTGCAACCTTTCAGTGTACAGGACGATACTTCAACCAACTGAGCACACAGCCAAGGATGTATTGCTTTTATTTCCTGGAAAAGATGCACCAAATATGGGGTCATCAGTATTAGGAATTCAATATTTGTCTAATTTGAACCTATCATCTTTCTTTCACAGGCAAATCACATTTGAAATCTATCTGCAGCTCTACAAAGTTTGGCTACATAAATGGTTTTGGCTACATAAATGGTTTTATTAACTTTTTGGGGGCTGTAATCAATTAAGCATTAATAGAAAGTATTTTAATTTTAACAGTGGTAAATATTTTTATTCTTGAGTGCTTCAAGAATGGATTTTCCATGTGGTTTAGAGTCTTAAATACAAACTCCTTTGATTTTTTTGAGATCTAGAAATAAAATATTAGTATCTATAAATTGTATGTCTGTGGAGTTGAGTCCTTGTTTCAGATTTCAATGGAAAAAATCAGGAAGTATTGTGTCATTGTCTAGGCATGTTTATGGTATTACATTTCTGTGCTTAGGCAGTGAAAATATTTATCCCTAACTACCAGGTATAACCTTTAAGCCACTGAGGATATTTGCCCAGAAGTTTGGAGGTGCCGTTTGAGGTATAAAGTATGGGAAGTTGTTACTTGGTTCAGTTTATTTATTTGATAAGTTAGGGACTTGATGTTTGTTTTGTTTTATTTTCCGAACAATGTTTGGTGTAACGGGTGAACATGTGTTTGGGGTTAAAAATCACCTGCTGAGGATGGTGGGCCTGGGTGTCTGATTGACAGCCAGGTGGGCTGATTGAGCATTCATTGTCTAGTCAGCATAAAATAATTACCAACCATGGAGCTGCGTCTGTAAAGTTTGCCTGTTTTTTTTTTTTAAAAAAAGTTTTATTCTTTATTTCTTTTCTGGTAAACATCCAGCGAACTGAGGCTATATCATTCCTTAAGACAGCCTGTGCCCTGCCTTTGTAATCCTTTATCTAATGTGGAAGCACAAGGGAACTGTTAAGCTCACTTTATGTCAAGACCATCTCCCACCCCTTTTGTATTTTCTCTCCCTAAAAGCAGCCTAACTGGACCAGTAGTATGGTTGCGGTAATTGTAATTATCTGTGTAATCATTCTTTCTTTATTCATTTGTTCATTCTGCAAACATTCATGGAGGGCCTGCTGTGCTTGTGAAGGCTAGTTGCAAGCTTCAGAACTG
The DNA here is from genome assembly GCF_014824575.4 of Sturnira hondurensis. Taxonomy (NCBI): domain Eukaryota; kingdom Metazoa; phylum Chordata; class Mammalia; order Chiroptera; family Phyllostomidae; genus Sturnira; species Sturnira hondurensis. The sequence continues at coordinate 1,267,631 of NW_028091508.1, forward strand.
CCTTGGCTGAGAACCCCTGGGAGCACAGCTGGTGGACCAGGGTGCAGGTGATGTCCTGTATGGAGTCCTCTTGAACAAGAGAGCAAGCGGATTCTGGTGAATCAGCCAAGGCTGCTGCTGGTCCTCCTGAACAAGTGTGTTCTGGAAACCAAAAGTGCCCTTCTTCATCTCTGGAGACATTTTCCTCCATGTCCACTTTCAGACTGAGCTGTTTCTATTACTTAGGGGTAGAAAATCCTTGATGAAGTCACTCATTTCTCATTAGAATTTTCTCATCCATGTTGGTATGAGATTGATGTGCTTTTTTGTGTGTGTGTGTTGTTTTTTTGAGGGGGTGGGGTTGAAAGAAAAATTGCCATCCCTCTAAAATAACTATTATAAAAATCATAGAAACAAACATGTAAAGAACAGTAGTGTCAGCCTTCAGGAAAATGGAGCAGAGAAGAGCTGTGAACAAAGCTCATATATTTCAAATAAACATGTTTTTAAAATATATTGACATCTGATGTCACATTCCATTCTGGCAATTACTGAACAGCTGAAGTTACTGTTTTCTGTGGAGATCCTCATAATTATTGTATGCAAAGATAATTAGTGTTTCTGATTGAAATTTTGAGATAGCTAGCAAATCATTAGTATAATTTCAATAAAACACATATTTTGTGAGGTTTAAACTTTATTTGCTAACTAACCAGTGCTGATGTTCTAACATAAACGCAAACGTTAGCTGTGCTTGTGCAGGCTGTCTTTAAAGGGTGCATTATTGGTAAACCTGATGAGTATTTTGGGGGAAATCCTAGTGGGTAGATAATTTGGCCGGCTCCCTGAGTGTGTGTTTTCCAGCTGCCTTTGAGTGTGACCAGTCATTTCTTCCCCAAGTAATGAGGTCAGCTTCATGGCCTCCATCTAACCCAGAAAGCATGCTCTTACTTCCTATGCAAAGCAGCTAATAAACAATATCCACTGCACTAAATAATACGTTTTTTAAAGGCAACTTAGATTATGGGACTCTGTTTTTGAATTTGTAATTTATTAAATGTGGTTTAATAATTAGTATAGAGGAGAATTAATGTGATTTCTTGTTTTGCTTTGCACATGTTTCTCTTGGCCAATTTTTTTTTTAAATTGGTGAGGCTGTAAAATAAGTAACTTACAGGAATGGAGCTGAGTATGTTGACCATGCTGGTTTATATACTGTATAGAAATGTTCTAAAAATAACCTGCCATTTTCTATAGATGTTAATTTTCTTATATCTTCTAAGGTCCTATCATAGTCATAAGGAGAGAACATGGCTTCTAATAGTACTAACAATTTTTAAATGATTTTGTAGAGACATGGAGCTATTTTGGAAAGTTTTGAGCTTCCCCAGCCACTGGTCACATGAAGACTGAACTTGTGGGATTTATTGTGGCATTGTAGGATGGATTAGTTTCTAGATCTATCTCACATTCATTTTAATCCAGTGTTGCCCATTTTGGGGAGAAATGAGATCCGTAATGGACTTGGGAGTCTTTTTCAAATCTCAACAGACTGCCCCCCAGATTCTCTGGAGCTTCTTCTGAATGACTTGTCTGAGATTCTGGTACCCAACATTTAAGAATCTTGTCTAGGAAACTTTTAAAAATACCTAGGTTCCCCCCACTCGCAGGCTTTTCATGTAATTAGCGTAGGGCTGGGTCCCAGGAAAGACCAGATGTGTTAAAGCTTCTTGTGATTCTGGTGTGTGGTCAGAATTGAGCACTGCTGAGAACTAGGGCAAGAATCTCTTGGGAGTGACAGATTCCTCTGTGTGTGATGGAGAGGAAGGAAAAAAAAAAACATCGAAAACTGATACCAGCCTCCTGTTTGAAGTCTGGGGGATCTTCTGATTGGAGGCTCAATTTGGGAGTTTGGAGCATTTGTAAGTGTCCCAGCACTTGCCAGTCTGGTGGGAATTGGTGTTCTAGTCTGTGGTGGGGGGAGGAGGGACAGGCAAAGTATTCTGGAGTCACAGCAGGGCCAGGCTTGGAGGTGGAGTGGGGACAGGGAAGTCACTCTGAGCTAGAAAATGCTGCAGTGAAGCCTTCTGTGGCCTAGGAAAACCTGTTGCTGCTTTTTATACAATGATTTTTTTTGTAGTAATTATAGTAGTAAACCCTAGACTACCTCTGAATTTCCTGTTCAGCTCATTCTCTACTTACTCAGAATGTAGTTTCAGGAGGTATATTCAAATTTTATCTGAAATAATTTTTTCTGTAACTCTTGCTGGTATTTTCATGTAATTAAAAAATAATATTCATTAAAAAATTTGGCCATATGCGTTACTGGTAGAGGCCAGTGAAATTTAGTGTTCATTTGTGGTAGCTGAATGCACTAAAGTACATCTTCAAAAACAGTCTGCTGGGCTTCTCAGGTTCATCTCACTGAGCATTATGCTGCCTACGGAAAAAAGAGACAACTTACCTGCTGTTTAACATTTCAAGGCATAAAGTTAACAAGAAAACATCCAAGTTGCAGTGATCCTTTAGAAAGGCCTCCAGGGCAGAGAGAGTGGCAGTAGAGAAAACATAATATGAAATTATGTTTCATAGTAGGTGCTACTCAACTGGTGCGAGGTCATGACATCCAAGAGGAAGGTGGTTGCATGTTTCCACGTGCTGAGGCTCTTCTTGGGCCTTTTGATCTACATCGATGTTCTTCGCTCTGTGCCTCTCACCACTGGTTGAAACTGAACTCAGGCCCTTCACAGAAATGTTTTTTTGGTGGAATGCTTTAGTCTTTACACTGGGATTTCTAGAGCTGTCTTAAGAGCTGCATGCCATAGCACTACATGAAATGCCTTTGCCGTCGTCCACGCACCGTTCATAGTGGGCTGCGATTTTCTTTGGTTGCACAGTATGTGGAAGGCAGGTGTCTTCCCTCAAGGCTGGGAGAAGAGTGTATCATACATTTTAAATTATTTTATAACAAGTGCATGAGATATGTCACTGACTTTTGTTATTTATTTGTATGTCTTATTCAAAGTGTATGCACTTTCAAGTTGCAGAGTTTATATTTTTATGTTTAAAATGTTTTATTTCTGGAATAGCAGTTGATTATATACTATACGATTGGAAGTAAGAGAAAAGTGGAACATGTAACAAAACAATAAATTTATTACATGTTGCCCTTCAATCCATACTCTTTTCCCTCTTGCCAAACTATATTTACAGTGTTAAGTAACAATGGAAAAATTAAGCAGATCTTGGTACTACACTGATGTATATGATGTGTTAAAATTGTACTGTTAAATGAAAACAAGTTACAGAACGCTACATATGTTCTCTGTAAAATTTTAAAGCAAAAAGTCACATCTATGCTTATTTTATTTTCACAACCAAGGATTAATATTTCCATTTTCTCCACGAGGCAGTTCGTTCCAAAGGTGGATAACAACTCACACTGTAATTCAATCCCAATAGATGTTGAATAGTTTATATTAATTTCCTTCTTCTACCACTCTTACATGATGGGAGCAGATAGCAGTCTAAAAAGTACCATCCTTTTCTGGGTCCTCTTGCCCTTCATAGCTTTATTTTTAAACCACCCTGTTCTGTTGAAATTTCCTGCTCTGGTGACCCTGCAGCACTTAATGTTGAGGGTGTCATACCTTTCATGACCACATGAGGACACTGAAGGTAGATACTGTCAGAAACGTTGACTGTCCATCCCGGCTGTTGAAATGCTTATTCGGTATGTATTGAGGCATGTTTTGTCAATGAGTAGAGTTTCACTTTAAGTAAGTGCTACAGCAATACTTTTCCCTAGAATTGGAAAGCAGGTCACAACAGCAATGTGGCTTAGGGCTGAGGCAGGGAGACCTGCCGACCAAGGATGAGTGTAGAACATGTGCATGCCATAAAACCAACATACAGCATTTATAAACCTCTCAGATTTTAAATAGAATTGTGCTATAGGTACATTAAAGTATAATCACATAGCACACGAGGCTTCATTATGCATAAAGGTTTGCATGTCAAAATATACAGATACAATAGCTAAGCAAATATTTGAGGAACATTTTGTTAGAATTTGAAGGGTTATTCTCAAATATCTTAAAATAACTCCCTCCCTTGAACACTTTACCTTCTCAGTTTTCCTAGAGAAAGCAAAGGCGTGAGAAAATGCCTTGCCCTGAGTGATTATGGGCCACTGTAATGTCCATCCCCACCCCGTCTTTCCCAGGCTGACACATGAGTTCTTAGAGGTGGATGTTTGGTTTTCCTTTTTGCGGCCCCGTGTGGTGTCTTGGGCATCTCCATGTGGGCCATTGTACATTCTCCATCTCTGGGTGCTTTGGATCTGCCTTATACAGAACCTTCTAGAATTCAGTTTTCATTTGGTCTGATCTTAACCATGTTTCTTACCCCGTGATGTTTTCTACACAGGGCTAGGGCTGTTCTCTCCCAGAGAGGGTGTTACATTATGTCATGGAACCCAGTGGCCTGGGACCCATTCTTTAAGAGCACTCAGGGATACGACATCAATTAGACTAACAGCTCAGTTTTTCCTAAAGAAAGTAGGGAGATAGTATGAATGAAACCAGTGCTGTAGTCAGGACCAGGTGCTCTGCTGCACAGAGCCTTTTGCCTTTCCTTTGTGTGGGAAGAGCTTGTACAGGCTCAGGATATACACATCCAGTTTCTGGGACTCAGGGACAGCTGTCAGGCTCCTCATTCTCTGGAGGGGAAGGGGAGACATGGGTGGGGGACAGCATGGGGAAGGACGGGTGGTAGTGGGGCAGGTGCCCTTTTATTGTCCCATTCAAAATTGAAGTCTGAGCTCCTTCATTTAGCAATTCCCTTTGTGTGCCCAAATGCTGGAGATAGGACCACACCCTGAGGAGCTTGCTGCCAGTCAGGGGTCCGGTTAGTTGATAGAAAACATTTCAGAGTCACTACCCTCTACTTACTCATTGCCCTCAAGGTGTTGGCATTTTCACCATTTCCATTTGCAACCCATTTCTTGGTGTCATCCAGAAGGCTTGCATCTGAGATGCCTGTGTTGCTCATTCTCTTCTCTCCATCTCTACTCAAATGCCAGTGTTGCTTGGGCCTTCCCTGGCCACACTTTGAAAATATTTAGCCCACTTTTCCTTCTCCATACTTTTTCTCCATGCTGCTGCTTACCAGTTACCACAGTATCTATACAATATATATGCAACATACAGTATGTATATACGTATATAATAGTTATCCCTTGGTATCCACAGGGCAATGAGGCCAGCACCCTTCACAGATACCAAAATTGCAAACTCTCAAGTCCCTTGCATAAAGTGATATAATATTTGTAAAAAACTGGCACACATCCTCTGGTATATTAAATCATCTCTGGGTATCTTATACCTAAGTGTAAATGCTGTGTAAATACTTATTACACTATTATTTTAGGGAATAGTGACCAAAAAAGTCTACATGTTTAGTACAGATGCAACCATCATCATCTTCATTGCCTAGCAGTATACAGGTCAACAACAACAACAAAAAACTTAAAAAAAATTTTTTTATTTGCCATTGGCTGAACCCAAATATGTGGAACCCGTGGATGCCAAGGGCCAGCTGGCTGACTGACCACAGGAGGGCAGGGGTGTTTGCCTGTTTTGTTCTGTTCTTTTCCTAGCACCTGAGAGAGTGCCAGTCACATGGTAGTTACTTAGTAAATATTTACCATCTGGATTAATGACTTTGCTTGGGTCATCACTTAGGCATTATGAGTGTGCCTTCCCATCTAGGAGATGAAGAATGGTAGCACTTGCATCGCAGGGTTGTGAGGATGAAATGAGAAGGATGACATGAAGTGTTCACATAGGACACGGTGCAGAGCAGGGCAGGGCAGAAGCCTCTTCTAGAAGGACCTTTCATGACTGAATACATTTGTCTCAAAGCAAATGAGAATCCAGGAAGACAATTTAATTTTAGGGAGAGCAAAGATCCAGTTTGAGCCTTAGCACAGTCACCATGGCAACAGTGTGGTGCCAGGGAGCCCCATTAGGAACTCGATGTGGAAACCTACTTGTAGTCCATGGAAGGGCTGACCTAAAGCAGTTTTGGGTGGACAGAGGAGAGGAGCTCCTGCAAGGGTGACATGTTCAGGCCCTGAAGGCAGGCTGCTCATTTCACATTCTGGTACCAATAATTTCCTGGGTAGACAGACAACCTTGGGCAGGTTACTTGACTTCTCTGTGCCTCAAATTCTTCACCTGTGAAATGTGACTAATGTTATCCACTTGGTCACTGGGAAGCTTAATAGAGGTGCTTACTTGTTTACACTTAACATACTTACTAGTGTGTTTGGTTTTATCTACTGTCTTGCTCTCTCTTTGATATGTGTCCCACCTGTTTTGTATTCCTTTTTCTCTTCTAGCCTTTTAGATCAGTTAAATATTTTTTAAAATTCAGTTTCTCTTCCCTATTAGCTTGTATGTAATTCATTCTTTTCTCCTAGTGGTTACCCTTGTGATTTCCACATGTGTTCTTGATTTATGAGAGAAATGAGTGACTTCACCCCTTCAGGACCTCAGGACAATTTTGTCCTATTTCTCCTTTCCACCATTTACTATTTGCTGTTGTGCTTTTAAATGTATGCATGTTTAACATATGTAGATACATAACTCCTATGACTAACATTATTATTAGTTCTGGAAGTCAGTATTCACTGAGATTTACTAATATTCACTTCCCAGTACTCTCACTCCTTCCTGTGTTTCAGTGTTTCTTCTGCAATCATTTTTCTTCTGCCTAAAGAATTCCCTTTAGTGTTTCTTTTTGAAACCTGTGCTAATGATGTATTCTTTTCCCTTTCATCTGATTGGAAATGTCTTTATTTTGCCTTTTTCTTTAGGGTGTTTTCACTGGGAGTAGAATTCCATGTTGGAAGTTATTTTCTTTCCTTTTCATTCTATGGTCTCCTGCCTTTTATTATTTCTATAGATAAGTCAGTTATTGACAGTTATTGTCAGTTATTGTCAGTTATAGTGTGGTGGCTTATCCCCTGGCCTGCGCAAGATGATGATAGGAGAAAGTATTGCACTGAACACATGCAAGGCTAGTGAGAAAGTTGGATGAGGTGGGGGCAGGAAGTCCTCCTACCCTCTTCCAGTACCCATTTGGGGGTGGGACCAAGAGAAAGCAGGCACCTGTGCCATAGAGGTCAGAGTAGTGGCAGGGGGAGGTTCTATATTGAAGAAACCAGTCAGTCTAGCTTGAGGACAAAAGGGATTGGGGGATGGCCCCTTCCAGATCATGTGGAATTTTGGACAGAGAAAGCACCTGGTCAGGCCCACAGAGGAAACTGAATGTAAACCCAAGAGGAGGAAGTGATGGGGTCTCTTATCCACCTTGTGAATGTTCTGGCCAGTGCATTTGTGGGGCCTTTTGGCTCCAGAAGCCATGTGGTGAATGGCTGCACCAGCCACACCTGTGAGTTCCAAGGCGCAAGCCTGAGATCTGCCTGGATGACCATTTGGAGGCTGCCTGTGGTAGTACTGTGGTTCCCAGTACTTTAAATGGGAGAAGGAACTCTGGATGCTGCCTTTGGTTTTGGTCTGGTTGAGGGTGGCTGGGCTTTCCTCTGGGTTTCCCAGAGGGTATGGGCTTTGGGACAAGAGTCTGCCATTTTCTCAGATTGTGCAGCATTTGAATAAAGACCTTTTTCCTTTCTCACCAACCTCTGCCTCTGGAATTTTCCTATTGGTGTCAGCAGGCAGCCAAACCCTCACTTCAGTTCAGTAACATTATTAGTCTTCTAGCTGTTCCTTTGAAAGTATGTCTTTTTTTCCCTAAATGCTTTGAAGATTTCACTCTTAGTTTTTCATCGGCTTGCTATGATGGACCTAGGTGTGGAGTTTTTGTTTTTATCATTCATTTTCATGAATGTGTTTGGGTTTCAGTCATTATCTTTTTAAATATTGCTTCTGGCCCTGACTGATATGGCTCAGATGGTTGGAACATTTTCCTGTAACCGAAAGGTTGAGGGTTCAATTCCTGGTCATGGCACATACCTAGGTTGTCAGTTTCCCCAGTCAGCACATATGGGAGACAGCTAGTCAATGTTTCTCACATTGATGTTTCTCTGTCTCCCTTATTCTCTCTCTAAAAGTAATGAGAGAGCTTCTGGGTTGGTGCACACATGGAGGTTCTGGAAGAGTGGTGCAGCAAGCAGAGAAGCTCCATGCCCTTTTCCCATATCTTACCCTATACATTTCTTCCAGCTGGCTTTCCTGAGTTATATCCTTTTATAATAAACCAATGATCTGTATGCAAGTCCCATAAGGACAGAGATGCTTGCTGCTGTTTCTTCAGAATCTAGAACATTGCCTGGTGCATGAGGAGTCCATGAAACAGCAGATGGGCTCATGTGATTCAGTGAAGGTATGTAAAGAGTTCCCCAACACCATTGCTTCGCTCCTATTTAGTTATCATGTCTCACCACCCCACGCTTGGAGCAGTTTCCAAGTGTATACCTGGGAGTGGAATTTCTAGGTCATATGATGACTGTTTAACTTTGGCTTTGACCAACAGAGAGAGACTAATTACCTTATTAAAATATTTAACCTATACTTCCAGACAAGATGGAGGTGTAAGTAGACATGCTTTGCTTTCTTATGCAACTATAGAAGTAATTACAACCAGATCTCAAAACCAAAACACTCAGAACCATCAGAAAATTGAGCTTTATGGAAGTCCAAAAACCATAGGATTTTAAAAAGATGCATTCATCCAGACAGGTAAGGGGTAGAGTTGTGGAGATGGGCAGAGAGGTAGTGTGGCATGGAAAGGTGACAGTGGCAGTGGAACAGATGGGAGGGATCCTAGGAAGTGAGCGATTCCAGACCAGACGGCACAGCCCAGGGTTCCAGCACTGGGAAGATACATGACCCTTACCTCTGGCTGTAAAAACCAGAGGGAGTGAGGGCAATGGAAGAAACTGCTAGATTTTCTCCACTTAAAGGGCCAACATGGTCTTAGAACATACACAGACTGAGGACTTCCGCCAAGATGGAGGCATAGGCGGAAACACTGTGCCTTCTCCTACAACCAAGTTTGACTACAACAAAAGTTTTGGAGAACTAGGACACACCCAAAGACCAGAACACGGAATTATACGGAAGTCCGACAGCTACGAATCGTTCAACGGAACGGTAAGAGAGGCGGAGCTAGCAACGGAGCTGGGTCGGGCAGGACAGATCCCCCGACCTAGGCACGCAGGCAGCCGGGAACCAGTCAGGGTGTGGGGCAGACTGACCAAGGTCACACATTTGCGCACAGTGAGATGGACCACACAGGCCCCAGGGGACGAACCCAGTGGTGGAGGGCCGACAGCGGTGGCACACTCGAGTGCAGTGGAACGAAAGCGTGGGCCTGGTGACAGTGGTGGCTGCGGTGCTGGTGGGGGTCGCGGCAGCAGGCGGTGGGGAGAAGCCATTGTCCCTCTTTGACCCCGCCCCCACATACAATGTCACAACCCAGCGACTGAGTTGCCCTGCTCCGGTGAAAACCTAGGGCTCTGATCCTGCTACTTAACAGGCACGAACAGCCCAAAAGATGGCACAAGAGGAACTCAAAGTCCCAGAGCCAATAACCCTAAGCAACCGGGAAATTGCCAGCCTCTCAGAAGCCCAATTTAAGACACTATTTATCAGGATGCTCACAGAATTGGTAGACTACAGTCACAAATTAGAGAAACATAGGAAGGCTAAACTAATTGAAATGAAGGGAGATGTCCAGGAAACCAATAGCGATGGAAAGGAAACTGGGACTCAAATCAATGGAATGGACCAGAAGGAAGAACGAAACATCCGACCAGAAAGGAATGAAGGAATGAGAATTCAAAACAATGAGGAGAGGCTTAGGAACCTCCAGGACATCTTTAAACGTTCCAACATCCAGATTATAGGGGTACCAGAAAGGGGAAAGAAACAGCCACGAGTGGAAAACATATTTGAACAAATAATAAAGGAGAACTTCCCCAGTCTGGCAAAGGAAATAGACTTCCAGGAAATCCAGGAAGCTCAGAGAGTCCCAAAGAAGTTGGACCCAAGAAGGAACACACCAAGGCACATCATCATTACATTAGCCAAGACCAAAATGAAGGAGAGAATCCTAGAAGCATCAAGGGATAAGGGGACAGTCACCTACAAAGGAGTACCCATCAGACTGTCAGCGGATTTCTCAAAAGAGACCTTACAGGCAAGAAGGGGCTGGAAAGAAGTATTCCAAGTCATGAAATCCAAAGACCTACAGCCAAGATTGCTTTATCCAGCAAAACTTTCATTTAGAATGGAAGGACAGATAAAGTGCTTCTCAGATAAGGTCAAGTTCAAGGAGTTCATCATCACCAAGCCCTTATTATATGAAATGCTAAAGGGACTTATATAAGAAAAAGAAGATGAAAAATATGAACAGTGAAAGGACAGCAAACACACAGTTATTAACAACCACACCTAAAACAAAAGCAAACCAAGAGGACAGCTAGATCAGGAGTGGAACCATAGAAATGAAGAACACATGGAGGGTTAGAAACAGGGGGGTGGGAGGAGGAGAAGGGGGGAGAAGGCACAGAAAATAGCAATGGTAGGTAGAAAATAGATAGGGGGGAGGGCGAGAATAGTGGGGGAAATATAGAATCTAAAGAACTTGAGACACGTGGTTATAAACTAAGGGGGGGAGAATGGTGGGGGAGGGAGTGTGTGGGTGGAGGGGAATGAAGGAGGGGAATAGAACAACTGTAATGGTATAATCGATAAAATATATTTTAAAAAAAAGAACATACACAGACTCACCAACTCTGGGATTTGCCATGAGGGCAGAAGCTGGAAGGGTGCCAGTCACATATGAGAAGCAGGTAAAGTGACTGGAAATGGAGCGAGTGGTGGGTAAATCGCCAGAAGTCAAGCAGCAGCATTGTCTCCTCTCAGAGCCCTCCTTACATGGCAACAAAGCTGTGAAGTGGATTGCCCCACCCTGGCAATTACCTAAGGCTCTGCCCCACACAATGTACCTTTTCTACATAGGCCACATTAGTGAGGGAGTAAAAACAGCTCTACCTAATACACAGAAATAAACACAGGGAGGCTGCTAAATTGAGGACACAAAGAAAAATGGCCTAAATAAAAGAACAGAACAAAACTTCAGAAAAAGTACTACCCTAAATGAAATGGAGATAGCCAACCTTTCAAACACAGAGTTCAAAACACTGGTTATCAGGATGCTCAGGGAGCTCCTTGAGTAGGGGGGAAAAATGAAGGTCACACTAAGTGAAATAAAGAATAATCTACAGGAAAGCAAGAGAGAGGAAAGGAAGCTGGGATTCAAACCAATGATTTGGAACATAAGGAAGAGATAAAGATTGAACAAGAACAAAAAGAAAAAACAAGAATTCAAAAAACAAAGAGGCTAAGGAATCTCGGGGACATCTCCAAGCATGCCAACATCTGAACCACAGGGATGCCAGAAGGAGAAGAAGAAGAGCAAGAAATTGAAAACTTATTTGAAAAAGTAATGAAAGAAAACTTTCCTAATGTGGTGAAGGAAACAGACATACAACTCAGGAGGCACAGAGAGTCCCAAACAAGTTGGAACAGAATAGAAACACACCAAGACACATCATAATAAAAAAGCCAAAGGTATAAAGAGAAGACAAAGAGAGAATCTAAAAGCAGCAAGAGAAAAGCTGAGTATTACATACAGAGGGGTTCCCATTAATACTATCAGCTGATTTCTCAAAAGAAACTTTTGAGAAGGTTTCTTTTGGCAAGAAGGGACTGGCAAGAAGTATTCAAAGTCATGAAAAGCAAGGACCTACACCCAAGATTACTCTATCCAGCAAAGCTATCATCTAGAGTGGAAGGGCAGATAAAGAGCTTCCCAGACAACATAAAGCTAAAGGAGTTCATTACCTCAAAGCCATTATTACAGGGAATGTTAAAGGAACTTATGTAAGAAAAATGTCAAAACCACAAACATTAAAAAGGTGGCAAATTTACAACTATCAACAACTGAATTTAAAACAAAACAGCAACCTAAGCAAACAACCAGAGCAAAATCATGGATTTGGAGCTCATTTGGAGTGTTTTCAGCTGGGAGGGGAAAAGGAGAGAATGGGGAAGTGGTTCAGGAATTAAGAAGTATAATTGGAAGGAATAAAATAGACAGGGGGATGTTAAGAAGAGTATAGGAAATAGAGAAGCTAAAGAACTCACATGCATGGCCCGTGGACATGAACTAAGGAGTGGGGAATGCTGGAGGGAAGGGGGTTACAAGGTGGATGGGAGTAATGGAAGAAAAAATTGGGACAACTGTAATAGCACAATCAATAAGACATACTTAAAAAATAAATAAATGAAAAAATATCCTTGGGTGAGGATAAAAAATTAAAATACTACTTCTGATTTGTTCTTCCATCTTCTTCGAGGACTCAGTAAATGGCATCACCAGCCATCCATTTCAGTAGCTCAGTCCAGAAACCAGGAGTCTTTTTTTCACCCCTTCCTTACATCTCATCCACAACCATGTCCTAAATCTTTCCATGGGTCACACCCAAGTTCAATTTGCCATAGTCTTGATGGGGCTTCTGCATGAGCCTCTTAAGTCTGTCCACTTTTCCAACCCTGTCTGATATCATTCTTCCTTCACTCCAGGCACAGAAGCCACCTTGTAGGGTGTCAACCACAGGGCCCTGACACTTGCTGTTTACTGGGAATGCCCTTGCCCCAGGTGTTCACATTACAAATCCTTTCCATCTTATTAGAACCTGGAAAAGTTCTCCTTGGGCCACTTTGCAGTCACCTTCATCTTATTACTCACTGTATTTTCACAGAACTTCTCCATCTCTGAAATTCTTATTTATTTCTTCACTAGATTATTCCATATCTTTCCCACCAGTCTGTGGTTCGGTTCCCATTCGAGCAGAGTGTTTGTCTTTGCTCTGTTCCTGTGTCATTTTGGATACTCTCAGCCTTGAACAACAGAATGTCCAATCAAAGTCTGCTCCATCATTTCAGCTTTCTACGGGTGTGTACTGAGGCTCAGAGAGAATAAATAACCTACCTAAAAATCACACAGGTAGTAAGTAGTAGCTCTTGGATATGAACCTAAGCCAATTACTTCAAAGCTTGTGTTTGTTCACAGTGTGACTCCAATACTGCCTGGGGTGTCCAACCTTTGGTGTCTCTGGACCTCACTGGAAGAAGAAGGGTTGTCTTGGGCCACACATTAAATACACAAATACTAACAAAAACTGATGAGCAAAAAAAAGGGGGGTTTAAGTAAATTTACAATTTTGTGTTGGGCCGCATTCATAGCCATCTTGGTCCGCGTGCAGTTGTGGTAAGTTACAGCATCTTAAGTAAGGGGACTTAATGATCAACATACAAAACTGAATTTAGTAATGCAGTTACCAGCAGAGGAAAAATTGGTAAAATCCCAATAGACCATAGCTTTTTCTCCCCACTAATGGCTTTTTTGTTTTGTTCCAAAATCCAGTCCCAGATTCCCATATTACGTTTCACTGTGATGTGTCCTCGGTCCCTCCAACACGTGACAGCTCTCCTTTCATGACCTCGATGATTTTGAAGAGTACTGGCCAGTTATTATAAAGAATATCCTATAGTTTGGGTTGTCTCATGCATTGTCATGATTAGATGGAGGCTTTTCATTTTGGGGGCAAAAATATTACAAAAGCCATGTGCCCCTCTCAGTACGTCATTAATATGTCTTGTTTCTGGAAAGCTACAACTTTGGTCACATGGATAAGGTGGTGTCTTCTGGATTTCTCCACTGTAAAGTTACTGTACTTCCTTCTGTACTTAATAGCTGTCTTGGAGAGATAGTGTTAGACCATGCTAGCAACCTGTTTCTCCTCAAACTTTGGTGCTAACTGTAGTATCCATCAGTGGATCTTGCCTGCAACAATTTTATTCTTGCAGGATTCGAATGGTGAAAGAAAGATGTCTTGAAAACTTCATTTAACAAGAAGTCTTGCAACAGGATAGGCACAGGGCTTGGCTCAGTGCTTCGCAGTGTCATCAAGGACTAGGCTTTTCTCTCCACCATTCTCCACATGTTAACCTTTGTCCTCAGATTTGGCCTTTAATGACAACATCCACCTCAAAGGCAGGACCTCTCTCTGCTTTGCTGTCTGGACCAGGAGGGAGAATATTACTCAGGCCCATCCTTGTTCTCTGAAAACCTTCCCTCATATTCATTCCATTGGCCAGGATCATGATTACCTGCCCATGACCAAGCGGCAAGGAAAGTGAAGGAAGTAAGGTGTGGCATTTCCAGCCAGTGTTGATGGGCTCTGGCAGAGAAGAAACTTAGGGGGTGAGCACGGGGGAATAGGCAGCCCCACATCTGCCACACTGTGTTGTCAAGCCCCCAAAGCAGTGACCACCCTATGTACATGCAGTTACTCAGTAAATCTTCATGGAGTGAGCAAGTTCTTTGTCTAATATCTGGAGATATAACCTGTGAGATCAGAGAGAAGAGAGTGATTTGAAAGTAGACTGGGGGACAGTGGGGTCAGAATGGCAGTCACAACATAGCTGAGTTGTGTCTTGATGGGAGAGACCCCAGTTAAAGGACACTTAGCTTCATCATGCTTTGGTCTCCTCTGGCCCCACATTTTCCTCCACCAAAGCCAAGAAAGAACCTACAGAGATGGCTGAGAAGGAAGGCAGAGACCTGACTGTTCAACTCACTGCCTCTACTGAAAAGGTTTTCCAAGGGAAGAGGGGTGCCCAAGGAAGGTCCCTGCTCTGAGGCCTCCCACATGGCCTGGAAGGTTGTTTGGTAAATAGTGACATTGTTATAAATATTTAATAAGCCAGGGGACTGCAGCATATGAAAAATTGATGAGGTCTGTAAGTGGGAAATGAGGGTGTTTCTCTCTGTGTGCTCTGGAGAGACAGTTGGAGGCTGGCATCTGCTTGGGCTGACACCTGTATTTGTGGTAGGCAGATGCACAGTCAGAGACTCATCACCATGCTCAGGAAGCACTGATCCATCATGCCAGTGTTAAGGCCGAGGGAGGAATTCCCAGCCATCAGTCCTCCCATGTTTACTAAGTACCACATGCTGTGTGAGACAGCCAGTCCTGCTTTGGTCCTGGGAGCAGCGCCTGCAGAAAGAGCACGCAGTGCCTTGACGAATGACTTTAATAAGAAGCAGCTTGGAAGGACCTTCAAGTAGGAAACCAATAACAATAATTAAATGTTTCTTTTTTTAAAAAATATATTCTATTGATTATGCCATTACAGTTGTCCCATTTCCCCCTTCATTCCCATCTACCCTGCGCACCCCTCCCCTCACATTCCCCCCCTTTAGTTCATGTCCACGTGTCACAAGTTCTTTAGATTCTACATTTCCCATACTACTCCTTTTCCTTTTCCTTTTTCCCTGTCTATTTTTGACCTACCGTCTATGCTGCTTATTCTCTGTACCTTCTTCCCACTTCTCCTCCTCCTACTCCCCTGTTGCTAACCCTCCCCATGTGATCTCCATTTCTATGGTTCCACTCCTGATCTAGCTGTCCTCTCAGTTTGCTTTTGTTTTAGGTGTGGTTGTTAGTAACTGAGTTTCCTTTCGCTGTTCGTATTTTTTATCTTCTTTTTCTTATATAAGTCCCTTTAACATTTCATATAATAAGGGCTTGGTGATGATGAACTCCTTGAATTTGACCTTATCTGAGAAGCACTTTATCTGCCCTTCCATTCTAAATGAAAGCTTTGCTGGATAAAGCAATCTTGGATGTAGGTCTTTGGATTTCATGACTTGGAATACTTCTTTCCAGCCCCTTCTTGCTTGTAAGGTCTCTTTTGAGAAATCAGCTGATAGTCTGATGGGCACTCCTTTGTAGGTGACTGTCCCCTTATCTCTTGCTGCTTCTAGGATTCTCTCCTTCATTTTAATCTTGGCTAATGTAATTAGGTGTGCCTTGGTGTGTTTCTTCTTGGGTCCACCTTCTTTGGGACTCAAGTTCTCTGAGCTTCCTGGATTTCCTGGAAGTCCATTGCCTTTGCCAGATTGGAGAAGTTCTATTTTATTATTTGTTCAAATAAGTTTTTCACTTGTGGAGGTTCCTCTTCCCCTTCTGGTACCCCTATAATTCGGATGTTGGAAAATTTAAAGATGCCCTGGAAGCCTCTCCTCATTTTTTTAAAATTCTTGTTTCTTCATTTTTTTATATTTGGTTGTTTCTTCCTCCTGGTCCACTCCATTGATTTGAGTCCAGGTTGGCTTCCCATCACCATTGGTTCCCTGTGCATTTTGCTTCATATCACTTAGTGTAGCCTTCATTTTTTTCATCTAGTTTGTGACTAAAATCAACCAATTCTGTGAGCATGCTGATCACCAGTGTTTTGAACTTTGCATCTGATAGGTTAGCTATTTATTTGTCACTTAGAAGTATTGGGTCTGGGGCTTTGAGCTGTTCTTCTTCTTGAACCACAATGTTTTGGTTTGGTCATCCTTGTTACATATGAGGGGCAGAGGCTTATGTGTTCACCAGGGTGGGTCTACTCAGTCACTGGGTTGTGACTGGGGGTGGGGTCAGAGAGGGAGTAATGGCATTTGTTCTGCTCTCTCTTGGCTTTTGGTCCCCTCTTCCACTTCCGACAAGCAAACTGGGCCCTTCTGGTGCTGGTTCCCAGGTGTGTGGGCTTGTGTACATTCTGGGACCCTGTGGGTCTCCCCAGGGAAATTTCCCCTGAGGGTGGGAGCCTCTCCCAGCACCTCAACCCCTGAAAGTTTTTCCAGTTGGTACTTTTAGGCTTTATTTCCCATTGCTGGGGCCTCGGGTTGTGTGATCTGTCTCACTGACCATTTTTAAACCTGCCTGGTTTATCTGTGCGCGAATGTGTTCGAGGTCAGCCAGCCGCCTTGAGAGCCTTACTGGATTTGCTTGTTTCCTCCCCATGCCTGGTTCTGCTAACCACTGCCTTTTCCTGCCAGGGCCCCTCTCTGCCACCCACTGACTTCGCCCCTCTTACCTGTCTGGATGATGTTTTGTTTTTATAGAACTTTGGTACAGTTCAATTTTCTGTCTGTTTTGGTTGTGTTTCTGTCTCTAAATCTTGGTTGTCCTTAAATTTGGTTGTGTGAGGAGGTACAGTATTTCCACCTATGCCTCCATCTTGGCCGGAAGTCCTTAGATGTTTCTTAATCATTTATTTTATAATGTATGCCTTGCCTGCTTCTGGAAAAAGGATGGAAGCGGCTTGCAATTAAAACCCAGGATGATTCAAATGAAGATAAACATTAGATCAGAAGCCCCACCGAGGGAATGAATTTTTCTCCATCAACTTTCTGCTACCTGCTGAGAATACTGTGTCAGCTCCCCTTGCCAGTCACCTTTTGCTCAGCAGAGCTACAGGATGCAGCAGATGTAAAGTAGGGCTGAAGGTGTCACAGGGACAAGTGGGCGAGGCAGGAGCATGGCATGACCTGTAGTCTCAGCATCTCAGCACTGGCCCTCCAGCCACATTTGCATTTTGTTTATCATCCATCCAAACAAATCTGTGTTTATGGGAGCATGACATGGAAAATGAATGCCCCTGTTTCAGGCAAAGCTTGTCAGAGTGACAGTGCAGGAAGGGAATAACAGAGGGGTGACCTGCATGGTACATTCTACTTGACAGCCACTTTCATGTTCCCTGACCATCTTCTCCTGAGCCTGTGTTGGGACTAATGGGGATGCAGCCACCAGTATCTCCCTGTGAGCCAAGGGCAGACCCTGTCTGCATAACAACTTGGGCCATGTGTCTGTACTGTACTGTATCCCCTTCCTCACCCCAGTTGGAGCAGAAGTAGCTGTGGCCAGAGTTGGGTGACCAATTTGATCAGTGATTGCTGAGCCATCCTGAGCTTAGAGAAGGAAAAGAAAGGCAGCTCCTCAGAGGGTCCTTGGGGAGCAGGTAAAAGCGTTCTAGAGAGGCCCTGTGTGGGGTTACCTGGGGAACAGGTAGGCAAGAGAATGGAAAGGGGAAGGGGGTGGGCTCGAGCTCTGTTGCTTCAGAAACTCCATGAGAGGTAGAATGGAAGTTTCCCCACAAATATCCATGCTCATCAAATGTTTGTTCATTCTAAATCTCATGTTGGCTTCTTTTTGACCTGTGGCCATGGCAGTGGGAATGGCCACCTCCCTGATCTAGTGTAGGAGTTTTGAAATCATGGATTCAGAAGCTAGACTGCCTGGGTTCAAATCCAGCTTTACCACTTCTTCATTTTGTTGTCTGGGCAAATCCGTTAAGATTTTTGTGCCTCAGTTTCATATATGTAATGTACTTAGAAAAATATCTGATGCTTGGTGTTAACTGGATTAGCAATTGGCTTTTCCTGATCTTCATCCCAGGTGAGTAGATGAGGAAGGCCTAAGGAACTCAGTGACCTAGTTTTGAGCCGTCTTGAAAGATCATATGGCTACAGCTTCAAAGAAGGAGTCAGTAGCTGGTAGACTTACTGAATGTCTGGTTGATTGCTGAAAAAACAAATCCCTCTTTTGTCCCTTCCCTACCAAGAATGAACATAAATGTAATGTTTATGAGATAAACCACTCCCATCCAAGCCAGGGTAACAGAAAGTAACAAAGCTGTTATGCCATCTGTGGAAATAAAGTAGTATTTCTGAGTGTTAAGGCACTGGCCTGTACCCCTCATAGCACATTAGTATTCCCTAGGGAGTTTTTCAAAAAAATTACTGAAGTCTTGAACCCTCACTTAGACATGATCCAGTTGGTCTAAGGTGAGGCCTGGATAACAGTGTATTTTTACGGTTTCCTACATGTTAATTCTAGAACATGAACTCGTGGACATGAACAGTGTGGTGATTGCAGGGGGAAGGGGCATATAAGGGGGCTAATGGCAATGAAAAAATATTAAAAAAAAACAAAAAAATAAATAGTAGATAAAACAGCAATTTTAAAATGTAAAAAAAAAGTTCTGGAACACATTTGCCTATTAAACAAGGGAGGTGATGATGAATGACTTGAGAATCTATGGGTGGTGTGGACTCATGATAATCAGGAAGGGCATGTGCACCTCTGGTTAAGGGCTGTGATGTGACTTTGCAGTGGATATGCATGGTAACTGGCAAAAGTTGTCAAGATGGTTCTAAAATGACTGGAGTCTAGAAAACCCAGGGATAGATCAATCACCATGGTTTGGAGCTAAGACGTCCATCAGGTTTCCTGCTCTAGCTTGTAAAGAAGAAACTTTTGTCAACAATGGGCAAGTGTTCAGAGGCATTGAGACATGAACTTCTTTGGGTTCATGATCCTGTCCTCTGCAGTAAAAACTGGGAATTGTCCTCCACTACCCACTTGCTACCTTGCCAGAGGTTGCATTTCTCAGCTTCCCTCCAGGTAGCTATATGACCATGTGAGTAAATTCTGGCCAGGAGGGTATAAGAGGAAGTGATGTGTGAAAATTCTAGACCACATCTTTTAAAAGGAAACAGATTGCCCTCCACTTCTCCTCTTTGCCCCTTCTTGCTGCTGGGAAATGGTAACATGGCAGCTGCCTTGGATCCAAAAGCAGAAGCCAAGTGTTGGGGAGGGCAAGGCAGTCTTGAAGCAGCTCTGGGCTATTGTGTGAGAAAAAATAAAAGCCTATTATTTTATTTATCATATTGTTAGGTCTTTGTTTCAACAGCATAGTCTGCACCCTAATTACTACATGACTCATTGGGCACTAATTTTGGCACACTCCAGAATTCTGGGAAGAGGACAGAGAGAATAGAAAGGAAGGGGAAGGAGAATAAGGGGAAAAGGAAAGAGTAGGAGGAGTCTTCTTTCCCTCTGGCACCTCATTGGTCTGTATGAGTCTCTTCTCAAAGTCTCCCCTGACTCTGTGACCAGGTCGATCACCCTCCAACACTACCATCAAAACCTCCTTGGTTGCATGAACCCTGATTTACAGCATTTATCATGACAGCAGTTTCACACTCCTCTGGTTCCTGTTTCATCTTTAGGTTTGCTTTGAACTGGCTCAGGTTCTAGGTTTGTTCCAAAGCCTGTAAGGGCAGGAGTGCTATTTCTTGACCATATTGTCTCGCTTCCATTAGTCTGTGGCCAGATAGAGTCCATGCCCTGTTCTTGAGGTCAAAACATTTTCCCTGTAAATACCACTTGGCTGCCCAGTGTTTTGTTGAATATTTGCTCATTTAATGCACAAATGCTTATTGAATGCCTACTGTGTGTCAGTTACAGTGTGCTAGACACTACAGGTAGGGGTGTTGAGCAAGACTGACATGCTCTTTGATTTTATGTAGCTTACAGTGGAGAGAAATATATTAACTGAATAACCTCATTCACCCATATTATTTGCAGAGAAACATTTATATTTTCCTACTTTGCTCAGTTCTATCAGAAAAATGAGGGCAGTATTAGCCATCAGTCACTTTTCTCTTTGAAATGGAGAAGAATTCTAGTGTCATTTTGATTCCTGTGAGTTAGATTTTCCCCTCTGATGGGACTGCAAGCAAACAAGCTTGAGAAAAGGATTTTTATAGACCAGGTGACAATTTAAAGCTGTGGGTCTTTTGCTTCCAATGTTGCATTGTAGTGTTTGTCCTAGCTGAAACAAAAGGGAAAGCTCTAAGCCACAACTAGGAAAATAGTGGAGTCCCACCATACCCAAAGCCTCAAAAGGAGTGTTCAGTATTGAGGGTGGGAGTAGACCACTGAGGCCCATAGCCTTGAGAAATGCTTGCCAAAAAGTGGTACAAGTAATCCCCCACCCCCAATCTCCCTAACCCCATCCCATCTGTGCAATCAGTGAGAGGACTGAGGTAGGACGAGTGAGTACAGAACAATCTGAGGGACAAGTCCTGAGCTTTCAACCATGCATGGAGGTTCTAGGGAGTGGAGATCCTGCAGCACTGCCTGGCCTGCCTTTACAACCTGAAGAGCTGGAGGGGGAATCCTGCTCTGACAGGTACCTGCTAGGCAGCTGATTGGAGAGGGGGTTATAAATTAAGCAAGAGGGAAATAGCTACATATATGCATAAATAAAATAGGAGAATAGTTTTCATTGGTCGAAGATGATAATACTCCATAAACGGAGTGAAATGTTTACCTCAACTGTCTGCAACTGAGATCAGTGAGATGAACAAACAACCTAATGGTCAAACAACATAGTATTTCCTTCTCCTTTGTATCAAAATCCATCCATATGGGGTATTGTTAATGAAACCCACTCTCAGTTACTGGCATTGAAATATCTTCACTGATTTCTGAGAAAAGTCTTCAGACACATGAGGAAATTCATCAGAGGGAAAGGGGGGACTACCCTGAGGACTCAGAACAGGTGACATGTGTGAAGCAAAATCACCACAGTGAGATTTAGAAAGATAAGGCAGTGATAGAAGCAAAAACAGGGTACTGTGGAAAGATATCAGAGAAGCTGAAGGAATTTTTGGAGATACAAAACAGGATTGAAAAAACACTGGATTGCATAATTCAATGAGTGAATTAAAAGGCTTTATCAAGAAACTCCACTACCCTCCACCTGCCTCCCACCCCCGACACACACCAACTAACTCCTAATCCTGTAATCCTTTCCTAATCCATATTCTGTCTCTATGAATTTGTTTATTCTGGACATTTTATACAACAAGATCATATAGTATGTATGTCTTTTGTGTTGGCTTTTTTCACTTATAATGTTTTCAAAGTTCATGTTGCATGAATTGGTATTTGATTTCTTTTTATGGGTGAAATATCCCATTTTGTTCTCTATTCATCAGTTGATGGACATTTGGGTTGTCACCTGGAATGATCTTCCTATCCAATGTGCTAACTCACCTAACATGAAGGCCTGAAGCCAGTGGTAGTATCACAGCATGTACACCAGGGTGCCTGGTGCCAGAGATGTGAAGGTTGTGGGAGAAACAGGCTCAGAGCACATGAAGTCAGAAGTTACCATGCTAAAGGAGTAGCTGAACCTATCTATTCTCTTCTAGAAAATGATATAAAATTGTTGTCAAATAAAGAGAGTACCAAAAATATTTGCAGCCAAAAAATGTAGAAAAACATTATAGAGTTAAATCAGACAGTTAATTAAAGTATCTTAAATTTTTGGATTTGGGATAATTTTGGTATTTACAAGTTACTTCAAAATGTGTGATTTGTGCTTTATTTTCTCATTTTAAATACTTTTCAGTTTAAAAAAAGAGAGAGAAACACCCTAGAACTTGGTTAAGAAAGACAAAGAAAAATAATAAAAGAGGCTCCCAGCCAAGATGGAGGTGTAGGTAGACACACTGTGCCTCCTTACACAACCAAAATAAGGACAATAATAGATTAAAAAAAACAGAACTGACAGATAATCAAACTGTATGGAAGTCTGACAACCAAGGAGTTAAAGAAGAAACATTCATCCAGACCAGAAGGAGGGGTGGAGACGGGAAGCTGGGGCAGAAAGGAATTGCAGCAAGGCAGCAGCTGGTGGACTGGGCAGTCCCACATTCACATGCAGATAAACTGGGAGGAACAACTAGAGAGTGAGACAAACCAAGCAACCCAGGCTTCCAGTATGGGGAAATGAAGCCTCAAAGCCTCTGATTGAAAAATCTGTGGGGGGTAGCCCTGGCTGGTGTAGCTCAGTGGATTGAGCGTGGGCCTGTGAACTAGAGGATCACGGTTCGATTCCCAGTCAAGGCACATGCCTGGGTTGCAGGCCAGTTCCAGGCAGGGATGCAGTTCCTGGCAGGGGGCACATGAGAGGCAACCATACATTGAAAAAAAAAAAAAGAAAAATCTGTGGGGGTTAAGGAAGCTGGAGAAACTCCTAGCCTTACAGGAGGGCTCATTGGAGAGACTCACAGGGTCTTAGAACATACACAAACCCACCCACCTGGGAGTCAGCACCAGAAGGGCCAAAATTGTTTGTGGTTTGAGGCAGAAGTGACTGAAAGCCAACAGACAGCTGAACAAGCAGCACTGTTCTCTCTTGGACCCTTTCCCCACATACAGAACCATGATGCAGCAATGTGGGTTGCCCCAACCTAGCAAATACCCAAGGCTCTGCCCCTCACTACTAACAGCCCCACAGAGACAAGGAAAAAAAAAGACCCAAATGAAAGAACAGATCAAAGTTCCAGAAAAAAATACAAGTAAGCAACGAAGAGATAGCCAACCTATCAGATGCACATTTCAAAACACTGTTAATCAGGATGCTCACAGAATTGGTTGAATATGGTCGCACATTAGAGGTAAAAAATGCAGGCTATGAAAAGTGAAATAGAAACTTCTGTCCAAGATGGTGGTGTAGATAGACACACTGTGCCTCCTCACACAACCAAAAAAGGACAACAATTAAAAAAGAAACAACCAGAACTGACAGAAAATTGACTGTATGGAAGTCTGACAACCAGGAATTAAAGAAGAAACATTCATCTAGACCTGCAGGAGGGGCAGAGACAGGTAGCCGGAGCAGAAAGGACATGGCAAAGGGGTGGCTGGAGACCTGGGCA
Organism: Sturnira hondurensis; assembly: GCF_014824575.4. Lineage (NCBI taxonomy): Eukaryota > Metazoa > Chordata > Mammalia > Chiroptera > Phyllostomidae > Sturnira > Sturnira hondurensis. Next base: position 1,291,118 of record NW_028091508.1, read on the forward strand.
CGCAAAGAAGCAGCAGGAAGACCCAGCGAGGAGGTGTATTGTACAGCAAGGTGTGCAAGGCTGCAGTTGGCCGGCAAGGCGGTATCTGGTAGATGTGGCTCAGATTGCAGACTGGGCGATTCCACATTCATGTGCAGATAAACCAGGAGAAACTACTGGGGAGTGGAATGGATTGTGCAACCCAGGGACCCAGTACCGGGAAATAAAGCCTCAAACCACTGTTTAAGACACCTGTGGGGGTTGAGGTGTTGGGAGAAACTGCCAGCCTCACAGGAGAATTTGTTGGAGAGACCCACAGGGTCTTAGAATGTACACAAACCACCTACCCAGTAATCAGCACCAGAAGGGCCCACTTTGCTTGTGGGAAGCAGTGGAAGGGACTGAAATCTGACAGAGCAGAGCAAGTGCCATTGTTCCCTCTCAGACCACTGCCCCACATACAGCATCATAACCCAGCAACGATGGTTGCCCTGCCCTGGTGAACACCTGAGGCTCCGCCCCTCACTATGTAACAGGCACAAGACAAAAAAAAAATGGCCCAAACAGAAGGATAGATCAAAGTTCCAGAACAAATACAACTGAGCAATGAAGAGATAGCCAACCTATGAGATGCACAGTTCAAAGCACTGGTGATCAGGATGCTCACAGAATTGGTTGAATTTGGTGGCAAATTAGATGAAAAAAAAAATGAAGGTTATGCTAAGTGGAAATGAAGGAAAATCTACAGAAAACCAAAAGTAATGGGAAGCAAACTGGGACTCAGATCAATGGAATGGACCAGAAGGAAGAAAGAAACAACCAAACAGAAAAGAATGAAGAAACAAGAATTCAAAAAAAAAATGAGGAGAGGCTTCCAGGGCATCTTTAAATTTTCCAACATCCGAATTATAGGGGTACCAGAAGGGGAAGAGGAACCTCCACAAGTGAAAAACTTATTTGAACAAATAATAAAATAGAACTTCTCCAATCTGGCAAAGGCAATGGACTTCCAGGAAATCCAGGAAGCTCAGAGAACTTGAGTCCCAAAGAAGGTGGACCCAAGAAGAAACACACCAAGGCACACCTAATTACATTAGCCAAGATTAAAATGAAGGAGAGAATCCTAGAAGCAGCAAGAGATAAGGGGACAGTCACCTACAAAGGAGTGCCCATCAGACTGTCAGCTGATTTCTCAAAAGAGACCTTACAAGCAAGAAGGGGCTGGAAAGAAGTATTCCAAGTCATGAAATCCAAAGACCTACATCCAAGATTGCTTTATCCAGCAAAGCTTTCATTTAGAATGGAAGGGCAGATAAAGTGCTTCTCAGATAAGGTCAAATTCAAGGAGTTCATCATCACCAAGCCCTTATTATATGAAATGTTCAAGGGACTTATCTAAGAAAAGAAGATAAAAACTATGAACAGTGAAAGGACAGCAAACTCACAGTTATTAACAACCACCCTTAAAAAAATCAAAAGCAAACTGAGAGGACAGCTAGATCAGGAGAGGAACGGTAGAAATGGAGATCACATGGGGAGGGTTATCAACAGGGGAGTGGGAGGAGGAGATAGAGGGAAAATGTACAGAGAATAAGTAGCATAGATGGTAGGTAGAAAATAGACAGGGGGAGGATAAGAATAGTATAGAAAATGTAGAAACCAAAGAACTTATATGTATGAAACATGGACATGAAATAAAGCAGGGGAATGTAGATGAGAGGGAGTGTGTTGGGTGGAGGGGAGTGAAGGGGGGGAAATGGGACAACTGTAATAGTATAATCAATAAAATATATTTTTAAAAAAGTCTGAGAAAGCAAAAAAAAAAGAAGAAAAGAAAAGTGAAATGAAGGAAATGTACAGGGAACCAACAGTGATGGGAAGGAAACTGGGACTCAAATCAATGGTTTGGAGCAGAAGGAAGGAGGAAACATTCAACCAGAACATAATGAAGAAACAAGAATTTAAAAAAAATGAGGAGAGGCTTACAAACCTCCAGAACATCTTTAAACGTTCCAATATCTGAACCATAGGGGTGCCAGAAGAAGAGGAAGAGCAAGAAATTCAAAATGTATTTGAAAAAACAATGAAGGGAAACTTCCCCAATCTGCCAAAGGAAGTCCAGGAAGCTCCGAGAGTCCCAAAAAAGCTGGACCCAGGGAAGCACACACCAAAGCACATCATAATTACAGTAGCCAAGATTAAAGATAAGGAGAAAATTTGAGCAGTCACCTAGAGCAGCAAGAGAAAAGGAGACAGTCACCTACAAAGGAGTGCCCATAAACTATCAAATGATTTCTCAAAAGAAACTTTACAGGCAAGAAGGGGCTGGAAGGAAGTGTCTGAAGCTCTGAAAGGCAAGGACTTACATCCAAGATTGCTCTATCCAGCAAAGCTATCATTTAGAATGGAAGGGCAGATAAAATACTTCCCAGATAAGGTTAAGTTGTAGGAGTTCACCATCACCAAGCCCTTATTATATGAAATGTTGAATGGATTATCTAAGAAAAAGAAGAGAAATATGAATAGTAAGATGACAATTAACTCACAGCTATTAACAACTGAGCCTAATTTAATCTCCAAAATATACAAAGAACTCATTCGACTCCACTCAAAGAAGATAAGCAACCCGATTAAAAAATGGGCAGAGGACTTGAACAGACATTTCTCCAAGGAGGACATACAGAGGATCCACCCTTAGTTTATGACCATGTGTTTCAAATTCTCAATACTTGAAAAGCTGCTCAATATCGATAGCTATCAAAGAGATGCAAATTAAAACCACAATGAGATACCACTTAACACCAGTCAGAATGGCTATCATAAACAAAGAAACAAACAACAAGTGCTGGAGAGGTTGTGGGAAAACGGGGACCCTAGTTCACTGTTGGTGGGATTGGAGACTGGTACAACCACTATGGAAAACAGTATGGAATGTTCTCAGAAAACTAAAAATGGATGTGCCTTTTTAAAGGCAAATGGGATTGACCCAGCAATCCCACTCTTAGGAGTATATCCTAAGAATCCTGAAACACCAATCCAAAAGAACCTATGCACCCCAATGTTCATAGCAGCACAATTCACAATAGCCAAGAGTTGGAAGCAACCTAGATGCCCATCGGTCAATGACTGGATCACAAAACTATGGTACATTTACACAATGGAATTCTATGCCACAGAAAGGAAGAAGGAACTACTACCCTTTGCAACATCATGGATGGAACTGGAAAGCATTATGCTGAGCGAAATAAGCCAGGCAGTGAAAGACAAATATCATATGATCTCACCATTAACAGGATTCTAAACAAACCAAACAAGCAAGCAAAATACGACCAATGACACTCAAATATGGAACAGGCTGACAGGGTCCAGAGGGGAGAGGGGAGAGAATCATAGGGGAAAAGGGAATGGACTCACATGAACAAGTATAAAGGACACATGGACAATAACTAGGGGTGGGGGGTGGAAAGGGGAGGGAGGCGGGGAGCATGGGGTGGGGGGCAGGCAGGGTTGGGAATATAAGACAGAAACCTGTACGTGAACAAGAATTAAATAAAAATTATATTAAAAAAAAGAATAGTAGGGGAAATATAGAATCTAAAGAACTTGAAACACATGGTCATAAACTAAGGGGGGGGGAATTGCTGGAGGAGGGGTGTGCTGGGTGGAGGGGAATGAAGGGGGGGGAAAGAACAACTGTAATGGTATAATCAATAAAATATATATAATAAAAAAAAAACAACTGAGCCTAAAACAACAACAACAACTAAGCAAACGACTAGAACAGAAACAGAATAACAAAAATGGAGATCACAGGGAGTGTTATCAGTGGAGTAGTCGGAAGGGGAGAGGGGGGGGAAGGAACAGATAATCAGGAGCATAAATGGTAGGTAGAAAATAGACAGGGGGAGGTTAAGAATGGTGTAGGAAATATAGAAGCCAAAGAACTTATATGTATACCCATGGACATGAACTAAAGGAGGGGAATGTGGGTGGATGAGGATGTGCAGGGTGGAGGAGAATAAAGGGGGGGGGATGGGACAACTGTAATAGCATAATCAATAAAATATATTTTTAAAAAGAAAAATAATAAAAGATAAAATATATGAAACTAAATCAAATGATCCAATATTTATGTAAAATGAGCTCCAGAAACACATATTGAAGTAGATGGATTAGAAGAAAATTTACTTGACCCAAATACTTAAATGTTTACGTCAAAACAACTCAGGATTAATTGAAAAAAGATCTGCATTTGGACATATTTTGTGGAGTTTTATAAACTCCAAGTATAAAAAAATATATTAAAATTATTTAGACAAAAATGTGATTATTAAAAAGGAAAAAAATACACGCAGTAGATTGCTCCCCTGCAACACTAAGTATTATAAGGCAATGATTAAAAGTTTACAGGGTCCCGAAAAAAAATTATTGTGACCTAGAATTTAATACCCTCCCAAACTATTGTTTTTGTATACAGATAAAAGACAAATATTTTTAGGCATTCAATAACTCAGAAAAGATAACATCCACATATGGTTATAAGAAATTGAAGCAATTCTCCAGCAGAATGAAAAAATTCAAAATAAGAAACTGAACAAACATGGTATTCATGAAACAGTGGTTCCAAATATATCCATAACATTAAATGTGAATGGATTAAACAATCCAGTCAAAAGGAAGAGGTTGCAACACTAGATTTAAAAAACTGTGCTATTCATGTAATCAAAACAGCCTGGTACTTGCATAAAAACAGGCACATAGATCAATGGAATAGAACAGAGAGCCCAGAAATAAACCCAACTCTCTACAGTCAATTAATATTCAACAAAGGGGGCAATAACATAAAATGGAGTAAAGATAGCCTCTTCAACAAATGGTGATGGGAGAACTGGACAGCTACCTGCAAAAAATGAAACTTGAGCACCAACTTACACCATACACCAAAATAAATTCAAGGTGGATAAAAGACTTAAATATAAGCCGTGAAACCATAAAGCCCTAGAGGAGAACAATGGCAGGAAAATCTCAGATATTCCACACAGCAAGATTTTTACTGATATGTCCCCTAGAGCAAGGGACATAAAGGAAAGAATAAACAAATGGGATCTCATCAAAATTAAAAGCTTCTGCATGGCTAAGGAAAACAGTATCAAGATAAAAAGAGAAGCAACAGCTTGGGAAAACATATTTGCCAATGATACTTCAGACAAAGGTTTAATCTCCAAAATATACAAAGAACTCACTCAACTCCACTCAAGAAGACGAGCAACCCAATTAAAAAATGGGCAAAGGACTTGAACAGACATTTCTACAAGGAGGGCATACAGAGGATCCAGAGACACATGAAAAGATGCTCGGTATTGCTAGCTATCAGAGAGATGCAAATTAAAACCACAATGAGATACCACTTTACACCATTCAGAATGGCTATGATAAACCAAGAAACAAACAAGTGCTGGAGAGGTTGTGGGGAAAAGGGGACCCTAGTTCACTGTTGGTGGGATTGCAGACTGGTACAACCACTATGGAAAACAGTATGGAACTTTCTAAGAAAACTAAAAATGAACGTGCCTTTTGACCCAGCAATTCCACTATTAGGAGTATATCCTAAGAACCCTGAAACACCAATCCAAAAGAACCTATGCACCCTGATATTCATAGCAGCACAATTCACAATGGCCAAGAGTTGGAGGCAACCTAGATGTCCATCAGTAAATGACTGGATCAAAAGCTATGGTACATTTACACAATGGAATTTTATGCTGCAGAAAGAAAGAAGGAGCTCCTACCTTTTGCAACATCATGGATGGAACTGGAGAACATTATGTTGAGTGAAATAAGCCAGGCAGTGAAAGACAAATACCATATGATCTCACCTTTAACAGGAATCTAAACAACAAAACAAACAAGCAAGCAAAATATGACCAAGGACACTCAAATACGGAACAGGCTGACAGGGTCCAGAGAGGAGAGGGGAGGGAATCATAGGGGAAAAGGGGAGGGACTCACACGAATAAGTATAAAGGATACATGGACAATGATTAGGGTGGGGGGTGGAAATGGGAGGGAGGTGGGGAGCACTGGGTGGGGCAGGGCAGGGAATATAAAACAGAAAACTGTACTTGAATAAGAATTAAATAAAAAATAAAATAAAATATTAAAAAATAAAATAAAAACTATGCTATTCATTTTAGATTCAAAGATAGAAGTGTGTTGGAAGTAAAATGTTGGGAACTGCCCTGACTGGTTTTAGGAGCTGTAACACCCCGTGGCTAAGGCTGAGTGAGCGACATTCGGACCATAAGCCACTAAGGAGACAAAGCTTATCTCCCTGGCAGGAGTACTGCTTTTGCTCCTTTTACTTCATCCATAACTGGCCCCCAATGCTTGGTGGGTTAGCCAGTGACGGGTAACACTCCTCAAGGGAGGATTGACCTGAGACAGGCATGAACACATGGAGGCCTCAGGAAAGGACTTAGGGGGCTACAGCTAAAGGGGGTGATGGACCCTCACCCCTGGGCTTTGACAAAGCCTGTGTCCTCATTCTGTCTGCGAGAAGTCTCCTCATCTCTTGGCTGCCTTACTTCCCCTGCCTGACTTAAGCCTAAAACAATGACAGAGGGTGGTGCATGCTGCCCTGTGTTGGAAAGGGTGGGTTCCCCAGGTGATCAAGCCTGAGAAAGAATATGTTCAAGTCTGTGAAACCCGCCTTGCTAAGAGTGCTCTCAATTAAATGATAAAGGTCCAAAGGTCCAAGGAGGACATGAGTTTGTTTCCCAAAGTTTTGTAGCCCTCTAGCTAATAGACCCTGACTCAGAATAGGCCCTCAGAATTCTTTGTATGCTATCTATTGTTTGATCCTTGCTGCCTGACAATGATTAATTAACTTTATCAGTATTCCTGTGTAAACTGAAGCCCAATAAAAACCTGTCAAGGCAAGGGTTGGCACGCTCTCCCCTTGAGAGAGTAGCTGTGCTGTCCCTTTTCCTCCACAGGACTTGGTAGTCAGTGTGAATTTGTGTCATATCTCATCTATAATGCTGCTGACACTGTGGGCCAGTGTCTGCAGCAGTAAAATGATGTAAAAGAAGTAGCATGCAAATATTAACCATATGATATCTAGAATGGCTATTCTAACATCAAAATAGAGTTTCAAACCAAAAAAGGCATATTAGAGGGGCATTTTAAAATGATAGTAGGATTGATACATCAGGAAGATATAACAATCATATAGATATATATTTATCTACCAAAATACCCCAAAAGCACATGCAACAGCAATGATCAGAATTGAGGGAGAAATAGGTAATTCAACAATAACAGAGACTTCAATACCCACTTTTCAGTGATGAATAGAACCACTAGGGAGAAGCTCAACAAGAAAATAGGTGGCTTAATCAACACTATTAGTAAATTAGACCTCACAGACATCTATAGAACACTCTGACCAACACCAGCATTCTTCTCATGGTTTCACTGGTGAATTCTACCAATAGTTTAAGAAGAATTAATGTCATTATCTTCCAAAAAACTGAAAAGGAGGGAATACTTTCCAGCTCATTCTATGAGGCTACTATTACCCTTATACCAAAACAAGACAATGACATCACAAGAAACAAAAATACATACCAATATCTCTTATACATAAAAATGGAAAAATCCTCAACAAAAACTGATAAAAATTCAGCAGTATATAAAATGGATTATGCACCATGACCAAGTGGGACCCCAGCAATGCAAGGTTAGTTTAACACTCCAAAGTAAATTAATTTAATACACCATATGAATAGAATGAAGGACAAAAGCAATTGTAATAGATGCAGAAAAAGTATTTGATGCTATTCAACATCCCTCCATTAAAAAACACTCAAGAAACTGGAGCTAACATACTTAATGGTGAAAGACTGAATGTTTTTCCCATAAGATCAGGAACAAGAAGGATATTTGCTCTTAGCACTTCTCAACATTATGCTGGATGCTCTAACCTGGGCAGTTAGGCTAGAAAATAAAATGAAAGTCATCCAGATTGGAAAGGATTATCTCTGTTTCCAGATGACATGTTCCTATATGTAGAAAATCCTTAAAAATTTGCTAAATAACTTCTAGAACTAATAAATGAGTTCACTGAGGTTGCAAAACACTCAAAGCTAAACAAAAGAGATGAAAGATGTACACTAAAACTATAAAATGCTATTGAAATAAAGATTTAAAGAACTATAAAGACATCTCATATTCATGGATTGAAAGGCAATATTGTTAAGATAGCAATATTTCCCAAACTGATCTATAGATTGTATAAGATCGCCCCAAACAACAGCCAGCTTCTTGCCAAAAATTGACACAACTTGTGTAGTTTTTCTTTTGCTGCACACTAAGCAATTCTTTGTGACACCAGTTGGGTGTCCGACAATTCAATTTGTTGAGTTCAGACACTAACTGGAGTTAGCACAGACCCCACAAGTTAGCAGATTTCGAGTTCAGACACTAGCTGGAGTTAGCACAGACCCCACAGGTTAAGGGCTCAGCCCCATGAGACTGCTCCCACTTCAGATGCCAGTCACAAGTAGTAGGTCCTCAGGTTACCCACAGCTGCTGCTTGACTTGGCCACAAACCAGAGGTTCCCATGATCTTTTCCCCATTGGATTTGATTATTTGCTTGAGCAGCTTACAGAACCCTTGAAGAACTAAGGAAACCCTTAGTTTCCTTATAAGGAAACCCTATATTCATTGAAGGGTATGGTAAAGAGTACAGATGAACAGCCAGATGAAAAGATACATGAGGTGAAGTCTGGAAAGGTCCTGGGTGATTCTTTCCCTTTAGAGTTGGGGTGAGTCACCCTTGCAGGATGTGGATGTGTTCACAAACTCATACTATTGGGATTTCATAGTGGCTTCCTCTCCTGGATGTGATCCATCATTAGCTCCATTTCCAGGCCCTCTCTCCTCTCTGGAGGATGTGGGTGAGGGAGTGGGACTAAAAATTCCAATCATGGCTTCGTCTTTCTGGTCACCAGCCCCCATCCAAGAGCCTGTTGAGAGTCACTACATTGGAACAAATTCCAAGGGATTTAGGAACTATGTCAAGAATTGGGTTAAGTACCAAATATCAGAATGAAAGATGCTCCCAGTGCTCTTGTCACCTAGGAAATTACAAGGGTTTTAGGAGCTCTGTGCATGAACCAGGAACAGAGATCAATATATATATATTTTCTATATCTCATAACAAAATGTTCCATAGGACTGTTATCCACTAAAGATGGAAATTGTCTTTCCTGTTATATGCTGAATTCTTTCATCACTCAGGAATGCTTTCATATGCAGGTAACAAGAAACCCAGCCTCAGTGGCTCACACAAATATGAATCTATTTTTTTTCTTCACAAGAGAAATCTGGAAGTTGGCAGGTGCTGGTATTGGTTCTAATGCTAAGCATTGTCAAGGCTAATATTTCTGAGATTTCTTTGGCTGTCCTCACTTCAGCAGTAGAGACAGGAAGAAGAAGGAAGGAGATAGGGCAGCACCAATATCAGAAAAGTGAAAGCTTTCCCAGGCACTCCACTGATTTCCACTCACATGGGGGTCACAGGGCACCTCTGGCTGGACAGTGGAAGTGGGACTAGAAGGCAGGACACACTAACACTATCTGCTAGGGCCTCGCTGTCTGTACCAATCTTTGCTCTAGAGTAGGAGGTATCTCCAGGGTCCTTTGTAAACATCTGTTGAATGCATGCAGTAGTATGTTTACTCACATTATTCAGTGCTCCTCCAGGGTGAGACTTTCATGTTCTTTTGACCTCAGGTATCTAAATTTTCTTTGGCCAATGAAATGGGCACAAAGAAAGAGGTAGGTTTTCTTTGCTCTGCTTCAGTGACTATAGAAGCATGTATCAAGATGGAGCGGCTATCAACTGGGGTCCTTGCATGACTTTTATAAGAGCTCCTAGTTTACCCATTATCAAGATGGTCCCAGTGCTCTTGTCACCTAGGAAAGATGTAGGTGAGAAAATTATCAAGATGTAGGTGAGAAAGTAATATTGGTTATTTAAGCACAGAGACTTCTTTCCCTGGTTGTTACTGCAGCCTAACCTATCTGGACTAATACAATGTATATATCTAGTTAAAAACTCTACAGCAAATCCCCCAAGTTAAAATTTAGCAAACCATGCTTCCTGATTGCATCAATAGCAAGAAAATGATTACATTAAAATAAATAATAGCAATTTAGAAATTAAACAAAATAAAAATAATTTCTATAAAAGTTGAAATTGATACTGGGGGGGAAGTAGACTATCTAGACACTTAAGATGATGAGACTCCTGTGAAAAAATACATTTTGGGGTGTGACTAAAGTAATTCTTTGTAAAATCCATATCCTATGGCTGTTATTAAAATAAATAGGCTTAAAAGTTGAAAGATCTAGTATAATTGAATTAAGAATTCAAAACAAGAAGCTGGAAAATGAACAGCAAAATAAAAATGATGGGAAAAATTAATGAAGATAAGAACATATATTAATCACAGAGCAAAAAGTCAGTGGAATTTATTAATCAAGTCAAGAATCAAAACTTTGAAAAGATAAATCAAACAGGTAATTTGATGGGAGGTTTGACTCTCCTCAAAGCAGGTGAAAACACTCAGTGTAGAGGGTGACTAAAGGACAGTATATAAATTTGGTACATTTCTGGTGGACCATTTGACACAGCTATTAAAAATGTCCATGCCTTGAAAATTTGATGGATACATAAATGTTTGATTGAACTGAACGAGGTTTTCAATTGTGAAGTTTCCTGAAAACAATCTTACTTTTTTTTTTTTTTTGCAAAAAGTTTGGGATCCTGGACCTGGTGAAAGGTGTCTAAAGTGGAACTGGCTTTCCAAGAACCTTGGGAGAAGGATGGATCTCAACCATTTTGGTCCTGGAGATGAACCACATGACTTCACATATTGGCATAAGGTGATCAGCATTTGGCAGCTGTCCTAGTCCCTGCTCCCCAACATTGTGGAGCTGACTAGGGGTGCCAAGTGGAGGGTGTGGCTGGCCATTATGCTGGCTGGAAAGCTGGGGGTAAGTTCTCTGATGAGAAACTCCTGTGCATGACCTGGCTCATGGGTTGTGCCTATGTCACTAACCTGGAGAAGTTTGGGAAGTACTGGGTCCATGCCATTATCATCCCCAAGGCCTAGGCCATGTCTGGGGATCCCAACTACTTACACTGCATGACTACGCTCTTCTGTGTCAATGTCCTGTACAAGGGGGATGATCCTGACTGTCCCATTGCCCTCCTCTCTTTCTCTTTCAGATGTTTCTCCTGGATTTTCCTGGTGCTCTAACAGACCAAATGTCCACAGGATTGCAGAATACTGACAAACTCTGGGTGTTCACAGTGATGAGTCAGACATTTGCTGAAAAGTCCCTTGTTTCTGAAGCCTCCAGTGAAGCTCCTTGAGTCAACCTGCCCCTTCTTGTGCTGTGAACCAGGGCCCTTTCTGAGCTCAGGTTCAAGCTTCTTTCTCTTTCACCATGTTGCGCTAGGCTTAAGTCAGCATCTATGGGTGGAAGGCTGGGACTCATTCTGAGATCTGGACCTCACTCTGTGACCTCATCTCTGTCTTCCATGGGAAGACTTCTCTGAGGCCCAGAATCCTAGAATGCAAAGTACAAATGCACCTAGGCTCCTAGCCTAGCGTAGAGGCTGGCCGTTGGAATTTGTGGCCAGAAAGGAATGCTTGACTACTCATTCATTTATGTATGTTGACATTCACTCATTTTGCTGGTTTATTCACTCAAAACCCATTTGTTTGTATACCTACTTAGTGCCGGATGTTTTTCTAGATAGCGGGAACAGCAGTGAAACCAACAGAAAAATTCTTGCCCTCCTGGAACTAACATTAAAATACAGTGTGTGTGTGTGTGGGGGGGGGTTATAATCAATAAACTAAATAAATAGGTGAACAAAAATGTATGTCAGTGGTATGAGTTGAGAAAAATAAAACAGAGGTAGAAGATACAGAGTGTGAAGTAGTTGCAGTTTTAAATAGGGTGGTGATATCTGAATAAAGACATAAAGAAGTGGGGGAACGAGGCAGGCAGATTTCGAGGAGAGACGTATCCCAGGGAGAGGGATCAGCAAATGAAAATCCCTAATGAGGAAGCACGTGCATAGTATTCAGGAGATGACAAGGTCAGTGGAGCTAGGTGAGGGAAGGGGAGAGGACTAGAAGATGAGATCAGCGGGAACAGCAGGGAGGAGGCGGTCATCAGGGCCCTGCTTTCTTCTGAGTGAGCTGAGAGTCATTGGAGGGTTTTGATGTGGGAGGGGTGTGTAATGCAGTGGGATAAATGCAGGAGGCCAGACAAGAGACATCCACAATAATCTGGGGAGAGGTAATGGTGGCTTGTAACTGGGCGATGGCATGGAGGTGGTAAGAAGCATCTGGATTCCAGTGCTGCTGAGGCCAGGGTGTGAGAGGAAGAGGGACCAGTAATGGCTCCAACACCAGCTATCAATGCCAAGAACCCACACCTCTTACAGGAAACCCCACAAGGTAACAGGACCTCTGATAACTCACCTTGTAACCACCTTTTTCCTCTATAAAGACTCGTATAAATTCATCTCCTAAAGCTGTTCCCTAGAATTCCATGATTCCTCCTCCAGAGGGCTCTGCTTCCCATTGTTGGAAAAAAAATGAATAGAATAAAGGGAGTCTGGGCTCATCTGAATTCTGCTTCAGTCCCCTTGCTCTTTTTGGTGACAGGAAAAAAACATAATGGTATAAGCTGCTCAATGAAAAACAATATTTAATTAGGGCTGAGAGGGTTAGACCAGCGAACAATTAAATGTTCTATTACCATCAGTCTTGAGCCATTTAAGCTTCAGGTCAACAAGGAATCATTACAAAGATCTAATAAGAAATGAAAATATAAATAGTGTGATTTTGTGTTGCATTTCAAACATTTCCTCAGCCTGCAGATCTAGTCGGTGTGACTGTGGCAGATGAAAGTGCTCAGCCACAGGGGGATTCAGGATAGGTGGGAAGGAGGCAGCCACGGTGTGTCCAGGAGCTGGGGTAGGAGCTGAGGCCTTTCAGCCAAGCTGGTTTGAATCTACATGACAGTGTGTTTCACCTTATTCTCAATGTCTGAGAAGCAGCATGACAGTTCTGCTGGAGGAGAGGCAGCTTAAAAGTAACTCTTGGATGTCTTACAAGATGTTGGATTATAGATTAAATACATCTAGTAAAATCCCCTGGTTGCTGAGCTTTGAGGATGTGGAAAAAACTTCAGAGAGTTTCATGAAGGAGTTCCTTCACTGTGCTGAAAAAACACCTGCTCAGGGCACTGCAGTCCCAGCAGAGGGTTTGGGGATGAAGATGCATCTGTTGCTGAGGTCCGGGTCTGCAGCCAGCACTTCTGCTTATGCCTCTGGGAATGCAGAGGCGCAAACCCGGGTCACCCATTCCTTGTACTTTCTCAACCTCTCCCTCCCCTTTGAGAAGTTTCTGTCTCTTCTATGGAATACCTAGTGTGTGATGAGGACATGGGCTGGGTGTAGTCCTTGTACAAGTCATTTATTTGGGTTTGCAAGTGTCATAAAAATCCCACTCCAATTGGTTTAAGCCAAATGGGGGACCTTTGGCTCGTGTAACTGCAAAGTCCAGGTGCTGCAATGGTGCCTGTAGGGATCCATGCCATGGCCTTGACTCGCTTTCCCAGGTGCTGACATCACTCTCAGACAAGCTCTTCCTATGGTGGCAAGAAGGGCCCAGAGGCACCAGGTTTAACCATCAGCTTGCCGGCAGTGGAAATTTGGGTCTGGTGCTCATTCTGATCCAGATACAGTGTCAGAAGAGGAGGGCATTCAGACTGGTTAGATGAAGGTCATAGGGTCACCCCTGGATCCAGAGGAGGATTAGCCTCTGCCCAAATCACACAGTTATGAGTGGGAGAGGGGTGATTTTCCATAAGAAAATGTTCCCAGAAATGGTGGCAGTTCGAGAGGTCACAGTGACAGATGACTTCACATCCTTGCCTCCTGGATTTCACAGTCATGGTCAAAAGCTTGTAAGGCTCTCTTAGCTCAGACACACACTGGGTTTCATCAAAAGTTAGTGGCTGGTGGGAGGAGACAGTCTAGACGCACTGAGTTGACCTAGACCCTGACCTTGTCATTCCAATATCTTCCATGCTCTGTTGTCTGCACTGTAGTTCTCTTACCTACTTCAGGGGGTTTTTTGAGACCAGTTATGAGCCGGAGTAGAACACACATAAAATGAGGTCCAGAGTGGGTGTCTCAAGCTCAAGGGTTTAGGCTTATGGAAGTGACCCTTTTTTCATTGCATCAGTCTTTGCTTGCCATCAAAACTGTAATATCTGGGGCAGATACTGGTAAACTTTTTCCTAAAGGGACAGATATTACATACCAATTTAGGCTTTGTAAGTCTCTGTGACAACTACTCAACAGAGTGCAAAATCAACCATAGGCAATAAGTAAACATACAAGCACGGCTGGGTGCCAGTGAAACTTCATAAAAACAGTCCAAGGCCAGGACTGAGGCGTGGGATACAATTTGCTGATCTCTGATCTAGAGCACTTTTGCAGGCTGGGCTCTGCAGGATGTAGCAATGGAGTGGAGTGTAACAGGTTTGCGAGGAACAACACCTGTGTAAGACAAGGTGTGGGGAAAGGACAGGAAGGGGTCAGAGGAGCTATGAGACCACATTGAAGACCTTGTTAGGTCTCTGGCAGCCCGGGGAGAGTGCTGGAGCACAGCTTTCCCATTGGAGGAGTCAGAACTCGAAAGGAATGGCCAGGCCCTTGTGCCACCTTGTTGCTTGGTCATTGGTCAGGGAGCAGCCCAAGACGAGATCTTTGGTTCCAAAGCTGAGGACCCTGAAGGAGCTGCCAGGTGGAGGGTATCAGTTATTGACAGTCTGTAGCATATTTCTCTTGAAGGGACACTTGAGTGGCACATCTTCATGTCTTCTATAAGCCTCAAGGTCAAGTAATAACTGTGGGGGGAGAAGCCAGGTAAGAATTGCTTGCATTTGAGTAGAACTTTAGAATTGCCTGCCTCTAGAATTCAGGGGAAAAGATTTTGGTTTCAAATAGAGACTTTCAGTGCAAAGGATTATTTTGCCTGGAGTGACCCTTTTCTTGAGATATTGTGGGGCATTCAGCAGCTGCATGAGAGATCAGAGGTCCTGGGTCCTGGCCAAACTCATGATGGCCACCACATTGAGGCAATCCAACTCATTTGTCCAGTTTTATTTTTAATTGACAAATTTTTGATTCTCATGTGTCTTCCCATGTGGCTTTCTCTATAGCAAAGAATGTGCTGGCTTTGGGCTTGAGTAAACATTGTATTTCTCACTGTAAATGAATACTTTGAAATTGTGCTTTTTGTACTATCATCAGTTTTGGGTGAGTTCCACCTCAGAGCAATAAGTCATCTGTCAGAGTCTGGACAATATTTCAGCCTAATAAACCCAGAGCTGGACTATGAACCTCTGAACTGCACCAAAGCAAATGCTACCCCATAAGGCTTTTGGAACTAAGAAGACTGCTATCCATACAAAGAAAGACTCTTCTTCAGATTTTCTATGTTAAAAATGTCTTTGCAGGTTGTCTAAGTGGAGGACAACCATCGAATGCGGAAAGGTGTGAAAAGACCCATCCTTCATCATCTGTAACACTATGAGGGTAACACAAAGGTCAAAACCCAGAAACAGATCTCAAACCCCCTGCAAGTGGTCTGAATGGCATAGGACTCCCAGCTAAAAACTGCACTTCCCCAGCTCACCTTCTGCTTTGCTGATTCCCAGTGTGGAGCCCACAATCTACAGGGGTCCTTCTAATCATAGGGAGAGCAGAGCTGTGCTTGAAGCACTGTGACCTGGGACATAAGGCCACAGGGTGTGGCACCTTCCTGAGGAGTGGAGTTGACACCACCTGGGCTACAAAATTGTCCATCAGCATTTTAGGCATGGGTGATCAGCCGCTGGTAACTGTGCAGCTCTGAGCTGGGTGATAAGGGACTACGTGGTGGCCTGTGTGTGCAGGCATCTCTCTGGATGGCCTCTGGGTGAGTGGTGTGAGTGCTGGGGAGACAGTTTCTGCATCTGGTGGCATCAAAGGGAGTGCTCTCATAGTGTCTGTGTGACTGTGACAGATGAGCAGCCTGTGGCTGGAACAGAGGGTGTGGAAGGTGCTTATGCAGCCTCTGAACAAATGTGCTTAGTTTTTATCACTGCAGCTCTTTTATTGGCATATTATTTGTTTAATTGACAGCAGGTCTCCCTCTTCCAGGATGATTCATTCAGGTTTGTCACAGGAAGCAGAGTAGAAACCACCAATATGGTGTCACAATATGTTTGGGGCTCACCTTCTGCTTTGCTGGTCTGGTTAGCTGGTTAGCTAGCTAGTTGAGTGCTCATACTTTGTTACCTCTGTGAGTTTTCTCTCTTTTCCAACTATCTTTCTGGCTTGTTCTGTGGCGTCATTAAACTCTTGTTCTCTCTGCGTTTCACTACTGCTGCATTTTTATTTTTGTTTTAATTTAAATGAGTTTAAATCATTTTGGAATATATTCAATTACCCTCTCCCTGGGGCTGAATATTTGCAGGGGTGAAAGTAAACCAAACACTTAGTCATGTTTCCTTCTTCTCTTAATCGATGCTGGGAGCATCGGTATTCTGCCCAAAGACAGCCCTGCATATTCATGGCTGGGCTCCTGCAGGGTCTGCAAGCTCATGAGATTGTCCCTGGGCAAAGATGTTTCAGCATTTGGAGCTGGAATACTGGCTTGGGAACAAAGCCCCTGTGAGGTGCCTCATTTGGGACTGTGCCAAATCCATGGTGGCCAAGTACCTCCTTAATTTGCAGCCTTCTGCCTCATGCTAGTGTTTAGGCAGCTTCCAACTTGCAAATGATTTGTTATTTGTAATGAACAGTAGATTGTTTTCCAGGTGACCTGTCCAGGTAAGTCTCATTTGGTACTGTTCTGAGGGTAGGAGAGATGGAGGGCCAGGGAGGCACATGGCTAACATACAGCAGAACTTCTGTCCACATGCCTGTGTGTAGATTTGCAAAATATGCCCCCTTTGGGTAGACACAGCCCCACACAGACAGAGTTTGGCATTGGGAGGGCTCCTTCCAGGAAGAAAACGCATTTCTTCTGGCACATCCAGCCTGTGCCAGGGAGTGAGCCTCATCCAGGAGAGTGTAGACTGTATTTGAGGCCCACCTGAGCCCTTGGCCAGTCACCATAGTGCAGAGCCCTGGAGCAGATGCTGCCCATTCTGTAATGAAAACTGGGATGGGTGTTAAACAAGACAAAAGACCCCAAACGCTGAGCCCCATATTGCCAAACTAGGACTTAATTATAGTTTTGTCTCTCCCAGAAATGGAATCTTACATCAGTCAATCCAGGAATTACCTGATCAGCACTAGTTAGGTCATCTTCTCATTGACCCCTGTTCTCCCCTAAAGCAGGGGTGCCAAACTCATTTTCACCAGGGGCTACATGAGCCTCACGGTTGCCATTTCAAAAGGCCAAATGTAATTTTAGGACTGTGTAACTGTAACTACTCCTTAACAGTTAAGCAAGAGCTCGGCCATGCCACCGGGTATAGACAAGGTGCTGGGTTGGATACGACAAGGTGGAGGGCCAGATTCAGCCCTTGGGCCATGTGTTTCCCACCTGTGCCCTAAAGGATGCTGATCAAGTGGCCTAGCCATAAACAACATGTGTTTTTGCCTCATATAACTCCCTGTAAAATCTCTTGCCTATGAAGCTCTTTGGAGTTCCTTCCTATCTGCTGGATTGATGTCACCTGATTCATGAATCACTGAATAAAGCGAATAAGATCTTTAAAATGTACTGAATGATTTTTTAACAAGAGAAGGAATAATCACCCTCTTTGCCTTCTTTTCCTCGTGTCCTCATCATGTCCTAACCATTCTTCTGTGATGTATAGATCAGTGGTCTCATTTTAGAAAAGAGAAAACTGAGGGTCAGAGCAGGTTCCAAGGTGAGGCAGCTATAAGGGAATGGACTGGAATGATTAGAACTCAAGTCTGTCCATGCCAAGGCCCTTGGTCTTTCAACTACACTTTCTTGTAGAAATCATTGGATGGATTTTGATTTTGTATGAGCAGGATATGGCAGTGTCGGGTCTCCCCTCCTTCACCCTGTGATATTGTCTTTAGTGTAATTTCAGTTCCTGGCTCTTTGCCAGGCTCTGTGAGAAATGCTGGGTTTCAGAGGTAAATGAGCAAAAAGAAGTTCCTGTCTAGTTGGGAGAGATTGACTTCCTGTTGCACAACTTCCTGTTTCTCTGTGAGAGGTGCCTTGGGAAGAAGAGGGAGCCCTGCACTGGGCCAGGGGTCTGGGAGTCCCCCTCTCAAGCTGGCTGCTGTGCTGTCTGCTGCCCTGAGCAAATCACTCAACTTGGTGGCCACACCATCCCAGTTTTCTTGGGACTTTCATGATTTTACCACTGAGAGTCCTGCATCCTGCCCCCTACCTCTCCCTGCAAACCACCACACCTGGTCATACTATACACAACTCTAAAACTTCCACCTGGCTCCTTCATAAGATTGCAAAGCACTTTGCAGATGAGAGAGGTGTAGCATTTTTCTTCTTTTTTAAAATTATAAAGTCATGCATGTTGATCACGGAACATGGAGACAAAAGTACCATGCTAAAATGGCTAATAAATATTTTAAAAGATGCTTAATTTCACTCTTAAAGAAATGCAAGTCAAAACAAGATACCACTTTCACTTCTCAGATTGGAAAAGACAATGAAAACATTGAGAGTGGTTAGTTTAAGCTGAAACGACTGGAGGACACGTGTGTCCTTTCATTTTCTGGGGTGGGAGTGAAAATTGAGCAACCTTTTAAGAGACCCATTTGGTATATCTACCAGTGTTTGAATGTGTATATCCTTTGTCCTGGCAAATCCCTGTTTAAGAATGTGCCCTCCAGAAAGATTTGCATGGGTCCATGAAGATGTATATGAAAGAAAGTCCAATACAAACATTTTTAAAAAATATATTTTATTGATTATACCATTACAGTTGTTCTATTCCTCCCCTTCATTCCCCTCCACCCGCACACTCCCTCCCCCACCATTCTCCCCCCTTAGTTTATAACCACGTGTCTCAAGTTCTTTAGATTCTATATTTCCCCTACTATTCTTGCCCTCCCCCTATCTATTTTCTACCTACCATCTATGCTATTTTCTGTGCCTTCTCCCCCCTTCTCCTCCTCCCACCCCCCTGTTTCTAACCCTCCATGTGTTCTTCATTTCTATGGTTCCACTCCTGATCTAGCTGTCCTCTTGGTTTGCTTTTGTTTTAGGTGTGGTTGTTAATAACTGTGTGTTTGCTGTCCTTTCACTGTTCATATTTTTCATCTTCTTTTTCTTATATAAGTCCCTTTAGCATTTCATATAATAAGGGCTTGGTGATGATGAACTCCTTGAACTTGACCTTATCTGAGAAGCACTTTATCTGTCCTTCCATTCTAAATGAAAGTTTTGCTGGATAAAGCAATCTTGGCTGTAGGTCTTTGGATTTCATGACTTGGAATACTTCTTTCCAGCCCCTTCTTGCCTGTAAGGTCTCTTTTGAGAAATCCGCTGACAGTCTGATGGGTACTCCTTTGTAGGTGACTGTCCCCTTATCCCTTGCTGCTTCTAGGATTCTCTCCTTCATTTTAGTCTTGGCTAATGTAATTATGATGTGCCTTGGTGTGTTCCTTCTTGGGTCCAACTTCTTTGGGACTCTCTGAGCTTCCTGGATTTCCTGGAAGTCTATTTCCTTTGCCAGACTGGGGAAGTTCTCCTTTATTATTTGTTCAAATAAGTTTTCCACTCGTGGCTGTTTCTTTCCCCCTTCTGGTACCCCTATAATCCGGATGTTGGAACGTTTAAAGATGTCCTGGAGGTTCCTAAGCCTCTCCTCATTTTTTTGAATTCTCATTTCTTCATTCCTTTCTGGTGGGATGTTTTGTTCTTCCTTCTGGTCCATTCCATTGATTTGAGTCCCAGTTTCCTTTCCATCGCTATTGGTTTCCTGTGCATCTCCCTTCATTTCAATTTGTTTAGCCTTCCTATGTTCCTCTAATTTGTGACTATAATCTACCAGTTCTGTGAGCATCCTGATAAATAGTGTCTTGAATTGTGCTTCTGAGAGGCTGGCAATTTCTCGGTTGCTTAGAGTTATTGGCTCTGGGACTTTGAGTTCTTCTTGCGCCATCTTTTGGGCTGTTTGTGCCTGTTCTGTAGCAGGATCAGAGCCCTAAAGTGTTCACTAGAACATGGCAACTAAATCGCTGGGTTGTGACGTTGTATGTGGGGGAGGGGTCAAAGAGGGACAATGGCTTCCCGTCTGCTGCCTGCCACCTCAGCCACCACCGACGCCGCAGCCACCACTGTCACCAGGCCCATGCGTTTTGTTCCACTGCACGCGAGTGTGCCACCGCCGTCAGCTCTCCACCACTGGTTTCGCCCCCTGGGGCCTGTGTGGTCCATCTCACTGTGCGCAAATGTGTGACCTTGGTCAGTCTGCTCCACACCCTGACTGGTTCCGGGCTGCCTGCGTGCCTAGGTCGGGGGATCTGTCCTGCCCAACCCAGCTTCGCTGCTGGCTCCGCCTCTCTTACCATCCCCGTTGAACGATTCGTAGTTGTCGGACTTCCCTATAATTCCGTTTTCTGGTCTTTGGGTGTGTCCTAGTTCTCCAAACCTTTGCTGTATTCAAACTTGGTTGTGGGAGAAGGCACAGTGTTTCCACCTATGCCTCCATCTTGGTGGAAGTCCCAATACAAACATTTTGTTGTTGGAAGGAAAAAACCAGAACTAACCCAAGAGCCCACCAACTGGGGTGACAATAGAACCGTCACATGTGGTGGGCTTTAGGTACCCTCTCCCGTGATTCCTGCAGACAAAGATCCTCCTGTCAGTGACGTCAGAATTCTCAGGGAGCTTTCTAGGCCTCATGTCCAGAGTGTTTTATTTTAGTGGGTCTGCAGTGGAGCCAGAGAATTTACATTTCTAATAAACTCTCAGGCAATGCTGCTGGTACCAGAAACACACTTTCAGAACCACTGATGTGGAGAGAAATGAGAAAACTGTCTTCAAGTGTGACCTAGTGCAGCTCTGGGAGCAGGACAGTAAGAAACAGAGAAACCTTGGCAAGAGTCCAGGAGGAGGGAGAGGGGTACCCTCTGACTTCCCCCTCCAATGGCCTGTAGCCCCCACCTGATCACTGAGAGTGGGGGCCAGGTAGAATGTGGCTGAATTCCTTGGCAAGCATGAATGTCAGAAATTCCTACAGAGTGGGTCTCAGCTGTGGGCAGAGGGAGGGAGCAGCCTGTGAGTTGGCCTTGCTGACAAAGGTATGGGGCTATGGAGAGGAGGGAGGGCCAGCTGGGTGACTTCTGCAAACTGTGTTTGTTGGTGTCCCTGCTCCACCTTGGGAAGCTGGCATTCTGGTTTCAAGGACAACATCAGATGCTTGGGGAACAGAGGAGCAGGTGTTCTCAGGAATCAAACCTTGTAAATGAATTACCAGTTGTTGATGGCTGCAAGGCTGAAGTGTGTTTTATGTAGATACTCTCTGCCTTCTCCCTTCAATCCCAGACTACCTCAACCCCCTCATCTCCTTCAGCTAGGTTGCTCTTGAACTCTCCCCATGTGCATGCTTAATTTGGGACTTTTCCCTGGGCCACAGTTTCTCTGGGCTCTGTCTTCCTCAGGCAGGGCAATGCTTTGCAGCACGATGAGGACTACAGGAGAGGAGTGGGGAAGCACTCCCTTTTTGCCTCCCTCTTGGAAACCCCCTCAATCCTTTCTCTCTTTGCTGGAATCTTTCTCTCTCTTTTTAAAAAATACTATATTTATCTATTTTTAGAGAGAGGAGAAGGGAGAGAGAACGAGGGGAAGAGAAATATCAATTTGTGGTTGTCTCTCACACTCTCCCAACTGAAGACCTGGCTTGAAACCCAGGCATGTTCCCTGACTTGGAATCAAACCAGTGACCTTTTGGTTCTCAGGCCTGCACTCAATCCACTGAGCCACACCAGCCAGGACCATTTTTTTTTTTTTTTTTGCCAGCGTCTTTCTCAATGTCGTAGGAAAGGAAAATGGAGGGAGGGAAAAGAAAAATTAATCATTGCTAGGCAATGCTTCTCATCCATCCATCTGGACTTCACTCCACTTTGGTCTTTGTTCCTTTGCTTCTCTGTCTTTTGTTTACATCAGCTGACCTGGCTCCTTTAAAATACCATGCCTTCTCCTGCATGTTCTATGTATCACCTACAAAAGTCATGACTACTCACTATTCATGGTCTTATTCTTGAACCACTCTAGTCCAATCACTGCACCTGGCTTCAGTCTGGGCTTGACTATTCTGGCTATTTGCTTAGCATTCTCCCATTTGTCTCTTTCCCTCATCCTTCAGATTCATACCAACTTTGTCCTTCTAAAGAATTCTTTTCATTTTCCACCCAAGCTACCCAGTCCTAGATTACCACATGTGGTTCCCAGTCCTAGTTCCTTCTGGTAACTTTCCTCTCACCCTTCCTGTTCCACCATGCCTGCAGGCAGCAGCCCCAAAGGAAAAGATGGGATTTCTTCTAGATGAATCCTACCTTGAACTGGAGAAGAGAAACAGGAACTTGGAAGCAAATGTCCCCCCTCCCCCCAACCCCCCGCAATGAAGGTCAGAGCTACTTGACTTCAGCCTAATACCATGTCAGCTTCACAGTTCACTGGAAGTCCCTGAGCTATGAGCCTACAGGAAGGGGCCAAAGTGCCTGCTAGGGAGGGCAACATAGTGATAACCAGGCTGGCTGGATCTCTGCTGTCCATGGTGCTGAACCCTGGCAGCTCTTTGCCTCCAGGAGAGAACAGAATCAAGAAGTCCACAGAAGGAAAATTTAAACTAACAGCTCTGGAACCTCAGGAGGGTACATATCATGAAGTTGAAGTCTATTAAACTGCAGTTATTCAAGGTCATCTGAATGGGTTCCAGGTTCACCAAGCAAGTGGAAGGGACATTACAGTGAACACCTGGGAAGGCATTGTGCTGGATACCTTGGCTATATTGTTTGTCTTTAACCAATAAAATCACCAGCAGGGATAGTAGTATTATCTTCATTGTACTACTGAGGAGATGCAGGCACAGGGAAGTTGCCCACTGTATGGCCAAGGTCACACAGCTGCTAAGTGGTGGGACCAGGGCTCAAACACTGAGGTACTCACTCCCAAAGCTGGAACTGGTGACATAAGATCCATATGCTGCTAAGGTTAATGCCAGTGGCTCTTTGTAGGCGGCTACCCAAGATCTGCTATCCTTTGGGCAGTTCACCAAATCTCATGTTTTCTCCCTGGGACATTTCAAATTTCAAATTTTTAGACTCTGAAACCATTTCAAAAGCCCTCATTGTCCCCCTAAAACATCCACCACCCCCATACAAATAAACAAGCTTCATTTGCTTCCTCACTTATGGAAAAAGGATATGAACATAAGCAAGACATTCAAATTAAAATGGTCCATTTTCTTTTAATTGGCCTTTGATGCCCAACTCACCATCTCCCCCACGTTCCTGCTCTGGCCTCTTCCATCCCTCTCTGTGCTCTGTGATTCATCAAGCCTGAGGCTCAGCTATAATTGGTTTGTAACTTCCTGGAATGTCAAAGCCAAGATGAAAATTTTACATATCACTCTACCAGTTCCATCCTGGCTTTAATAATAGGTTGGCAGAAGGGCAGGCAGAAATACAGTGGGAAAAATGTAATCAGATTTGGAGGTGAAATGCAATAAGTACAAATGACAGTTTTTATTTGGAAGCTTCTTAGATAAATGTGATCTCACCCAGCTTCCTAGCCAAGTCTGTTGTTTCTTCTGGAGTAATGTAATGCCCTTTGGAGTAATAATTCTCAAAGGGAGAGTTTGTTTCCAAGATTCTCTCACCCCAGCCCCAGCACAGAGCCCCTGGTGGACTGGGAAGCAATGGTGGGAAAGGCATGGAGAGCCCATTAGGGGGACAAGGCTTAATTGGAACCCCTGAAAAACCAAAGAGCAGAGGAGTAGCAGAGCTAAGTACTTTCTGGGCACTGTCAGAAGTGCCTTACGTGTCTTACCTATCTAAGTTTCATGGCAGCTCTGCAAAGTAAATAATGGACTTCTTCCCATTTTATGGAGGAATAAAGGGAGGTTGGGGAGGATTCTTAGCTCTAGTTGGGTGAGGCTACCATTTGACCCTGAAGCTTGTATTATAAAACCCATCTCTTACAGGAATAGTAAGAGGTAACGGTTTTTGAGTATGTCCTTTGTGCTTCTTGAGAACTTTCACAGAATCTCTGTGTGATAAGTAATCTTGTCACTATTATCTCCATTTATCAAGAAAACTTTCTCAAGATTGATAATGTAGGAGTCAGTATAGTCACAAGATGCTCACATCATTAGCCACCAGGGAAATGCAAATTAAAAACACAAAGAGATACCACTGGGTATCTGTCAGGACATTTAAAGTTTCTAAAAATAGTGAGAACACTAAATGCTGGTGAGGATGTGGAGAACCCAGATCACTAATTTATTGCTGGTGGGCATGTAAAATGAGGCAGCCACTCTCAAAAAAATTATGATGGTTTCTTATGAAATTAAACATGTGCTTACCACATAGTCCAGCCACTGCATTCTTGGGCATTTGTTCCAAATAAATAAAAACTATATTCATAGAAAAGCTTGTATATGAATGCTTTTTTATTTTAATTGTTGTTCAAGTACAGTTTTCTGCCTTTTCTCCCCATCCCAGCCCACCCCCCTCAACCCTTCCACCTCCCTCCCATCTCCACCCCCCTTGTTATTGTCCATTCGTCCTTTATACTTGTTCCTGCAAACCATTCACCCTTTCCCCCTGAAATTCCCTTCCCTCTCTCCTCTAGTCACTGTCAGCCTGTTCTCAATTTCAGTGTCTTTGGTTATATTTGCTTGTTTGTTTGTTTTGTTGATTAGGTTCCTGTTAAAGGTGAGATCATATGGTATTTGTCTTTCAACACCTGGCTTATTTTGCTTAGCACAATGCTTTCCAGTTCCATCCATGCTGTTGCAAAGGGTAGGAGCTTCTTCTTTCTCTCTGCTGCATAGAATGCCGTCATGTAAAGGAACCATAGTTTTTTTATCCATTCATTTACTGATGGACATCTAGGTTGCTTCAAACACTTGGCTATTGTAAATTGTGCTGCTATGAACATGGGGGTGCATAGATTCTTTTGGATTGGTGTTTCAGGTTTCTTAGGATATAATCCTAACAGTGGAATTGCTGGGGCAAAAGGCAGATCCATTTTTAGTTTTCTGAGAAAATTTTGTACTGTTTTTTCATAGTGGTTGTACTAGTCTGCAATCCCACCAACAGTGCACTAGGGTTCCCTTTTCTCTACAACCTCTCCAACACTTGTTTGTTGCTTTGTTTATGATGGTTATTCTAACCGGTGTGAAGTGGTATCTCACTGTGGTTTAATTTGCATTTCTCTGATAGCTAGTGATATTGAGCATCTTTTCATGTGTCTCTGGATCCTCTGTATATCTTCCTTGGAGAAGTGTCTGTTCAAGTCCTTTCCTCATTTTTTAATTGGGTTGCTTGTCTTCTTAGAGTGGAGTTGTGTGAGTTCTTTATATATTTTGGAGATCAAATTCTTGTCTGAGTTATCATTGAAAGTATGTTTTCCCATATGGTGGGTTCTCTTTTTATTTTAGTACTGTTTTCTTTAGCCGTGCAGAAGCTTTTTATTTTGATGAGATCCCATTTGTTTATTCTTTCCTTTATGTCCCTTGCTGTAGGGGACATATCAGTGAAAATGTACATGAATGTTTACAGCAGCTTTATTCATAATAGTCAATAATTGGAAACAATAAATGAGTGGGTAAATCCCCTGGGGAACACTTGGACTGTGAATTACTGGTCAGCAATAAAAGGGAACACAATTGATACATGTCTCAAGGGAGTCAGGATGAATACGAAAAAAGCCAACCCCCAAAGTTTACATGGTGTATGATTCCACCTATGTAACACTGTTGAAATAACAGAAATATGGAAATGGACCACAGGTTAATGGTCATCATGATTAGAGAGCTGGGAGGGAGGTAGTGGCTGTGGCTCTAAGGGAGCAGCACAGGAATTCTTGTGGCGATGGATCTCAACTGTGGTGGTGGTCACACAAGCCTACACATGTGACAAAATTGCACAGAACTAAACACATGCATGCATGCACACAAAAATGCATGAGAAATTGGTGAACTCTGAATAAGGTTTGTGGATCTTATTGCATCACTGCCTGTGATATCATTCAATATTTATGCAAGATGTTATCACAGGAAAAATTATTTATGATCTCTCTCTATTGTTTCTTAAAATTGCATGTGAATCTAAAATTTCTTAAAATAAGAGATCTTTAAAATAAGAGATAAAGTAAAGTAAAATAAATAAGAGATTTTAAAAAAAATGTCAGTGAGAGAAACAGATGGGGACAGCACAGAGGCAAGCAGCAGAGGCACCTGCCTAAGTTCACACACTGGGCCATTAGACTCCAGAGTCTTGGGCTCTGCATCCCCTCCCATCTAATAGAAAACTGTTATTGTCTTTGTTTCTAGGAACACCTTCTTCCTTTCTTCATCTGACTACAGTGCGGTGATTCATAAACAGGCCTTGGAGCACAATTAAAAGGCCCATGTTCTTCCTCACAGTCAAGACTGGCCATGTGAGTTCTCCCACATGGAGAGGGAGGAGTGAAAGGAGGCTGGGGGCCACAGTCAGGCAGAGTCCTATCAGAGGAGTTATCATGGACTTTCCAGTTCTGGAAGAACCATTGAAACAGGAATTTGAGTGCCATTTAGAAACAGTGTGTGAGAATATAGTAAACACAGGACACCAGAGGGCAGGAATGGAAGAAGAGAGGCAGAAACCTGAGGATGAAAATTGAGCATCTGTGCCTATATCTATACCTACACCTACATTAGCTATATCACCATATCAATATATCTATATGTATGTCTATGTCTGTATCTATGTAACTAGGGCATCCAAATGAATCCAAATGCATCTAAATGTATTGTTTCACACTTCTTAGGTGTGTGAAATAATACATTCACATTTTTGGTGTCTAAGTCAGTTTGAGTACCATTACTATTACTTGCAAGCCAAAGAGTCCAACACCTGCACCCCTGCTTGCTCTGTGCCTCCCAGCACTTGGCCCCATTCCAAGGTCTCCTCAACCATGGACTCATTTGTGAACTCATATCACTGTACGTGCTGAGACCTGGCCAGCTTCCAGATGCTTGAGGATTCCAATCTGAGCTTCCCTCCATGGAGTGTCCTGAGCTTAGTCTGAGAAGGAGATAGGGCAGCTGTGTCCTCAGGTGGAAGCAGTCCAACAGCATGGATTGAGGGTAGGAGAGGAGTGCCTCTCCACCCTACCAAAACTGGGTGGCTCCATACCAGAGAAGAAGGAGTTAATGCTAAGAGGGCAGAAACAAGATGCTTCCTCCCCACCCACCCCATGCTCCCACCTGCTGAGGCTGGGCTAAGTCTTCCTCTACTGGGCCAGACCAGCCCCAAGCTTGAACCAAACCAGAATGAGGGCAGAGAGCCTCATCCTGTGAGACAAAGAACAGTGGTATCATCCTTTGGTTTGCTGATCTTCAGGATCCTGGAGTCCTGGCCACCCTTCTGTTGAGATGCTCCTAACTGATCAAGAGGCCCCTGGGTCTGGTCCTTAACTCTATCCTCTCTCCAGGTTATAGAGCAAGGCTTCTATTCAGTTTTCCATCCTGCACTCCTGCTATAAGTACTGGTCTGCCGGAGATGGAATTGCAAAGTGTTGGTTCACAGACAGGTTTTCTTGGGCTTGCGCAAATTTTTATGAAAGTAAAATACTTTGACTTTGTTAAAAAATAAGGATACTTCATTTCAAAATTTAGACTTTTGGATTGTCTTGACAAACCTGGAGGACCTTGTATGGCAATAGCTGGGCAGTGGCTGCCCCTGGTGGGTAATAGGCAGGTGTCATCTCTGCCCACTCCAGTCTCTAGGGTTGCCTGCTGGTCTCCAGTGTTGCCCACTGTGTGCACTGGGCTGGGGCCCCTACTCTGTGGGCCTACCTCCATCTGTCCATCCTCCCCCTTGGAGTGAGATTGTTGCTGAAGGCTGGCCAGGCTGCCTCTGAACTGAGATCACAGGTTTCATGAGGAACTTCCTTCCATACTCTGCAGGATGACCTTGGGTGAGCCACCAAAGCTCTGGGACTCAGGTGGCCCCAGGAAAGAGACCGTGAGATGAGAGATGGGAACATCTTAGTAGCCACGGTGCTTAAATGTGTGGCTGGTGACTTGGCTCAGACCCTATTTTTAGGTACTTTAGGCTCATTTGGGTTCTGGGGATGTTGCAAAGATGTCAAAGACCTCTCAGACTGGCAGTGAATTGAGGGAGTTTACTATCACATGTATCGAGTGACTTGCTCCAAACTTATTTCCAAGGGGATGATTTTTGCCTGAGACTTATAGACCATAAGTACCACCTTCTCCCAGGGTAATAATGAATAGTCTTTTCTGATGTTTAGCTGCCTCTATGAAGCATGGTAACTGGCCACACTGTAACTGGGCAGGCGGCAGGCTTTGAAAGGCATGCTCTATCCTGGGCAGGTCCCCATCTTCTGAACTCATCACATACAGACCTTTTAATAACCATTGTAGAGCGTGGGTCCCCCTACTCTGACCTCATGTCCTGCTGGATACCAACATTAAATTGATCCTTCACAGCCATGAGACTGACATTTCTCATAGTGGATCTGTACCCAGGCTTGGCCCCACACCCACTGCCCCCAGGAATCTGTATTTTACTAAACCATACCTAACCAGGTAAAATGAACTCAGATGAAAGACTAAGGCTTAACTATTTAGAGGAAAGTTAAAAATATATGTAGGCAATGCAAGTTGAGTTTTTCTCTAGGTGGCTTTATTTTATAATTAAGATTTGGCAAAAAGGACAGCTGCAGTATTTAAGCCTGGGTTTAAAGGCTTTAAGAATTGAAAAAATTATGGCATCCCCCAGATCCGCCACTATGAATTCAAAATAAAAACAACACTCAAGCATAAAATAAAAAGTACATGTAGCAATAACTTCCTTCTAGATGTGCTAATTAGCAAAGGCTGAATACATTTATTGATATGGAAATAGTCTTATTTGGGGGCTGCCACTGCTTAGCTGGTATCTCACCAATTCCTCATGAGTCATCTGGCTCTGGTAACAGCTATTCATCCATCCATCCATCCATCCATCCATCCAACTATGCATTCATGCAATAAGTATTTATTGAGCTTGGCTTATATTCTAGTGTATGGGAGATAGGCAAGAAACAAAGTCAATACCTAAAAAATATGGCATGTTAAGAGTGACAAGCACTTTGGAGAAAATAAGGCAGGTGAGGAGGATAAAAGTTCTGGAGGTTGGAGGAAGCATAACCAGGGAAGGCTTCTCAGAAGGTAATGTTTAAGAAAAGTCCTAAAAGAAGTCAGCAAGCAAACCAGTGGCCCTGGAGGAGGAGGGTCCAGGCACAGGGACAGAATTCTGCCTAATCCTGGAGTAGCCAGGACACAGGACTCCTGGGCATGAGGTTGAAAGGCCTGAGTGGCTCCAGGTCCAGAGGGAAACCATGCCAGGCCATCAGCTCAGCTCATTAGACCTGCTTTTCACCACCAAGTGGCCTTAGGGGTTGTCACCCAAACCCTACTGACAATACCACCTTCCCCTCATGGGGCCAGGTCAGATTTGTTTAGTGGGCACCAAAAAAGCACTGATTCTGTGCCTGAACCTATGCCAGGCACCTGAAAGTTAGAGACATGGGATATTGGAACCCAGTATGAGAGGCAGAGAGGGGGCTTGGAGCCCAGCCTGCAGGGTGGGCTTAGGTGTCTGCCATGTCTTTGGCCTTCTCTTGTGCCACTCCCACCTTGCTCACACTCCCCAGACACACCGGTTTCTAAGTCTCAAAGATGCTAAGTCTACTTGCATTGGGGCTTCTGTGAGTTCTTTCTCTGGATTCTCTCTCCCCAGACCTCGCAATGGGTGGTTCTCACTATTCAGGCTTCAGGCAAATACCTCCTCCTCAGGAAGGCCCTCCAGGACTGCCCTGCAGCCTATATCACCATCACACTATGTCTTCTTTTTTTGTCCTCTCTGTACCACCACCATTTTAAATGGCCCATCTTGGCATTTCCTTCCTCACCCTCTTTGTGAGAGCTGGGTCCCAGTTTCTCTCATTCTCTCTCTATCCCAGGGCCTGACAAATAGGAGGTGTTCAAAAAATATCGGCAAAAAATTTATTTAATGCACAAAGGCCTGCCAATGTGTTCTTGAACAACAAGCACCATACTCTGCCTGTGGTTAGGTCCCACATAGTACATCCTCAGATGCTGCCACTGGCCACAGAGAACTGTTGTCATCCATCCTGTGAGACTCAGAATTGAGGATCTAGGTAGACTTGCTTTGACCTCTGCCTCTGCCACTTTCAGACTCTGTGCTCTGGGCAAGTTAATTAACCTTTTTGAGCCTCAGTTTTCCCACCTAAGCAGAGGATGCTTCCAGAAAATGGTAGCCTTTATTTTTCTGCCCAAACAATGTTTACCAGACTCCTCTGTCCAGAAGGGTAGCTTGTACCACCTTCCTAAGATGAGAGCTCTGGCCTAGGCTGGAGCCTCAGAGCCCCTCTGCAGAGATGCCAACCAAAAAAAAAAAAAAAGAGGCCAAACTCAGTGATCATGCCCTGGGGACCAAGAGCTAATGATTTGGCACTGTTAATGAGCAGATCACTGCTGCTCTGCTCTTCATTTGAAGGTTGTGTGGCAGCCTTCCAGGCCCTGCGGCTGCTCCCACACCTGCCCCTCCACATCCAATTTCTTTGCAGTGTCCTAAAAAGCTAACCAAGCTGAAATTGCTTATAGCAAGGCTTGAAAACTCTTGCACTGTTATTCAGTGTTCTCAAAGGTCCTGGCCTGGTCTCTGCCTCCCACTCCTTTCCATTGTTGGGGGCAGTAGAAGAACTCAGTGAAGAGAACTGCTGAGATGGTTTTTTCAGTGGTCTGCTTGAGGTTGGAAGGGCAGAATGAGGCTGTCCTGGAGGGCTGGCTTTGGTTGTGAATTTCTGCAGTGCCTACTCTCATCCCTGGTGGGCAGTTCTCATGCATGTGGACAATGTCCCACCTGAAGTGCCAGCCTTCTCTCTGCTTTTCTGCCTCCAGGAGAGCTGGCTCAGCCCTCAGGCAGACAGGAGAGATAAACCCTTTATGGACCTGGGAGATGGTGGATAAACATCCCAGGCTCTTGTTTTTCAGCGGGACAATCACTCAGAATATTCATAGTGGGACTGGGTCCTAGTTACCCACAGCAGTAATCAAGTGAACAACACACAGCTATTGCCTTTTCATCCTTCTCCTATTCTCTCCTGCTTCTTCACTCTTCTTGAAATTGTCTGCCAAATAACTACTGTCACCTGAATTCTTGCCTCTGGCCCTGGTTCAAGAGATTCCAAACTGAAACAGTCACACGTTGCTGGGAAAACAAGGGTATTGCCCCCCAGGTCAGGGCAGTGCTTTCTCTGCTGATTCCCAGAGCACTGGTCAAGCTGCTACACAGGGACTGTGGTACTCAGGTCATGTGCAAGCACAGCTGAAACATTCCCCAGGGCTCCCAGCAAAACTCAGGGTGGTGTCACATTGCCTTCTTATTACTTCCCAGAAGGTATTCTTCCCTTCTTTTAGTGATAAGACTCTCTAGGCTTCCCAGGGGAGGCTTCATTTTCCAGCCTCCCTTATAGCTAGGTGTGGCCATGTTCTTGCCAATGGAATAGGACAGCAAGTGATGTGTCACTTCCTTAAAAGGAAATTACTTGGCCTCTATTCTTCTCTTTCTTATCTCTGGAGGTTGGAATGTGGACTTAGAAGTGGTGCATGAGCTCTGGTTTGAATGGGAATAACATCTCAGAAATCAACAAGGTAGAAAAAACTTAGAATCTTGAGTGACTTTGTGGAGCAGAGTTACCTCCATGCTCAGGACACCATCCATCATCTCACTTGAAAGAGGAAGAAAGTATTCTGCTTGAACTACTAGGTTTCTGAGTCTTTCTATTCTAGCAACTTATTCTGTGCCCTAACTAATATAGTCAATAGGAAGGGGTCTGAGCAAGCAAATTATGAATGTAAATGCTGATATGACCTCATTTGTGCCCTAAGGCTGGTCAGGCCTGGGGGCATTTGGGTTGCATAATTTTTCTATGTGGTTTTCTAAGCAACTTAGGCAGAGCATCTGGGAGTTATCTGGCCCCCAGGCTACTCTCTGACTTGTCACAGACTTCAGGGGCTCCCTTCTTAGCTTGTGTGCCCTTTCCTGTAATGCTGTCTGCTTCCATGTACTTTCTTTCAAAACCTTTCCTCCTGGGGTTGACTGTGAATTGGAGCTTGGGTGGTCTCATATGGAGAAGGCCTCAGAGGGAATTCTCAGCCAGCTTTCAGGGAGTGGGCCCCACAAGAAATAGGCATCATTTCTGGAGCAAACATGCCCTGCCTTGTGTTTTCTTATCTTTGTTCTTCAAGTTTCTCAGTCATCCAGAGTCTCCTTATCTACCAAACAGAGTCCGGTGGTGATAACTTGTGGTATTAGTTTTCTGTTTTAGTGTAATTAACACCACAAATTTGGTGGCTTAAAACAGCACCCATTTATTATCTCATAATTCTGTGGGTCAGAAGTCTGGATGGACTCAGCTGGGTTCTCTGTTTCTGTCAGCTGGGTTGAGCTCTCATCTGGAAACCCTGGAGAAAAAGAAAATTCTAGCCTTAGAGTTTAGTTCCTCCTGGTTGTAGGACTGATGTCCCAGTTTTCTGGCTGGCTGTTGGCCCCTCTCTTGTTCTTACACATAGTCCTTTCATATTTAAAACCAGAAGTGACACATTGAGACTTTCTCATTCTTGGAATGTCTGATTTACCCTTCTGCTACCAGCTTGAGAAAATGTTCAACTTCTAAAGGGCTCACAGGGTTAGATTAGGCTCACCAGATAATAGTTTTTTTAAAAATTATTGTTTAGTTACAGTTGTCTTGCCTTTTTCCCTATTGCTTTCCCTTGCCTTGTCCCTCCCCCACCACTCCCACAGTCAATTTCCCCTCCCCATCCCATTGTTCGTGCCCATGAGTGCTCTACTCATGTTCCTTGACTTGTCCCTTCCCCTTCTTTTCCCTGTTATTCTCCTCCCCTCTCATCTTTGGTTACTGTCAGTTTGTTTTTTATTTCCAAGTCTCTGGTCCTATTTTGCTTATTTGTTTGTTTTGTTCATTAGGTTCCACTTACAGATGAGATCATATGGTATTTGTCTCAGTTATTTTTTTTAATTAACCCAAAGCCAAGTGGTAAGTAACCTTAATTATGCCTGCAACATCTCTTTTTCCATGTAAGACAATATGATTTTGCATTATAATGCAAAAATCTAACCCCCCTAGTCTTGGGGATTAGATCAGGGAATCATGGGGTTCACCATGGAATCCTGCCCACCACATCTATAGCCCCTTGAATCTTAGAATGTTTAATCATCATCTTTTCTCAACAGAAGGGAAGGTGATCTCTTGTTGCTAGGTGTGGGGAAAGACACTCCCCCAACTATGGCAGGGTGTCCAGAGGTGCTTGGAGTAGGTGGGAATTAAGAGTCAGAAGGACAATTAGTCTTGGTTGAAGGATGAACATTTTATTTGCTAAAGCAGCCATATTTATTGAGAACATGTAGCTCTACACTAGAAGGGACAGTGAATGGAGCAGATACAGTCTGTGCCCTCGGGGAAATGAGGGCCTTGGTGATGTAGCATATGTTAAAGGTGATGAGCATTCCTTAAGGAGAAGTATGGGGTTCAGTGGGAGAGAAACTGAGGCTAATGACAGCTAAGGGTGAAAGGGTCAGGGATTGACGTAGAGTTGAGGTAAAGTTTTGCATCTTCTATGAAGAATGTGAAGGACACCATCTGCTAGGGCAGGTTAGAGCTTAGACGCTGACAGGTGGGTCTAGCGAGCACTGAGTCCTCCAACATTTCTGAGTTCTCCTTGAGTCCCACAAATCACAAAGGAACTCCAAATTTTAGCTTATTAGCTTAGGCTCAGAATGACTAACTTGCATAGAAATGTCTACTAGGGCAGGAACTTAACATAAATACTTGAAGCAATCTGCATGTTAACAAAAGAGCAGGGCATGTGGGATGGCAGATGGTGGCTGGCCCTTGGCCTCAGTGCCAGGAGGTAACAAGGAGAGGTAGTGGGGGGGGGGCGGGTGTGCGTTTAGCATACTGGAGCAAGAGCATCTATCTACAGGAGGTGCCAGTATTTTGTCCAGCTGATTGTGCCATTGGGGACAAATAATCAGATCTGACTTCTAACAAACTCAGATGATTTTGTGAAACATCCCCAACTTTTACAATTTAAGTAATTTAAAGTTTAAGTAATTTTTTAAAAAATGTAAGGATCTCCAAAGATGTGACATATGAACAGGTATTTATGGCCCTGGGCCCGTCAACAGGTGTCTGTTTGTGACCTTCAGCTGAGCTGCCCTCACTGAGTTGTGTTTGGATTCTCTATCTTTATTTTAACAGAGAAAAGTTCTGGGATTGCAGGTGGCCTCTGCATCTCAGGGTTCCTGTCCTGAAGTTCTACATCAGAAATGCCTTTGAGGTATCAGTGGAGGATGCCTTGTGTCTCCTCTTTGAGATTTTCCCTGCTTTCTTCTCTTCCACTGTGACCGGGAGAACAATCAAGAGCCCTCTGTCATGCACATCAGAAGCCCACTGTTCAATTCAATTTACTGCTCCTCCAGAATCCGGTATTTTCTCTCTCTCTTCCTCCTCATGGTTTCATCAACTCAGGCAACTGTTCCATTTCCTAGCACCTACTGTCTGACTCTGAGCAGAACAAGTTAAGTATTTTATCTACCTCTACATCTACAGTGACTGGTACATGGTAGGTACTCAATAAATATTTGGGTGTTAGACAACTGGTGTGTTGGCCATTATTTTTTATTGTTATAGGAAATGAACATATATCAAAAGAACTCTTTGATTTTGTAAGTATTGTATTGTTATTGAGAACTCATTTCTTGCATTGATTATCCAGTGTCCCTTAATTAGTTAGGGTGGAACAGTAATTTCAATTTGCCCAAGACTGAGAGGATTCTTGGGATGTGGGATGTTCAGTTTTAAAATTGAGATAGGGAGGTTTCCTGAGACATAAACTTTCATTGCAAAACTGGTCAACCCTTAGGGAAATTGGGACAAGTTTGTCCCCCTGCCCTAAATAAAGACCCAGAGGAAAATAAGATTCTTTAAAAAAATGTGTGGTTGCCTCTCCCACAACCCCTACTGGGGACCTAGCCCATAGCTCAGGCTCGTGCCCTTCCTGAGTCTTGAACTGTCAACCCTTTGTTTCCCAAGCCAGAACTCAATCCACTGAGCCACATCAGCCAGGGCAGAAAAGATTCTTTTAAAGCTCAAAAAGTGGGAAAAGGCCAGTTTTCCTGCTACACAGGTTGTTTCATTTTATCTACTGAAGGGAGGTATAAAAGCTCTCACATTTTTGTCTTTGCCTTGACCTTAAGGAAGTTCCAACATAAGTTGTCTGGATAAAGTCATTAGCTTCTGTAACCCTGGATTGTCTGAAATAATTGCTACCTTTCTGCTTTGTTTTTTATTGTCCTTTTTTCTCTTTCAAAATTTTAACATATGGTGAAAATTGCACCCAGAATTACTTTAAATGACTCTCACTAAGCAAACATGAGAGAGAGCCTATGCCTTGTCTTTTTGCTTCTCTTCAATTGGCTATTTCACTCTGTGTGTGTATTATTTCAGGGGTTGACAAACTATGGCCTGTGGGTCAAACCTGGGACTACTGCCTCTTTTTATAAATGAAGTTTTATTGGCCCTGGCTAGTGTAGCTCAGTGGGTTGAGTATGGGCCTGCGAACTAAAGGATAGCGGTTCAATTCCCAGTCAGGGTACATGCCTGGGTTGCAGGCTAGTTCCCATTGGGGACACATGAGAGGCAATCATACATTGATATTTCTCTCCCTCTCTCCTTCCCCATTCCTCTCTAAAGATAAATGAATAACATCTTTAAAAAATAAAGTTTTATTGGAACACAACCCTGCTGATTAATTTGTGTTGTCTATGGCTTTTTTTTGTGTGCTGTAATGGCAGAGTTGTGTAGTTGCCCAATGAGACCTTGTGGCCCACAAAACCCAAAATATTTACTAACTATAAAGTTTGCCAACTCTGCATGATATCAAAAACCTCAAATCCTTTTGAAAAGATTTATATATAAAAAAAGAAAAGATTTATATAGAATTTCAAAATTTACATACAGATGTATATTTTTCATTCCAAAGTTTGTGGTTTCAAAACTTACATATACATTTTTCTGTTTATAAAAGTAATATATGCTTGTTATAAAACTAATATCACAGAAATATGTAAAGATAATAGTAAACACCCCAGTTTAAACTCCTTTCCTACTGGTGGCCTAATCAACTAGTCAGTGCAGATTTTTCCTGATGCCTTTCAGTGCCTAGACTAATCTATATATATCATTAGAATAATGCTAAAAAAGAAATAAATCTCTATGTCAGCAAATTCTTCTGGGTAAGCATTCTTAAATTCTCCATCAGCGGTTTTCACCCACATCTGCACTGACATATTTGCAGACATTTCCACTCATTGTTTCCAATATCCTTCCTCATTGATCTCATTTAATCAAAAGTCTGTTCTAACTCCTCTTCACACCAGCAACATC
Organism: Sturnira hondurensis; assembly: GCF_014824575.4. Classification (NCBI taxonomy): domain Eukaryota; kingdom Metazoa; phylum Chordata; class Mammalia; order Chiroptera; family Phyllostomidae; genus Sturnira; species Sturnira hondurensis. The sequence goes on from NW_028091508.1 coordinate 1,327,970, forward strand.
ATTGAGAGTTCTAATTATTCCTGGTCCCTCTCATTATACCAATTATTCTTTTTTAGACATTACTAATTATGGTTACTTTAAAAATACCTCAGAACCAATTGTCACTTTGCTTCTAAACCGTCAAGCTAAGTATTCAGGACAGTGGTGTCAGCTGATTATCCATTTGCTTCTGGGAGATAATTGGGACCTATGTCCTCACAAGGCACACATCTGATTGCATCTCTTGCCCCTAAAATTCCAAGACTTCAAGGGCACCTGTCATCACCCAGAACCTAAGACCCACAGTGTTTTCTACATCCTGATTGGACAACCTCGCCTTTTCCACTTTCCTCCCCAAACTTTCCTCTGTGTCCTCTGGAATTCTGTTAGTAGAGCAGATATTCCATTATTCTCAACCTCTTCTCTGAACATTTTCTTTCATTCCTTGCCTTAGATTAAACCCAAGTGTTCCCCCTAGCCTTCTGAGTCAGCCCTCTCAATTTTCCAATAGGTTGCTTTTATCTCTCACCTAATGCACCTCGGGACTCCCTTTTGCTGCTTCCAAAACATTTTCTCTCTCAAAAAATCCCCAGATATTTTCAGTGAAGTGCTTAAATTTTATGAGTAGTATCAGCTGCCACTACTCAAAGTGGTCCTTTACCATCTCCTGGATCATTCAAAACTCTAGTGCCTTACTAGTAGTCACTATTTCCATCTCAATCTCATCATTCTTGGTGATGCCAACATTTGTACAGATAGCTCGCCCAGCCCTTTGATTTCTCCATTCCTTGGCCTTCCCACACACCCATGATTCTTTCCCTCATTCTTCCTCACCCTTTCCTACAACTTTGTTGGCAGTAAATGTACACCCTTAACTCTGAATTTATAGTCTCCTAATCTCAAGATTTTTTGTCTTACAATGGTATCTCCACTGTGAACATTTCCCAACTTAGCGAGACCTTTAGTCCAGCTCTGTCATCACAGAAACATGATGCAAGCCACATTTGTCTTTTAAAATTTTCTGGTAGATACATTAAGAAATATAATATAATAGTTAAAATCAACTTTAATAATATTTTTCTTTAACCCAGTAGATCCAAAATTTTATCACTGTAAGCAATATAAAATTATTAACGAGATTTTTTACATTGTTTCATACTGTCTTTGAAAGCTGCATGTATGTTACACATATGGCACATCTCATACCAGCCACATTTTAATGCTCAGTAGCCATATGTGGCTGGTGGTTGCCATGTTGGATAGAGCAGCTGCAGCCCATTGAGTTAATTAAGTTTCCATCCAGTCTCTTCAATGTCCTCCCAATCTGTCTTCTTCAATGTAGATGATATATCTCTTTACTATCCGCAAATGACCTTCACTCTCCTTTCATCTATTCATCTAGAAAAAAACTCATTATTGGTTGGATTAAACCACCCATGTGTACTCAGACAATTGAATACTACCAGAGAAAATCTCATATCTGGACTGCTGTGCTTCATTCACTTTTGCCTCATTACTATGAATTTTCAGTGGACACATGGTGTTCCCCAGGAGCCTCATCACATACTTCTCATTAAGTTTGCTTAATCTCTCTCTGAGACTACTTCATATGTTTCCATCTTTCCTCCAACCTCCCTTATTTACTCCTTCTCTCCCTCTCAGCTGATGACCAGCTTTATTATTCTCTAACTGACATCACAAATGTGACATGTACAGAAGGGAGCGCTACACTTCCCAGTCTGTCCGGCTTGGAGGATTGTGCCATCACTGAGGCCAAAACCCTGGAGTCAGCTGTAAATCTCTTCATTTCTAATTCACCAACATGTGCCATTGGCCAAAAGGAATCTAGAGCCTGATCTCTTCTCTTTGAATATGTTGCCACCAGCTTGTATCTAGCCAATGCTGCCTCTTACCCAGACTTCAGTGACTCTAACTGGTCCTCCTTTTTTCCACTCTGCCACCTCCCAAGCCATCTTCTACTCAGCAGCCAGAGCAGTGTTTAAAAAACATAAATCAGAGCATGTCACTCACTGTTTCACAAGTCCTTGTTTTCATGGCTACAAAGGTCCTACATGATGACCATTTATCACATCTTCAATGTCATCTTTCATTGCTCTTCTCCCTGTGCCCCACACTATTGTCACATGGGCTTGTCTCTTGCTTCTGGAACACATCAAGCTCTTTTGTGCCTCCTGGCTTTGGCACTGCTATTTCCGCTGCCTGGAAAGATCTCCCCCTAGTGTATTTCATAATTGATTCCTTTTCTCTTTTTGGCTTTTAGAAACATCTTCACATAAAATCCCGTGCAAAGCCCTCTTCTCCCCTCCACCATTAGTTACTCTTTTATCAGGTCTTCCTGTTTTTTCCTTCACGGCACATAGTGTCTGAATTTACCTGTTTATTTTTTTGTTTAATTTGTCAGCTGTATATCCACTAAAAGGATGTTGTCTTGTTCACTACTGAATTCCCTGAGCCTGGATCAGTACCCAATAGAGAAACTCAGTAAGTATTCACTGAATAAATGAGTGGATGAGTCAGAGAACTGGGTGTCCCAGTGTTTCAGGGCCCCTTTCATTACTGTGAAATGCACAGGCTCATAAGAGTGACCTTAATAGTCCCAGTAAGATCATTAACCTCTAATCTGGGTCACTGAGGTTGACAAAGTACCCCTCCCCCCACCTTAGTAGAGCTCATATCTAAAAACACTTTTGGTTATTTAAGCTCTTTAAATGTGGTAAAGCAGCAAGTCTAAATATACTGCTTTCCTGACAGAGTTGGGTAACAGAATATATTATTGCAGAGAGGCAGATGCGGGGAAGCCTCAGGGCTGCATCAGCTCCAGAGCTCAAGAGACGTTCATCATGCAGGCTGTACACACAGGCTGAAGCCTAGTGGTAGTTCTAGAAACTGACCATATACTTGCTTAAAAATTTGTGCTGGCTTCCATGTGGAGGATAGATTGGAAGGAGGCAAAAAAGTATAGGGGGCATTGTTTATAGTATTTCATTTGCAAGTGACAGAAATTTAACCCCAGTTGGTTCTGGCAATAAAAGAATGTATTGACTTATGCAACTGAGAAAGCTTGGGTGTTTGGCTTCACGTATCGGTGGATCCGGGGTCTTAAAACTACCATTAGCCAGGATGTGGAGCTTAATTACCTCTTCTCTCTTGAGCTTAGGTTGGACTTAGTGACTTGCTTCCAAAAAACAGAGTATGGTAAGGGGAAAGGAACAAGCTAAGAGAAAGCCTGGCAAACAACGGTGACAAGTCATTTTGATCGTGCATACCTCTTGCTGTGATGTGACTGGGAGGGTACTTCACTTCTGGGGTAGCCCCCCAAGTGCTTAACTCCAGTCTAATTGTGAAAAAAACATCAGATGAACCCAAATTAAGGAATATCCCTCAAAATATCTGACCAGAACTCTGCAAATGTCTCAAAGCCCGGAAAACAAGGAAAGACTAAGACGTGATCATGGACTGGAGGCACCTAAGAGACATGACAACTAAATGCAACATGGTCCCCTGGATGGGGTCCTGCAACTGAAAATGTTATTAGTGGAAAAGCTGTTGAAATCTGAGTGAAGTCTGGACTTCAGTTAGCGATATGTGCCAGTGCTAGTTTCTTAGCGATAGGTGCCAATGCACTGTGACAGTGCATTGTTGTAACACAGGAGGCTGAGTCCTGGGATCTTGACTGTTGATTCAGATAAGCAGAAAAATACGCAAGGAGGACTGGGTGGAATAGGTGTTGCCTTCATTATTCACTTTGCCAGGAGCTCTGATGGTGATGGGTTGGCAAGCAGGACTGCATGCCCCTGTGTCCAATACTTGTTTTACAAGGGGTCCCAGACAAAGGAGGTACACGTCCTATGTATGATTCTAAACTATATTACTTCAGTGTAAAAAAAAAAGGTCAAAAAGCAGTCACAGGACAGGACGCCGCTGTCCCCAAAAGTGATAAGGTGGAAGTTAAAATCCATTTCCAAAACTATACATATTCCTTCTGGCCAGGGGCCCCTGGTCATCCCTCAGTCATGGGAAGGGGGAGTGACCCCACACTTTACCCCAACATTTTCTAATCTGTATTTTTTGTATTAATTTTTTCATAGGGGACCTGTGTGGTGAGTATGTTGGCATATTGTGTTCATATACTAGAGACACAGTAAAGGCTACACCCCAAGACTAAAAGCACATGGTAGAAGCCAAAAAGACCCAGGAGGAGGGTACACCACCAATGGTCTGTAGCAGTCAGTACCATAATACTCTTGTACAGGGTTGTTGACATTCACCTTATGAGTTGCATAGTTTCACTTGCAGTCCTGTTCCTGTGTTCAATACATATGGGTACAGGATGTCATACTTCTACCTGTAATGCTGACAGTCACTTCACACCATCCCAAACTGTGTATGTGAACTATGGCTTGGTGTAGTTAGCCTGCTTTCTTTTGAGGGAAAACAGCTTTTCATGTACTTTTCTTAAGAAGGGACCAGAAACCTTCCAGCTTTGCAGCCAGTCCCAGCATATCTGGTTCATAGGGTGGATCCTTCATGGCAGGCCAGCAGAGGCCACAGTCTAGAACTTTGTGCAGACCCAACAGTCTGAGTGGTTGTTCTTAGTGGTCAGCATCCTGCCCATTGTGGGAAGGGGTTGCTTCTGTAGGATCCAACTAGACAACCCTTGAGAATTTGACAGAGAAACCAGGTAAACAAGGTTATTGTATATATTTTATGAAAACAGAAAGGACATAATGGTTTATGAACACAGCAAATTGTAAACCGGTTTCTGAGTCTGTAGGAACGTCAGATGAGAAGACTCCCAAATGCAAGGCTTTTGCTAGAATAAAATGAAGCCATGACAATTTGATACATATTTTTTATCTGTAGTTTAAATGTTTTGCTGATATTATTTGGTGTTTAGGTATATTCTGTAAGGTTGATACTGCATCAGCAGTTTTCAATAATTTTAAATTAAAGGATGAAGGGAAAATGAAACACTAGTATTCAGGTAGTTCATAGGTGGCAAATAAAATTTTACTGACAATATACTGAATTAAAGTTAATTTCCACAATTGTGCATAAGAGATTTTATTGAAACATAATTAAACAAAATATTTTAATTTTTGTTAAAGAATCAAATTAAGACCAATTTATTTATTGTATTCATTTCAGTTTAAGTTTGGTTTGATTACTTTCATAAACACAACAAGAATACAATTGATTATATAGGCTTTTAAAGACTGTTTACTGGGACTTACTTAAGGGACTTTTAGACTGAGTTTCAGTTAGCCATCCAGGGCACAGAAGCCAAGCCACACAAATTTGTCATCAGGCTTCTCATGCAGTATTTATATTCCTCAAGTCCTTGAGGTTTTCATTGTGTTTTGAGGTTTTTTTTCTTGCTATTTTTTAGGAAAATGACTTTCATTCCTTATTTGGAAAGACTGCCATGAACCATACGACCAAACACAGTACCAGGCCATTTTTTCGGTGGGCTTTTATTGGTGTTAAAAGGCAATCTCAGTTCCTCAAGGCTTTCTGGTGACAACCAGAGTCCAGTCATGCATCCTCCAGCCATGACATTCTAGTCCAAATCTTGTCTAATAAAATCATAATTGGAAACTGGCTTTTTGGGCTCTGCTTTGAAGAAATCATTTTCCTATTGGATTTATGCAAACAAATATATTGTCATAGAAAGAATAATACTTATTAAGAATTTCCAAATTTTAGAGAAATTAGGCAGGGAGAACTATTTAAATGCCTTAATATTGTTCATGAAATTATATTTAACTAACTGTTTAAAGAAACAGAAAGTTTTCTTATGTTTGAAAAACAAATTATTAAAAATTAGCAATATTTTTCAACAAAAGGGTTATAAAAGTTATGATTACTTTTAGTTTATTATGTTCCATAATTAACTTTTGTTTATTTTGATTATTTGTAAGCACCTTTATAAATTTAGTCATTTTACAGAGCTTCAGCAATTTTTACTCAGTTCAGGGTATGATTCAAAAATCCATTTTTAGGACTTCCGCCAAGATGGAGGCATAGGTGGAAACACTGTGCCTTCTCCCACAACCAAGTTTGAACACAGCAAAGGTTTGGAGAACTAGGACACACCCAAAGACCAGAAAACGGAATTATAGGGAAGTCCGACAACTACGAACCATTCAACAGGGACGGTAAGAGAGAGCCAGCAGCGGAGATGGGTCGAGCAGGACAGATCCCCTGCCCTAGGCACGCAGGCAGCCCGGAACCACTCAGGGTGTGGGGCAGACTGACCAAGGTCGCACATTCGCGCACAGTGAGATGGACCACACAGGCCCCAGGGGGCGAAACCAGTGATGGAGGGCTGGCGGTAGCACACTCACGTGCAGTGGAACGAAAGGCATGGGCCTGGTGATGGCGGTGGCTGAGGCGCCGGGGCCGCGGAAGCCATTGTCCCTCTTTGACCCCGCCCCCACATACAACGTCATAACCCAGCGATTTAGTTGCCATGTTCTAGTGAACACTTTAGGGCTCTGATCCTGCTACAGAACAGGCACGAACAGCCCAAAAGATGGTGCAAGAAGAACTCAAAGTCCCAGACCCGATAACTCTAAGCGACCGAGAAATTGCCAGCCTCTCAGAAGCACAATTCAAGACACTATTTATCAGGATGCTCACAGAACTGGTAGATTATAGTCACAAATTAGAGAAACATATGAAGGCTAAACTAATTGAAATGAAGGGAGATGCACAGGAAACCAATAGTGATGGAAAGGAAACTGGGACTCAAATCAATGGAATGGACCAGAAGGAAGAACAAAACATCCCACCAGAAAGGAATGAAGAAATGAGAATTCAAAAAAATGAGGAGAGGCTTAGGAACCTCCAGGACATCTTTAAACGTTCCAACATCCAGATTATAGGGGTACCAGAAGGGGGAAAGAAACAGCCACAAGTGGAAAACGTATTTGAACAAATAATGAAAGAGAACTTCCCCAGTCTGGCAAAGGAAATAGACTTCCAGGAAATCCAGGAAGCTCAGAGAGTGCCAAAGAAGTTGGACCCAAGAAGGAACACACCAAGGCACATCATAATTACATTAGCCAAGATTAAAATGAAGGAGAGAATCCTAGAAGCATCAAGGGATAAGGGGACAGTCACCTACAAAGGAGTACCCATCAGACTGTCAGCTGATTTCTCAAAAGAGACCTTACAGGCAAGAAGGGGCTGGAAAGAAGTATTCCAAGTCATGAAATCCAAAAATCTACAGCCAAGATTGCTTTATCCAGCAAAGCTTTCATTTAGAATGGAAGGACAGATAAAGTGCTTCTCAGATAAGGTCAAGTTCAAGGAGTTCATCATCACCAAGCCCTTATTATATGAAATGCTAAAGGGTCTTATATAAGAAAAAGAAGATGAAAAATATAAACAGTGAAAGGACAGCAAACTCACAGTTACTAACAACCACACCTAAAACAAAAGCAAACCAAGAGGACAGCTAGATCAGGAGTGGAACCATAGAAATGAAGAACACATGGAGGGTTAGAAACAGGAGGTGGAAGGGGAAAAAAAAACAACAAAAATCCATTTTTAGAAATATGCAGTTCAAAAGTCAGAGTTCTCTTTATGAACCCTTTCCAAGACACACTATGTTGTTGCAACTGTGTTAGAGTATAACAATGACTGTTTACATATAAATGACAAAACTTAAAAAAACATGGTTACAGATTTGAACATAGTGTAATTTACAAAGGAATTTTCTTTCCTGTAGCAATATTTTAAGATAACAATTAAAATTACAAATGAGAGTGTATTAAAACCTATATACCGCATTTTTAAGACTATAAGATGCACTGGACTATAAGATGCACACCTAGGTTTTAGAGGCAGAAACTAGGAAAAAAACTTTTGAAACAAAAAATGTGGTAAAATATTTAATAACCTGTGACCCCGCTCCACCACTACACCCCCACCCGGACTGTGAGCCAGGCAAGCTACATTTGGACTATAAGATGCACCCCTCTTTCCCCCTAAATTTGGGTGTGTGTGTCTTACAGTCTGAAAATGCGGTAATATTTAGAGCATTTATTTTAATAATATGTGTATACAAAGAGAGTATATTTATTATTTTTTATTTGACAAAGTTTTTCATGTACTTTAAGCATATTACATAGACCTAATTAGTTCAAAAACTTCTCCTTTATAAAGAGGGAGAACAAATCCTTGAGATATTTCAGGGGACCATTTGAATAACTTAAAGTCATTTTTTTAGTTAAAAAGTTTCTTAAAAGTTAAACTTAGGGAAGGCTGTCAAATAAACTTAACCAAAAGAGTATAATATAAAATTTTTGTAAGACAACACATTTTTATGGTAATAACTTTAAAAGACATTAATTAAACTTAAAATCAGTTTTCACATTAAATAGTTTGTCTAGACCACAGGATTTTGCCTAATTTATACGTCTTTAATTTTTTAGGCCAATAATATGTTACACTCTAGTAATGTTATTTGGAGGCAGAAAATGTACCACATGTAATATACAGACAAACACATAGTACATATAGACTACACACATAAAGACTATACATGTAAAGAACAAGATTTTATTTGGTTGATTTTCATAATTGTTTAACTTATACAGACCTTTTGTAATTTTTCTAAATCCTTTTAGTTTGCCATTTTAATGCATTTAGGAATTAGAACAATTTACTTTTACTTTTATTTTTAAAAGCATATTGTCATAATTTATAGTTTTTAGTACCAAAACCATGTAACTTCTTTTTAATTTAATTAAAAATTTTAACTTTTAGAAATCTTAATTTCCAATGATAACCAAAAATAAGCAGCCAGTGTTCCCTAGAATGTCTTTATAAACACATTTTATAACCTGTAGAAACATAGGTTCTTTTATTGGCAAACACATTTACTCTTAAAAAATATACCTTTAATAGAGATATTTATTGACAAAATGCTCATTAATGCTACAAATCCACCCCACAGCCTTTCTGCAATAAAAGCCAAAAACTGGTGAACCCAAGACTTGTCTAGCAATTAGTGTTTTAGCATTTCAAAATAGTTAGATATTCAATAACTTTAATTAAAATTCATTAATTTAGACAGAAATACCATAGCTGAAAATTGATTTAAGTAGATATAGCTAAGGTTTTTCTTCTTTAACCTTTTTGATAAGATTTACCTTCCAAAAATTTGCATGTTAAGAGATGGTCCAGATTAAGAGATTGCATATTAAGAGATCGAGACCAGGTATTTGCACTTCAAAGATAGACTTTGGTTTTGGAGTTGTAGAGGGTGGAGGAATGGGGTGTTGGCATTTATTAGCCTCAGAAGCCTCTTTAGTTCAGAAACAGTCTTTAAAATTTCTTATTAACTTAAAAAAATTTACTTGTGCTCCTCCTAGAAGCTTTTAATTTTCAAATTAACATATGCTTTCTGTTTATTAGACCTTTGGCCAAAAGGGAAACAAGAACGATATTTAAAGCAAAGACAGTTTCAAGGAGAGCTTATCTTCTTATTTTTTTAACTTAAATTCACCCTTTAACTGCCTTAATCTTGCTTTGACTGACTCTTACTTTTCCTCACACCCAGCACGATTATCCATTCTTGGGATTTCCCCTGCTCTTCCCCACCCAGCATATCGTTGCTCACAGTCCACTCAACTCAGGGATTTTTCAGGGTTTCCAAATCCTGCCAACTATGTCAACTGTAATGCAGAAGGTCGAGTCCAGGGATCTCAACAATTCATTCAGATAAGCGGAAAAATCCACGAGGAGAACTGGCTGTAATAGATGTTGCCTTCATTAGTCACATTGCCAGGAGCTCTGATGGTGGTGGTTTGGCAAGCAGGACTGCGTGTCCCTGTGTCCGAGACTTGTTTTAAGGAGTCCCAGACAAAGGAAGTACGTGTTCTATGCGTGACTCTAAACTACATTATCTCAGTGTAAAAAAAAAAGAGGTAAAAAAGCAGTCACAAGACAGGAAGCTACTCCCCAAAAGTGATAAGATGGAAGTTACAATCCATTTCCAAAACCATACAAATTCCTTTTGGCCAGGGGCCCCCTGGTCATCCCTCAGTGATGGGAAGGGGAAGGGCCATGTCCATGTCCATCGCACAACTGTGCGATGTAAAATACTGACACTAGGGTGCTTGGGGAGGGTTGTGTGGGAGCTCTGTGTACTACCTTTACACCTTTTCTGTAAATCTAAAACTGTTCCCAAATTTAAAGTTTATTAAGTCCTTGGTATTTACTCAAAGGGGTTGAAAACATGTCTTTACAAAAATGAGCACACAGATGTTTATGGTAGTTTTATTCATAATTGTCAAAACTTGAAAGCAACTAAGATGTCCTTCAGTAGTGATGGATAAATAAAATGCTTCATCCAGACAGTGAACTATTATTCAGTGCTCAAAAGAAATGAGCTACTAAGCCATAAGAAGACATGAAGGACCCTTAAATACTAAGGGTCTAAGTGAAAGAAGGGTCTAAGTGAAAGAAGCCAATCTGAAAAGACTACATAGTGTATGACTCCAATTATATAACATTTTGTAAAAGGCAAAATTATGGAGACAATGAAGAGATTGGGGTTAGGAGGGAGGGAGAAGTGAATAGGTGGAGCACGGAGGATTTCTAGGGCAGTGGAACTACTCTGTATGTGACTGTAATGATGGATACAAGTCATTGTACATTTGTCCAAACCCATAAAATGTAATGTACCAAGCGTGAACTCTAATGTACATGGTGAACTTTGGTGGTAATGATGTGTCGGTGTGGGTTCCTCTATTTTCATAAAGGTACTGCCCTGCTGTTCATGTAAACAGTGGGGGAGGCTTTAATGTGTGCAAGCAGAGGGTATACAGGAAGTCCATGTACTTTCCACTCAGTTTTGCTGGGTACCTAAAACTGCTCTAAAAATAGTCTCTTTAAAAATTTTATTAAAAAACAAAACTGTCAGCAGAACCTGGTTTCTGTCTAATTCTGAGTCTTGCTCTCTCTACTGTCAGCTCTTGTCATGTAGAATGACCAGTCTCTGTGGTTTGACTGTGATGGTCCCAGTGTTCACTGGCTGGGCAGCATAATTATTAACAGCATCTCCTTTTACTCTCAAAGTGTCCCGTTGTAGATGATGAATTATATGGTCACCCAGATCTCTCTGTGGACCTCTGGGTCAGTGCTCTGGGGCCACATATTCCTAGCTTTAAGGCAAAGAGACAGGAGAGGTCTCTGTTTCTCCACAGTTCTGACAAAAGTCCCAGCACTGTGTCTGCCCCTAATTGAGTTGGAAGACCAACAGGGAAGCAGTTGTCAGCCTGGCGGTGGATTGTGCTCCCATTGCCCAAGTCTGGCCATGTGCCCATGGGGGCAATAGGACTGGAGCAGCTGTACCCCAATTGTTTTAGAAGGACAGAGGGCTTGTATCTGGGCTAACCTGGAATGCACACCAGGCAGGCAAAAAACACAGATGTCACTCAGCTGGGGACTGATGAGCTTTTCAAATAGTTTCCTTTGTATCTTCCCAAACCAGAGTGGTTTAAGGTTGCACCCTTAAATGCATGGCTCTCTCTCACTTTGCATCATGATTAGTGTGCTAAGAATCACACATATCACAGACTGTCTCATCTTGGCCACAGTTCACAGTGATGGATTGCTGCTGGGATGTTGTTAGTGGACAACTTCACTGTGATAGTGGACTGCTTGTGAGTTGTGATTTATAGTTCCTTCCAGTTTCTTTTACACTTTACTCATGAGCAAAGTAGAAATTTTGCTCTCTATGGAGGTATATTGTGAATTCCAGCTGACATATGTGTCATTGGTGGAGAATAGGAGGGAATATCCATTGCCATTTTCTACAACTAGAGGTCTCAGGACCACCCAGCAGGGACTACACAGTCCTTATCATCTGGGTTTTGCGCAAGCCCACCCACTTGAAATAAACACTGGCAGTTGTGTTTAAACACTGCCAGTTGAAATAAACACTGGTTAAGGTCCTAGACTCAGAGGGAGAACAGCCTGTGTTGGAACCTCAGGACTGTCAAAGCTGTGTGACCTTGGCAAGTTAATCTCTCTGAGACTAAATGAGACTAATAGTCATGCTTCCCTCATCTCACAGCACTGTTTTAGGATTAAGATAATGCATAGGAAGTACTTAGTAACTCATAGTAAGAACTCAAGAAATACTTGCTGTTATTTTTATTATCCATGTACAACTCCAGAGGCCTGCCTACAAGAAGTCAGTATGCCAATCCAGGTTGCCTTAAGGCAGTGAAACTCCAAGTGTGGTCTGCAGTCCTGAAGCCACAGCTGGAGGCTTGTTAGAAACACAGACTCCTGGGCTCCATCTCACACCTTTGAACCAGGATCTTTGGCACTGAGGTTTCAGTGACTTAGATGCATGCAAAGTGTGAGAATCACTGCCTTAAAGAACCTTTGTGTGAATTGCCACTCCAGAGTGCAGTGCTTCCAAGCCATGAACTTACTATTGTGGCAAGTGACAGGAGTAAAGAAGGTAATGCAGAAGGGATGATGTTGGGGGAGGGAGGCATTGGTGCCTGAGGAGTACTATCCAGCTGCTAGGACCTAGGCTCTGTCTGGAGATGCAGAAGGAACTTTTCATAAAAGTGAACAGACTCCTGGGGCCGCACTTGTCAGGAAGATGTCAGGACAAGAAGAAGGAGTCTGGGTGGCTATTCTTTGATGAAACTCTCACATTGTGGAAGTCTTTCTCTCTCTCATTGTGATTTTCCTCCCTTGGCCTCAAAACTGTTTTCAGAATTCCATTCTCAACTTCATCCTCCTCATGCCGGTGTATCTGCCTGTGTGGTCTCACCCATGTCCATGGCCTCAGGCACCGTGCTTCAATGCCTGGAGCATTTACTTCTCTCTAGAACTCAAGTGAATGCTTTATTTTATTTTATTTTTTATGCTATTTGGATAGTTCTTTTATTTTTTTGCTCTTTTTCAAATTTATTTAATTATTTTTCAAGTACAGTTTTCTATCTATTACGCCCATCCCAATCCACCCCCCCCCATGCTCTCCCCTCCCTCCCACTTCCACCTTTCTTGGTTGTTGTCCATGTATCCTTTATATTTGTTCCTCTAAATCCCTCCCCTATTTTCCCTGAAATTCCCTCTCCTCTCCCCTCTGGTCACTGTCCCCCTGTTCTCTATTTCAGTGTCTTTGGTTACATTTTGCTTGCTTGTTTGTTTTGTTGTTTAGCTTCCTGTTAAAGGTGAGATCATATGGTATTTGTCTTTCAACGCCTGGCTTATTTCACTCAGCATAATGCTTTCCAGGTCCATCCATGCTGTTGCAAAAGGTAGGAGCTCCTTCTTTCTTTCTGCTGCATAGAATTCCATTGTGTAAATGTACCATAGTTTTTGATCCATTTATTTACTGACGGGCACCTAGGTTGCTTCCAACTCTTGGCTATCGTAAATTGTGCTGCTGTGAACATTGGGGTTCATAGGTTCTTTGGGATTGGCGTTTTAGGGTTCTTAGGATATAATCCTAGCAGTGGAATTTCTGGGTCAAAAGGCAGGTCAAATTTTAGTTTTCGGAGAAAATTCCAACTTCTGGCCAAGATGGAGGCATAGGTAAAAACACTGTGCCCTCTCCCACAACTAAATTTAAGGACAGCTAAGTTTTAGAAACAAAAACGCAGCCAAAACAGTGAAAATTGAATGGTACAGAAGTCCAACAACAACAAACCACTCAGCCAGACCGTGTCACCGGGTCACCTGGCCCTGATGAACACCTAAGGCTCCGCCCCTCAAACATAACAAGTGCCAAGAGACCAAACATTATGACTCAAGAACAGCACAAAGCCCCAGAGCCTATAATTCTAAGTGACTAAGAATAGCCAGCCTTTCAGATGCAGAGTTCAAAATACTGGTGATCAGGATGCTCACAGAACTGGTTGATTTTAGCCACAAATTAGAGGAACATATGAAGGCTAAACTAATTGAAATGAAGAGAAATGCACAGGAAACCAATAGTGATGGAAAGGAAACTGGGACTCAAATCAATGGAGTGGACCAGAAGAAAGAATGAAACATCCCACCAGAAAGGAATGAAGAAATGAGAATTCAAAAAAATGAGGAGAGGCTTAGGAACCTCCAGGACATCTTTAAACGTTCCAACATCCGGATTATAGGGGTACCAGAAGGGGGAAAGAAACAGCCATGAGTGGAAAACGTATTTGAACAAATAATAAATGAGAACTTCCCCAGTCTGTCAAAGGAAAGAGACTTCCAGGAAATCCAGGAAGCTCAGAGAGTCCCAAAGAATTTGGACCCAAGAAGGAACACACCAAGGCACATCATAATTACATTAGCCAAGATTAAAATGAAGGAAATAATCCTAGAAGCAGCAAGAGATAAGTGGACAGTCGCCTACAAAGGAGTTCCCATGAGACTGTCAGCTGATTTCTCAAAAGAGACCTTACAGGCAAGAAGGGGCTGGAAAGAAGTATTATTCCAAGTCATGAAATCCAAAGACCTACATCCAAGATTGCTCTATCCAGCAAAGCTTTCATTTAGAATGGAAGGGCAGATAAAGAAAATGCTTCTCAGATAAGATAAAATTCAAGGAGTTCATCATCATCAAGCCCTTATTATATGAAATGTTAAAGGAACTTATCTAAGAAAAAGAAGATAAAAATATGAACAGTGAGAGGACAGCAAACTCACAGTTATTAGCAACCACACCTAAAACAAAAGCAAACTAAGAGGACAGCTAGATAGGGAGCAGAACCATAGAAATGGAGATCACATGTAGGGTTAGCAACAGGGGAGTGGAGGAGGAGAAGTAGGGAGAAGGTACAGAGAATAAGTAGCATAGACAGTAGGTATAAAATAGATAGGGGGGAGGGCAGGAATACTATGGGTAATACAGAATGTAAAGAACTTGTGACATATGCACATGAAGGAAAGGGGGGAAATAGTGGGGGAAGGGTGTGCAGGGTGGAGGGGTGTGAAGGGGGGAATGGGACAACTCTAATGGCATAATCAATAAAATACATTAAAAAAAGAAAATTTCATACTGTTTTCCATAATGGTTGTATCAGTCTGCAATCCCACCAACAGTGGACTAGAGTCCCCTTTTCCCCACAACCTCTCCAACATTTGTTGATTATTGTTTTGTTTATGATAGCCATTCTGACCGGTGTAAAGTGGTATCTCATTGTGGTTTTAATTTGCACCTCTCTGATAGCTAACGATATTGAGCATCTTTTTAAAAAATATATTTTATTGATTATACCATTACAGTTGTTCTATTCCCCCGCTTCATTCCCCTCCACCCGGCACACCCCCTCCCCCCTCCCCCCTTTAGTTTATGACCACTTGTCACAAGTTCTTTAGATTCTATATTTCCCCTGCTATTCTTGCCCTCCCCCTATCTATTTTTTACTTACTGTCTATGCTACTTATTTTCTGTATCTTCTCCCCCTGTCTCCTCCTCCCACTCCCCTGTTTCTAACCCTCCATGTGTTCTTCATTTCTATGGTTCCACTCCTGATCTAGCTGTCCTCTTGGTTTGCTTTTGTTTTAGGTGTGGTTGTTAGTAACTGTGAGTTTGCTGTCCTCTCACTGTTCATATTTTTTATCTTCTTTTTCTTATATAAGTCCCTTTAACATTTCATATAATAAGGGCTTGGTGATGATGAACTCCTTGAATTTGATCTTATCTGAGAAGCACTTTCTTTATCTGCCCTTCCATTCTAAATGAAAGCTTTGCTGGATAGAGCAATCTTGGATGTAGGTCTTTGGATTTCATGACTTGGAATACTTCTTTCCAGCCCCTTCTTCCCTGTAAGGTCTCTTTTGAGAAATCAGCTGACAGTCTCATGGGAACTCCTTTGTAGGCGACTGTCCACTTATCTCTTGCTGCTTCTAGGATTATTTCCTTCATTTTAATCTTGGCTAATGTAATTATGATGTGCCTTGGTGTGTTCCTTCTTGGGTCCAAATTCTTTGGGACTCTCTGAGCTTCCTGGATTCCCTGGAAGTCTCTTTCCTTTGACAGACTGGGGAAGTTCTCATTTATTATTTGTTCATATAAGTTTTCCACTCATGGCTGTTTCTTTCCCCCTTCTGGTACCCCTATAATTCAGAAGTTGGAACGTTTAAAGATGTCCTGGAGGTTCCTAAGTCTCTCCTCATTTTTTGAAATTCTTGTTTCTTCATTCTTTTCTGGTTGGATGTTTCATTCTTTCTTCTGGTCCACTCCATTGATTTGAGTCCCAGTTTCCTTTCCATCACTATTGGTTTCCTGTGCATTTCTCTTCATTTCAATTAGTTTAGCCTTCATATGTTCCTCTAATTTGTGGCTAAAATCAACCAGTTCTGTGAGCATCCTGATCACCAGTGTCTTGAATTGTGCATCTGAGAGGTTCGCTATTTCCGGTCACTTAGAGTTATTGGCTCTGGGGCTTTGAGTTCTTCTTGAGCTATATTTTGGACTCTTCCTGCCAGTTATGTATGAGGAGCAGAGCCCTAGGTGTTCACCTGGGCCAGGCCACTTAGAAGCTGAGTTGTGACGTTGTATGTGGGGGCGGGGCCAAAGGAAAACACTGGCGGGCCCCCTCTGCTGCTTCCCGCTGCCACCGCGGTCCGCACAGTATGTCCCACTGCGTACAAATGTGCAACTGTGAACTGTGGTCAGCCTGGCACTGGATTCACCTGCTGGAACCTGTGCCATCCTTCTCACTGCTCATTCCTTTGCTGGTTTATCTGCATGCACATGTGACCGCAGCCGGCCCGCCGCCCCGAGCACTCACTGGGTCAGCCTGAGGTGGAGCTGCCTGGGCACCTGTGGTTAGGGGATCTTTCTTGCCTGTCCTGGCTCCACTGCTGGCTCCTCCCTTCTTACCGGTCCCGGTTGAACGGTTCATTGATGTCTGACTTCTGTATAGTTCAGTTTTCTGTTCTTTGGCTGTGTGTTTGTTCTCCAAACCTTTGTTGTATTCAAACTTGGTTGTGGGAGAATGCACAGTGCTTCCACCTACGCCTCAATCTTGGTGGAAGTCCGATATTGAGCGTCTTTTCATGTGTCTCTGGATCCTCTGTATGTCCTCCTTGCTGAAGTGTCTGTTCAAGTCCTTTCCCCATTTTTTATTTGGGTTAGTTGTCTTCTTAGAGTGAAGTCGTGTGAGTTCTTTGTATATGTTGGAGATTAAACCTTTGTCTGAGGTATCATTGGCAAATATGTTTTCCCAAACAGTTGCTTCTCTTTTTATTTTAATACTGTTTTCTTTAGCTGCGCAGAAGCTTTTCATTTTGATGAAATCCCATTTGTTTATTCTTTCCTTTATATTCCTTGCCTTAGGGGACATATCGGTAAAAATGTTGCTGCGTGAAATATCTGAGATTTTCCTGCCAATGTTCTCTTCTAGGACTTTAATGTTGTCATGGCTTATATTTAAGTCTTTTATCTACCTTGAATTTATTTTGGTGTATGATGTAAGTTGGTGCTCGAGCTTCATTTTTTTGCATGTAGCTGTCCAGTTCTCCCAACACCATTTGTTGAAGAGGCTATTTTTACCCCATTTTGTGTTAGTGCCCCCTTTGTCAAATATTAATTGACTGTAGAGAGTTGGGTTAATTTCTGGGTTCTCTATTCTGTTCCATTGGTCTATGTGCCTGTTTTTATGCCAGTACCAGGCTGTTTTGATTACAGTGGCCTTGAAATACAGTTTGATATCAGGTATTGTGATCCCTCCTACTTTGTTTTTCTTTCTCAACATTGCAGCTGCTATTTGGGGTCGTTTATGGTTCCATATAAATTTTTGAAGTGTTTGTTCTATGTCTGTGAAATATGCCATTGGTACTTTAATAGGTATTGCATTAAATCTGTAAATTGGTTTGGGTAGTATGGACATTTTGATGATGTTAATTCTTCCAATCCATGTACATGGTATATGTTTCCATTTGTTTGTGTCTTCCTTGATTTCTTTCTTCAGTGTTGTGTAGTTTTCTGCATATAGGTCTTTTACCTCCTTGGTTAGATTTAATCCCAAATATTTTATTTTTGTTTTTGCTATGTCAAATGGGATTTTTTTCTTGATTTATGCTTCTGCTATTTCATTGTTGGTATAAAAAATGCCTTTGACTTCTGGATATTGACTTTGGTACCCGCTGTTTTGCCAAATTCATTTATTAGTCCGAGCCGTTTTTTGGTAGAGTCTATAGGATTTTCCATGTACACTATCATGTCATCTGCAAACAATGACAGTTTTGTTTCCTCCTTTCCAATTTGGATGCCTTTTATCTCCTTTTGTTGCCTTATCTCTGAGGCTAAAACTTCCAATACTATATCAAATGAAAGTGGTGAAAGTGGACAACCTTGTCTTGTTCCTGATCTTAGTGGAAAAGCTTTTAGTTTTTGCCCACTGAGTGTGATGTTGGCTGTAAGTCTTTTATATATGGCCTTTATTATATTGAGGAATGCTCTCTCTATTCCCACGTTGCTAAGTACCTTTATCATAAATGGGTGTTGTACATTATCAAAAGCTTTTTCCGCATCTATTGATATGACCATGTAGTTTTTGTCTTTGCTTTTGTTTATGTGGTGTATTACATTTACGGATTTGCAGATATTGAACCATGCTTGCAATTCCTGGGATCAATCCCACCTGGTCATGGTGTATGACCACTTTTTGATGTATTGTTGGATGTGATTTGCCAATATTTTGTTAAGGATTTTAGTGTCTATGTTCATCAGCGATATTGGCCTGTAATTTTCTTTCTTTGTTGTGTCTCTATCTAGTTTTGGAATTAGGATGATGCTGGCTTCATATAAAGAGTTTTGGAGTTTCCCATCATTTTGGATTTTTTGGAATAGTCTGTGAAGAATAGGGGTTAGCTCTTCCTTAAATGCTTTGTAGAATTCTCCTGTGAAACCATCTGCTCCAGGGCTTTTGTGTGATGGGAGTTTATTGATTACTGCTTCAATTTCATCTGCTGTTATTGGTCTGTTCAGGTTTTCTGCTTCTTTTTCATTGAATTTTGGAAGATTATATTTTTCTAGAAATTTGTCAATTTCACCTAGGTTTTCAAAGTTTTTGGCATACAGTTCTTCATAGTACTTCCTTACAATCCCTTCTATTTCTGTGGTATCAGTTGTAATCTCTCCTCTTTCATTTCTAATTGTGTTTATGTGTGTCCTTTCTCTTCTTTTCTTGATGAACCTACTTAAAGGCTTGTCCATTTTGTTTATCTTTTCAAAAAACCAGCTCGTGGATTCATTGATCCTTAGAATTGTGCTTTTAGTCTCTATGCCATTTAATTTTGCTCTGATCTTGGTTCTTTCCTTCATTCTACTTTCTCTGGGCTGTCTTTGTTGTTGTTCTTTGAGTTCTTGCAGGCGTAGGGTGAGGCTGTTCATTTGAAATGTTTCTATCTTCATTTTGTAAGCCTGTATTGCTATGAACTTCCCTCTCAGGACTGCCTTGGCTGTGTCCCATAAGTTTTGGGTTGTTGTGAGTTCATTTTCATTTGTTTCCAGAAACTTTTTGATTTCTTTCCTAATTTCAATCTTGACCCATTCGTTGTTTAATAGCATACCATTCAGTCTCCAAGCTTTTGGGTGTTTTGGTTTTTTTCCTGTGGGGTTGGTTTCTAATTTCAGTCCCTTGCGGTCAAAGAAAATGCTTGGTATGATTTCAATTTTTTTGAGTTTGTTGAGGCTCATTTTGTGTCCTATTATTTGGTCTATCTTTGAAAATATTACATGTGTACTTGAAAAGATTGTGTATTTAGCTTCTTTGGGATGAAGGGCTCTATATTTATCAGTCAAGTCCATTTCATCTAGGGTGTTGTTTAATGCCGCAATATCTTTGTTGATATTTTGTTTGGAAGATCTGTCCATTTTTGACAGTGGGGTGTTAAAATCCCCTACTATAATTGTGTTGCTGTCAATATCTTTCTTGAAATCCTCTAAGATTTTCCTTATATATTTGGGTGCTCCTATGTTGGGTGCATATATATTTATGATGTTAATGTCTTCTTGGTGGATTCTTCCCTTGAGTATTATGAAGTGACCTTCTGGGTCTCTCTTTATCGCCTTTTTTTGATGTGTATTTTGTCTGATATGAGAATTGCTTCCCTGGCTTTGTTTTTCCTGTCCACTTGCTTGGAAAATTTTTTTGCAGCCTTTCAGTTTTATTCTGTGATGGCCTTTTGTCCTGAGGTGGGTCTCTTGTAGGCAGCATATGTGTGGGTCATGCTTTCTTATCCATTCAGCTATTCTATATCTTTTGATTGGAGCATTTAATCCATTTACGTTTAAAGTTATTATTGATAGGTACTTATTCATTGCCATTTATGTACCTGTCTTGTTCCTGTCTTGTCTCTCTCTTTTCCTTCCTTTCCTTAAAGCAGCCCTTTTAGTAATTCTTGTAGAGCTGTTTTGGTTGAAGCCTATTCTTTTAGAGTTCTTTTGTCTTGGAAGCTCTTTATTTAGCCTTCTATCTTGATTGAGAGCCTTGCTGGGTAAAGTAGGCTTGGTTGTAGGCCTCTGGTTCTCATTACTTGGAATATTTCTTGCCATTCTCTTCTTGTTTGGAACATTTCCATTGAGAAGTCAGTAGTTAACATTATTGGTGCTCCCTTGTATGTTACTTCCTTTTTCTCCCTTTCTGCCTTTAAGATTCTGTCTGTCTTGGAATTTTGCCATTTTTTTTTGTTTTTTTAATTTTTAAATATATTTTATTGATTATACCATTACAGTTGTTCTATTCCCCCCTTCATTCCCCTCCACCCTGCACACCCCTACCCCAGCATTCCCCACCTTTGTTTTATGTCCACGTGTCTCAGGTTCTTTAGATTCTATATTTCCCCTACTATTCTTGCCCTCCCCCCCTATCTATTTTTTACCTACTGTCTATGCTACTTATTTTCTGTATCTTCTCCCCCGCTTCTCCTCCTTCCACTCCCCTGTTGCTAACCCTTCATGTATTCTCCATTTTTATGGTTCCGCTCCTGATGTAGGTGTCCTCTTGGTTTGCTTTTGTTTTAGGTGTGATTGTTAGTAACTGTGAGTTTGCTGTCCTTTCACTGTTCATATTTTTTGGAATTTTGTCATTTTAATGATGACGTGTCTTGCAGTGGGCCCTTTTGGTTTCCTCTTGATTGGGACTCTTTGTGATTCCTGGATTTGTGTGACTTTTTCTCTCATCAAATTAGGAAAATTTTCCATCATTACTCTTTCAAATAGGTTTTCTATCTCTTCTTCTTCTTCTTCTTCTTCTTCTTCTTCTTCTGCTTCTGCTTCTGCTTCTTCTTGTATTCCTATTAATTGGATATTATTACGTTTCATGTCGTCTTTCATTTCTCTTAATCCCCCTTCATTTTTTTCTAAGCCTCTTTTTCTTTTCTTGGTCTTACTGGGAGATTCTTTCTACTGTATCCTCCAACTCGCTGATCAGATCTTCTGCCTCATCAGTCCTGCTTTCCATTCCTTCTACTGTGTTCTTCAGTTCTGAAATTGTAGTCTTCATTTCCTCTTGGCCTTTGCTGATAGTTTCTATTTCCTTTTTCATGTTGATATAGTTTGCGGGGAGCTCATTGTAGCTCCCCTCTAGTTTCTGGTAGCTTCCCTCTAGTTTCTGGTAGCTCGTTGTGAGCTCTTTGAATTTCCTGATGACTAGTGCTTTGAATTCAGTATCTGATAGCTGACTTGCCTCTCTTTCATCTGACATTATTTCTGAGACTTTCGCCTTTTCTTTCATTTGGGCATTGTTTCTTTGTCTTCCCATTGCTTATGAGACTCTTCTTGTTAGCTTCAGCCTCTTAAATTGATCTGTTCTGACTCTCTGGGATTATGGTGTGAACTTCTGTGGTAGAATACCTGTGAAATTCAGTGGTGCAGTCTCCTGCAGGTATCTTGATGTTCTCCGCTTCCACCTACTCGTTTCTTTGTGTGTGTTTGATCAGTTGGAGGGGAGGCAAAATGGTTCATGACAGCAGGAGAGTACTTTATGATATTTACAGTCGCAGCCAGTAGAGAAGAGATAGAATATCTTTAGGCTATATATAGTGTTAAGTGTAATCCTCAACCCAACTTGCCACTTTTAAGAAAGAATGGACCAAAGGTAAGTCTCTTGTTGGGGTGGGAAGGCTTGTGAGTTGTATCTAGAAAGCAGTGAGGTTGCAGGCGGTCAGATTTTGAAGAAAGGTGAGAGTGAAGAATAGCAAGTAGGTGTAGTGTGTGAGCAAGTAGAGTTAATCATTACAGTAATAGAATTTAGGAACCTGTAAAGTGGGGTAAGACCAGAAAGACATGTTGAGAAATTTTACAGTGGTATAGAAAGCAACAAAGAAACAAACAAACATTAAAAAAAAAGAAAAAAGGGGCATGAGAAGGGAGGAAAAAGCGATAAGTTTGGGATGAAAGGACGAAGGACTAAAACAGGAAAAAAGAAAGGAGAGGAACAAAGTATTGAAAGATAAAGCAATACTAAAATTTGAAAAATATACGATTACTGAAAAAAGAAATATATATAAAAAGAAAAAAAGAAATACGATTCCTGATTAAAAAGAAAAACAAACAACACCCTCCCTTATTGGTTTCAAACTGTCCAATCCGGTTTTTCTGGTTTCAGCAGGAGCTCTCTGTGGGCTCAGTTGTAGGCACATGTGCACACACGCACACCAGCCAGGCTACCAGACTGGGGTGTGGGTGCCCGCACACCCAACAGGTTGTCTGGGTCCCATGGGATTTGGTACGGTCCTTCCCAGTCCTGTGGCTGGGTGAGAAGCAAGGCAAGCTGCCTTCACAGGAGAACACCTCAGTCCACTTTCCTATGAAAACTTCTCCAGAAAGCCTGCCTCTCAGCCCAGCCCAAACCCCAGCCCGACCAATAATGACAATGATCCTCTCAAATCTCCCGGGCTGGGGGGCTGGTGGGCTGGTGGGCTAGCAGGCTGGCAGGCTGGCGACCACAGAGATTGCAACTGAACATGGCCCCCTGCCCTTGCCACCCTCCCTGCAAACCTAGGCAAACAGGTCTCTGCTTGGTGCCGCCGAAATCCACCTAGATGGGGAGGGAGGGAGCCAGCTCTCTTCCAAGGACCCCGCAGCCGGCCCAAGGCTCCCACAGAGTACGCTGCAGATCTGCTGGGTGCCACGCTCCCGATGAGTCCTCTGTGGCAGGTGCCCCCTGCGCTGGCTGCAGAAGGAAGCCTCTGGACCCCACTACAGCAGCAGTGGTGGCCTCAAGGCCGTTAGGCGCTGACCAAGGGCTGCTGGCCACCAACACTTTTGTGTTAACTTACGACCCTGAGACTCCACAGACCTGTAGCTGTCTTGTCCGTCACTATCTCTGGCCTCTTATTTTCATAAATGCTGGGGAATTGTTGGTTGGGGAATTGATTGTGCTGTTCCTCAGTAGAGCTGCCAGGATTTTCTCCCAGGGGTATAAGAACTGGAATCGCTCTGTCCTACTCTGTTGCCATCCCTGGCGAATTCCAGGTGAGAGCTTTTAATGCCACCAGAACTTCGCATCAGGCCTCTCAGTCACCTTTGACTTTAAACATCCAATGTAGACTCAGTGACCATCTTCTCTTAAACCTGATTTTGCCTCTGTATTCTTGTGCTGTTGAATGACTTTTTCCAACTATCTTTCCCAATCCCACACACCTTCTACTCTAGCCACATGAGACTCATCAGACTAGCAGCAGATTCTCAAATGCGTACTGAATTTTCCTCTCTCCATGGCTTCAAAAGTACCTCCACCCAAGTACTTTCATTGTATCATCTGCCCAAATATTGCCTACTCAGTCTTCTTCATCTTTCTAGTCAGTGGCACCACTGTCCATTTAGTTGCTGAAGCCGCAAATCAGAGAGTCATCATGGCCTCAGTGTTTTTTTTTTTTCCCAAACATACCTAGCAGAACATCAGCAGGTCCTGCTGTCTGTCCTTAGTATATTCCCACGATTCCGAGTTCTTTCTCCCCTGCCACCAACTTAGTCCAAGTCATTAACACTTCTAACCCACATGGTGATAAAACTTCCTAGGATGTCTCCCCACTTCTGTCCTTCTTTTACCTAATAATCAGAACTATCATTCTAAACTGCAGAAAATATTATTCCCTGGCTATAAATAACTTTCCATCTGTTTTAGAATAAAATTCACAAACCTAATCTTCAAGGCTTAAAATGATCTGGGCTCCACTGGCCTTTCACCCATGTCCACTCTTGTTTTGTCACATAGGTCTTCATTCTGTTCCTTAAACACACCCAGATCATTCCTACCTCAGGACCTTCACACTTGCCATAAACACCTCACTCTTCTCCATGTCTGTACATGGCCGACCCCTTCAACATTTTGGAAAGCCAAAGGAACCTGTCCCTGACAATTGCTATCATATAATTAGCTGACACTATTTCTTTCCTCTTAGCATTTATCACTGGCTGAAATACCTTTTTTGTTTACTTGCTTATGAGCACAAAGACCAGATCCATCTAGTTAGCTGTCAGCTCCAGTGCTAAGAACAATGCCAGGTCAGAATAGGTACTCAGTGATCATTGGTGGAATAAATGTCTAAAATATCTTTCCAAATTTTCTAGCTTGAATTAATTCATTTGCCCTTTATATCTGGATGACCAGATATATCTATGAAGATTGGGTTTCAAGAAATCAGATTCTGAGCATAGATTTACAGTAGGAAACACTGGAGTGTGGTCTTGCGTGCAGCACCTGTGAGGGAGCAAGAGAAGCAGGAAAGGATGGATGGAGTTGCAAGTGAGACCTAGGCTGATCCAAGGGGCACTCATAGCTGGGTGGCCTTTCAGACGTGTCCTTAACTGAAGCAAAGCTCCTGTAACCCCATATCTGCTGGTCCTTTCATGTCTTTGCAGTCTGTAGAGAGGGTATAACCTTTAGCATGGCAGATTTGCTGGCTGGGGGCAGCTCCTGGAAAAAGACCCAGCTGTGAGCTGATGGTAACCGACATTCCTGGTGCTGAGGGAAGGAAGTCACATAGGGGCAATCTGGGAAGCCCATGTGTTGTCCACTACCCACCCCCAGAATAGCATTCAGTAGTAGCTGCTGCATATCACTTACTTGTGCAAGTCCATCTCTCTCTCAATTTATCAATGCCGGGAGGCCAGGACCTAAGAGTTTTTCATTTTTGTGTCCCCCTTAATGTTTGGTACATATCATGTGTTTAGTAAATGATATTTGGATTTGATTTAGCAGAAAAAAATTGTAGCTAAGAATTGCTTTTATCCTTGAGAAATTCTCAGTGAAGATTCTACAGAAAGGTTAATGAAAACTCTTTCAGTTGGAGAGCGGAGGCCCTCAACAGGTTCCTAGAAAAGTAGGTACGGGAACTGAGCAAACAAATCCCCTGCTTAAGGAATAAGTTTCATACTCCCAGCCATTGGGCAGCTTCCTCTTTGTGAAAAGCAGAATATGAGTGGATGTTGAGAGTCACAGGTTCAGACCTCTGGCATGTAACACCATGGGTAGGAATGTTTTAATAAGGTGGAAATTTGGGAGGCAATTCAATGTGTTTTGCTGCTTTCTGTCCAGACAACACCCAGAATACACAGGCTGAAGGAAGTAACCAGAAGGAAGAGGAATAATTGAGAAGAATAATGGGTTTCAAGCCTGTTAGTAAAAACTCTGATGTCTCTCTAATGGATGAATAATGGAGCAGAATAAGACAGGGAATGCTAAGCATAAGGATGTTGACAAGGATTATCAATTTAGGATTGAACTATTTCAGGTCCATCCTGGTGCCAGACTCTCCACCTAGCTCTCTCACTCCTTGTTTCTCAGACTCACAGCTGTTGGGGTTTTACCAGCTCTATTCCTACTGAATGAGGACAGTGAGAAGTGGCAGGGCAGTGGCAGAAGGAGTCTCACTGATTTAGGAATAGGAGGAGCATCTAGAATGGAGAGACAAAACCGGTCCACTTGGGCTGTGACAAAATGCTGCGACTGTGTAATTTTTTGGACTCCAGGATTAAACACAGAAAAGGCAGAGACCAGAGTGGATCACAATATCTTTGAGGTTTTATTAATGCCACGTACTTTTATACCATGGGACTACGATTATGATGTCCCCAGCTATTTGTATTTGTAATCACCAACCAATGCAGCCAGCTTCTTGTTTTTCCTTTTTATTGAATTTATTGGGGTGACATTGGTTAACAAAATTGCACCGGTTTTCAGTGCACAATTCTATAACACAACATCTGTACACTGTGCTGTGTGTTCACTACCCCAAGTCAAGTTTCCTCCCATCACCATTTATCTCCCCTTTACCCTGTTCTATCTCCTCCCAACCCACCCTGTGGGCAATCTCCACACTGTTTTCTGTGTCTATGAGTTTTTCCTCTTTTTAAATTTTTGCTCAATTCCTCTGCTCTCCATACCGTCACCCTTGACAGCTGTTAGTCTACTCTGTCTGTGAATCTGTCTCTATTTTGCTTGTTAGTTCATTTTGTTCAGCCATCTTTTTAATAACCTCTCTTCCATGTTAAGTGGCAGGGCCATACATTACTTATCAGAGAAGTTGGTTTAAGCAAATTTCACATATATTATGGTTTTGGATGTTTTTAGATTTCCTATTTTAAAGGTCTTAGGGACTTGGTACATGCTGAGCATAGTGGTGAGTTGACTGGAAGGCTCCAAGGTTTATTCAGCAGCTTTGTCCCAGCAATCTCACCACATACAACATAAATCAATCAGACAAACACTGAAACTGGAGTCTGGCCAAATTATGATTGACAATTGGACTGGCTTGGCAGGCACTAATTGTCCTGGGGCAGGGCAGGCTCAGTGGGCCTGACTGTGTGTCCTGGGCATCTCACATGAACTTCTGGGACTCTGCAGGTAAGTGGAGCCTGATGGTGGTAGAGATAGACCTGATGATACAAGAATGGCCATTTGGAAAGCAGGTGAATCTTGCCAGGTAGATTTTCTGTTTTTGGTAGAATGGTATCTCGCCTGCCCCGCCCCCTCACAAAAATATGTTAAAGTCTTAACCTCCAGTACTTTAGAGTGTGAACTTTTGAAAATGTGGTCTTTACAGAGGTCATCAAGGTAAAATATGGTTGTCAGGTGGGCCCTGATCCAATGACTGGTTTCCTTCTAAGGAGAGATTTGGACACAGAGACAGACACATGTGGAAGGAGGATGACGATAAGACATACAGGAAAAGATGGCCATATGACTGGGGTGATGCCCCTACACAGCCAGAAAGGACAGAGGGCACTGGGAAACCTCAGGATTGACAGCAGAGGCCAAGGAGGACTCTCTTCCAGAGTCGTTGGAAGAGCATGAACCTGCTGATACCTTGATTTTGAACTTCTAACCTTCAGAACGATAAGACAATACAATCTATTGTTTTAAACCATCTAGTTCTTGGTACTTTGGTATAGCAGCCCTAGGAGACTACTATGATCTCCAAGAAAAACTGTGGCAAAGAGAATGAGGACAAGTAGCATATGACATAGAAGCAGGCTTTACTAAGGTAACACACAAGTATACAGTGGCCAAAAAGGGGCAAGAAATACCTTCTCTCATACCACAGAGTGGCTAGGACACAACATGGGACTGTACTCTGGGGGAAGGGTCAGGTCCTTTGTGTCTCCACCTTTTTATAGTATCTTTGTATAAGCAGTCTTGTGTAGGAAATAGAAGGCTCTGGCGCAGGCACCTATGTTTAGATCTTAGTTGTGCAGGGACTGCCAACTTCTTGTAGTTGGAAGCCTGGTAGGAGTTGAATGTGAACTGCAACCTTGCCTCTGAGAGCAGTGGAAACTCTGACCCCTCTCACTCACTGCCAGGAAGCCTTGACTACTAGGCCCACTTACTGGCAATTCTATTGTCTCTGCAGGTGGAATCATCCTTGATATGTGCTGGAAGGAGGATTCAGAGGTGTGCTGCTATTCCTCAGATGGTACCAGAGCAAGAGAGGCAGGCAAGGGTGCTGCAGATAAAACCTTGGAAGGTAACAACTCGGGAGTATTGTGCACTGCCCAGCAGCGATGACTGGACACCAGATTTCAGATCAGAGCCATAGAAAAGTAGGTGGGATGTAGGGAAAGAGCCCAGGGGTGGGCATTGGGACACCCAGACCTCAAGTCTGGGTCTGTGACTAGTGCTTCATTCCAAGGGGAGGAAAAGGAGGCTGTGGGCACTGCTGAAGTTCAGTTCACAAAAATCAGTGTGCTCAGCATAACATAAGGACAACTTTTACAGAACTGGTTGAGGATCTGGAGGAAATGGAAGGAACCCAACCTGCAAACAGAGGAAGGAGTGGGTGGATGGGGTGGGTGGAAGTTGGGGAGACAGCTGGCCAGTGACAGACCACTCTGTGGGAACACAGAGGCAATGGGAAAGAGGCAGGTGAACAAACTGGAAACAGAACTTCACATGGAATTAATCCTTTTTACAGTGATGATTTATATGGATGACATCTTCTTCCTGCTTGCTTAGTTTTTCCATGAAATCCTCAAGGGCAGAGACCAAACTTGGTGTATCTTTGTCTTCTCCATGCCTGACTGAATACTGCCACAAAATAGGTGTACAAAAAAAAAGTTTAATGTTGTGTGGATTACTATTATGGCTACAGCAAGAATAAATTATTTCTGTATTGTGGCCCTGGGGAAAAGAGGTTTTAGTATGATTTCTTCCTCATTTGTAGGGAGGGTGAGCTCTCATCTGCCCCCACAGAGATGGGGTAGCTGATACAGTGTTGGATGGTGATTTTGGAGTTCAGTGGAAGTCAAACATTGACTAACACCTTACTTCAGAAATCCACATTGAGCAGAGGATATTTGAATGGGACTGGACATAATGGAGGGTCATTTTTCCCAGAACTGACAAGTTCTCAAAGGATGTAATAGGCCAGGTTCTGCCTGAAGCAACAACCCAGCATTTGAGTGGGAGAGAATAGTTCTGAGGTGAAGCTGAATTCCATAACCATAAAATATCTTGTGAGGTCCCAAGATGGTGGAGGAGTAAGTGGAAGTTACACTAACCTTCTCCCAGGACCAACCTGGAGTTACAACTAAACTGTACATAAATCATCCTGAAACACCAACTGAACACTAACTGGAGAGAAGCCTTATAACCACGGAAAGACAGAAGAAACCACTTCACTACAACATGAGTGGTATGGAGTGTAGAGGAGGTGTGAGAGGGCTGGCTGTGCTTCTGCAGGTGGCAGCTGAAGTTCCAGAGGGATATTTCAGCAACCATGAGGTTTCCCATAAGAACTGTGGGGTCTAAATCCCATGCTTGTCTCTCCAGCCTACAGCACCAGTACTGGGAAAGGAACCCAAATAATATCCAGCTGTGAAAAGCAGTGGGGTTTCTGTCTGCCAGAGAGCTGGAGACAGAGAGCTTCTTAAAGGGCCAAAGCACAAAATTTCATTTGTAGCCACTTTGGACTCTGTGAGAGGGAGGTCTGAGTGAACTACAGACAAGTAAGAAAAATCTGCGGCTGGTGGCTCTGGGGAGAAAAATGAAGGAACAATCACCAGGATTGCTGTGCTGAGTCATTCCCCATACTACAGAAACATCTTCCTCAGGCAGAGCACTCCCTTCCAAGTGGCATCAGTTTGAGAAGCAATAGCCCCACCCACAGGAATTACTCTGTCTCACCCTGTGGAGCTTAAGCTGAACTGCTGATTACAGCTCGAAGCTATGTCACTGATTAGGTTTAACATCTAAGGTGGATCTCTGGGTGTTCTGAGACTTTAGCTGACCCTCCCCTGGTTCTGGTTCTGGTAAAATCTGGCCTTGGTGCCCAGCTTGGTACTTTCTGCACACACCAAGGCCCAACAGAGGAATCCACAAGCTGTGGATCACTGATAGATCCAAACAGGTTGCCCAGGACAGTCACAATCATAGTCTGACAAAGGCCTGCACCAGAGTCTTTGCAGATCTACCTAATACATAGAAACAAATACTAAGAAGCAGCCAAAATGGGAGGCAAAAAAAAAACAGACCCCAAATGAAAGAACAAGATAATTCTCCATAAGAAGAACTAGAAGAAATGGAGGTAAGCAATTTATCGTATAGAAAATTCAGAGTAATGATCATTAGGATACTCAACAGCAAGAAAAAAGGCATAGGAACTATAGAAAATGCAATATCTGAAATAAATACTGGAAGGAACAAATAGTAGGTTAGATGAATCAGAGAATCAAATCAGTGATTTGGAAGACATGGTAGAAAAAGCACTCAAGCAGATAAGGAACAAGAAAAAAGAATTCTAAAAAATGAGGAGAGCTTAAGAAACATTTGTACAACATGAAGTGTAACAACATCAGCATCGTGGGAATACCAGAAGGAGAAGAGAGTGAGCAAGGGATCAAGAACCTATTTGAAGAAATATGACTGAAAACTTTTCTAATTTGGTTAAGGAAAAAGGCACACAAGTCCGGGAATCTCAGAGAGTCCCAAATAAGTTGGACACAAAGAAGCATACATTCAGACAAATCATAATTAAGATGGCAAGGCTTAAAGACAAACAGACAATCCTAAAAACTGCAAGGGAAAAGCAGGTATTTACCTACAAGGGAGCTTCAATTAGACTGTCAGCTGCTTTCTCAACAGAAACATATCAGGACAGAAGGGAGTGATGTGAGATATTCAAGGTGATGAAAAGCAAAGACCTTCAACAAGGCTGCTCTACCCAGCAAGGCTATCATTTAAAATAAAAGGAGAAATAAGGAGCTTCCCAGACAAGAAAAATCTAAAGGAGTTTGTTAACACCAAACCACTACTGCAACAGATGTTAAAGAAGAAGAAAAAGAGAAAGAAAAAAAACAAAAGAAAATAGTCTAACAACAAAATGTCACTAAATAGATATCTATCAATAATCACCTTAAATGTAAATGGTTTAAATGCTCCAACCAAAAGACATATGGATGGTAGTTGAAAGGATAAGAAAACAAGGCCCATATATATGCTGCCTTCAAGACACCCATCTCAAATTCAAAGATACACACAGACTAAAAATAAAGGAATGAAAAAACATTTCATGCAAATGGAGAGGAAAAATAAGCTGGGGTAGTAATACTTATATCTGACAAAATGACTTTAAAACCAAGACTATAGTACAGAGACAAAGAAAGACACTATATAATGATAAAGGAAACAATCCAACAAAAGTATATAACCCTAGTAAACATTTACGGATCCAACATAAGAGCACATAAATATATAAAGCAAATCTTGATAAAAGGAGAGATTGACAGAAATACAGCCATAGTCAGGAATTTTAACACCTCATTAGCTTCAATTGATAGATCTTCCAGGCAGAAAATCAGCAAGGAAAGAGCAGCCTTAAGCAACACACTAAATCAAATGTATTTAATTGATATCTTCAGAGCATTTTATCCTGAAGCAGCAGAACATACATACTTTTCAAGTGCACATGGAACGTTTTCTAGGATAGATCACGTTAGGACACAAAACAAGTCTCAATAAATTTAAAAAGATTGAAATCATATCAAGTATCTTCTCCAACCACAATGCTATAAAACTAGAAATCAATCACAAGAAGGACACTGAAAAACACACAAAGACATGGAAGCTAAATAACAGGTTATTAAACAATGAATGAGTCAACTAAGAGATCAAGGAAGAAATCAAAGGATACCTTGAAACAAATAAACATGAGAACACAACAATCCAAAATCTGTGGGAAACAGGGAAATTCATGATATTACAGGCCTATCTCAAAAAAACAAGAAAAAGCTCAAATAAACAGTCCAACTTTACACTTAATGGATCTTGAAAAACAACAACAAACAAAGCCCAAAGTGAGTAAAAGGACGGAAATAGTAAAGATCAGAGCAGAAATAAATGAAATAGAGTCTAAAAAATGATACAAACTATCAATGAATCCAAAAGCTGGTTCTTTGAAAAGATAAATAAGATTGAAAAACCATTAACCAGACTTATCAAGAAAAAAAGAGGACCTTAATAAATAAAATCAGAAATGAAAGAGGAATAATAATCACTGACACCAAAGAAATACAAATGGTTGTATGAAAATATTATTAACAATAATATGCCAACAAATTGGACAACCTGGATGAAACTGATAAATTCCTAGAAACATACAATCTTCCAAAACTTGCTGAGAAAGAAGTAGAAAATTTGAATAGACAGATTACACCTAGTGAAATTGAAGCAGTAATCACAGAACTTCCAATGAACAAAAGCCCTGAGCCAAGTTAGCTTCACAGCCAACTGTTTGGTGAATTTTACCAAACATTCTGAGAAGAACTAACACCTCTCCATCTTAAACTATTTCAAAAAGTTCAAGAGGAGGGAAAACTCCTAAACTCATTTTATGAGTCCGGCATTATCTTTTTAGATTTTATTTATCTTTAGAAGGGAAGGGAAAGAGAGAGGGAGAGAAATATCAATGTATGATTGCTTCTCATGTGTCCCCTGCTGGGAACTGGCCCCTGCCGGGGGCTGGCTTGCAACCCAGGCATGTGCCCTGACTGGGAATAGAACTGCAGTTCTTTGGTTCTCAGGCCCATGCTCAATCCACTGAGCTACACCAGCCAGGGTAGTCCAACATTATCTTAATTGCAAAACAAGATAAAGACACTACAAAAAAATGTAGGCCAATATACCTGATGAACAGAGATGCTAAAATTGTCAATAAAATATCAACAAATCGAATTCAGCAATGCATCAAGATCAAATGCCATGATCAAGTGGAATGTATTCCAGGAATTCCAGGTTGGTACTACATTTTCAAATAAATAAATGTGATTCACCACATAAACAAAATGAAGAATAAAACTAAATGATCATATCAATAGAGACAGAAAAAGCATTTGATAAATCCAGTACACATTTATGATAAAAAAAACCCTCTCAGCAAAGTGGGAATAGAGGAAACATACCTAGACATAATAAAGACCATATATGACAAACCCACTGCCACCATCATATTCAACAAGCAAAAACTACAATTGTTCCCCTTAAGATCGCAAACAAGACAGGGATGTCTGCTTGCACTTCTCTTATTCAGCATAGTACTGGAAGTCCTAGCCATAGTTCTCAGACAAGAAGACATAAAGGCATTCAAATTGGAAAGGAAAAAGTAAAACTGGCTTTATTTGCAGATGACAAGATACTGAACTGTACATAGAAAACTCTAAAGATTCCACCAAGAAACTATTAAAACTGATCAATGAATTCAGGAAAGTAGCAGGATACAAAGTAATATCCAGAAATCAGTTGCATTTTTATGCCAATAAATGAACTAACAGAAAAGGAAATTAAGGAAAAAATACCATTCACAATTGCTTCAAAAAAGAATGAAATACCTAGAAAAAAATCTAACCACAGATGTAAAAGACTTGTATTAGGAAAATTATAAGACACTGAAGAAAGAAATTGAAGAAGATACAAATAAGTGGAAACATAGGCCACTGTTCATAGACAGGAAGAATTAACATCAGTGAAATGTCTATACTACCCAAAGCAATCTATAGATTCTATGCAATTCCTATCAAGATTTCAATGATATATTTTCCGTAACTAGAACAAATATTTCAAAAATGTATATGGAACAACAAAAGGCCCCACATAGCAACAGCAATCCTGAGAAAGAAGAACAAAATTGGAGGAATCTTG
This sequence comes from Sturnira hondurensis, assembly GCF_014824575.4. Lineage (NCBI taxonomy): Eukaryota > Metazoa > Chordata > Mammalia > Chiroptera > Phyllostomidae > Sturnira > Sturnira hondurensis. The sequence goes on from NW_028091508.1 coordinate 1,361,581, forward strand.
CTACCTAATATCAAAATATAACTACAAGGCCATAGTAATAAAACAGCACTATACTGGCAGAAAAACAGACACACATATCAATAGAACAGAATAGAGAGCCCATAAATAAACCCATACATTTATAGTCAATTAATATTTGGCAGAGGAAACAAGCACATACAATGAGCTAAAAATAGTTTAGTCAATAAATGGTGTTGGGAAAATTGGACAGATGTGCAGGAAGATGAAATTAGTTCACCTTCTTATACCACATGCAAGAATAAACTCAAAATAGACCAAAGACTTAAATGTTAGATCTGAAACCATAAAAATTGTAGAAGAGAACATAAGCAGCAAAATCTCGGACATTGCTAATAGAAATATTATATTGGATATGTCTCCCCAGGAAAGGGAAACAGACGAAAAATAAACAAATGAGACTACATCAAACTAAAATGTTTTTGAACAGCAAAAAAAAACCTCCATTAACAAAATAAAAAGACAACCCACAGAATAAGAGAACATATTTGCCAATACATCTGATAAGGGGTTAATATCCAAAATTTATAAACGACTTACAAAACTCAACACAAAAAAACCCATTGGGTAAAGAACCTGAATAGATACTTTCCCAAAGAGGACATACAGATGGCCAATAGACATGAAAAGATGCTCATCACCAATCATCAGAGAAATAGAAATTAAAACCACAAAAAATACTATCTCACATTTGTTAGAATGGCTATCATCAGTAAATCAACAAACAACAAGTACTGGTAAGGATGTGGAGAAAGGGGAACCCTTTTGCACTCTTGGTGGGTATGCAGGTTGGTGCAGCCACTGTGGAAGCAGTACAGAGATATTTCTGGGCCTTTTGACCCAAAGATCTCTTTTCTAGGAATATATCCAAAGGAACCCAAAATACTAATCCAAAAGAAGATAAGCATCTCTATGTTCATTGCTGTGTTATTTATAATAGCTGAGATATGGAAGCAGCCAAAGTGTCCATCAGTAGATGAGTGGATTAAACAATTATGGGATATTTGCACAATGGAATACTATTCAGCTGTAAAAAAGAAGAAAATTTTACCATTTGCAACAGTGTGGATGGACCTGGAGAACATTATGCTAGGTGAGATAAGCCAGTTGGAGAAAGATAAATACCATATGATTTCACTCATGTGGAATCTAATAAATAAACTGAACTAACAAGCAAAGTAGCCACAGACTTGTAGAAAGCAGGAGGACACCTAAAGAGGGGGTAGTTTAGTGGGTGGAGGAATTGAGAAAAAAGAAAGATGACTCATAGACATGCACAACAGTGTGGTGATGTGTAGAGGTTGGGGGGAGGGAGGTATAACAGGACTAAATGGTAATGGAAAAATACAAAAATTTTTTTTAAAAAGGGAAGTCCACACTGGATAGGAAATGTTGGGACTAGCCATGTGAAGTCGATGTGAGCTGATAGAAGTACCAAGACTCTGTCCTACATAGTCAGCGAGGCTCCCTGGACCTCAGGGTCATATGGAGAAGGTCAGAGATCACTCTGGCTTAAACATTTTCAGCAAACTATATGAGCCTCAAAGTGCCATCTGTCATCATGGAAATAGGAATTGCAGCAGGGCAGACCTGGCACAGTGGGACACAGATTCAGTAACATGTGTAAAGACCAAAGAATCATTTTTACATAAAAAAATATTCAACTCCCCTCTTAGTCCATTCTCCAGCCCTCCCCACCATCTCCTTCAACTCTTTCCCAAGAAAAGTGGCAAGGAAGAGGTCAGGAGAGATGTGAGAAGCAAGACTACTGAGGAAGCCTCCCCAGTTTGTCGGTATTCCTCCTTAGCACCTCACTCAAGAAGCTGTGACCTTTTAGTCCCCGGGAAAATGGGGATGTAGATGCTGTTGAGTGGGATAGGCATATCTAAACATTCACATAATTGTTTTTGCTTCCCCCTGGCTCTCTCTTGGGATTTTGATGAGTTTCTTATCAAACTGAATGACTTACTTCCATAATACAGGACTTTGTACTATGGCAGGGAATGTTCCTCTCTACCCCATTTTTCTTTATATTAGAAAATGCCAAAGAAAAATTTAGCATATTGAATTTCCAGTGGTCAGAAAAAAAGAAGGATATCTGAGTGCTCAAAAAGAGATTTAAGAGATTTCTCACAGGTTAGATGGAAAGGGTGCTTAACTCAGTCCTTCCTAATTTCCTGGGGTATTTCCATTGGGCAGAACTCGTGATTTAAGGGATGGAAAAAGAGAATGTATTAGCTTATGATCTATAAAGGTTAGGGGCACAGTTAGCTGTAAACATGGCTGGATTTGGGGACTCAGACAATATCATCAGGACTTGTCTCTCCATTCTGCTGGATTATCTAGATTGGTTTCATTCTCAGGCAGATCCCCCTCAAGGGGTGGTAAGAATGACCCCCTCCCCCACCATGATTTCAGGCTCACATTCAACTAGCTAGCATGTCTAGGAGAAAAAGAGAGCCTTTTGCCTAATAGTTCCAGCTAAGGCACTATAGAGGTGACATTTTAGGCCATCTATTTGCCTCCAAACCCATCATTGTGCTGCAGGACACACAGTGGCCACATTATCCAGGCCTGGCTCATTTGCCAGGAGCAAGAGGGTGGGTTCAGCCCCATCTCAACCTCAGGGACTTATATATAGGTCGGTAGGGAGAGGGTGGCAGGGAGGAAAAGAGGTTTCACAAAAGAAAACCACGGCACTTTAGTCAAAACAGAGGCAACAGAATGCTGGACAGAACTTGTCCATCACAATGTTTCTTCATTTCTCCAACAAGACCTAGAATATCTACTCAGTCATATGTCAAGTTGTCCAAGGTGGAGTGACTGACTAAAGACTATGTTGGCCACTCTTTTGTGGTCACCGAGCAACTTCTTTCCTTTAAAGAACAAAACAAAAATAAACGAAAATAAAATATCTGGGAATAAATCTAACCAAGGAGGTAAAAGACCTGTATGCAGAAAACTACACAACACCGAAGAAAGAAATCAAGAAAGACACAAATAAATGGAAACATATACCGTGTTCATAGATTGGAAGAATTAACATTATCAAAATGTCCAAAGCAATTTACAGATTTAATGCAATACCTATTAAAGTACCAATGGCATATTTCACAGACATAGAACAAACGTTTCAAAAATTTATATGGAACCATAAATGACCCCAAATAGCAGCTGCAATTTTGAGAAAGAAGAACAAAGTAGGAGGGATCACAATACCTGATATCAAACTGTATTACAAGGCCACTGTAATCAAAACAGCCTGGTACTGGCATAAAAACAGGCACATAGACCAATGGAACAGAATAGAGAACCCAGAAATAAACCCAACTCTCTACAGTCAGTTAATATTCGACAAAGGGGGCAGTAACATAAAATGGGGTAAAGATAGCCTCTTCAATAAATGGTGTTGGGAGAACTGGACAGCTACATGCAAAAAAATGAAACTCAAGCACCAACTTAATTCATACACCAAAATAAATTCAAGGTGGATAAAAGAGTTAAATATAAGCCGTGACACCATTAAAGTCCTAGAGTAGAACATTGGCAGGAAAATCTCAGATATTTCACGCAGCAACATTTTTACTGATATGTCCCCTAGAGCAAGGAATATAAAGGAAAGAATAAACAAATGGGATCTCATCAAAATAAAAAGCTTCTGCGCAGCTAAAGAAAACAGCTTTAAAATAAAAAGACAACCAACTGTATGGGAAAACATATTTGCCAATGATACCTCAGACAAAGGTTTAATCTCCAAAATTTACAAAGATCTCACATGACTTCACTCTAAGAAGACAACTAACCCAATTAAAAATGGAGAAAGGACTTGAACAGACACTTCTCCCAGGAGGACATACAGAAGATCCAGAGACACATGAAAAGATGCTCAATATCGCTTGCTATCAGAGAGATGCAAATTAAAACTACAATGAGATACCACTTTACACTGGTGAGAATGGCTATCATAAACAAAGCAATAAACAACAAATGTTGGAGAGGGTGTGGGGAAAAGGGGACTCTGGTCCACTGTTGGTGGGATTGCAGACTGGTACAACCATTATGGAAAACAGTATGGAATTTTCTCAGAAAACTAAAATTGGACCTCCCTTTTGACCCAGCAATTCCACTGCTAGGATTGTATCCTAAGAACCCCAAAATACCAATCCCAAAGAACCTATGCACCCGAATGTTCATAGCAGCACAATTTACAATAGCCAAGAGTTGGAAGCAACCTAGGTGCCCATCAGTAAATGAATGGATCAAATACTATGGTACATATACACAATGGAATTCTACGCCACAGAAAGAAAGAAGGAGCTCCTACCTTTTGCAACAACACAGATGGAACTGGAATGCATTATGCTGAGTGAAATAAGCCAGGTGTTGAAGGACAAATACCATATGATCTCACCTTTAACAGGAAGCTAAACAACAAAACAAACAAGCAAGCAAAATATAACCAAAGACACTGAAATAGAGAACAGGCTGACAGTGACCAGAAGGGAGAGGGCAGGGAATTTCAGGGGAAATAGGGGAGGGATTTAGAAGAATATATATAAAGTATACACGGCCACCAACTGAGAAGGGTGGAAATGGCGGGGCGGGGGGGAAGCATAAGGGTGGGATGGGATGGGAGTAATAGACAGAAAACTGTACTTGAAAAATAATTAAATAAATTAAAAAAAGAAACTGATTACAGATATAAACATAAAAGTTAAACAACGAAACATCTAGAAGAAAATACAGATAAAACCTTTGTACTTTGGGATAGGTAAAGATTTCTTAGGGCACAAAACACATACATTGCAAAAATATTGATAAATCATACAATAGCAAAAATTTTAACTTCTCTTCTTTGAAAGATATTGTTAAGAAAATGAAAAGACAAACCATAGGAGAAAATATTTTATGTGTGTGTTTGAGGAAGTGTAAATACAAATAAATACCAGAGAAAGACTTGTCGAGAATATAAAAAGAATCTTCAGAACTCAATTAAAAAAAAAAAGAAAAACTTTTGGGGGTCAAGGTGCTGGGAGAGGCTCCCGGGCTCACAGAGAGTTTGTTGTAGAGACCCACAGGGTTCTGGAAGGCACACAAGCCCACACACTTGGCAAACAGCACCAGAAGGGTCCAGTTTGCTTGTGGGAAGCAGCAAAGGGTACCAAAAGCCAAGAGAGAGCAGGAAAAAAAATGTCATTGCCCCTCTCTGACCCCACATCCACATACAGTGTCACAACCCAGCGACCTGGGTTGCCCTGCCCTGGTGAACACCTAAGGCTCCGCACCTCATACGTAACAGTCAGAAACAGACCAAAACATTGTGACTCAAGCAGAAGAACAACTCAAAGCCCCAGTGGCAATACTTCTAAGCTACCAAGAGATAGCTAACCTATCAGATGCACAGTTCAAAACACTGGTGATCAGGATGCTCACAGAACTGCTTGATTTTAGTCACAAATTAGATGAAAAAATGAAGGCTTCACCAAGTGAAATGAAGCAAAATACACAGGAAACCAATAGTGATGAAAAGCAAACTGGAACTAAAATCATTTGAGTGGACCAGAAGGAAGAGAAAAGATGACCAAACAGAAAACAATGAAGAAGCAAGAATTCAAAAAAAATGTGGAGAGGCTTAAGAACCTCAAGAACATCTTTAAACATTCCAACATCCTAATTATAGGGGTTCAGAAGGGGAAGAGGAAGAGCAACAAGTGGAAAGCTTATTTGAACAAATAATAAAGGAGAACTTCCCCAGTCTGGCAAAGGCAATGATAGACTTCCAGGAAGTCCAGGAAGCTCAGAGAGTCCCAAAGAAGTTGGACCCAAGGAAGAACACACCAAGGCACATCGTAATTACATTAGCCAAGATTAAAATGAAGAAGAGAATCCTAGAAGCAGCAGTAGATAAGGGAACATTCATCTACAAAGAAGTTCCCACCAGACTGTTAGCTGATTTCTCAAAAGAGAAATATGAGACCTTGTAGGCAAGAAGGGGCTGGAAAGAAATATTCCAAGTCATGAAAGACAAGAATCTGCAACCAAAATTGCTCTATCCAGCAAAGCTTTCATTAGGAATGGAAGGGCAGATAAAGTGCTTCTCAGATAAGGTCAAGTTCAAGAAGTTCATCAACACGAAGCCCTTATTCTATGAAATGTTAAAGGGACTTATCTAAGAAAAAGAAGATAAAAAATATGAACAGTGAAAGGAGAGCAAACTCACAGTTATTAACAACCACACCTAAAACAAAAGCAATCTAAGTGGAGAACTAGATCAAGAGCAGAACCATAGAAATGGAGATCACATGGAGGGTTAGTAACAGAGGAGTGGGGGGGAGTAGGTACAGAGAATAAGTAGCATAGATGGCAGGTAGAAAATAGACAGGGGGGAGGACAAGAATAGTATGGGAAATATAGAATCTAAAGAACTTGTGACACATGGACATGAACTAAAGGGGTGGAATGGGGAAAGTGGTTGTGCAGGGTGGAGGGGAATAAAGGGGGGAAAATGGGACAATTGTAATGGCATAATCAATAAAACATTTGAAAAAAAAAACATAAAAAAGAATTGTATACCTAGCTAAACTGTCATTCCCTAGCAAGAACTAAAAAATGCCATTTAAGGCCAACCAATAAAATGATGTTATCACTAAGGAACTAAATTTTATAAGTATTTCAGGAAGGAAAAAAAACAGTAAATCCAAGAAAAAAGGGTCTAAAATGCACAAAGACATGTACATACAAGCAGGTCTGTGGATTTTGTGGTGTCTGTGTGGTCAGAATTAAAACAGCATAGGGCATCTCAATGGTGTCCTAAAGCAGGATGGTCAGGTGGTCCTTTTGAAGATGCTAATACACGCAGAAACTCTTCCTCTGCAACATGATTTTTTTAAAAAAGATTTTTATTTGTTTTTATTTTTTAAATAATGTTTTTATTTCATTCTTTTTCAAGTACAGCTTTCTGTCTTATATTCCCAACCCTGCCCGCCCCCCGCCCCATGCTCCCCGCCTCCCTCCCATTTCTGCCTCCCTCCCATTTCTGCCCCCCCACTCTTAGTTATTGTCCATGTGTCCTTTATACTTGTTCATGTGAGTCCATCCCCTTTTCCCATGTGATTCTCTCCCCTCTGGACCATGTCAGCACATTCTGTATTTCAGTGTCTTTGGTTACATTTTGCTTGCTTGTTTGTTTTGTTGTTTAGAATCCTGTTAAAGGTGAGATCAAATTGTATTTGTCTTTCACTGCCTGGCTTATTTCGCTCAGCATAATGCTTTCCAGTTCCATCCATGATGTTGCAAAGGGTAGTAGTTCCTTCTTTATCTCTGCAGCATAGAATTCCATTGTGCAAATGCACCATAGCTTTTTGATCCAGTCATTTACCGATGGGCATCTAGGTTGCTTCCAACTCTTGGCTATCATGAATTGTGCTGCTATGAACATCCGGGTGCATAGGTTCTTTTGGATTGGTGTTTCAGGGTTCTTAGGATATACCCCTAATAGTGGAATTGCTGGGTCAAAAGGCACATTCATTTTTAGTTTTCTTAGAAAATTCCATACTGTTTTCCATAGTGGTTGTACCAGTCTGCAATCCCACCAACAGTGAACTAGAGTCCCCTTTTCCCCACAACCTCTCCAGCACTTGTTGTTTGTTTCTTTGTTTATGATAGCCAATCTGACTGGTGTTAAGTGGTATCTCATTGCGGTTTTAATTTGCATCTCTCTGATAGCTAGTGATATCGAGCATCTTTTCATGTGTCTCTGGATTCTCTGTATGTCCTCCTTGGAGAAATGTCTGTTCAAGTCCTCTGCCCATTTTTTGATTGGGTTGCTTGTCTTCTTTGAGTGGAGCCGAATGAGTTCTTTGTATATTTTGGAGATTAAACCCTTATCTGAGGTATCATTGGCAAATATGTTTTCCCAAGCTGTTGCTTCTCTTTGTATCTTGATACTGTTTTCCTTAGCCATGCAGAAGCTTTTAATTTTGATGAGATCCCATTTGTTTATTCTTTCCTTTATGTTCCTTGCTCTAGGGGACGTATCAGTAAAAATATTGCTGCGTGGAATATCTGAGATTTTCTTGCCAAGGCTCTCCTCTAGGGTTTTAATGGTTTCACGGCTTATATTTAAGTCTTTTATCCACCTTGAATTTATTTTGGTGTATGGTGTAAGTTGGTGCTCAAGTTTCATTTTTTTGCATGTAGCTGTCCAGTTCTCCCAACACCATTTGTTGAAAAGGCTGTCTTTACTCCATTTTATGTTATTGCCCCCTTTGTCGAATATTAATTGACTGTAGAGAGTTGGGTTTATTTCTGGGCTCTCTGTTCTATTCCATTGGTCTATGTGCCTGTTTTTGTGCCAGTACCAGGCTGTTTTGATTACAGTGGCCTTGTAATACAGTTTGATATCAGGTATTGTGATCCCTCCTACTTTGTTCTTCTTTCTCAAAATTGCAGCAGCTATTCGGGGTCTTTTCTGGTTCCATATAAATTTTTGAAGTGTTTGTTCTATGTCTGTGAAATACGCCATTGGTACTTTAATAGGTATTGCATTGAATCTGTAAATTGCTTTGGGTAGTATGGACATTTTGATGATGTTAATTCTTCCAATCCATGAACACGGTATATGTTTCCATTTATTTGTGTCTTCCTTGATTTCTTTCTTCAGTGTTGTGTAGTTTTCTGCATACAGGTCTTTTACCTCCTTGGTTAGGTTTATTCCCAGATATTTTATTTTTCTTTTTGCTATATCGAATGGGATTTTTTTCCTGATTTCTGCTTCTGCTGCTTCATTGTTGGTATACAAAAATGCCTTTGATTTCTGGATATTAACTTTGTATCCCGCTGTTATGCCAAATTCATTTATTAGTTCCAGCAGTTTTTTGGTAGAGGCTATAGGGTTTTCCATGTACACTATCATGTCATCTGCAAACAATGCCAGTTTTGTTTCCTCCTTTCCGATTTGGATGCCTTTTATTTCCTTTTCTTGTCTGATCGCTGCAGCTAGAACTTCTAATACTATATTGAATAGAAGTGGTGAAAGTGGGCAACCTTGTCTTGTACCTGATCTTAGTGGAAAAGCTTTTAGTTTTTGCCCATTGAGTATGATGTTGGCTGTAGGTCTTTCATATATGGCCTTTATTATATTGAGGAATGTTCCCTCTATTCCCACCTTGCTGAGTACCTTTATCATAAATGGGTGTTGTACCTTATCAAAAGCTTTTTCCGCATCTATTGATATGACCATGTGGTTTTTGTCTTTGCTTTTGTTTATTTCGTGTATTACATTTATTGATTTGCGTATATTGAACCATCCTTGCATCCCCGGGATGAATCCCACTTGGTCATGGTGTATGATCTTTTTGATGTATTGTTGGATGCGATTTGCCAATATTTTGTTGAGGATTTTAGCATCTATGTTCATCAGTGATATTGGTCTGTAATTTTCTTTCTTTGTTGTGTCTCTATCTGGCTTTGGGATTAGGGTGATGCTGGCTTCATAGAAAGAGTTGGGGAGTTTTCCCTCCTTTTGGATTTTTTGGAATAGTCTGTGAAGAATAGGGGTTAGCTCTTCCTTAAAAGCTTTGTAGAATTCTCCTGTGAAACCATCTGGCCCAGGGCTTTTGTGTGATGGGAGTTTTTTGATTACTTCTTCAATTTCATTTGCTGTTATTGGCCTGTTCAGGTTTTCTGCTTCTTTTTCATTGAGTTTTGGAAGATTATATTTTTCTAGAAATTTGTCCATTTCACCCAGGTTTTCAAATTTCTTGGCATACAGTTCCGCATAGTAATTTCTTACAATCCTTTCTATTTCTGTGGTATCAGTTGTAATCTCTCCTCTTTCATTTCTGATTGTGTTTATTTGTGTCCTCTCTCTTCTTTTCTTAATGAGCCTACTTAAAGGTTTGTCTATTTTGTTTATCTTTTCAAAAAACCAACTCCTGGATTCATTGATCTTTAGAATTGTGCTTTTAGTCTCTATGTCATTTAATTCTGCTTTGATCTTGGTTATTTCCTTCCTTCTACTTGCTCTGGGCTGTCTTTGTTGTTGTTCCTCGAGTTCTTGCAGGCGTTGGGTTAGGTTGTTTGTTTGAAATGTTTCTATCCTCTTTAGGTGAGCCTGTATCGCTATGAACTTCCCTCTCAGGACTGCCTTCACTGTGTCCCATAAATTTTGGGTTGTGGTGAGTTCATTTTCATTTGTTTCAAGGAGTTTTTTGATTTCCTCCCTAATTTCAATCTTGACCCATTCATTGTTCAATAGCCTACCATTCAGTCTCCATGATTTTGGGTGTTTTGGGTTTTTTCCTGTGGGGTTGGTTTCCAATTTCAGTCCCTTGTGATCAGAGAAGATGCTTGGTATGATTTCTATTTTCCTGAAGTTGTTGAGACTGGTTTTGTGTCCTATCATGTGATCTATCTTTGAAAATGTTCCATGTGCGTTTGAAAAGAAAGTGTATTTAGTTTCTTTGGGATGGATGGCTCTATATATATCAATTAGGTCCATTTCTTCTAGAGTGTCGTTTAATGCTGCTATATCTTTGTTGATATTTTGTTTGGAAGATCTGTCCATTTTTGACAGTGGGGTGTTAAAATCCCCTACTATAATTGTGTTGCTGTCAATATCTTTCTTGAAGTCTTCTAGGATTTTTCTTATATATTTGGGTGCTCCTATGTTGGGTGCATATATATTTATGATGTTAATGTCTTCTTGCTGGATTCTTCCCTTGAGCAATATGAAGTGACCTTCTGGGTCTCTCTTTATGGCCCTTTTTTTGAAGTCTATTTTGTCTGATATGAGAATTGCTACCCCGGCTTTTTTTTCTTGTCCATTTGCTTGGAAAATTTGTTTCCATCCTTTCACTTTTAGTCTGTGGTGGTCTTTTGACCTGAGGTGGGTCTCTTGTAGGCAGCATATGTGTGGGTCATGCTTTCTTATCCATTCAGCTATTCTATGTCTCTTAATTGGTGCATTTAATCCATTTATGTTTAAGGTTATTATTGAAAGGTACTTATTCATTGCCATTTATGTACCTGTGTTCCTCTCTGTCTCTCTCTTTTCCTTCCTTTCCTTAAAGCAGCCCTTTTAGTAATTCTTGTAGAGCTGTTTTGGTGGAAGCCTATTCTTTTAGAGTTCTTTTGTCTTGGAAGCTCTTTATTTGGCCTTCTATCTTGATTGAGAGCCTTGCTGGGTAAAGTAGGCTTGGTTGTAGGCCTCTGGTTCTCATTACTTGGAATATTTCTTGCCATTCTCTTCTTGTTTGGAGTGTTTCCATTGAGAAGTCATATGCCAACCTTATTGGGACCCCCTTGTATGTTACTTCCTTTTTCTCCCTTGCTGCCTTTAGGATTCTCTCTTTGTCCTGGAGTTTTGCCATTTTAATGATGATGTGTCTTGCAGTAGGCCTCTTTGGATTCCACCTGCCTGGGACTCTCTGCAATTCCTGGATTCGTGTGACTTTCTCTATCCTCATCTTAGGAAAATTTTCCGTAATTACTCTTTCAAATAGGTTTTCTATCCCTTGTTCTTCTTCTTCCCCTTCTGGTATTCCTATTATTCGGAATTATTATGTTTCATATTGTCTTGCATTTCTCTTAGACTGTCCTAATTTTTTTTTGATTCTCTTTTCCATTACCTCGTCCATCTGGGAATTTCTTTCCACCCTGTCTTCGAGCTCGCTTATGCAGTCTTCCGCCTCATCAGTCCTACTATTCTTACCTTCTACTGTGTTCTTCAGTTCAGAAATTGTATTCTTCATTTCCTCTTGGCCTTTGCTGATGGTTTCTATTTTCTTTTTCATGTTGGTATAGTTTGCAGAGAGTTCATGGTAGCTACCCTGTAGTTTCTGGTAGCTCGTTGTAAGGTCTTTGAATTTCCTGATAACCACTGCTTTGAATTCAATATGTGATAGTTGACTTGCCTCTATTTCATCTAACATTCTTTCTGAGACCTCCTCCTTTTCTTTCATTTGGGGATTGTTTCTTTGTCTTCCCATTGTTTGTGATGCTCTTCTTGTTGGCCTCAGCTTCTTAGATTCATCTATACTGGTACCCTGAGTTTATGGCATGAAGTTCTGTGGTAGGATACCTTTGAAATTCGGTGGTGCAGTCTCCTGTAGGTATCTTGGTGTTCTCTGCTCCCACTACTTCTCTGGTTGGTGTCTAGCGAGTCAAACCTTTTCTTCTGGTCTCACCAGCTGCAGCAGCCTGAGGGGCTGTTATTGTGGCTCTTCTTGCATCTCTGTACGCTTAACTGGTCTCGCCAGTACCCCCCAGGATCCAGACTGGCGCCGCTCTCCCACGCCCTACTGAGTGCGGATTTTCTCCCAGGCCTCCCAGCCCTGGTCTGACATGAGGGCGCACTCTCCCAGCCAGGCTTTCCTGTTCTCGTAGGCTTGGGTGCGGACCTTTCCCTGTGTTGTGGCTGAATACACAGGGCAACTCACAATTCTCCCAAACCAATAGCAACAGCCTGACTCCCTGTGTTTCCCTGTTTGCGCTGGCTCAGTAGGCATGGAACTGGCGACTGGCTCTCTTCCAGGGGCCCAGCCAGCAGCCCGAGACTCCCTGAGACTGTTCGCCAGCCGGTGCAGGTCCCGTACCACAGGGATCACCCGGGTGACTCTCAATTCCCCAAGCCGAGGGTCGGTGCAGACCCCACCCTGCCGGAAAAGCAAGGGCTACTGGTGGTTCCCCAAGTAGAGGGCCTGCGCAGGTCCCCTTGAGGGCCAGGATAGCGTGGGCGACCGGTGGCTGGTCCAGGGCTGGTCCAGCTGGGCCGGCGCGGGCCCCTCGGGGGCCGGGAATGTGTACGAGACCAGCAGTTGGCGGAGCCGGGGTTGGCTCGGGCTGCTCGGGGGGGCGGCGAGGCTCTCCCGACCTGCAGCCGGCCAATTTGAAGGCCAATGCTTGACTCCCAGTGCCTCCCAGTCTGCACCAGCTGAGCAGGGATGGAGCTGGTCTGTGCCGGCTGAGTAGGGATGGAGCTCACAACTGACCCACTTCTGGAGGCCTGCCAGCAGTCCGAGACTCCCTGGGACTGCTCGAGGGCAGGCACAGGCCCCTTGAAGCAGGAATGCTCTGGCAACTCTCAGTTCTCCCAAGCCAGCAACCTGACTCCGCGGGTTATCAGAGCTTTCTGTTTTGTTTCCGAATGCGCACTCCTCTCTCTGCCACTACTGGCAGACTGATCTGTTAAGGTGTTTTCCAATCTGCGCCCTGCCAGTTGGGGGTGGTGCCAGTGACCAGCTCTCTCCCAGAGACGGTGTTGCCCATCCTTGGCTCTCAGAGACTGGGGTGCCCGCCAGGGCCCTGGCACGGCCTGGCAGGGAGCCCACCACCGCCTCTGTGCTGCTCCCTCATACCTTGTTGATCTGCGGTCCTCTCCTCTTCTCAACTTCTGGTCATTCAGTGTCTGCTACACTCTCTGGAGTCCTGCCTTCTTATATGCTGGGTCCCAGTTTGGCATCTGCTATGCTCTTCCGCAGATCAGCCAGGTCCTTCTCCGGTGCGTGGAGAGAAGCGAAATCCTTTGTCCTACCCCGCCGCCATCTTCCCAGGATTTCCTTGCTCTGCAACATGATTGTTCAGAAAATTTTTTGCAACCAGAAGTTTAGAAAGACTTTTATGATGGATAGTACACAGTTACTTCACTGTCCCTAGGGTACTCTTCCCTCAGGATAAACTCAATTCACAACTTATCCTCCCTTGTAGTGACAGAGCTGTTAATTTTCCAGATAATTCTTCAAATCCATATGCCAGCTTTCTACCCAACTCATGAAAATTCTGGATAAGTCGGCCTGATGCATCTCCTAAGTAGCAAATGTATTTAAGGCACTTACATTAACCACAATGTTTCTATTGCCTAGGAAAAATAAGGCTGTTGGAAGCTTTTATTAATTTTTCATATTTGTCATTGATTCCATGGGTAGGATTTTCCAAGATCTAGGAACTTCAGATAAATCTTCAGGCATTAAGTATCTAAAAGGGTTATATCTTTATTTCACTATAAAAACCAGAGAAAATAAGACTATTTCAGAGACAGCTCAAATCTCCATATTTTAGCCAAGTACCCTAGTTTAGACTTTGTAACCTAGTAGATTGCTTCTCCATGAATTGAGTCCATACTATTCTTCCATAGCAGATAGCAAGACAAGCACATGTTGCAAACATGGAAGATTTATTTCCATGGACCTCATGAGACAAGTAACTCAGTTACTTAACTACAATCATAAAAATGTAGCTCCATATTCATCTTGCAAAGCTATAAATTATTGTCTTTGGTACATTTCTCAAATTCATTTGATCAATGTTAAAGACCAAGTTAACATTGTTGGGTATCTGTTATATTTTGCTACTAACTTGACCCAACAGACAGATAGGAAGACTGTATTGTCTATATCGAAGGTCATTTGGAAACATGACTGAGGTTTTACTAGTCCAGGCAAAAATGATAGTGTACAAAAACTCATCAAGACAAGAAACAACATGGTTAGTTCAAGAAATATAAAGTGTCCTACCACATAAGTGTTGGCGGAGAAGATAAGGTTGCAAAATTGAGGGAATAAGTAGGAGTCCATCACTGTGGACCATCAGACCACAGACCATCATTGTGACACAATATTTCTTAAAATGTAAGGAGTAGAATCATTTAAATTTCTGGGCAGAAATGAAAAGATAGTTCTCCAAAAATTGTTCAGCAATAACAGAAGAAGAAGCGTTCTTGAGTAAGAAATGGCATTTTGTAGAGCAGAAAAGAGAATGTCAAAAATCCGAGTTAAAAAGGTAAATGTCCAGAAATGGAAAATTTAGAGGGACAGAGAGCAGATTTGTGATTGCCTAGAATAGGGAGTGGAAAAGGAAATTAGGGGTAAATGGGCTCAAGAAGTTTTATGGGTGATAGAGATTTGTTAAACTAAATTATGGTAATAGATGCACATCTCTGTCAAGTTACTAAAATCATTAATTATGCACTTAAAATGGGTAAATTTTATGTATTATATGTAAATGATACTGCAATAAAATCAAGGTTTTTGAATGATTTTAGTACATTGAAGCTGAAACAGTTTGGTCAGCCACCCACTGGTAGCACTTATGGACCCAGCCACACCAAGAATTAAGGAGAGGAAACTAGGGAAGACTTAAGAAGAGGTATGAGAAATGCTCACTGCAGCCCATGACTAACTTCCTATTACTGAAAATTTCAGGCACATATAAAAGTAGAGAGAATGATATAACAAACCTTAATGGACCCAACACCCAGGTTTAACAATTACTCAACTCAGTGAAATTCCAGCCAAGATGGAGGCATACATAGATACACTGTGCCTCCTTGCACAACCAAAATAAGGACAACAAAAAATTAGAAAGAAAATTACAATAAAAACTGATAGAAAATTGAACTGTATGGAAGTTGGACAGCCAAGGAGCTGAAATAGACACATTCATCCAGACTAGGGCGGAGTCAGGAAGCAGAGCTAAGAGGGGTCACAGAGCGGAGGGCACAGGAATTGATGACACTGGGCATGCAAGGCACTCCAGGCACACAAGATGGCACCAGCAGACCCTGGGCACCTAGGCAGTGGCTGGCAGACACCGGGTGTGGGGTGGCAATGGGCAGACCCAGAGAGGTGGTAAATGAGAAGCAGGGCATCGTGTGCAAGGTGGCTGGCTGACCAGGCAGCAGTCCCACATTCGAGTGCAGATAACTGGGGAGAAAGACAGATCACACAACCCAGAGTCCTAACACTGGAAAATAAAGCCTCAAAACACTGACTGAAAATACCTGTGGGGATAGAGGCACAGGGAGAGACTCCCAGCCTCACAGGAGAATTTGTTGGAGAGACCCACAGAGTCCTAGAATGCACACAAGCCCACCCACGTGGGAATCAGCACAAGAAAGGCCAAGTTTGCTTGGGGAAGTGGCAGAAGGGACTGAGGTTCAACAGAGAGCAGAGCAAAGTGCCAGTGTTCCTTCTCGGACCCTGCCCCCACATACAGTGTCAGAACACAGCGATATGGGTTGCCTCGCCCAGGTGAACACCTAAGGCTTTGACCCTCACTATGTAACAGGCCCCTTAAGAAAAAAAAATGCTGAAAAGGAAGAACAGATCAAAGCTCCAGAAATTATATAATTAAGTGACCAAGAGATAGCCAGTCTATCAAATGCACAGCAAAACACTGGTGATCAGGATGCTCACAGAATTGGTTGAATTTGGTCACAAATTAGATGAACAAATGCAGGCTACACTAAGTGAAACGAAGGGAAATGCACAGGGAACCAATAGTAATGGGAAGCAAACTGGGACTCAAATCAATGGAGTGGACCAGAAGGAAGAAACACACATTCAACCAGAACAGAATGAAGAAACAAGAATTCAAAAAAATGAGGAGAGGCTTAGGAATATACAGGACATGTTTAAATGTTCCAACATCCGAATTATAGGGGTACCAGAAGGGAAAGAGGAAGAGCAACAAGTGGAAAAGTTACTTGAACAAATAATGAAGCAAAACTTCCCCAATCTGGCAAAAGAAATAGACTTCCAGAAAGTCCAGGAAGCTCAGAGAGTCCCAAAGAAGGTGGACCCAAAGAGGAACACACCAAGGCACATCATAATTACATTACCAAAGATAAAAATGAAGGAGAAAATCCTAGAAGCAGCAAGAGATAAGGGGACAGACATCTACAAAGGAGTACCCATCAGACTGTCAGCTGATTTCTCAAAAGAGACCTTACAGGCAAGAAGGGGCTGGAAAGAAGTATTCCAAGTCATGAAAGACAAGAACCTACATCCAAGACTGCTCTATCCAGCAAAGCTTTCATTGAGAATGGAAGGACAGATAAAGTGCTTCTCAGATAAGGTCAAGTTAAAGGAGTTTGCCATCACCAAGCCCTTATTCTATGAAATGTTAAAGGGACTTATCTAAGAAAAAGAAGATAAAAATATAAACAGTAAAATGACAGCAGACTCACAGTTATTAACAACCACATCTAAAACAAAAACAAAAACAAAATGAGCAAACAACTACAACAGGAACAGAATCACAGAAATGAAGAACACATGGAGGGTTAGCAACAGGGGAGTGGTAGGAGTGGGGGGGAGAAGGTACAGAGAATAAGTAGCATAGACGGGAGGTAGAAAATAGACAGGGGGGGCAAGAATAGTATGGGAAATGTAAAAGCTGAAGAACTTAAGACACATGGACATGAACTAAAGGGGTGGAATGTGGGTGGTAGAAGGAGTGCAGGGTGGTGGGGGAATAAAAGGGGGAAATGGGACAACTGTAATAGCATAATCAATAAAATATATTGAAAAAAAAACAGTTACCGAACTGATGGATACTTTTATTTAATCTAAAACTCCACCCAAGCCATCTCATCCCCCACACTAGAGTATATAGCACTGTATGTTCTTTATTATAAAAAATATTAAATATATACTAACAGATGAAGCAGTACAACAACCTCTCCACCTTCAACAATATTAGTATGTGACCTGTAATTTTTTACTGTATCTCTCACTCTACTCATTGCTTTGTCTGCCCTTCCATTCTAAATGAAAGCTTTGCTGGATACAGCAATCTTGGATGTAGGTCTTTGGATTTCATGACTTGGAATAATTCTTTCCAGCCCCATCTTGCCTGCAAGGTCTCTTTTTGAGAAATCAGCTGGCAGTCTGATGAGAACAATATGAGCAGTAAAAAGACAGCAACTCACAGTTATTAACAACCACACCTAAAACAAAAGCAAACTAAGAGGACAGCTAGATCAGGAGTGGAACCATAGAAATGGAGATCACATGGAGGGTTAACAACAGGAGAGTGGGAGGAGGAGAGGCCGGGGAGAAGGTACAGAGAATAAGTAGTGTAGATGGCAGGTAGAAAATAGATGTGGGGGGCAAGAATAGTATGGGAAATGTGGAAGCTAAAGAACCTGTGACACATGGACATGGACTAAAAGGGGGTATGGGGGAGGGGTTTTTAGGGGAGGAATGAAGGGAGGGAATGGGATGAGCATAGTGGTATAATCAATAAAATATATTCTAAAAACTTTTGGAATATTTGTTCTCGATCCATGAGATATTCCATTGGAATTTTAATGGGAATTGTGTTGAATCTGTGGATTGCTTAGGGAAGTATGGACATTTTAATGATGCTAACTTTTCCTATCCATGAACATGGCATATCCTTCCACTTATTCATATTTTCCTTAATTTCTTTCTTCACTATCTCATGATTTTTCAAGTACAGATGTTTTACATCCTTGGTTAAATTTATTCTTAGGTACCTTGTTTTGTTATTGTTGCTGCAATAATAGAATCGTATTTTTTCTTTTTTTCATGATGTTGTGATAAGGAATAATTTATTAGGCCTTGTGAACTTCTGGCCAAGATGGAGGCATAGGTAGATATACTGTGCCTCCTCACACAACCAAAACCAAGGTCAACAACAAATTTAAAAACAAAAAACAACCAGAACGTCCAGAAAATTGAAGTGTACAGAAGCCCAATAACCAAGGCATTAAAGAAGAAATATTCATTCACACTGGTGTTGGGGGGCAGAGACAGGCAGCTGGGGTGAAGAGGACTTGCAGTGAGGTGGCAGACGAAGGAAGGAGGGATAGGGGGTGTGCACATGAGGCAACTGCTGGTGGTCCCACAATTGCATGCCAATAAACTGGGAAGAACAGCTGAGGAGCCAGACAGACCACACAACCCACGGTTCCAGTGCAGGGAAACTAAAGCTTCAAAACCTCTGACTGTAAAAACCTGTGGGGGTTGTGGTGGCAAGAGAAAATCATAGCCTCACAGGAGAGTTTGCTGGAGAGACCCATGGGGTCCTAGAATGTACACAAACCCACCCACTCAGGAATCGGCACCAGGAGGGCACAATTCACTTGTGGGAAGTGAGGGAAGTGACTGAAAGCTAGCCAAGAGCTAAGCAGGAATCATTGTTCCCTCTTTGGCCCCTCCCCCACCTACAGTGCTGCAATGAAGCAAAGTGGGTTGCTCTACCCTGGTAAGTACCTAAGGCTCTGCTCCTTACAATGTAACAGGTGCACCACCACAAAGAAATATGGCTCAAATGAAAGAACAGATCAAAACTACAGAAAAAGAACTAAGCAACAAGAAAATATCCAACCTATCAGATGCAGAGTTCAAAACACTGGTAATCAGGATGCTCACAGAAATGGTTGAGTAGGCTCACAAAATAGAGGAAAATGTGAAGGTTATGCAAAGTGAAATACAGAAAAATATACAGAAAACCAACAGTGGAGGGAAGAAAACTGGAACTCAAATCAATGATTTGGAGCAGAAGGTAGAAATAAACATTTAGCCAAAACAGAATAAAGAAACAAGAATTCAAAAAAAAAAATGAGGAGAAGCTTAGGAGCCTTCAGAACAACTTTAAATGTTCCAATATTCAAATCATAGGGATACTAGAAGGAGAAGAGGAAGAGCAAGAAATTGAAAACTTATTTGAAAAAATAATGAAGAAGAAATTTCCCAATTTGGCAAAGGAAATAGACTTCCAGGAAGTCCAGGAAGCTCACAGAGTCCTAAAAAAGTTGGACCCAAGGAAGCACACACCAAAGCACATCATAATTACATTACCCAAGATTAAAGACAAGGAGAGAATCTGAAAAGTAGCAAGAGAATAGGAGACAGTTATCTATAAAGGAGTTTCCATAAGACAATCTGCTGATTTCTGGAAAGGAACCTAA
Organism: Sturnira hondurensis; assembly: GCF_014824575.4. Taxonomy (NCBI): domain Eukaryota; kingdom Metazoa; phylum Chordata; class Mammalia; order Chiroptera; family Phyllostomidae; genus Sturnira; species Sturnira hondurensis. The sequence goes on from NW_028091508.1 coordinate 1,381,316, forward strand.
TGGTAAGAAGGGAATCAAAAAAAGTATTCAAAGTCATGAAAGGCAAGAACCTACATCCAAGATTACTCTATCCAGCAAAGCTATCATTTAGAATGGAAAGACAGATAAAGTGCTTTCCAGATAAGGTCAAGTTAAAGGTGTTCACCATCACCAAGTCCTTACTATATGAAATGTTAAAGGGACTTAGAAAAGAAGAACATTAAAAAATACTAACAGTAAAATGACAACAAATTGACAACTATCAACAACTGAACCTAAAAAGCAAAAACAAACTAAGCAAAAAACTAGAACAGGAAAAGAACCACGGAAATGGAGATCACATGGAGGGTTATCAGTGTGGAGGTGGTGAGAGGAGAATGAGCAAGAAGGTACAGGGAATAAGAAGGGTAAATGGTAGGTACAAAATCGACAGTGGGTGGTTCAGAATAGTATAGGAAATGGAGAAGCTAAAGAACTCATACGTACGACCCATGAATTTGAACTAAGGGGAAGGGAATGCTTTTGGGGGCATGGCTGCAGGACAGAGGGGAATAAAGGGGAGAAAAAATGGGACATATATAATATCATAATCAATAAAATATACTAAAAAAAGAAAGCCATTTAATTTTGGGATGGGTCATTATGTAGCCCACGCTAACTGATACGACTATGGTGCTCATTTGTTTAGGTTGAAATTGTGGCCTAAACAAATCATTTAATTCTTTAGCCTGAGAAAAGTTTCTTAATCTCTTTGTGCCTTTGTTTTCTCACCTGTAAAATGAGGATAAAAATAGATCATGTAGCCTTGACCAAATGGATCAGTTGGTTGGAGTTTCATCCCATACACCAAAAGGTTGTAGGTTCAATTCCCAGTCATGGCATATACCTAGGTTGCAGGTTTGATCCCCGGTTGGGGAACGTATGGGAGGTAATCAACAGATGTTTCTCCCTCACATGGATGTTTCTTTTTCTCTCTCTAAAATCAATAATAAAAAATATCCATGGGTGAGAATTATAAAAGAAAAACTAGATCATGTAATGTTAAATGTTTAAGCATTAAGTGAGTTAATATTTTAAAAATTCTCAGAATGGGGCTTGGTACACAGTACTCCACATAAGCATAGCTAGTATAATAAATTATATTTCTACCACTCATTCCATATGTAATGAAAAAAAAGTTAAAAAATTTAATATATGTAAGGATGTCTACAAAGCATGTTTTGGGGCTATTGAATGCTAGATGCCATTAGCATTCCCTATACCCTCATTTTATTTACACTGCCATGCTTTTGCCCTGTGGTTCTAGTCTGGAGATCCCAGGTGGGAACCCCTGGGTGGAAGGATTCTCTCCTGTCTCCTGGCAGACATTACAAAGGCTAAACTGGACCACTTTTACAGCAGCCACTGTGGTTCAGAGGCTTCATCTGTATTCAAGGGAGCCACAGCACAGACAAGAAACTCTAAAGCTAGTCTGGGACCTGTGAAGCCTGTTCTCTGGGCCTTGATCTGTGGGGCAGGCAGAGCCCTTCCTGCTGACTCAGACTGTGCCCTTCCTCCTTGGGGCTGCGCTTGCGAGAAGGGAGCTCAGTTGCTGGGGTGCCCATTGGGCTGCCCAGGCTCTGGTACATGCTCTGCTTGCATAGGCTTGTAGGGCTCAGAGGGTTACAGACTCAGGCCTCTGCCCACTTCTCCAGCTGCACCAGCTGACGCAGGTATTTCTCTTTAATAAATTTCCACTGAATGGTATTGATAGAGATAGAGCCGACTCCCAGTCCTTGTTCTATGTGATATCATGAAGTCGTCCCATGGTGGGTGGGGTGTTATTGGGAGCAGTCATCTTTCCTTTATAGGCCTTTGGTTCACTTTCAGCTCCTACTTATCAGGCCCCCAACCTCCCAAAAGCTGAATAGAACAAATGTGAGAGTACAAGACAAGAGAGAGGTGAAGGAAATACTATGGACTGTTCCAGTATTTCTCAACCCTTTATTTTTTGTTTTCCTCCTGGGCCCACGCAGTGTGGTATAGAGAAGGACTTCAGGAAATTACTTAGAGCTGAGGCTTTGATGGCAGATTTGTGGCCCCATCCCTGCTGAGTGACTTACTGGCCATGTGAGCTTTAGCATGCCACTTAGCCTCACCATACCTTGGTTTCTCCAGCTGTAAAATGAGGGTGACATTACTTCCTATTGGATACAGCTGTTTGAGGATTAACAGAAATAATGCAGGTATTCTCTGCCAAAATTTGACTTGTTTTTCCTGTCTCAGATTCTGTACTTCCTCCCTCCTCTGCCCCATGGAACTACTTTACTCTATGCAGAAGGAGACAGAAAGGCTTGAGCTAGAAGCAGGTTGCTCCAGGCATCATGCAAATTAGTGACAAAGCCATCGATGGGTACAGGTCCCTAATCTCCAAGCTCTTGACTTGTTACTCTGCCTGCCTTCTCATTAGGCTCTCTTCACATGTACCTGGTGTTGGCCTGTTAAATGTTGATCGGACCAATGCTAGACACCCAGCCTGAGAGGTGGCCCATTTATTCTTGCTGCCAGGAATTTGCCTGGGAGATTCCATTTCAGCTGAAGTGTTCAGCCTGCATTTAGAGAAGTTATTGTGTTGAGTAGGGGCCATGAGAGGGAGGGATGTATGTCATGAGCAACAGGGTTCATACTGTAGAGGAAAGTGAAAGCATAAACCATGAGGGCATAGTGGGAAGGATCAAGAGATGCAGACACCTGGAGAAATCGGATACAAGGTTGTTGTAGCTAGGAGAGCCTGGTCCAGAGCGGGCACTTCACAAATGTTTATGGAATCAGAAGGGGAAAAAAGAAACCCCTGGAATGTCTTTATACTTTGCTGACTCCCCATCTCCCAGCTTCACCAAGGCAGGCCCGACGATGACTTTGGCTCTTGGATTTCTGGGAGACTTGCCACTCTGAAGGTCCTTGGGTATTCTGAACAAACCTCCTCCCTCTGCATTTTCTCTAGGCTTCATCCTACTCTCTGTCACATGAGAGGTACTGCTGCATAGTGTGGGGCAGGTAGGGAGGGTGAAGGTTTAGAAGGAGGACAGCATGGTCTTATGACAGGTGGGAGAATAACCAGGAATACTGACAACCCCATTGAGGTTGGACACTTTTCTGGTTATTTATTTTGCTGTAACAAATCACCCCAATACTTACCAGCTTAAAACAACAATTTATTTCTATCTCTCATGGTTCTTCAGGTTAATGGAACTCAGACAAGTTCTTCTTACCTGTGATCTCTTGTGAAGGGAGATGGCAGCTGAGTTGTAGTCAACCAAAGGTTCAGCTGAGTCAGATGTCCAAAATGGCCCCCACACATGGCTGGCAGCTGATGCTGGCTGATAATTGTGAGCTCAGCTAGAGCTCTAGGCTGACTCCAGCCCTTTATGTGGTTTAGACTTCTCATGTGGCAGCTGGATTTTGAGAAGGGGCATCTCAAGAGTGAGCATTCCACAGGATCCAAGCAGAAGGCGAAGGGCTTCTTATGATCTAACCTTGGAAGTCCCAGAACATCATTTTACTACATTCTGTTGGTCATGTAAGTTGCTAAGAGCATTCCAGATTTAAAAGCAGGGGACTCAGACCCCACCTCTTAATGGGAGGAGTATCAAAGAAGTTGTGTTCATCTTTAATCCATTGCAGAGGCCAATCTAAACAAGTAGGAAAATGTCTCTCCAGCATTCTGGCAGAGGATTGGAGGTTTGCGGGGCTGGTGGGATTCAAAGGATGTGGGAAAAAGAAAGGGAAACAGTAAGGCAGTTTCCCATCATCATCATCATCATCATCATCATTGTATATTAAGCAGACGCTTAATAAAATTAACTAACACTTATTAAATGCTTCATATGTGCTAAGTGCTCTAGACAACAATCCAATGGAGATTGTGACTATTCTTATCACCATTTGATGAGGGAGAAACTGAGCCACAGAGACTCCAAGTAAATAGGTAAGGTCACACAGCATGTGAATAGTAGAGCTGGGCCTTAAAAAAAGGGCACCTGGCTCTAGAATTTATGCCACTACCTTACACTATTGCCCAACTAGTCATAATTCAGGACCTACTATGTCTCAGGCCCTGTTTTTGTTATCTCAGTTTGTACCAAATGAGGAATATGGCTGGAAGTCAGCTCTGGGATCCCACAGTGGGTATAATTCCTACTAATTGCACTAGTTTGCCTCCCATATCTTTGTTTCCTATTGCCTGTACCTAGAATTTGCTGTCTGGGGGAGGGCATGAGTGATTGCATCACAATGTGAGTACTAAATACAGACAAGTCAAGTTTGCCCCATCACTCAGGCCACCAGGGTGTGACATTGCTCAGTGTTTCTCAAGGCAGTCATGTGGGCTGAGTGTTGGAATGATCTATGGCCTGATGGCTACAGCTCAGATGGATCTAGATAGTGTAGCTGTATCACTGTTTAAGAAATTCAAGTGTAACATATATATACATCTAATAAGAAAATTCCTATGTGTTTATACTGGTAGAAAAAGCTTGTCTCTTCTTGACCTCTTTAAGCATCACTTCCACGGACCAGGTGAGTAAGTCTTGCCCATAAGCAAAGATGTTGGTATGCTCTTAGTTCCTAAAGATGGGAGATCTAGTGCCAAAGAGTTAATAATGCCTCTGGACATGTGAGCTGGCATAGCCTCTGAGTATGCACAACTCCTTGCTTCTTAGGTTATTTTCCAAGGACACAGTGATCAATGAGGGTCTGTGAAGAATGAATTCCAGGCTCCCCTGCATGGTGGTTAGAAACTAATTTCAGAAGTCTCTAAAATGATCCTCGAGGCAGTGGCCACAGTGTCATAACCCACAGACTCTATTAAAACAGAACCTTGTTGCTGTTCGGGTTAGAGGCAGTAGTTGGTTTTACCTTTATCACAGGTTCTTCTTGGTATAAGCACTACCTATCTCATTCCTTCCAGATGTAACAGCTGTGTCCAAAATTATGATTACAGATGTTTCCCTAATGGTGAGGGTCTTCCTTGTGGACCCTTGACCCTCTTGTAACCACCCATCATTTTTACTTTGAAACTCTTGTGGGGGAATCATTATTTTATATATTAACCAGGGATTTTCTGTCCCTCCTTGATCATTAAGTCAGTGTCTTTTAGTGCTTCAAAGGAGGAATGGTATGGCAGACAAGCATGTGAGTGTGTGCTATCTGGGGAGAAAGGTTTGGAAATGGCTGAATGACTGAGCAGTATGTCTGCCCTGCATGGACAGTGGAGGGTGGCCAAGACAAGACAGGAGCAGTGTGGCTTGGCAGATGCCAGCATGGGCAATGGACACTGACCAAGGACTGGATTCACCTTCTGGCACTTGGCCTTTCTGCCCCAAGAATGTATGTGCCCTTCCCATCCAGAAAACAAGTGGAGGTGCTCTCTGAATTATTGAGATTGTGTTTCCACACCACCCCCCCCAGAAAATGAGGCTTGGAAGAGCAATAAAGATTGGCTCTAGAACCATCCAGAAAGCTCAATTTCTTGCATCCCTAATTTGTGGACTGAGATTGTATGCATGCACATCCTAATAGCAAAGGTAGGCAATAGAGCCATGTTACCTCAAAGCAACACCGTGGCTCTGAGATTGATGAGCAGAGGTGAGGTGGCTGTCAGAAGTAACTGCTTGCTTTCAAATTGATCTTACCTGTGACCAAAATGAAGGAGGAGTCTAGCTGAGCAGAAACCAAAGGAAAGACAAGCAGAGAGGGAAGAACACTGCAAGAAATCTCTTTTGAAGGTGGAGTTTTGAAGAGAACCAGATCTTTTACTGGAGAGGGTGGGGCCAGGCAATCAGGACAGAGAAGATTCTGATGTCAAACTAGATCTGCTTGCCTCTTAGGTTTTCAGAATGTGAGCTGTTGGGTAGTCCAGAGAGGGGCAGGTGTCAAAAGTCTTCCAGGCATGGGGCTTTCAACGGTGGAGCTGGCAGTCAGGGCCTTTGGCCTCAGGAGTGTGGCAACTATCATTAGCAGTCTCTGGTGCCCTGAGTGGGGATTGGAATAGCTTAGACACAAATGCCGAATTCCCAATTGACTCATTTCCACTGAGTCCACGCCTAACAGGGATCTGTTAGTAATTAGTGGGCTTCACTTTAGCCCTAGGGGCCTGTATTCTGCAGGAATAAGGAGTCTGAGTGGCCTCTCTGGCATAATAAACAGCACTGGGATGGGCACAAGGACACTGGTTTCCTTTCTCAGTAGGGGAACTCAGGCTTCAAGGACTATGGAGAGACTCTGGTTTACAGGCAAACTTTAATTGCCTCTGCAAACTTTAATTGCCTCAGAGGAGTAGCAACATTGAGGTCCCTAAAGTCTTGATTATTTTGCATGTTTGGATAGGAGAGGGATTAGCTCTCAGTTACTGGGTTCCAGGCTCTGAGCCAAGTGCTTTGTTTTGTTTAAAACTCACCACTAACCTTTCAGCTAGAGACCACTCTTTGCCATTTTACAGATGAAGAAAAGTAAGGCTCCAAAAAAGTGATGTCATTTACCTGGTTGGTTAATGATAGAACTGGTTGTCCATTTGGGGATGCTGGGGAGGGGGCAGGGATTCTAGACAGGAGGGTATGAATAACTTTTTCTTGTTGTTTCCTTGTCCTTAGGTTTGATAAGAAGATGGCTATTTCAAGGAAATAAAGGCAAAGCAATATTTTCATATATGAAATTTTTGTCATAGTTCCTCTGTCTCACAGAAAGAAGAAGACCTCAATAAAATCTCCTAACATGTCAAAAAATCTTTGTGTTCATGTAATTTACTGCAAGACCCCAAAAGTTCACAGCCTTCAAGAGTGACAAGAGGTCCTGATGACCACACATACAATATCTAGGAAAGAAAGTGACTTTTAAGATGAAAGAGATAATACAAGTTTTTGAAAGAAAAAGCAAGAAATGGTAATATGCGCCAAAGATTGGAAGGATGGTAGAATTTTAGATGATTTTTTATAATAACCTTATTTTCAATATAAAATAATCTCTGAAACAGTTATTTAAAAAAAAACAAACCATAATAATTCTCTCCTAAGAGCCCAGCTGTGGATATAAACCATTTCAAAGAGTGTGGAAATGAAAGGCAATATTTTTGATTTTATGAGGTAAGCTAAAACTGAATTCCGGAAAAAATATTGTCCTAAATGCTTTAGCCATTAGACAAGTAAAAAGTGAAAATAAATTAATATTGACCACAAGAACTAGGAATAGAGTTTTTTCCAGCCAAGATGGAGGCATAGGTAGATACACTTTGCCTTCCTGCACAACCAAAAAGGACACCAACAAATTTAAAAGCAAAAAATAACCAGAACTGCCAGAAAATTGAACTCTATGGGAAGTCTGACAACCAAGGAGTTAAAGAAGATACATTCATCCAACTGGTAAGAGTGGCAGAGATGGGCAGCTGGGTGGAGAGTACTCAGGGAGAAGTGGCAGCTGGAGGACCCCAGCAGGTGAGGTGGCTAGCAGATGGTCCCACATTTGCATGTGGATAAACTGGGAAAAACAACTGGGGAGCCAGATAGGCCACACAACCCAGGTTCCAGTATGGGGAAATAAAGCCTCAAAACCTCTGTCTGAAAAGACCTGTGGGGACTGAGGTGGCAGGAGAAACTCCTAGCCTCACAGGAGAGTTTGCTAGAGAGACCTGCAGGGTCCTAGAACATAAACAAAACCACCCACCCAGAAATTAGCACCCAATTTGCTTGTGGGTAACAGAGAAAGTGACTGAAGCCAGCAGAGCTGAACAAGCAACATTGTTCTCTCTCAGACCCCTCCCCACCACACAGAGCCACAGCCCAGCAACATAGGTTGCTGTGCCCTAGAGAATGCCTAAGGCTTTGCCCCTTACTATATAACAGGTGAACCGCCAAGATGAAAAAATATGCCCCAAATGAAAGAACAGATCAAAGCTCCAGAAAAAAATATGACTAAGTGATGAAGAGATAGAAAACCTGTAGGATTCAGAGTTCAAAATATTGGTAATCAGGATGCTCACAGAAATGGTTGAGTACAGTTCCAAAACAGAGGAAAAAAGAAAGGCTATGGAAAGTGAAATAAAGAAAAAAGTACAGGGAACCAAAAGAGATGGGAAGGAGACTGAGACTCATATCAATGATTTGGAGCAAAAGGAAGAAATAAACATTCAGCCAGAACTGAATGAGGAAACAAGAATTAAAAGAAAAGTGAGGAGAGGCCTAGGAACCTCCAGAACAGTTCTAAATGTTTCAATATCTGAATCATTGGGGTGCCAGAAGGAGAAGAGGAAGAGCAAGAAATTGAAAACATAATAAAGGAGAACTTCCCCAATCTGGCAAAGGAAATAAACTTCCAGGAAGTTCAGGAAGCTCACAGAGTCCCAAAAAAGTTGGACCCAAGGAAGCACACACCAAGGCATATCACAATTGCATTACCCAAGATTAGAGATAAGGAGAGAATCTGAAAGTAGCAAGAGAAAAGGAGAGAGTTACCTACAGAGGAGTTCCCATAAGACTATAAGCTGATTTCTCAAAAGAAACCTTGCAGGCAAGAAGGGAATCAAAAGAAGTATTTGAAGTCATGAAAAGCAAGCCCCTACATTCAAGATTACTCTATCCAGCAAACCTCTCCTTTAGAATGGAAGGGCAGATAAAGTGCTTCTCAGATAAGGTCAAGTTAAAGGAGTTCATCATTACCAAGCCATTACTATACAAAATGTTAAAAAGACTTGTCTAGGAAAAAGAAGATAAAAAAAAAAGAAACAGTAAAATGACAACAAATTTACAACTATCAACAATCAAACCTAAAAAAAAAAACTAAGCAAAAAACTAGAACAGGAAAAGAACCACAGAAATGGAGATCACATGGAGGGTTATCAGCAGGGAGGGAGAAGGTGAGAATGGGGGAAAAGGTACAGGGAAAAAGAAACATAAGTAGTAGGTACAAAATAGGGGGAGGTTAAGAATAGTATAGGAAATGTAGAAGCCAAAGAACTTATATGTACAATCCATGGACATGAACTAAGGTGGGGAATGATGGTGGTAGGCTGGGTACAGGGCAGAGAGGAATAAAGGGGAGAAAAAAATTGGACAACTGTAATAGCATAACCAATAAAATGTATTAAAATTTAAAAAAGAAAAGAATTAGGAATAGAGGTCAACAAAATAAACACAGGGAAAATAAGAAACAATGCTTAAAAAAAGAACAATTTTAAATTGAGCTAGAAAATCTAGGACCAATAAAAATTGATAGCTACATCCAAGACCTGGTTCTCTAAAGAGACCAGTGAGCTGACCAGCCTCTGGAAAATCTATGAAAATAAGCAATATTCAGAAAGGAAAGGGAATAAGAAATATGGAATTAGAGAATATTTTAAAAGAATTATCAAAGGATATACTACAATACAATGCAAATGAATTTGAAAATCTGGATGAAATATTATTTTTAAGGAAAATACAAAATAAAATTGGCTAAAGGAAAAAGGGAAAAATGTACCAGTAGTTCTGAAAGAAAGAAATAGTAAAAGTTGTAAGCAAACAAACAAAACCCCACTTCTCCAAGAGATTCCAAGCTCAGCTAATTTTATTGGCAAGTTCTTTTAGACACACAAAGAATACATCATTTCTAGACCACTTGAATAAGTAGAACAGATAAAACAGGGGATTTCAGGGAAAATAGGGGAGGGATTTAGAGGAACAAATATAAAGGATACATGGACAACAATTAAGAAGGGTGGAAATGGGAGGGAGGGGGGTAGCACAGAGGGGTGGGATGGGATGGGAGTAATAGACAGAAAACCGTACTGGAAAAATAATTAAATACATTAAAAAATAAAAAGCTCAGAGGAATGAAAAAAAAGGAAGAAAAGTTCCTCAAATTGTTTTATGGAGCTAATATAAGTGATAGTAACATCTGATAAAAACATCACAAAAACAGCATCACCAAACAAACAATATTCATATTCATCATTATGAATATTTATGTGAAAATCCTAAATAAAGTAATCATCAAATTAATTCTAATACAACTGATTTGAACATTATCCTAAAAGTACAATGAAGGATGAGCCAATGAAGCTTAGTCTTGTAATGCAAGGAAGGTTTAACATCAGGAAAGTTAAAAACTTATTAGATTACATTAGTAAGTACAAAGAGGAAAGCCAAATGACCAACTCTGTAGATTTTATTTAAAAAATTTGATAACCATTAATATTCATTTTTCTTAACAACTTCAGGAAAAATTGGAATAAAGATGACAGCTGATGGGGTGGCATTAGGGGATGGAGAGATTGAACAAAAAGGGTAAAGGACTCATGGACATGGACAATGGTGTTGTGATTGCTGGGAGGAAGGGGTATAAGGGGACTAAATGGTAATAGAAAAAAATATAATAAAGATCAAATTGAAAAAATTGGAATAAAGTATAGTTCCTCAATGTGATAAAAAATTCTATTTTAAAACAACATCTGCATGAACTTAAAAGAAAAATACTAGGTATAATCTTATATGCTCAAGGACAAAAAAGATGCCTATTATAATTCCCATATTATCAATATTTACACTGCCAATTTTTTAAGCAAAGATTTTCAAAGATAATATCTAGTCACAGATGATCTGAGAGGCGCTCTCTTCTGAGCATGCTATAGTTTGGTGCCTCATCAAATCTATTTTTTTAAAAATTAAATGCTTAAATTATACAAGTTGTATGTGCTATTTGAAACAATTCAAACAATAGGTGCAATTCATGCACTTAAAATAAAATTGTTAATCTTACCTTCCCCTTTACAAACTAATACATGATAGGCATTGTTAAAATGTCATATATCACCTTCCATATTTTCCTTTGTTTATATAAATATATGGAAACATATAAGTGCTTATGGAGGTTCCCTTTAACAAAAATAGGGAATACAAAAGATACTCTTCTCTGCCTCACTTTTATCAGTTACCAGTTAACCACGGATATCCTTCTAGTTGATGCAAAATACTCTTCATGATTAAACCAGTGTTCATTAAACATTTGTTCGTTGAGGAGTTAAAAAGCAGAGTGGCTGTATGCTGTGTGGGGAAGAATGAAGAAGCATGATTTATAGTAGTTTCAGCCTCTCCATCTATGCCCTAATAATTTAGCTCTGGCCCTGAGGAGGGGCCTTCATTAATTGTTTAACTCTGACCCTGAACTTGCATGCTCCATTAAGCAAAATAACATCCTCTAGTTATTTGGACTCATTCTCTTCAGAGAGTAGTTTAATGCCACCTATTTTTTCCTCAAGTAATCCTCTTGAATGGCCTACTTCACCTCTACAAATGTCTCAGTGTAACAGCAGGATTGAGTCCAGCTGCTTGCCACCATGTATAAGCATACCACAAAGATTTGTGGGGAAGGAAAGAGGTTTTTATTAACAGGGTACCCAATTTGGGGGATGCTGAGACCATATCTGCTCCAAGTCAAGCTCTTTGACAAAGCACAGACATTCCCATGCTCCCAGAAAGTCTGGAATGCAAACTCATGCCCAGAAGTTCCTCATTATTGCTTGTCTGTCCTTTTGGAGCTCAAGATGGCTACACAAACAGGTCTCCACCCTCAGGCTCGCTCTCTCTCTCTCTCTTGTGCACACTTGTGCCTTTTAGTAAAGTTGCCATCTCCTTACTCAGGTCTTTCTCCTGGGGGTCTATGATGTGCTGCCAGATTGCTCCAGATGGTCATTCAGGGGAAGCTCCATCCATGAGGCCCTGGTGCCTGAGGTTGTCCGTGCCCCTGGGGTGGAGGAATGTTCCCCAGCTTGCTCCTCTGTGTGCTGCTCTCAGGGAGAGAGAATGGAAGCAGTCCAGGACACTGTGCTTCACAACGTTGCAGTGTCCCAAGGGCTGGTGCATGTCAAGGCATGTCACAGCATGGACTCTGCCTCTGAGAGCTGGCTCCTACCCATGTGAGGCCTAAGCCCCAAGCCGCCCAGCATCTGCTGGTCCCACAAGTGCTCCCCAACTGAAGGCACAAGGCTAGGAGGAGAGAGAGGATTCTTTGAGTGTTCTGTTTTAAAGTCCCCTGCCCAAATCCCATGCACTGTGGGAATGTCCAGCTTTTCAACCACTGTGGGCCAATGTCAGCCACATTTGTCAGTTGTCTTTAATCCTCTTCCGGCCACCGTTTCTGCACGGGGTCAAGGTCTCCAGTCATGTGTAGGAGCACTGGTTTTCAGCCTGGTGAAGGGCGTCACACGCCCTGCTGTGGCTTGCTGACCTCCAATATACACTTGTATTTTGACCTTTTCAGCCCCTTGCTGCCTCAGTACAACCTCCCTCTGGCTATGTCAGGAGCTGCTCAGCTTCTGGGGCTGTGCACACCTTTTACCATTGCCTCAGGCAAAAGCTTCTTCCAGAAGTCCCTTCCCTGTCCAGGAAGGCAAGAGCTCTGGCAGACTGCTGCTTTAATCCATAGCCTTTGGCATTTCTCTGCTCCCTTCCCCCACCCTGCCCCCTGCCACCCCTGGGGTCCCTCCAGGGAAGTGCAGGTTCTTCTGTTAATTTGGGGATGCATTTCCTTTGTTCCCAGTGATGTGGTCTGACCACTTTCTTATATCAGCATATTCTTTCAACTGTGTAGGAACCTCTTTTTGAGAGGAATTTTGGTGAATACAATGTTCAGTAATATGTGGTGCTTTCATTGATATCTCAGGTAAGTGTTTAGATGTCTTGCCTCATAATCTAGGTCTAAATCTGTGAATGAAGGGGTAGGAAATGAACACTCATATGTAGTATGTGGAAATTTGGTACAATATTTATGTAGGGTAATTTGTGCATCAAAATTGGTATACTGTTTAACCACATAGTTTAACATAAAATAATATAAAATAGATACACTTATAATATAAATAAGATAATCAGAGTTATGGGTAAGGTTTTCCGGACAAGGATGTTTGCCAGATTGTATTCACAATGTCAAAAAATTGGAAGCCACCTTAATGTCCATCAACAGGAAGTATAATTGTGGCACATTCATGAAATGCAGTTTTATATGGTTGTCAAAAATAATGTTATAAAAATGTATTATCCCAGGAAAATAGTTATAATGTGTCGTTGCATGAAAGAAAAGATTTTGAAATATTAAGTATTGTACATACACACACGCATAGATAAGATACTGAAAGAGTATTTATAGAGTTCCTCACTTTTATACCTAATGTTTTGCTAGAAGTATCTTTGGAAGTTGGCTCTCTGAAAGTGGAAAAGTAGGCTCACATATTACAAAGGATTTCTATTCCTGGGGAACTAGAAATAATAAACATCCTGACTTACAGTTGCTAAAAATCTCGTGTGGCTGGGAGTGTTCTACAGAGGGGCTCTGGCTTAGTCAAAGATAGGAGATACTGACAATATAGATGTGGCCCCTCCTCAATTCACTCAGTGGTGTTCACTGAGTACCTATGATGTGCCAGTGCCTCTGATGGGCACTGGAGACATATCAGGGAATGAAAGCAGACACATTTCTTATTCTCATGTAGCTTGCAGTCCAGTGGGTGCAACACATCTTAATGAAGTAATCATATTGATGAAGTTCCCTCAAAGAATAGAGCATATCAACTGTTCCCCTAGCAGGAACAACTGATAAAATGGTTCTGAGCTACTCCCCTTGTAACTGAACAAACTGGGGCTCAGCCATATGGCACCTTGACTGATGATACAACAATTAGTGTTGAAAGAAACAAGTTTTTATTAACAGGATTCCAACTTTGGAGGCAGGGGGCTGAAAGCACTCTTGCTTGGAGCTCTGTTCTTTCATGAGACCCAGCACTTGACTTGTCCCCACCAGGCTATGAAACCATGCACAGTAGTCTGCCGTATCATTCTCTGCTCTTAAGCTGCCTGCACAAGCAGATGTCTATCCTCTCTGGAAGGTGCCCTTGTGGGTTTCAGTCACCATCCTCTCCTAGCAGCTCTCTCCTTCAGGATCTGGGGTGTGTAGTCCTCAGCCTCCAATGTAGTGGTTCAGGAAAACATGTGCTGTGTTACATTGGGTCATGGTGAAGTCCAGGAAGGTGCACATCCCAAGAGAGTGACTTCTCTGTACTGTCCTTCAGAGGAGCAGAATTCTGCAGCTCAACATTCCTGGTCACAGTTCAGCTCCAAGCATCTGCCACAAATCTGAGCCTGGTTAGGCAGGTCCCCACACAGCTCTTCATCTCTCTCCTGACACACCAGACCTCATGGTTTACTGGACCCTGTCCTATATACCCTTTTAGACCACATGGCTGCTGCTTCTCTTCCAGCCCATATGGCTTCTTTCTCCTTCTCTCTCAGCCTGCCCTTATTTTAAATTCTTGGCCCAGAACTTCCTATATGACCTCATATCTGGCCCCTCCTATGATGTGCCATTTTCACCAGTTCCCTTGTATCTTTTACCTTCTTTTGGGTGCAATCTTTAGTCAGGGCAAGAGTTCCTTGTGGCACAGGGACATCTGCCTCACCTAGCTATGTCACAAGTCACTATATAGTTTTAAAGTCAGTACACTTTTTGCCCTGGGTGGCAGTCCTCTTCCTTCAAGAAAGATTTACAGCTACTAGCTTTCCACTGTAATGTAAAGTATCTTAAACTCCTTATTGTCCACTTCCCCTTTCCCCCAACCAAGGGCTGTGGGGTTTTCTCCTATTTTCAGGGTACCCCTCTCTGTACACTGTAACAGCCTGACCCAGGCCCCGCTGACCTTTCCCTCCTAACTGGGAGCCAGGGCTCGTGGTTGGGAGGCTCCCACCTTAAATCTCCCAGCTAACCACTTATCTGAGACATTAGTCAAAGCATTGCTGGGAGACTCAAATGTACTGAACATTGTATTCAAAATTCTTTTCAAAGAATGGTTCTTGTATGGTTGGAAGTGATATGTTGCCGAACAATTTGTAGAAGAATGATGAAATGTCAGGGAAGAAGATGACAGTCTTCCCTAGTTATCTTAGTGGCTGGGGATGAGCAGCACCTTTGCTGACTGCTCCCACTCTCCACTGCCCAAGCACAGACCAATCACAGGGAGGCTTCCAGGTCACTCCCCAGAGAAAGTAGAGATGGTGGGGCAAGAGCTGAGGGGGGAGGAGTATCTTAGTCAAGAGAGGGGACAGCCCTGGGATGACCCAAAATCATTTTCAGTCACTAGACACCCCATGGTCCAGATTAAGCCAGTTTGTTTTGCACAGTGGGTTTTTAAAAATTGAATTAGTTGCTAACATTTAAAAATTAGGCGATTTTATTTAAAAATCCAGATTTCTAGCCCATTTTGAGAAGTCAGAAGATTTTGAC
The DNA here is from genome assembly GCF_014824575.4 of Sturnira hondurensis. Taxonomy (NCBI): domain Eukaryota; kingdom Metazoa; phylum Chordata; class Mammalia; order Chiroptera; family Phyllostomidae; genus Sturnira; species Sturnira hondurensis. The sequence goes on from NW_028091508.1 coordinate 1,396,571, forward strand.
ACTACTGGTCCCCACATCCATGCATGTAACAATTTCAGGAGCTGCCCTGGCCCTTTAGTTTACCTATAATTTTCTTTTTTTTCTTTATTTTACTTTATTTTTATTTTTTAAAATATGTATTATTGATTATACCATTACAGTTGTTGTTCTATTCCCCCCCTTCATTCTCCTCCACCCTGCACACCCCTCCCCCACAATTCCCCCCTTAAGTTTATGACCATGTGTCACAAGTTCATTAGATTCTATATTTCCCATACTATTCTTGCCCCCCCCCCCATTTATTTTCTACCTACTGTCTATGCTATTTTCGGTATCTTCTTCCCCCGTCTCCTCCTCCCACTCCCCTGTTGCTAACCCTCTATGTGTTTTTCATTTCTATGGTTCCACTCCTGATCTAGCTGCCCTCTTGGTTTGCTTTTGTTTTAGGTGTGGTGGTTGATAACTGTGAGTTTGCTGTCCTTTCACTGTTCATATTTTTTCATCTTCTTTTCCTTAGATAAGTCCTTTTAACATTTCATATAATAAGAGCTTGGTGATGATGAACTCCTTGAATTTGATCTTATCTGAGAAGCACTTTACCTGTCCTTCCATTCTAAATGAAAACTTTGCTGGATAAAGCAATTTTGGATGTAGGTCTTTGGATTTCATGAGTTGGAATACTTCTTTCCAGCCCCTTCTTGACTATAAAGTCTCTTTTGAGAAATCCGCTGACGGTCTGATGGGAACACCTTTGTAGGTGACTGTCCCCTTATCTCTTGCTGCTTCTAGGATTCTCTCCTTCATTTTATTTATGTTGTCTTCCTAGGATCTGGATAGAGCTGCCAAATACAGCAGCACAGACTGTGCATTGCACAAGTTCAGAGTCATTTTGTTAGCTAGTAGGAATGGTGCCCCTGGAAGTATGAAATATGGTGGCCCTGCCCCTGTTTTTACTTGTATTTTGGATCTCTGAATTAGGAATTTTAACATATGATGTGCAGTTTGTCCTCAAGTTATATTTTAAAAAGTCAAGACTCCCTCCTATCTCCATATATTAGCACTGCTTATTTGTGGCTAGTGGCATTATAATCATATTTTATTCTTTTTTTGATTTTTTCACATTGTCCTTTTTTCTGTAATGAACGCATATTACTTCTTTAGTCAGAGAAGGAAGAAAATGACAATAAATGTTACACCAAGAAAACAGCAAATGAGATGTCTTGATATTTGGCAGGTAGGAAAGAGAGACCAGTATTTCCTGCAGGCAAGTGGCTGGAAACAAGCAACTGGAGGATTTCTTTTTTTTTATTTAATTATTTTTCAAGTACAGTTTTCTGTCTATTACTCCCATTCCATCCCACCCCCCCATGCTCCCCCCTCCCTCCCATTTCCACACTTCTCAGTTGTTGTCCGTGTATCCTTTATATAGGTTCCTCTAAATCCCTCCCTTATTTCCCCTGAATTTCTAATGAGGCCAGGAGTCCAGGGAATGTGTCACAGCGGGGCTGTGATTACCCTCTGAATCTAACAGCCTCCTTTAGAAGTAACTAAGTGCACAGTATCCTAGGGACACAAGTAGATGGGAAGCTAGCTCGAGAGCAGAGTACACTGCTCTAGCAATGAGGGTGAGGTTTGCTTGCTTTCTCTCTCTCAGTGATCATCGACTTGAAGCCTGGGAGAAGCTTCATTGTCAAGCTGGGGCTAGTGAGTACAAGTTCATTTAGAATTGCACTAATGAAATCCAAGTGTTGGAGCCAGAAACAGCAGAAACGGCCTTGTGTTCTGAAACCACAAACCAGGAAGCTGGAAAGGGTGGGTTGGGGTATTGGAGGGAGTGGTTAGGTGCTCCCTGGCGCTGGAAGTGCTGTGGGCCAGAGGGGTTTCACTACTGCCTTGGAAGCAGTAGATTATAGTCAAGTAAACTACGAATCTTTTCATATTCCACTCTCCTATTCTGTAAAGTGGGGGTAATAATACCATTTTTACAGGGTTGTCATAGGAATGCAATTGTTTGACTTTAAAGGAAGTTAGTTTCCCTTTCAAAAAAAAAAAGTCAGTATGTTAATCCCTTATAGAGATCAGCAGAAAATGGCCACTGTGGTAGACAGGGGGTTAAATACACCACCATATTCTGTATTTGGTGCTGTATTTTGACATCACCTTGACCCCAGGAATGAATAATTTATAATAACTTCATCTTTTAACTTTTCATTTTGAAATAATTTTAGACTCACAAAAAAGTTGCAAAAACAGTATGGAGAGTTCCTATGTACCCTTTACCCAGCTTGTCCTGATGTTACCATCTTACATAACCATAGTCCCATTTTTAACACCAGGTTGTTAACACTGGGGCAGGTGTGCTAGGTGAACCACAGACCTTACTTGGATTTCAGCAGTGTTTCCCCTAATGCCCCTTTTCTGTTCCAGGACCCTATGTTGAATTTAATTGTTGGGTTTTTAATCCTAACAATTAAACTACAAACGAATTGTAGTTTCTTCCAGGCTATGACAGCTTCTTGTCTTTCATAATCTTAATACTTCTAATGAGCACGTGTCAGTCATTCTGCAGAATGTCTCTCAATCTGATTTTCTCTGATGTTTTCTCATGATTAACTTAAAATATTCTATTATGCATTTTGGGCAAGAATATCACAGAAGTGATACTGCATTCTTTTCAGTGCACCCTACCAGTGTGATCATGATGTCATTGTCTTCTAATAACTTAAAAAAAAACAGGTACGTCCAAGTATGGAGATTTAATAACTTACCTGAGGCCTACAGTTTTGAACCAAGCAGAATCCTAGGCTACATAAAAATGGTCTTGGGAGCAGGAAGGGTTTACAAATGTTAGATGTATAGGTAAGAGAGTGGGGCCACACTGGGACTTCAGTTGTCATTTGCCTGTAGGTGTGAACTAAACTATGACCCCCTCCCAGGAAAAAAAAAACATAGAGGTCTGGGATCACCAACTGATTGATCAGAAGTCAGTAACTTTAAGAGGACAGGTGGACACAGTCGGAGCTGGGGAATCAGCTCCAGGGGAGGCTCTGCTCAGCGGAGCTTGCTGTGGCCACAAAGAAATGCAGGCCCAGTGCGGTCAGATCTTCCAGTTTTTAAAGAGCATCCAGCAATCTGATTCCCACATGAAATAGCCTGATTTCTAATATTTCCCCCTGTTCTATTGAGATATAATTCACATATAAAATTGTGTGAGTTTAAGGTGTACAATGTGATGCTTTGATACATGTATCTATTGCAAAATGATTACCACAGTAAGGCTAGTTAACACATTCATTGCCTCACATAATTACAATTTTTTTGATGTGTGGTGAGAACATTAGAGATCTCCTCTCTTAGCAATTTTCAAGAATATCATAAAGTCTTGTTAACTATGGTCACCATGATGAATATTAGGTCTCCAGGACTTATTTGTAGAGTTTTAAGTTTGTATCTATTAATCAACATCTTCCATTTACCCCACCACCAACCTTGTAAAGCATCGTTTTACTCTCTGTTTCTGTATGTTTGGCTTTTGTTTTAGATTGCACATATAAGTGAGATCATACAGTATTTGTCTTTCACTTGGCATGATGCCCTCCAGATCCATCAATGTTGCAAATGGCAGTATTTTCTTCGGTTTATGGCTGAATAATATGCTATTGTGTATATATAGCACATTTTAAAAGTCCATTCATTGGCTGACAGGCATTTGGGTTATTTCCATGTCTTGGTTATTGTGAATAGAGCTGTAGTGAACATGAGGGTGCAGATATCTTCTCCAGATAGTTATTTATGAGGCCTCTGTAGTATTTTCCATAGTGGCTGTACCAATTTACATTTCTACCATCAATGCATGAGGGTTCCCTTTTCTCCATATCCCCATCAGCGCTTACTATCCCTTCTCTTTTCAATGCTATCTACTCTAACAGGTGTGAGGTGGTATCTCATTGCGGTTCTGATTTGCATTTCTCTGATGATTAGTTATGTTGAACATGTTTGCATGTATCTATTGGCCATTCGTATGTCCTCTTTGGAAAAATGTCTATTCGAGTCCTCTGCCAATTCTTAATTATTTGCTATTGAGTTGTATGAGTTCCTTATATATTTTGGATATTGACTCCTTATCTGATATGAGGTTTGCAAATATTTCCTCTCACTCTGTAGGTTGCCTCTTTATTCTGTTGATTGTTGCTTTTGTTGTGCAAAGACTTTTAAGCTTGATGTAAATGCATTAATTTAAAAATCATAAGAGCAACCTTATGAGAGCCAAACAAATCACATCTTTTTGCTGGGCATGGTTCACATATCACTCTGGGCAAGGAAAGCAGAAAGCTTAGAGATGATCTTTGAGGTGAAAGAGGGGGAAAGAAGCAGGCTCCAAGACCTAGAAGTCTTGGTCTGATGGCCTATGCAGCAGGTGAGGGCAGCACCCCAAAGGGCAGTTAAGGGGGGTTAGGAGAAGGTAGGAATACCAACACTAAGAAATGCTTCACAAAGGCAAAGAACAGTGTGGCAGAGACTGCCAGAGACCCATTCCTTCTGAATAACAAAATACCGATACTACTGGGGCTCATTGCCACTTTGAACAAAAGGCTATCTTCCATTCTTTCTTAATTAAGTATGGTCATTGAAATGTAAGAGAAACTGTGTAGGGTTTCCAGGAAATCTCCTTAAGAGAGAAGGAGCACACCCCTTTTTCTTCCTTTCTTTCTTCTGGTTGCTTGGAATATGGATACAATGGCTATGCACAAGCAACCATCTTGGACCATGAGGTGATAGTGGAACATCAGGACAGGAGTCTGGGTCCCTGGTAACCATGGAGTTATTTGAGCAATCCTGGATTCCCTATCTCAAGGCTTATTATTGCAAGAGAAAAATTAATTTCTCTATTATTTAAATCACTGATACGTTGAAGAGCTGGGTTGCATGCACCTTGTGCAAGAAATGAGGAAAAATTATCTAGTGTGAAAAGGATCCAGATAGCAAGTCCCATCTGAGATTAAATCAGTATTTCTCAAAATGCTCCTTTTCCCAACCAGACATCAAGGTTGCCCTGTGGTGACCACGTGAATAGGGAACCAGCCACCCCAAATCTTCTAAATCAGCCTCTGTGGAGGTAGATCTTAGAAGCTGCATTATAACTTGTTCTTCAGTGGTTTTATGTACATTAAAGCTTATGATCTAAAGTAGAGAAAGAATGTTTAGAGTGTACAGAAAGAAGTAGACTATTGACCATTTATATAAATCTCATTTGGCTGAAGAGGGGGATTGTTATGTGGTGCCCTCCTTGCAGGAGAGTTAGACATCTCTGTCTTGAGGAACTGAGGCAAAGCAATGAGATTTGCTTTGGTCAATCAAGTGTAAGCAGAAGTGACACGTGTCTCTTCTAAGCAGAACCTCTTAATACTAGCACGTTTTACCATGGCTCAGTAATATTACAAGTAAACACTATCCTATCAGCATGGGTCCTGGTATGAGATAACATGGAAAGAGCCTCACTCCACCTGTGCTGCATATAACTTTTCATGTTAAGCCACTGATATTTGAAGGTTGTTATTGCAGCAGAACCTAATCCATTCTGACTGACAGCAGCTAAGTTATCTAATGCTAATTCACCTAGTTGCCTCTGCACCTAACTATAAATATAATTTTCTTTAATATACATAAGGAATTTTTTTACTTAATTTCTTTGAAACATTTTCTAAATGTGTACTATTTTTATCTTTGTGGATGTCTTTTTTTATCTTCTGTCTTCTGAATAACCTTTCTTTAATGTGTATGTTTAGCCCAACAAATATTTTTAGACCTGCAGCATTTTGTACAGGATTTACCAGATTCATTGCTTTTGATTATTGCTATCTCTTTCTTGATTTTTTTTGTTTTGTACTTTGAATGCCTGAGTGTACTTCATGAACTCAACCAAATTAATATGTAATTCTCTCCTATTTAAGAAGGCGTTGGCAGTTTGACAGGAAGGAGAAGATTCAAAATTGTATTGAATTTGACTCTTATTTTTCAAGATACTTAATTCATAAAGGCATTCTTGAATTATGAGGTACAATGATACATATAACATTACTACCAAGTACATTTATTACTAAATTATAAAAAATTGTAGAAAAGATCTCTAGAAAATCTGGCAAAAAGTCATTAAAGTGTTTGAACATTCATTCATTCAAAAATATTTATCTAATATCTCTAGTCTACCAGGGGACAGTAGGGAATGGCAGGCAGCCGCCCTTGGAAAGGGTTCATTAAGACTAGATGGTTAGAAACCTATGCACCCCAATGTCCATAGCAGCACAATTTACAATAGCCAAGAGTTGGAAGCAGCCTAGGTGCCCATCAGTAAATGAATGGATCAAAAAATTATGGTACATATACACAATGGAATTTTATGCTGCAGAAAGAAAGAAGGAGCTCCTACCTTTTGCAACATCATGGATGGAACTGGAAAGCATTATGCTGAGTGAAATAAGACAGGTGCTGAACGAAAAATACCATATGATCTCACCTTTAACAGGAAGCTAAACAACAAAACAAACAAGCAAGCAAAATATAAGCAAAGACACTGAAATAGAGAACAGGCTGACAGTGACCAGAGGGGAGAGGAGAGGGAATTTCAGGAGAAATAGGGGAGGGATTTAGAGGAACATATATAAAGGATACATGGACAACAACTGAGAAGGATGGAAATGGGAGGGAGGGGGGAGCACGGGGGTGGGATGGGATGGGAGTAATAGACAGAAAACTGTACTTGAAAAATAATTAAATAAAAAATTGGGAAAAAAAAGAAAGGAAGAATATACTCTTACCCTTTGTGACAGCATGGATGAAATTGGAGAGTATTATGCTTAGTGAAATAAGCCAGGTGGTGAAAGACAAATACCATATGATTTCACCTATAAGTGGAATCTAATCAACAAAACAAACAAGTCAGCAAAATAGAACTAGAGACCTGGAAATAAAGAACAAACTGAGAGTGTCCAGAGGGAGGGTTATGGAGGATAGCAGGGGAAAGAAGGAGAAGGGTCAAGGAACATGTATAATGGACCAATGGACAAAGACAATGGGAGGAAGATTGAATGTGGGAGGTGGGGGTGGGTAGGGCAGGGGAGAGTAATGGTGGAAAAATGGGAGTAACTGTAATTGAACAACAATAAAAAAATTTAAAAAAGACTAGATGGTTAGAAAGAAGGAATTCCTACCCTTTGCGACAGCATGGATGGAACTGGAGACTATTATGCTAAGTGAAATAAGCCAGTTGGCGAAAGACAAATACCATATGATCTCATGTATAAGAGGACTCTAGTGAACAAAATTAACCAACAAGCAAAATAGAACCAGAGACATGGAAACAGGGATCAGACTGACAGCGCCATAGGAAGGGGGTAGGGGGCAATGGTGGAAAGAAAGGGAAGGAATTAGTCAAAGAACATGAATGAATGACCCATGGATGTGGACAACAGTGTGGGGATGGACTGTGGGAACGAGGAGTAGGATGAGATGAAGCAGGACAAAGAGGGAAAATGGGATAACTTTAATACAATAAACAAAAAAGACTAGATGGTTAGAGGAGTCAGTGGTTATTAGGGCTAGTGGCATGGCTGAGCAAGTCACCTCCCGTCCCCAGAGCCTCAGTTGCTTCATCTCTAAAATGCCGATGGTGATAATTCACATGGTTATATGAGAAATGAATAAATTCATGTATATAAAGTGACACAAAGCTAGCCAAAAGCAAATGTTCATAGAGTGGTAGTCTTGCTGACCTTAGATATATATTCTAAAGTGGGGATGCAAGGTTTATCAACAGAGGTTGCTTTTTTGGAGAAAAGTGTGGCAGTGGAGAAAGAAAGATGGTGGCAGAACTGAGGGGAAGTCATTCGTTTAGTTCAAGACACCTAAGTGTGCTTATTGGCAGAGGGAGGGTGAAAAAATATAGATGACTCCAGAGGTGGGCAATAGGTGAAACTAAGCCTTGGAAAACCTAGACTGGTGTAGAATCTGAGGCAGAGAAATTAGACTCAACCCAGAGAGGCGAAACCACTTCTTGTGAGGCAGCAACAAAGCTTAGAATGAGAGCATGGAGATGTCCAAGACTCCTAAGGGAGGGAGGCAAGGTGGAGAGCTCTCAGCTAGGGGTCTCTGCAGGGAGGAGGATACTGATGAGGCAGCTGGAAGCAGCTGGGAAAAGTTGGCAAATAAGGGTAGTTCTGAAGACCCAGTGTCTTCAGGCCCTTCTTGCTCGTCCTGCTCCAGGGCTAACCAAGTGCTGGGAGACCAATGGAATGACACTGGGCAGAAACATCCTCTCCTTCCCTGGCTTTTTAAAAACCGACTTCCTTCATTCCTTTAAAAATATTTAAAAGAAGCCATAAGATTTCTAATCAGAAAAGCATGCATTTTTTTCCTTTTTAGTTTTTTTGGCTCCAGGTTTTCTAGGAATGCAAAAGCAGCCAGGCTGTCACTGCCCTCAGGGACAGTGTAGGAAGGAGAATCTGGTCACATTCCAGTCCCTGAGTCCTTTAATGACTAGTCATTTTTCTTTTGCCTAACAAGGGTCAAACAAGTTAACCTGTTTACAAGGCCCTTTATGACCTGGCCCTGCTCCTCTCTTCCACCACACCTCACCACCCATCCTCTCCCCAAAAGTTCCACATGTGTTCTTGTGTAGAAGGCTATACAAGCTTTTATATAAAAACTTATAACGCTTTGCCTAAGATGCTCCCACTTCCATTGAGATGCGACCATCTCAGAGACTGGAGGCAGTGGGACCACAGAAAATACGGAAGCTGTGTTGTCGTGACTGATGGTGGAGATCCTGTGCTGTGCCTGTGCTTGCCCCTAGGTCTTCCCTCTGCGTGCAACATAATCCTAATTTCTACTCATCCACTTGCATGTGGAGAGTGGGAGGAGCATTTAGGGGACAAGAGAGGTAGGGGAAAGAAACTGTGGGGGACCAGGGGCTGGGGCTGGTAATAGTTCCTTACTTAGGTTAGGGCTGAAAGTCCTTTCACTTCTGTTGCCCGAAAACCATGTTGTACTTTGTGATGTGATGTGATGTGATGTGATGTGATGTGATGTGATGTGATGTGATGTGATGGCCTCACCTTTGTCAAAATGTGGATGCTGAAGAGTCATCCGCTGATTGAGGCAGTTGACTTTGGAATTGGAGTATCTGAGTTTTGGTCCCACTTTACTACTTACCAGCTGTGAAATTCATTCAAGCAGGTTGCTTAACTTCCCCCAGCATCTGAGAAATGAGCATGATGATAATAGCTACCCTCTCCAAGAGGTGCTGCAAAGATGGGAGGGGGAATGGTGCACTCAGGGCTGCCTGGCATAGGGCAGAGCACAGGCTGTCAGCAGGTGATTAGTATGAGCTGGGGATGGGCTTTGTGAACTGAGTTCCAGGGAATTTGGGGGCATCTTGCTCCCCACACATAGCTCCCATAACCTCTCCCCAAGGCCAGAAGGGGCAGTAGAGGTTCTGAGGTTTTCAGCCTGATTAGGGGCTGGAAAGGAGGCTCCAGATCTTGTGGTCCCTTGAATTCTGCTGCTTCTCTCTCCCTCTGGTGAAAGCAGCTCTACAACTCACAAAGTAACCCTTTTAAAAATGGCTTTTGCATTAGCTGAAGTGCCCCCGGGGGTAGCAGGGTCCCTCCCTCGACCTCAGAGTGGTGGTAGATTGCACTTCTTGGCAGAGGTGGCTGCAGGGAGTGCCTGGGTCAATAGCAGAGCCTTTCCTGGAGTCACTCTGCTCTACTCTGGTCTGCTTGCCCACTCTGTTGTGGGGTGGGCAGTCTGGTGAGTGGATCTAGGCCAAGATGGGCTCTGGACTGCTAGACTGGGCAGGCAGGACCCAACCAGACAACCACTAAGTATTGTCCTGTAGGATCCTTTGAATCCTAGGAATCCTGGATGTCGGTGGGAATATGTAGGGAGTGGGATAGGCAGTGATGGAATTGGATCCAGGATCTGAAGTGAGGCTGTAGCCCAGTAGCCCCAATTAGCCTCTTTCTGCCTGGTATCCTATTTGGTGGCTGTCATAATAAGATAGTGATTGACAGCATCAGCCCCAAGCTCAACAAACTTAGGTGTGTGATTCAAGCTTTGCCTCTTGCTAACTATGGCATTGGGGAAATAACTTATTTGGACCTCAGTTCCTTCATCTGCAAAGTGGAATTGTTAAAGTAGCTTCCTCAAGTTGATGCGCTCTTATAGGTTTGGTATATTTGGTTCACGCTCAACCTGTGTAGTCTGAATGATTGTGCCCTCCTCCCTCCCTGCCCCCTGGTACCCATATGTTGATATCTAATACCCAATGTGATGACCTTAGGAGGTGAGGCCTTTGGAAGGTGCTTCGATGATGAGGATGGGGCCCTGATGAATGGGACTAGTGCTCTTATAGGGACCCCAGAGAGTTCTCTCACCCTTTCTGCTCTGTGGGGTCACCGGTAGGTGAGGGCTGACTATGAGACTTGAAGCAAACTCTCACTAACACCTTTGCCAGACACCCTGCTGGTGCTTGGACCTTGGACTTCCCTACTTCCAGAACTGTGAGAAATAAATTTCTGTTGTTTATAAACCACCCTACTCATGATTTTTGTTATAGCAGCTGAAGGTCTAGAACACACTACAGCCCTGCAGACATGATTAATCAATGGCAGTATCTTTCCTACTGAGCCCAGAGAGCCTCAACTATTGTCCCTAGTGCCTGTTAATCAATGAGGGCTGATGTTCAGGACAAAATCTATAAGTTATTTCCATCATGTACTTGGGGCCTTGCCAGGCCAAGGGTTTTAAGCTACATCACAATGGCACCCTCTTCACCTCACTTAAGACTGAATAACCTGCAATTATTTCAGGTAGGCACATTCTAGCTTTTATTGCACTGGAGAAGTTGCATCAGGCAATATACTTACAAATTAATGTGCAAAGTCATTTAGAGGAAGATAATTTATCTGAGAACAAACTTTGGTGTATCTTTTGCCTGTTCAGACCTATTATGATGATGTGAGAGCGTATCAGGTTTTGACAACTAGGTGAAATAATGTGCTTAAAGTACTTAGCACAGTACCTAGAACATGGTATTGCTTGGTAAGAGTTAGTTATCACTAATAGCAAGATATCAGTGACTGTAGCCCACAGGGTGGGAACATAAATCATTGTTTAGTTAGGATTAGGTTTTGCTGCATAAACAGAAACTACTCTGCTTGGTGTCACGCCCATAATTTACCCCATGTTCCCATCCTACTTTCCTGGGATCCATGAATCCTTGTTTTGAGGCCTGCTTCTGGGGAACCTAGCATAGGACAACTGCCATTACTGATATTGGGATCAATTTGATACCAAATCAGTTCAACCAATCAGAACTCAGCAGACTCCTCATCCCTCCTGGCCTTCTCATATCACTAGTACATAACATGTGTTCTGGGTATGGATTAATTGATTGAATCCTCACAGTAATGCTATGAAGTTGGTACTCCTATCATCTGCATTTCTTGATGAAGAAACTGAGAACCAAAGAGGTCAATGACTTGCCCAAAGTCTCACAGCTAGTCAGTGGCAGAGCCTGAATTCAAACCTAGGCAGTTTGGTTCTTAACATCTGGGTCTTAACGGAACATCTATAGCTCATCGCTACCAGACACCCAAGAAGACTCAGTAACTGAATGGCAGGAGTTGTTCGTGTAAGCAAAAGATCAGTTGGGAAGTGAATTATCCAATGCTAATAAAATAACTTGGTTGGAAAATCAACCAAAATGTCTATGAGAAGAAATTTTTGATAAGGCTAGGCAAAATAAATTTTTAAAAGTGAGTGATTTTTGAAAAAAAAATGTTTGTGAGTAATGTTTTCCTGGGGCCTTGCTGGTCATTGATTGGGGTTGCCTCTGCCTCTGGATATCTTAGCTTTAGGGTCTTATAATCCAAACCAGAAATAGTTCCTGTAGGGTCTCCTGCCTGAAGACCTGGGTGGCAGGTAAGTACACATGTAATGCCCCCCCCCCACACCTAAAGGCTGGAGGTGCCATCTTAAGAAAGCTAAAAAGGCCCAAGCTGCTCCCATGAGGCCCCTGTTGTCTGATTCCTCCTCACAGAAGTTGAGGTCATCTCATTGAGGTGATGGCTTAGAGCAATGGTGTTGGGGGTGCCACTGGAGGCTGAAGCTAAAGTAAGGGAGGCACAGAATTTAAGGCAGGGGACTGGAATTTTCAAGATGGCATCTTTACTCTCATGATGGCTGTATGGCTGACAGAGTGGGATGCTGGCCAGCACCTCTCTCTTTCTGTCTCTGTCTCTCTGTTTCTCTCTCTCTCTTTTAATATGACCTCTTTTCATGGCTAGCTTGGCCTTCTTCACAGCATGAAAGTTTCATGGTAGTATGACTTCTGATATGATGGCAGGCTTCCACCCAGGAGTGAAAGCATAGGCTATGCACCTCCTAAAGGCAAAGCCTAGATTTGGCACAGCATCAATATTGCTAAACTCCATGGGTCAAGCCAGTCACAGTGGCTAACTCAGCTTTCAGGGGAGGGGAAAAAGGATCATGGAGTTTTAGGTGGAGGGTTGACCAAGATTTACTCTGCTATGGACTATATGATGTAAAGAAAATATACAGTTTTAGACTTCCGCCAAGATGGAGGCATAGGTGGAAACACTGTGCCTTCTCCCACAACCAAGTTTGAATACAACAAAGGTTTGGAGAAACAAAGACACAACCAAAGGACAGAAAATTGAATTATACGGAAGTCTGACTACATCTAACCGTTCAACGGGGAGGGTAAGAGGGGCGGAGCCAGCAGCGAGCAGGGTCGGGCAGGACAAGGCCCCTGACCCAGGTGCACAGGCAGACGGGAACCAGTTGGGGTGCGGGGCAGACCGTGGGCGCATATTCCCGCACAGTGAGACAGACCACGCAGGCCCCAGGGGGCGAGGGCTGATGGCGGTGGCACACTTGCGTGCAGTGGGACGAAACCCGTGGGCCTGGTGACGGCAGCAACTGCGGCACCGGTGAGGGCCGTGGCGGCAGGTGGCTGACAGGACGCCATAGTCCCTCTTTGACCCCGCCCCCACATACAGCGTCAAAACCCAGCGACTTAGTTGCCCTGCAATACCAGTGAGAGCCATTGTCTCTCTTTGACCCTGCCCCCACATACAACGTCACAACCCAGCGACTTAGTTGCCCTGTTCTAGTGAACACTTTGGGGCTCTGATCCTGCTATAGAACAGGCACGAACAACCCAAAAGATGGCGCAAGAAGAACTCAAAGCCCCAGAGCCAATAACTCTCAGCGACCGAGAAATTGCCAGCCTCTCAGAAGCACAATTCAAAACACTGTTTATTAGGATGCTCACAGAACTGGTTGATTATAGTCACAAATTAGAGGAACATATGAAGGCTAAACTAATTGAAATGAAGGGAGATGCACAGGAAACCAATAGTGATGGAAAGGAAACTGGGACTCAAATCAATGGAATGGACCAGAAGGAAGAACAAAACATCCCACCAGAAAGGAATGAAGAAATGAGAATTCAAAAAAATGAGGAGAGGCTTAGGAACCTCCAGGACATCTTTAAACGTTCCAACATCCGGATTATAGGGGTACCAGAAGGGGGAAAGAAACAGCCACGAGTGGAAAACTTATTTGAACAAATAATAAAGGAGAACTTCCCCAGTCTGGCAAAGGAAATAGACTTCCAGGAAATCCAGGAAGCTCAGAGAGTCCCAAAGAAGTTGGACCCAAGAAGGAACACACCAAGGCACATCATAATTACATTAGCCAAGACTAAAATGAAGGAGAGAATCCTAGAAGCAGCAAGGGATAAGGGGACAGTCACCTACAAAGGAGTACCCATCAGACTGTCAGCGGATTTCTCAAAAGAGACCTTACAGGCAAGAAGGGGCTGGAAAGAAGTATTCCAAGTCATGAAATCCAAAGACCTACAGCCAAGATTGCTTTATCCAGCAAAACTTTCATTTAGAATGGAAGGACAGATAAAGTGCTTCTCAGATAAGGTCAAGTTCAAGGAGTTCATCATCACCAAGCCCTTATTATATGAAATGCTAAAGGGACTTATATAAGAAAAAGAAGATGAAAAATATTAACAGTGAAAGGACAGCAAACTCACAGTTATTAACAACCACACCTAAAACAAAAGCAAACCAAGAGGACAGCTAGATCAGGAGTGGAACCATAGAAATGAAGAACACATGGAGGGTTAGAAATAGGGGGGTGAGAGGGGGAGAAGGGGGGAGAAGGCACAGAAAATAGCATAGACGGTAGGTAGAAAATAGATAGGGGGAGGGCGTGAATAGTGGGGGAAATATAGAATCCAAAGAACTTGAGACACGTGGTTATAAACTAAGGGGGGGGGGAGAATGGTGGGGGAGGGAGGGTGCAGGTGGAGGGGAATGAAGGGGGGGAACAGAACAACTGTAATGGTATAATCAATAAAATATATTTTAAAAAAAGAAAATATACAGTTTTATAGTTAAGCTACTAGGATGTTGGGGTTGTTTGTTATAGCAGCTGGTCTGTGCTAACTAATACACCCTGTCACAACTCACATGGAGGGCTTATCGCATCTTACCTCAGAAGAAGTCCCTTCCACATGGAGCGTCTAATAAATGAAGCAAGAGTGAGGGACAATGGAAGACACTATACAGAGAATATCCTTTGGTTCTTGTAAAGGCCTCAGTTTTCTGATTTCCAAATTATTTTTTGCATTAAGGGAAAATAAGTTCAAGTAAGTGATATATGGACTCATATTTTGTTCAAAGAACAGGGGTCATTAGGGAAATCAAGCTGAAAGTAAAAATGATTTCTAGCCAGAATGGACTGTCTTGAAATAATGAGCTTTCCACCCCTGGGGAGCACTGCCTAGTGTCACTGGGATGTTGTTAAAGGAATTCCAGTCACCATTACTTCCATTACCCAGACTAGTTTTACTGAAATTCAGGGAGATCCAAGTTTGATGGGAATTTTTTTTTATTCCAGGAAACTACATGGTTAGAAATCTAAGCTCTGGATCATACCAAGCAGGCAACTAGTCATTTTTCCAATCTGTACATTTGAGCCTGAGAGATCAGTTTGACATGAATCATGTATCTTCTTGATTCAAACTCTCCAACAATTCCTTGTGGCACTTGGAAGAGAGTTAGAATTCCTGCTGTGGCTAGTAGCTTCACAGGCTTTGACCCTTTCATGTCTCATTGGCTTCATCTCCTACCCTCATCCTCAGGACTTATCTTCGGCCACACTGGCACACACTTTGCACAATCCCACTGCTTCCCATGCTGATGGCATGCTATTCTCCCTATCAAATTGCCACCTTTATTTCCACTCAGGGTCACCTCATCAGGGGACCTTCCCTGATCAACCTAAGTAAAATAGAGACCCCCATTATTCTCCACCCCTCTGCTATATTTCATTTTTCTGTCATCAATTTATTTGCTTACTTGTTTATCTTTTTGTCTTCCCATATAAAGTATTAATTCCATGAGACACCTTGGCTATCTCACATCCACTGTTGAATAATTAGAACCCATAACTGTGCCTGGAACAGAGCAAACATTCAAGAAATCAATGAAACTCATGGGGAAATGAAAGAATATTTGGAGCTCTCCCTGCCTCTGGCATAGAATGGGCAACCATTGACTTTGTGGGGGAAAACCATTGACTGAATGGATGGGAAGATTGGCTGTGGCTTCACATTGTCACTTAAATTGTGGATACATGCAGCATGGTGATTTTGTTCTTCAGAAGGGTCTCTGAAATCCAAAAAAGAATAATGTGGGAAACTGCAGGATGGGGTCAGCCCATGAGGGTCCTGCTTAGCTCTGTCTTGCACTTCCTAAAACTCTTCCACCTACCTCCTCCATGAACCACTGCACACCTTCCAGCATAGGTGTCTGATCCAGCAAGGAGTGGGTAAGCAAGTGAATGTCTTAAGGTCTGATTCAACAGTCCATCAACACTCTGGGTGTATAGGTGAGCTGCTAAGAGGACTGGGTGGATGTAACATATAGTCAGACTTTGGAAAGCTAGAGTTTGGATAGTGTTGTAAAAGGGCTTTCACCCTTTCCCTTTCTGCCATGCAGGCAGTTGGCAGGCCTTGTATTGGATTGCCTTTGGGGAGGAATGTGCCAGGGCTCAGGGCAAAAGTGTCCTTTGAGATTTCTGTTGTTCCTGCTGAAAACCTAAACATATTGAGGGTAGGTTTGTGGGAGGAGCAGAGTGATTTGGAAGGCTCAGGAAGGCAAGAGAGGTGCTTCTCTCAGACTAAGGAAAAGAGATATTCACTGGCTGGGGAAGATGCCAGAGGCCAGTGGGTCCCAGAACAGTGGGAAGGCAGAACAATCCCAGGGAGAAATTGGCACCTGGCATGTGTCCATGGACAGAGACTGGAGGAACATGAGTTCTCAGTCTTGCTACATGGCCCTGCATCCCAGTGCCCTACAGGAGTGGAAGCAGCAGAGAGAACCCAGAGCTGAAGCTGCCACACAGATGGAATGGTGGAACTCTCAGGGAAGTTGATGACTAAAGACCCTGTGCCCCATGTTTTGGCTGCATAAGATACCTTGACACTACAGCCTGGGTTGAGTGGAAGGAGCCCCTAAGACGCTGAGGTGGAGGATCCTGCTAGCACCATGAGGTTCAGAATGGGAAACTAGGACACTTATGGATAGTAGAGAGAAGTGACCGTCCTTGACTTTTGAGACAGGGATTCATATCCACGCTGATAATTTTTGGTGGGCTAAGCACTGAGTGAAGGAGAAGATTGCCAGAAGGATGGCAATGTTTCTGGTTGATTAAGGGGATGACAGAGTCTGTACTTTATTTCTAGGGTGTCCTTGAGGAGCTCCAGGGAAGTGGCTTCCCCTGTGCTCTTTTATCTACAGTAAGGAGGTGATCCATGCCCAGTAGTGCCAGAAGTACCATCACACCTTCCTTTGTGTAAATAATGTCTGATAGAAATGAGGTATGAGCAGCTGTTATAAAGAACATTTCACTGTGAAATGCTCTCCTGTGGACACCATTGACTTTCCTTATTTAGAGCTATTTCAGCAGAGAGTCTGTAACTTCCTTGGTTCCTGCCAGCTGCTAGTCTCCTTGTCTAAGTCCAGAAGGGAAAGCCTCAGGTGTCTCTCCAGGACCAGCCACTCCTCATAGCACCACTGACTTTCACCTGGTCAGGAGTCAATGTGGAAAATGCTTGTCTCCTCCTCCCTGGACTGGCCCCTGAGCTCCTTTGCCAAGTGAGACAGAAACCCTTCCTGACCTGGGTTTACCTGCTGGTGTAGAAGTCTGTTAGGGTGAGGAGTCGCCGAAGAAGACAGTATTAGAGAACCTGGGGTAGGAGGGTATTTCTTGCATTGAAAAGAGGAAGTAGGGTGTGGAAATAACTGAAGAAATAACAGAAATTGCACTGACTCTAAGGGCCTGGTGACAGACCAATACTGACATAACATTAATTAACAGTAAGACTGGCTGTTAATCTTTACTGAGTTGTTTGCAGTGTACTGAGCACCGTACTAAGAACTGAAATGCATCATCCATTTAACCTCATCCCAGCCCCATGAGGTGGGTCCTGAGTAGGCAGTATTAATCTGCAGAGAATTCATTTAGGAGAGGAGACAAGATACCGTGGCTTCTGAGTAGAATTAAAATGAATTACGGGAATACATTCAGGAGAAATCATGAGGTCAGCTAAGTCTTGTCTGGAGAAAGACAGAGCGAGGAACTAAGGCATGTGGAAGTGCAGGATGTTTTTTGTCCTCTTACCCCAAGAGTGAATTTTAATCAAATGGAATTTAGGTGTCAGTAGAGACTGAACCTGCACAGACACCATTCCTGGTGGCTGAGTAAAAGGACTCTCACTTTAGGATAACATAATAATGAGAAAATGCAAATGAAATAAGTGGTAACTAGAGAAAGAGCCATGTGTGTCTCGATTAACACTACCTTAGGGGAAGGCAGAAAACAGAGGGCAGGAAGGAAAATGCTTGTGTCATGTACAAGAATTGCCCTGAGTGAACTTGGCATGCTTCTGCAGGGCAGGTAATCTCAGGGCCACCACCAGTGATTCTGGCAATCTGCTACTTAGATTTTTCTTCCTGTTCTTACTATCAGAGAGTTGGGCATGTCCCAAAGGAGTAGTTGGGCTAGGCCAATGCATCAGAAGTCCTTGCTCTTGAAATCACTGCCTAAATGAGAAAATTGAAGTCCAGAAAGGTCATGTCACACTAGAGCTCATGTTAGAGCCCAAATATTTTTGAATCTAGTTCAAGCATATTGTTCCTTTTAGCCTTTTATCTAGTTTCTCAAAACCAAAGAGACTGAAGGAAGACAAAGAAGGTTATAATGAACTGAGTACAGAAAGTGGTCACAATCCTTCCCTTCTCTGAATCCTTTTTTTTGCAAGGTGATTCTGAAGTTTTTCCCATCAAGAGACACTTTGCTCTGGAACCAACAGGTCTGATACACCAACATAGGCTCTTGCAGGTTTCCATGCATCTCTTAGAACCCTGTCACTGCCATGGGAGGGCTGGAGGGTGAAGAACCCCATGGAGCAAGCTGAGGTCCCCAGCTGCTGTGGATGCATTAGATCAACAAATGATGGCCCAGATCAGTAGAACAGCTCAGCCAATCAATGTTTATTGTCATACACCAGTGAAGTCCTATGATTGTTCATCACATAGCCCTATTGTGGCAATAGATAACTAACAGAAAGCTGTGGAAAGACACACTATAGAATATAGGGCAGCAGGCTGGTCTTAAGGACTTCAGGAATCTGAAACCCTCTGAGGATTCTGCACTCAGAGATAGAAAAAAATAGATATTATCTATTGCCATCCTCAGAGATGTTGCCCTTGGAGAAAGAAAAAGAAAACCATCATTCTGCACCAGGTCACTGAGACTCACTGTTCCCTTTCCCCCCTCACAGCTACCCTGTACACAATGTTTTGAAGCTGAGTGAGGGAAGGGTTGTGCTCAAGATCACACAGCTAAGAAGTGGCAGAGTATGGATTCTTCACCAGGTCTGATGGACTCCAAAGATCACTTTATCCTTAATCAGCTCTGAATTTTCCATCTAGTTATGGAGTGAGCCTTTGTTATGCTGGGCCCTTTGCCAGTCTTGGGATTTCCTAGTTGAATGCAAGATAGTCTCTTTCCCCAGACAATGGGAAGTCCATGAGAAATAAGGTGTTTGGGGTGTTATGAGGCAAGTCTACTTAAAGTTCAGCTTCCTTCCAGTAGAGAAATACTGGGTCAGAGGATTCTGAGGTGATGAATAATTTTACATGACGGTTTCCAATAACTTGGATGACTTTGATTCCTCCTTATTCCTTATCCTGACATGGGCTTGGGACTTGAGCCCTGGTTATGAGGCAAGGGCTCAAGGATCTGAGGCAAGACTTGATTCAGGGCTATTATTCCACTGAGTTCTGGGTTTGGCCACGTTTTAGAATGGGTTATGGAGAGGGCTCTAGGCTTATACTTAGATTAAACTTTGGCTTGTGTCTGAATTTCCTGGGAATTGCTGGTTTGTTTCCTAGCTAAGTTTTTTGTTTGTTTAGGTTCTATATTTGGCTTTGGACACTAGGGTGCTGGCTGAGCTGGTATCTGAGATGGATAAGGCACGTGGGCTCAGGACAACCACCAGATAGTGATATCCCCTCTTTGATTGTCCTTTCCTTCTCTTGCACAGACAACCCCTAACATCTCATCTCCTAGGAGGTCTTACTCACATTCATTAGGAGAAGGAAACACTTACCCTTTCACCTTGGAGTGGACATATAAAATCGTGCTTTGCCTGGTGCCTCAATCAATTTGCTACTTCCCCAAACAGTATTATACCACTTCCCTGATACTTGCTATTGGTGAATCCTGTATCAATCTATGTCCTAGAATCTAGAGCAGTAGAACTCCAAGGACAGGTTCTGACTGCAAACTGCTAAGGCAGTCCTTTCCAAGAGCCTATAGCCTCTGGGTCAAAGGTAACCTGAATGGGCGGTTGTTGTCAGGCCAAATGCTATGGGGTTCCATTTGTGCCAAGTGAGCTGAGCAAACCTGGAGACTTCGGATACTTTCTTCACTGGATTTTTTTTTTTGGTGGAGAAGGGTTTCCCAAACAGAAGAGTTGGTAGCTGTCCTATTTCTGCAGAGTCTAGGCCAGTTGGTGGCTGTCTACTTATGCTCAGTAAAAAGCTGTAGGACCAGTAAAAGGTTTACAGAATTAAATGCCTAGATTCTGGACTGGAGAAGACAGTATTGACAGATATGGGACCTCGGCTGGAAACTAAACTGAGAGAAGATAGAGGGGCAAGGAGAGGGGAAACTTAATAATCACATTAAAAAATTAAATGCCAGGCTCCAGTGGTTGTTGTTTTCCATCCACTGAGATTCACAACACTTGACATCCAATTATAATTGTGGGTTCCTGTAAAACAGCCCATTAACTGCAAGTATAAATTACTATTGCTTATGTGGAGCAGGCTGCTGGCTTAGTAGCTGATACTGAGGATTACAAAAATTATTAACAAGCAAGTGTCTCTCTGAGTCCTCTTGCTCTGGGGAAGATGTATGGACCCTGGAGGAATGAGTACAGCTGCCAAAGAGCCTGGAACTGCATGTTCTGCCACATGTACAGCTGCCTTTTTATTTGTTGGAGGGAGGGCTTCTTTCTCCAGTAGTCCTCAAATGTTCCTCTGGTTACCTTCCATAGACAGGAGCTACATGGCTGTGTCCAAGGACTGGGAACACACACACACACACACACACACACACACACACACACACTGTAACTCCTGCTCCTACTTTCTGAAGGAAAAAACAACATACATCATTGGATCCAAGGAAACATTTAAAAAAATTCTAGAGGAGTTTATTTTATCCTTTATCTGTTCCAGGGCCAGCAGCTTCCTCTCTCTCCCTATTTCTCTTTCAGACAGCACTGCTTCCTGGAAGGGGGAGGGCAGTGGCTAAGGCTTCTGGCAACACCCTCCCACTGCTCCACCCCATTCCTCTGCCCCCCTGTAGAGCACAATGCTCAGCCTGAGAGAATTTTCTGTTAGGCCCTCTGTATCCATTTCACATCTCTCAGGATTTCCCCAGAGTTTCACATCTATTATTGGTCATGGCTTTCTCTCTCTTCCAGAATTATGAAGATTTTTGCTTACCATCTCATTGATATTTGGAAGGAGAATAGGGTAAACATGTAGGCTAAATTCACCTCTAGAAAACAGAAGCTGTGCATTGCATTTTAAAATTTGGTAAGTTTTTAAGATGGAGGCATAGGTAGACACACTGTGCCTCCTCACACAACCAAAATAAAGACAATAATTTAGAAACAAAAAACAACAAGTACTGACAGAAAATTGAACTGTATAGAAATCTGACAATCAAGGAATTGAAGTAGACATAGTCATCCAGACTGGTAAGAGGGGTGGAGTTGTGTGGCCAGTTGGAGAGGGGTTGTGGGAAAGCAGTGGCTGGTGGATCCTGGGTGTGCAGGCAGCGGCTGGCAGACCCAGTGAGGTCATGGATTGTGGAGAGGAGTGGCACACTAGGCAGCTGGCAAACTGGGTGGTCCCATATTCACGCACAGATAAACCAGGTGAAACTGGGGAGCGAAACAGACTGCACAACCCAGAGTCCCAGCATGGGGAAATAAAACCTCAAAACACCAATTGAAAACACCTGTGGGAGTTGAGGTGCAGGGAGAATCTCCCATACTCACAAGAGAGTTTGTTGGGGAGACCTACAGGGTCCTAGAATGCACACAAACCCACCCATCCAGTAATCAACACCAGAAGGGCCCAATTTTCTTGGGAGAAGAAGAAGTGACTGAAAGCCGGCAGAGAGCAGAGCAAGCACCATTGTGCCCCCTTGGACCCTTGCCCCACATACAGAGTCACAACACAGTGATGTGGGTTGCCCCACCCTGGCGAACACCAAAGGCTCTGCCACTCATATGTAACAGGCCTGTCAAGAAAAAAAAAGTGGCCAAAACAGAAGAACAGATCAAAGCTCCAGAAAAAATACAACTAAGTGAAAAAGAGATAGCCCACCTATCAGATGCACAGTTCAAAGCACTGGTGATCAGGATGTTCACAGAATTGATTGAATTTGGTTGCAAATTAGATGAAAAAAATGAAGGCTATCCTAAATGAAATGAAGGAAAATGTACAGGGAACTAATAGTGATGGGAAGCAAACTGGGACTCAAATCAATGGAGTGGACCAGAAGGAAGAAAGATACATCCAATCAGAAAATAATGAAGAAACAAGAATTCAAAAAAGTGAAGAGAGGCTTAGGAATCTCCACGATATCTTTAAACATTCCAACATCCGAATTATAGGGGTATCAGATTGGGAAGAGGAAGAGCAACAAGTGGAAAATGTATTGAACAAATAATAAAGGAGAACTTCCCCAATCTGGCAAAGGCAATGGACTTCCAGGAAGTCCAGGAAGCTCAGCGAGTCCCAAAGAAGTTGGACCCAAGGAGGAACACATCAAGGAAAATCATAATTACATTAGCGAAGATTAAAATGAAGGAGAGAATTCTAGAAGCAGCAAGAGATAAAGGGACAGTCACCTACAAAGGAGTTCCCATCAGCGTGTCAGCTGATTTCTCAAAAGAGACCTTACAGGCAAGAAGGAGCTAGAAAGAAGTATTCAAAGTCATGAAAGGCAAGAACCTACATCCAAGATTCCTCTATCCAGCAAAGCTTTCATTGAGAATGGAAGGGCAGATAAAATGCTTCTCAAATAAGGTCAAGTTCAAGGAGTTCATCATCACCAAGCAAGCCCGTATTATATGAAATGTTAAAGGGACTTATCTAAGACAAAGAAGATAAAAAATATGAACAGTAAAATGACAGCAAACTCACAGTTATTAAAAACCATATCTAAAACAAAAACAAAAACAAACTAAGCAAACAACTACAACAGAAATAGAACCACAGAAATGGAGATCATATGGAGGGTTAGCAACAGGGGAGTGGGAGGAGGAGAGAGAGGGAAAAGGTACAGAGAATAAGTAGCATAGATGGTAGGTAGAAAATAGACAGGGGGAGGGTAAGAATAGTATGGGAAATGTGGAAGCTAAGGAACTTATAAGTATGAGCCACGGACATGAACTAAAGTGCAGGGAATGTGGGTATGTGCTGGGAGGGGAGTGATGGGGGAAAATGGGACAACTCTAATAACATAATCAATAAAATGTATTAAAAAATAAAATTAAATAATGGGAAAATTTTGGGTAAGTTTTTTTCTTTTCTTAAACAAGCAAAAAAGAGTACAAGTATGTAATGTTAGTGACTGCTTTGCCAAACATTTGGCAAATACCAACACAGCCATCTTCTAGAGAATATTGTGACATAGGAATTATCATTATTAGCCCTTTCTACAGACCAATAAACTAAGGTACAAGGAGGTCAAGCTCACACAATTCATAAATGGCAAAGTCAAGATTTGAACTGGGTTGTCTAAATCCAAAGCCTCTTTTTAACCTACCCTATAGCCTTCTTTTGGCTAAAGACAGTATTTCTTAACTCCATCTTTTAATAAAATGTAATGTGTCTTTGAATATCAAGAAAATGTGAAATAGGAATGGTTATCAAATGCTTTTCCACTTTGCTTAAGTCTAAGAAGAACCTTCTTGCAAAATCTTTCTTTAAATTTCTGAATCTTCTTAGTTCCTTGGCCCCTCCTCCTGTAATTTTTCTCTCCTCGGGCATCTTTACAGAGGGGGATCTTCTTGTCTATTCCTGGGTTTTAAAAAAATAAGTCAGAAATCCTGCAGGTCCTGGGTCAACCTTTTTGTTTCAGGCAAAGGGGAAATGGAAAACCATATTTTTGCAGCTTTTTCCCCTGGATTGGGGCTTTGGTTACCTGTGATGAGTAGAAAACAAGTTTCCAGAGGAGTGAGCATTACACGAGAGGAGTTTATGTTGGGCAAAGCGTTTCCTTTCTGAGTGTATTTTGGCAGCCATGCTAGTATGGTACTGCCTGCTCCACTAAGGAGCTTACTGAGGAAGGGCCTCTGCCTGGCTTGGCATATGTCTGGGGATGTGCCAGAGCCAGCAACTCCATGTGTCCTGCCTTGTCTCCATGACCCAGACCTTGGGCTTCTTTGTGGTAATTCTTCATTAGGTTTGTTGCTTGGCAAGCTTCCCTGTTTGTCAATGTCAATGAAGGTCTCCTCCCTCCTAGCCATTTCTTTTTATTTTCCTGTGACTGTTTCTATTGGAATTTATGAAGAAGAGGAATTAAAAGTATGTACTTCAATAATTATAATACAAATGCAAATTTTATATTTCCTTTTTGAGTACTAAGTGTTATTTTACTTCTACCTCTGTGTAAAATCCTTATTTTTCAATATGAAGTAATTATTTCTTTTACCAATCAGACAGATAACTGCTAATCGGTACTCCAGACAAATGTAGGATGATGGCGTTACCACACTGAAATAGTATAATTTCAGTCAGAAGTAAAGCAGTGTTTAACAAGAAAAGAGACTGAAAGGATAAATACCCAAAGGTATATATATCTATCTGGGTAGCAAAAGTATAGATCACTTTTATCCTTTTCTTTATAGTTTTCTCATTTTAGTTGGGCACCTATTATTTTTACTTAATAGATATTTTTTATCACCCTGGCTTGTGTGGCTCAGTTGACTGGAGGGCTGTCCTGTAACTGAAGGGTTGTGGGTTTGATTCCTGGTGAGAGCACATACCTAGGCTGTGGGTTCGCTCCCCAGTCCAAGAGCATATAATCCCTGGCAGGTACAGAAGGCATCCAATCAACGCTTCTCTTTCATATCAATGTTTCTCTTTCTCCTTTCCTCTCTCAATAAAAAGCAATGAAAAAGTGTCCTTAGGTGAGGATAACTTTTTTAAAATAGGTTTTTTATCTTTTAATTTCAAATTTTGGAACATACAGGAAATAATATGACAGACATTCACATACCCACCACAGAAAGTTTAACTAATGCTGAACCTTTTTAAAGGCATCAATTTCTTTTATAATGAAAGGCTTCAATACTTAGAGAACTCAGGGACTTGCTAAAGTCCTTCTGGAAAGACTCATTTCCTGACAGTGGAACAGGAAGCTGACACTGTCAATGGGAGGCCGGTACCTAGCTGCTCAGAGACACAAGTCAGATTTGGGACACTGCTCCTGTTCTTGCAGCCCTCAGGAAGGAGGGATGTTGGGGGTGTGCGCCCAGCTCTGATGCCCGGAAGCTGTCTCTCAATCCCAGAGTTCAGTGATATCCATGCCCTTGCTACTCAAAGTGGGGTCTGTAGTATCCACTGGCAGATTTTTTTTGGGGGGAGAGTCTTTGAATATGGCTGTTATTTTACAGCTTTATTGTAAAGCTGTAAAGGGTTGCTGGTTGATTCACAGTATAATTGTATTTAAAAACCCCGCAAATGTTTAATGTACAGACTTCGATGTGCTTTAGCCTGTGCATTCACCCATGACACCGTCACCACCATCAAGGTAATAAATATATCCATCACCTCCAAAAGTCCCCCTGTGTCCTTTTGTGATTTTTAAAAATATTATTATTGTGGTTTTTTCAAAGATGTAGAGTAGGCGTAAGCTGCACTCACCTCCTCCCATGACCCCATCAAAATTACAACTAAATTATAGAACAATCAACTGGAATAACCAACTGAAGACTAGCTGAACAGTCTTACAACTAAGAATATTCAGAAGTGTTCACTTGGATGGCACATATACTAAGGATATATAGAAGAAGCTATGTTGAGACAGGTAGGAGGGGTGGAGACAATAAAAGGGCTGGCTCTGCACCTGCGTGTGGTGGTTTAGAATCTGGATGGATATCTTAGCTGTAAATGTTCCTCTTTGAGGATCAAGGAGTTTCAATTCCAAGCTGGGCTCCCCAGCCTGGAGCAACAATGCTGAGAAGAGGAGTTCGCCTAACATCTTGCTGTAAAAATCAGAAATGACAAAATCAGAAATGATAAATACAGTAACTGAAATAGAGAATACAATAGAAGGAATCAACAATAGATTAGATGAAGTAGAGGACTGAATTAGCGATTTGGAAAACAAGGTGGCAGAAAACACCCAATCAGATCAGACTAAAGAAAAAAAACTTTAAAAAATGAGAATAGTTTAAGGGTCTTCTGGGACAACACCAACCATAACAACACCTGCATTACTGAGTTACCAGAAAGAGAAGAGAGAGATAAAGATATTGAGAATCTATTTTAAAAATAATGGCTGAGGGCAGGGTAGACTGGGATGGGAGTAAAAGACAAAAAACTACTTGAACAACAATTAAAATAAAATTTAAAAAAAGAAAAAGAAATAATGGCTGAAAACTTATCTAACCTGGTGAAGGAAAAAGACACACAAGTCCAGGAAGTTCAGAGAGTTCCAAATAAATGAATCCAAAGAAGCCCATATCAATACACATCATAATTAAAATGGCAAAGGTTAGCCCTGGCTGGCGTGGCTCAGTGGACTGACAGCCAGCCTGTGAACGCAAAGGTAACTGGTTCAATTCCTAGTGAGGGCACATGCCTGGGTTGTGGGCCAGGTCCCTAGTAGAGGGAGCACGAGAGGCAACCATATGTTGATGTTTCTCTCCCTTTCTCCCTCCCTCCCTTCCCCCTCCCTAAAAATAAAAAAATAAAATCTTAAAAAAAATAAAATGGCAAAGGTTAAAAACAAAGACAGAATCTTAAAAGCAGCAAGAGAAAAAACAGTTAGTGACCTACAAGAGCGATCCCATAAAACTGTCAGCCAATTTCTCAACAGAAATTTTTCAGGCTAGAAGGGATTGGAACAA
The DNA here is from genome assembly GCF_014824575.4 of Sturnira hondurensis. Taxonomy (NCBI): domain Eukaryota; kingdom Metazoa; phylum Chordata; class Mammalia; order Chiroptera; family Phyllostomidae; genus Sturnira; species Sturnira hondurensis. Next base: position 1,423,383 of record NW_028091508.1, read on the forward strand.
AATATTCAAAGTGATAAATATAAAGGACCTATACCCATGACTATTCTACCTAGCATGAATATCATTTAGAATAGATGCCCTGGCGGGTGTGGCTCTGTGGATTAAGTGCTGGTCTGTGAACCAAAGGGTTACTGGTTTGATTCCCAGTCAGGGCACATGCCTGGGTAGTGGTCTAGGTCCCTGGAGAAATGAGAGAGGCAACCACACATTGGTGTTTATTTTTCTCTCTTTCTCTCTCTCTTCCTCTCTCTCTAGAAATAAATAAATAAAATCTTAAAAAATAAATAATAAATAAAATCGAAGGAAAATAACAAAATTTCCAGGCATGAAAAAACTAAAAGGATTTATTGTTTATCATCATCAAACCAGCATTATAAGAAATATTAAAGGGACTTCTTTAAGAAGAAAGAAAAGTAAAAAAGGGATGTAAATATGACTAATAAAGTGGCAATAACTACATACCTATCAATAATCACTTTAAATGTAAATGGATTAAATGCTCCATTTAATCAAATGACAATAGATAAATAAATCAAAACACATAGGTTAGCTGAATGGACAGGAAAATAAGACCCATATATATGCTCTCAACGAGAGACTCAGTGCAGATGAAACACACACACACAGACTGAAAGTAAAGAGATGGAAAAATATATTTCATGAAAATCAAAATAAAAAAATGGGGTAGTAATACTTACATCAGACAAAATAGACTTTGAAGAAAAGGCTATTATAAGAAACAAAGAAGGACACTATGTAATGATAAAGGGAGTATCCCAACTGAGGATATAACATTTATAAACATTTATGTGCCCAACATAGGAACACCTACATGCATAAAGCAAATACTGATGCATGTAAACGCAGGGATCCCCAGTAATACAATTTTAGTAGAGGACATTAACAATCCATTGGCATCAATAGATAGGTCTTCCAGACACAAAATCTATAAGGAAACAGCAGCTTTAAAAGATGCATTATAACAAGTGCATTTAATTGATGCTTTTAGAGCGTTTTACCATGAAGCAGCAGAACATACATTCTTTTCAAGTGTACATGGAACATTCTCCAGGATAGATGGCCTCTTAGGCCAAGTCTGAATAAATTTAAATACAGGTCTAAATTAATTTAATAAGATTAAAATTATATCAAATGTCTCCTCTGACCATGATTGTATGAAACCAGAAATCAATCACAAAAACTGAAAATCACACAAACACATGGAGGCTAAATAACATGTGTCTAAACAATGAGTGTATTATCGACAACAGCAAAAGTCAAAATCAAAAACTATCTTGAGAGTAAACATGCAGGCAGCACTTCTGCACTGCCTGGGGAGACAGTAAACCAGCCTGGCAGCCCTCTCTGAAGGTGCCATGTGACCTGGTGCTGCAGATCAATCTAGTTTAGATTTTCCAAGAAACCAACCTGGTGCTTCACAAAAGTCACAATATTTTGGTTACTTAAATACTTACCTACCTGAAACTTGAGCATTTCACATGTGGCATGGCTTTTTGACAGTCTCTCTTCATCCACCCTGCTCTGAATTCAGTCGTGGTTGCCAGCATTCTTCCTTGATGTGATGCCCACAGCCGAATTCGAGCTCCGCGGCCTGTGAGCTGATCACACACACACAAAGAAAGGAGTAGGTGGAAGGAAGAACATCAAGATACCTGCAGGAGACTGCACCACTGAATTTCACAGATACTCTACCATAGAAGTTCACATCATAAACCTAGGGAGTCAGAACAGATCTATTTAAGAAGCTGAGGCTAACAAGAACACTCTCATAAACAATGGGAAGACAAAGAAACAATGCCCAAATGAAAGAAAAGGTGCAAGTCTCAGAAATAATGTGAGATGAAAGAGAGACAAGTCAGCTATCAGATATTGAATTCAAAGCACTAGTTACCAGGAAATTCAAAGAGCTCACAATGAGCTACCAGAAACTAGAGGGGAGCTACCAGAAACTAGAGGGGAGCTACAATGAACTGTCCACAAACTATATCAACATGAAAAAGGAAATAGAAACTATCAGCAAAGGCCAAGAGGAAACGAAAAATACAATTTCGGAACTGAAGAGCACACTAGAAGGAATGAAAAGCAGGGTCCATGAGGCAGAAGATCGGATCAGCGAGTTGGAGGACACAGTAGAAAGAATTTCCCAGAAAGAGCAAGAAAGGGAAAAGAGGCTCAAAAAGAATGAAGAGGGACTAAGAGAAATGCAAGATAATATGAAACGTAATACTATCCGAATAATAGGAATACCAGAAGGAGAAGAAGAAGAACAAGGGATAGAAAACCGCTTTGAAAGAGTAATGATAGAAAAATTTCCTAATTTCATGAGAGAAAAAGTTACACGAATCCAGCAATCACAGAGTCCCATTCAAGAGGAACCCAAAGAGGCCCACTTCAAGACACATCATCATTAAAATGGCAACATTCCAAGACAAAGAGAGAATCTTAAAGGCAGCAAGGGAGAAAAAGGAAGTAACATACAAGGGAGCCCCAATAAGGTTAGCTACTGACTTCTCAATGGAAACACTCCAAGCAAGAAGAGAATGGCAAGAAATATTTCAAGTAATGAGAACCAG